>NC_077246.1:20830000-22030000 GCF_947179165.1 Solanum dulcamara | reverse complement strand
ACTAAAGGTACTAAGTTGCTCATGATAAAATCGATTAAACTTCTACACTTCTGTTCCATATGTCATTCATATGCATGCATGATTCATGAAAATGATTTCTCTCAAGGACTATGTTTTATTTTAAGTATGAAGTTTACATGTTCTACGCATCTTTCAAAGTGTCCTCATATTCATGTTGGGTTGCTAGTCCTTTTTCCATGTCCTTCCTATATTAGTAGAATCTCATTTGAGGACGAATGTTCCCAAGGGGGAGACATTGTAACAGCCCTCAAAAACGCTCACAAATACCTTAAGAATGCCTTGGGAATAGGCCGCTCATGTAATGCATTATCCTTAATCTTTTTGGAAAATCTGAGTTTGGAATATAAATCAGGGGGTCAAAACCTGCGGGAAAATAGTCTTGGTGGATTTTTAGGACCCGTATATCGGAAGATAGATTTTTAAAGAATTCACAAAATAGAAGGGTCCACGATAGGTCTGCATTGCGGACCTAGAAGGGTTTTTTGGCCGAGTTGAGTTTTTTTAAAGGGAGTTTTAGACCTTTCCAAAATCATTAATTAATGAACCTAAAAGTTTTTAGGACCTAATTCAACTCTATAAATTAACCTAAACCTCTAATTTTATTCATTCTTCTACAATTCATCTATCAAATATTTCTCTCTCTACAAAAAGGCTCTCAAGGATTTCTGTTGAAGACTTCAAGTAAATTCACTCAAGCTCTCCATCAAATCTCTCAAATTCTTCCAAATTAATTGGTATTCTCACTCAAGGTATGTGGGTATTGATTCTTGGATCCTTTCATCCATGTAGCTTAATCAATATTTTTAGGTTTTCTATCAAATTAAAGTATAGTATTTTATTGGTTTTGTGATCTCTATTCCAATTGAATGAATTTTTATTTAATATTTGATCATAACTCAATTTTGATATAAATTGATGGTTATTGAATTAAATTGCAGAGTTTTTTCATGAATTCTCCTATTTTGAGTTCTAGGGTTTATGATGTAAATTATGAGTATTTTCAAATATACTTCCAAATGATACTATCTATATGAATTATGTATGGAATGATATAAAGTTTATGATCATGCATATTTTTAAATAAATTTTATGATTTTCAAGTCAATTGATCATGCATTCATGTCTTACCCAAATTTCAAGTACAAACTATGGTCATGAATTTTTAAAGTATGAATTATGACTATGTATTTCCATTATGATCATCAATTATAAGTATATTTCAAATTATGGTTCTTCATGCAAGTTATGAAGTAAGGCGACTTAACGCCTAACGATATGAATTATGCAAAAGTGATTGTAATGATGAAAAGACAATTCTCACATTACATGTATGTTATGAAAATGAAGTACTCTATGATTTTAAGCCTTTGATTCTTGATTTTGATATATGAAATTATAATTTCTATGTTATGTATGTATTCCGTGGGATTTGACTTAGCACCGAATGTGAACTTGAGGTGGGGGCTCGAATTAAAGGGTCCTTATATAAAGTCTCTTGTCTCATTTCTACCTGGCACCATAGGAATAAAGGGATTAGAGGCGAATACCCAAATCTTTAAGAGGTGAGTACCCAAAATATCAAGGCTTGTTGGTGAGTACCTGAGTCTAAGAACTAGGGGTAAGTATCCGATTCACATAACCGCTTAGTGTATCCACTTAGGTATGTAGAACTCTACCTTGGGAAGTAGTCCCCCCCTTTTTTCATGCTATAGCTCGCATAGTCTTATTGTCGGTTATGGTTCTCATCCCACATATTATAATCTTTAAAGTATGTTATGACTTTTAATTTATGCTTTTAAAAGCTTTGGCCAATATAATTTTCTCATGACTTTACTTATTCCATCTTATCATGTGTTTTACTTCACCTTTGTATTTCATAATTTACGTTGCATGTCACGCTCTCATACTTAGTACATTCCAACGTACTAATGCATACTTTTTGCCTACATTGTATCATAATATAAGAGTTGAGGTTGAAGATCCTAATCGGCCACGTAACTAGTAGGTGTTCTCCATTTGATGGTGTTGTGGTGAGTCCTTATTGACCAGGGACTAGTTTCAAGTTACTTACTGTTTTCTTTTCAAAAAACTTTTGTTTACGTTGTATATTGAGTGTGAGCTAAGAACTTTTCTTAGCCCCCACCCATACTCACGTTTAGAGGCATCTAGTTGAATATATTGGAGTCTACATTGTTATAAGATATTTTCAGATTTCTATTTATGTTTTAGACTCTCTTATGATATTTCTGCTTTTATATTTCACCTTATGTATGCTTATGATATATACAAGAGGCTTGGTTCGAGCCGTTCGGGGTTTCGATCTCCATGTTACGACTAGGACCTAGTTTAATTTGTGACAATCAATGTGAGTTTTGATTAAGGGAGGTGGATTTTCTTGGTCACATTATGTACGGTGAAGAGATTATGGTTGATCCTGAAAAAACCGAAGCGGTTAATAGTTGGCCTAGATCATTATCCCCTTCAAATATTAGGTATTTCTTGGGCCTAGCTAAATATTATAGGAGATTTGTAGAAGGGTTCTCATCGATCTCATCACCTTTGACTATGTTGACTTAAAATAAGGTGAAGTTTCAATGGTCTTAAGCTTGTGAGAAGAGTTTTCAAGAGTTGAAAGATCGCCTTACTACCACTCCTATTTTGACCTTGCCGGAATTGTCTGATGGCTTTGTTGTGTATTTTGATTCTTCAAGAGTTGGTATTGGTTGTGTTTTGATTCAACATGGTAAGGTGATAGTGTATGCTTCTAGGCAACTTAAGGTGCACAAAAGAAATTATCCAACTCATGACTTGGAACTAGCGACGGTTGTGTTTGCATTAATGATTTGAAGATACTATCTTTATAGTGTCCATGTCGATATGTTCACCAATCATAATAGTTTACAATATGTATTTATGCAAAAAGACTTGAACCTTCGGCAAATGAGATGGATTGAATTTTTGAAAGACTATGATATCAGTGTATTGTACCATCCAAGGAAAGCTAATGTGGTTGCAGATGCACTAAGTAGATTGTCTATGAGTAGTGTTGCACACGTTGAAGAAGATAAGGATGAATTGGTTAAAAATGTTCATAGATTGGCACGTTTAGGTGTGCATTTTGTTTATTCTAATAATGGAGGTGTTCTCGTGTATAATGGTTCAGAATCATATATTGTGGCAGATGTTAAGGACAAACAAGACCATGATCTGGTGTTGGTTGAATAAAAGAAGTCGGTTACCGAAAATGCCATTAAGACTTTATCCCAAGGGGAAGATGGTGTACTTCTTTATCAAGGTTGTTTGTGTGTGCCTAATGTTAATATTTTAAGAGAATTGATATTGAATGAGGCTCATAGCTTTTTATATTCAATTCATCCAGGTTTCACAAAAATGTATTGTGATTTGAGGGATAAATATCCTAATTATCACATTTATGGATAAATGTCCTAATTATCATCAAGTTAAAGTTGAGTATCAAAGACTGGTAGGTTTAGTCCAAGACATTGAAAATCCTACTTGGAAGTAGAAAGATGTGAATATGAACTTTATAATGGGTTTGCCTCGTACTAATAAACAATATGATTCCATTTGGGTTATGGTAGATCGGATGACTAAGTCAGCTTATTTTCTACCAGTTAAGACTTATTATGGTGCTGAAGATCATGCTATGTTATAGGTTCGGGAGTTGGTAAGAATTCATGGTGTTCCGTTGCTTATTATACTGGATTGAGGTACTCAATTCACTTCACACTTTTGGATGTCATTTCGAAAGGGTCTAGGTACAAAGGTTAAGTTAAGTACCAGTTTCAATCCTCAAACTGATGGTCAATCCGAAAGGACGATCCAAACTTTAGAGGACATGTTGAGAGCATGTTTTATTGATTTTAAAGAGAGTTGGTATGAACACCTACCGTTGATAGAATTTTCCTACAATAATAGTTATAACTCTAGCATCCTAATAGCTCTTTTTGAAGCATTGTATGGCAGAAGATGTAGGTCCCCGATGGGATGATTTGAAGTAGGTGAAAAGACCTTAATCAGCCCATATTTGGTAGTAGATTATATGGAGAAGTTAAGACTCATAAGGGTGAGGTTGAAGTCGGCTCAAAGTCGTCAAAAGCCCTATTCGGACATTAGAAGAAGAGACCTTGAATTTGAGTAGATGATTGGGTCTACTTGAAGGTTTCACTCATAAATGGTGCAAAGTGTCGAGGTAAGAAAGGAAAGTTGTTTCATAGATATGTTGGAACTTATATCATATTGAGACGTGTTGGCAAGGTGGCTTATGAGTTAGAGTTTCTAATTGAATTAGCTATGGTTCATCCAGTATTTCAAATCTCGATGTTGAGAAAATTCGTGTGTGATCCGAATTCCATTGTACCATTAGAAGAAATGAGTGTTAAAGAAAATTTGACTTATGAAAAGGTTCCGATGGAAATCTTAGATCGGCAAATGAAGAAGCTAAGAAACAAGGAGGTTGTGTGTGTCATAGTATTTAGGAACCAACAAGTAGAAAGTGCAACTTGGGAAGCGGAGGCGGATATGATGAAATGATACACGTACTTCTTTCCCTCTACTCAAGCCTAATGTAGTAAGTTGTTTTTATTCAAGTTAGTTAAACTCTTACATATTCAGTTCCTACAATGTCATTCATATGCATGCAAGTTCATGAAAGATTATTTGAAGTCATGTTTTATGTTATGTTTTAAATTTTCATGATCTATGCATTTTAAGATATCATTATTATCATGTTGGGTTGCTTGTCCTCTTTTATTGTATCTCCCATATTAGTTAAATCTCATTCGAGGAGAAATGTTCCCAAGGATGAGATATTGTAAGACTCCGGAAGTCAAAAAGTTGTAACTAAGGAGAAAATTCTCAATTTTGGACTGACCTCATGTTTACGAGTCACTTTATGACTTGTAGAGCATTCTACGACTCGTAAGATTAAGTCATATAGTAATTTCCTGAGTAATTCATAGTACCACCCTCAAGAGGAGTCCTACGACTCAACAGCATGAGTCATCGCCCTACGACTCAATAGCTTGAGTAGTAAGGACGACTTGTTTTAAGAGTTTAGAGACCCTCAAGTTTGCAGGTTTCAAGACCTGGATGATGAGTCCAAATGATGAATCGTATTCATAAAGATGAGTCGTAGATATAACTCGTACAAAAACTTCAGAGACTCGAATTCAGAACCTTTTCTCAGACCAATAGGATGAGTCTTATTAACGACTCGTAATCTTAAAGATGAGTAGTAACCATGACTCGTAGACCCAACTTCAGAGGTTCTTTAAATCAAAGAAAAACTAAGTACCTATACTAAAACTCAAGTCTACCAGTGGTAGACTTGAGAACGATTCATAGAAGTGAACTCATAGGGTCAAATCCGAGTTTTGATGAGCGGTATTTGTGTCGTTTTCCAAGTTTGGTTCAATGAACCTTGACACAATTATGGATAAGTTCAAGTCTATATATACCTTAACCTTTGAATTTCCCTCATTCTAAATCATTATCTAAATTCTCCTAAGGAAAGAACCCAAATTCTCTCAAGCTCTCCTCGAAACTCCAAGATAGGTTTTTAAATTTTTATCAAGGTCTCTTCTCCAATTCTAAGTGAATTCAATCAACGTATTTAAAGATTGATTCATGGGTCCCTTTCACCCATGGAGTCTCAAAGTTTTTTCCAAGTTTTCCTCAATTTTTAATGATTTATGAACCCTAGTTTTAATGAATTGCATTGGGTTATTTTAATTTCATTTTAAATTACTATCAATGATTTGTCAAAGATAGTTTTTACATGAATTGCATGATTTTATGTAGAATTATAAATGCCCATGCATAAAGCTGGTTCAAAGTTGTGAGTATAAAGTTAAAAATGATTTTCATGAGTTGATTATGAGTTTAATGATATTCAAGAAAAGTTCTATGATTTAAAGTTGAGATTATGATTTAATGATGAAAGTTAAGATGATTATCAATTATGATCCAAGATAATTATTATGGTGTGATAAGTACAATTCTCACACAATCATGTTTAAAGATTGTGATAAGGACAATTCTCACCGATGTTATAAATTTTTATGAATCACTAAAAGTAATGAGCTACTCCTAATATTTTTTATAAAGATAGATTGTTAGGTAGTAACTATTTTTTCCTATAATGTTATGATCACGTTTTAATGAATTCTGTTGGGATATTGACTAAGCAAAGAGAGGTTATAGGTGGGGTTTGGTCTGGTAACACAGTTAATTACCCAAGGAAATCCTAGTAGTAACCTAAAGTCCCAAACTACGTTGCCCACGTATGTTGACTTTATGGATTAGCTAGTGGATCCACATGTAGCTCACAAAGTTAAGGTTGATTCTCACACAGTCTACCTTGGCAAAGTAGCCTCTCTCTTCTCAATGTGGGAGTTACATCGGATTCCATGTTATAGACCGCATGGTCTAAAGATTTTGGTTAAAGGTCTTATCCCACACAAGTTAAATTTTAATCTAAGATATTTACTATGAAGTTTTATGATGCATTGACCATAAGTTTTAACATGTTTTCACATGCTTTTAGGAGTTATTCACGTTCATTATAATGGTCATGCATCTATGTCATATTGCTCAGTTCCTTTACTTCTTCATGCATATCTCACATACTTAATACCTTCTATGTTCTAACAAATATTTTTCCTACATTGTCTCATAATATAGGGACAGACGACACTCACGATCATCCTATTCGTGGTTAGATTTGTTTTAGTCCTCGCAAGTTTATGAGTCCTTATTCATCCAAGACATGACTTTTCTGTGATGTTGTTTACTATGAATTATCCTTATGTTTCAGGTGAGCTAGAAGCTTGTCCTAAGACACCATCAAAGCCTAGAATAGAGGCATGCTTAGACGATATTTTGATGTAGTGCATTTGGACATTTTGAGTATTTCTATCCTTTAAGCTTCACTTGAGTTGTTACTTATGCTTTCTTTGTCATGTTTATTTACTTTATGTATGCAATATATGCTAAGATGGCTTGGTTGGGATTTCTCATAATTTTGATCGTCGTGTCACATCTAGGACCTTGGTTTGGGTCGTGACACAATCGTTATTTATAATAAAGTTAAACTATAGTTATGTGGCATAGTTAACTACTATATATTATCTTAGTTATGCAATTTTTCCATAGTTTAATACGAAATCTGTTGTGAATTAAAAAAAAAGGAACAATATAAGGATGAAAATAAGAAGAAGATTATAAGACAAGAGGAATAATATCATATAACGTTCTTTTTTTCTAGTGTATTCAACATCATTCTCAACCTCTATTTATAGGATTACATTAAGAAATATTAAAGGGTGTCATAAACATGAAACTAAACCTTGAGAATGGGGCCATTACTACCCATAAAGGATAGAATTAACCTAGGAATTATGGACATCCAATTAACCACATTATCAAAAACATTACTACCCATAAAGTAGGAAATTAACCTAAGAGTTATAATCATCAATTTAAACACCAAATTATTTGCAATATTCCCCCTTGGATGACCATTGATAGATAATATGCCTCGTTATAACCTTACTAGGGAAAAAAATCCTAGTGAAAGACAAAAGAGTGCACATATCTTGTAATATGCATTGTTTGTTACCCTGTTAAAAACTTTGCTGGAAAAACCCATTGGTATAAAACCTAGGCCAAGGAAAAAAGAGTGCAATGCATAGTTTACCCCCTAATGCAAACATCATTAATTTCTTAAAGACGGCGCATTCCAATCTTGAATACTATCTTTTCAAATATTAAGGCCGGTAATGCTTTAATGAACAAATCCGCTAAATTATTGATTTCTATAAATCATAAAGTTAATGAGCTACTCCTATTATATTTTATAAAGATGGATTGTTATATAGTTACTATCTTTCCCTATAATATTATGATCACGTTTTAATGAGTCCCTTACGGATATTGGCTAAGCAAAAAGAGGTTATAGATGAGGTTTGGTCTGGGAACATAGCTAATTACCCAAGGGAATCCTAGTAGCAACCTAAAGTCCCAAAATACATTGACCATGTAGGTTTCCTTATGGCTTAGATAGTAGATCCACATGTAGCACACAAAGTTAAAGTTGATTCTCACAGAGTCTACCTTTGCACAGTAGCCTCTCTTTTCTCAATGTGGCAGTTACATCAGATTTAATGTTATATCTTGCATGGTCTTAAGATGTAGGTTAATAGTCTTATCACACACAAGTTAAATGTTAACCTATGAGATTTACTATGATGTTTTAGGATGCATTAACTATAATTTTCGGTATGTTTTGACATGCTTTTAAGACTTATTCATGTTCATTATGATTGTCATGCATATATGTCATATTGCTCAGTTCCTTTACTTGTTCATTCATATCTCACATACTTAGTACCTTTTATGTACTAACACATATTTTGCCTACATTGTATCATAATATAGGGACGGACGACACTCACCATCATTCTACTCGTGGCTAGAGTTGCTTTAGTCCTCGCAAGTTTGTGAGTCCTCATTCATATAAGACATGAATTTTCTGTGATGTTGTTTAATATGACTTATCCTTATGCTTCGGGTGAGCTAGGAGCTTTTCCTACTCCCCATCAAAGTGTAGAATAGAGGCATGTTTAGACGTTATTTTAATGTAGTCCATTTGGAAAATTTGAGTACTTCTATCCTTTAAGCTTCACTTGAGTTGTTATGTCCGCTTTCTTTGTCATGTTTCCTTACTTTATGTCTGTGATGTATGCTAAGATATCTTGGTTGGGATTCCTCATAATCCTGATCATTGTATCATGTCTAGGCCCTTGGATTAGATCGTGACACAATTGTTATTTATAATTAAGATAAACTATAGTTATGTAGCATAATTAACTACTATATGTTAGCTTAGTTATGTAATTTTTCCATAGTTTAATAAGAAATATGTTGTGAAATCAAGAACAAAGGAACAATATAAGGATGAAAACAAGAAGAAGAATATAAGACAAGAGGAATAATATAAGATAACTTTCTTTCTTTCTAGTGTATTCAACATCATTCTCAATACCTCTATTTATAGGATTACATTGATAAATATCAAAGAGTGTCATAAACATGACATTAAACCTTGATAATGAGGACATTACTACCCGTAAAGGATACAATTTATCTAGGAATTATGTCCATCCAATTAACCAGATTATCAAAAATATTACTACCCATAAAGTGTGGAATTAACCTAAGAGTTATGATCATTCATTTAAACACCAAATTATTTACAATATTCTCCCTTAGATGACCATTGATAGATAATATGCCTTGTTATAACCTTACTAGGGAAAAAATCCTAGTAAAGGACAAAAGAGTACACATATCTTGTAATACGCATTGTTTGTTACCTCTTTAAAAACTTTATCGGAAAAACACATTGGTATAAAACCTAGGCCAAGGAAAAAAGAGTGCAATGCGCAGTCTACTCCCTTGATGCAAACATCATTAATTCCTCAAAGATGACGCATTCAAATCTTGATTACTAGCTTTTCAAATATTAAGGACGGTATTTCTTTAATGAACAAATCTGCTAAATTATCAACTAAGCAAATTTGTCGAACATCTATTTCACCCTTCTTCTCAAGATCACGAGTAAAAAACACTTTTGTTGAGATGTGTTTTGTCCTATCTTCTTTAAAGTATCCTCTCTTTAATTGAACTATAAATGCAACATTGTCTTCATACAATGTAGTCGGAATATCCTTCTTTAAAAAAACCCAGACATTTCTTGAATATGCTGAGTCATTGATCTCAACCAAACACACTCATGACTTTCTTCATGGATAGATATTATTTCTTCCTAATTTGAAGAAGTATCAGCTAAGTTTACTTTATTGAACGCTATGATATAGATGTGCCTCTATATGTAATTAAATATCTTGTCTGAGATTGAGCTTTATGTGGATCAGATAAATATCCTTCATCTTCATAAACAACCATTTTTGACTTGGATATGTTAGATTAAAATAATCCCATGTCAATGGTTCCTCGAAGATATCTGAATGTATGTTTGACCCCATTCCAATGTCTTCTAGTTGGGGAGGAGCTGAATCTAGCCAATAAACTTACTACTAAATAGATATCTGGTCGAGTATTATTGGCAAGATACATTAGCTCCCAATGGCACTAAAATATAGAGTCTCATCACCAAAAAAGTCTACATCTTTTTCTTGAGTTCTTAATGGATCTTTATGTATGTCAAGCGATCTTACAATCATTGGGATACTCAACGAATGTGATTTATCCATGTAAATTTCTCTAAATTTTTGTTAGTATATATTGATTGATGGATAAATATTTCATTTGTCAAATTCTCAATCTAAAGGCCAAGAATTCTTTTATCTTACCAAGATCTTTCATTTCAAATTCATTAGTTAAACACTCAACAACTTTTGAAAGATCTTTAGGAGTGCCAATAATGTTTAAATCATCAACATACACAACTATTATAACAAATTTAGATCCAAGCCTTTTCGTAGAAACACAAGGTTAAATGGGGTCAATTTTGTACGCTTCCTTTAGAAAAATTGGCTAAAAGGATTTTATCACATCCACACTAATTGTTTCAATCAATAGAAGGATTGTTTAATCTTTATCGAACAAGTTACTTGCGAACTTTGTGCTTCAGGCACTTTGAATGCTTCAGGGATTTTCATATAAAATATCGTGGTCCAATGATCCATATAAATAAGATATAACAACATCCACCACAGGAGAGTATATATCAACATAATCAATGCCAGGCCTTTGAACAAATTATTGTGCTATAAGTCGTGTTTAATATCTCATGATTTTGCCTTTTTCATTTTATTTTTGCACAAAAACCCACTTGTACCCACCCGGACTCTTAGCATATCATAAGCATACATAAGGTAAACAAGAAGCAAAAACTCATAAAAGTCCAAAAGACATAGCATAAACTCAAAAGAATCAAGATAGCATAGACTTCTACATTAGTGTCCGACAAGTCTCTACATAGTCTATATGGGTGGGGGATAAGACATGTACCTAGCTCACCCTCAATGTAACATAACCAAAATATTTGAAATGAAAGCAAGAAACCATAATCCGGCCCTCGACAAATGAGGTTTACCAATAGGGAAGAAAGAACTCTACTCTTACCACGTGGAGGATGGATGTCGTCGTAAACCCCTATATTATGATACAATGTAGGAAATGTGTTAGTACATTTGAATATACTAAATATGCGGGCATGCTATAAAATATTAAACATGAGATGGAATGATCAAATAACATATATGTTAAATTAGATGGTAAGTACAGTCATGAGAAAACTATAGTTGATCAAGCATTTTAAAGACACAAGTGAGATCATAATGAGTACATAGGGAGAGTATACATATATGGGATAGAACCATAACCATCAATAAGACCATGCAAGCTATAACATGAAATCCTAATGTCTGCCCATAAATTAGGGAAAAGAGAGCCCTAGTTGCCAAGGTAGAACTCTAACCCACTAGGTGGGTCATGAATATGTGTTGTAGGTGGATTCACTAGCTAGGCCATAAGGAAACCCTATAGTGACACATAGTTATGAGACAAGAGACTTTATATAAGGACTCCGTAGGTCAAGCCCCCACCTCAAGCCTCATTCGGTGCTAAGTCAAATCCCATGAGATACATATCATAAATCATACTTAACATATATTCATGAATTGACCCTATCTAAAGACCTTAAATCTTATAAAGCCCTTATTCCTCACATTAACTCCCCTACACCAAATTTCTTTACTCTCAAGGTTCTCCCAAGGGTTTCATTTCAAGGTCAAGTCTCCATTATTTTTAAAGCATGTAGTAGGGATTATTTCCCCATGGTATGTGGGTCTCATTCATAGGTTCTTCCACTCATTGAGCCCAAGTATTTTCTAAACGTAGAAAATTCAATTTCAAATTGTGAAATCTTATAGGTTTTTATATCATGATTCCAAATGCATAGATTATTGTCTATATGAAGTTTATTTACCCATAATGTCTTATATTGACTCTTAATTTCATAAAATGGTGAATTTGTCAATCGGGTCTTATATGAAGTCAGAAAAGGAGTTTTAAAGTATTTTGGTGGGTTATTTTAATTGATGCATCACATTACTCTGATCCATGGTATCATGGACTTGATGATTTGAATGTTGACTGAATAGAACTCACCTAGTTTCATTATGTTACAATGAATTTAAATTGAAAGCTTTGACTCCAAAATGAAAGTTTATGAAAGAAAATGTGTCTGATCCAACAGACTCTTATGAAATAAAAGATTGACCAAATGATGGATTCTACTTGTGAAAGGCCAATTCTCACTTATGTGAATCAAATGAATGGCTTTATGAGTTGTTCTATCAGATGATGTTTTTCTGATCTAAAGCTATGTAAATGATTATGTTCTTAAGTTTTAAAACTATTTTATGGGATTGACTTAGCCCCAAATGGGGCATTGAGATGAGATTCATTAAAGGAATTCTAGCACCAACCCCTTGTTTCATTAACTTAATGGCAACATAGAAGCTCTTGTAGGCTTAGGCTAGTGGATCCACAAATAGCCCTAAATGTTAAAGAAATGAATGAAGTTGATGATGTTCTACCCAGAAAGTAGTCTCCCAATGCCAATGTAGAGGGTTATATTGGATTACATATAATAGCTCGCATGGTTTTAAATATCGGTTATTGTCATCTTTCCACAAATGAATGTTTCAAATGCTCATTACTTCATTATACATGTATGCAGTCACTTATGTATTTTCCTTATAAATTTCTTAATGCTTTTCATTATAATGTATTTCTCACATACTTAGTATAGGTCGTGCATGGGTAAGCTGGAGTACGGACTTTAATCAGGTATCTGTAACTAGGAAGCCTGGACATAAGTAAGTTGGACCACGAACTTTAGTTGGGTATCAATAGCTAAGGATCCGAACACAATTATGCTAGACCACAGACTTTGATCGGGTAATTATAGCTAAGGGATCACACCCAATTAGAATCAAAGACTGACCATGTGTCACGATCAGTACCCCAAAATCGAGTGTCATCAATGCAATGCTCCAGCCTAAACTAATATAACCTGCATCAGTGAAAAAACATCCAAAAATCAAGAACTATGCAATATAGGATCGATAGGAGAATAGGGAATTATGGAGGTAAAGTCACAAGCTAAGTTACTGCCTAGATAAGGCTCAGACTATCAGACTCAAGTCTGCTATATCAGTCTACAGGGAGCTACCCATCTGAAATGACGTCTGAGAAGGTCTAAGGCCCAGCACCACCAAAATTGTACAAGTCTAAATCCACACTATTCTAAGCCTAGACTAAGGCAAAACATGCTTCCAAATGTCTTACCATAAGCACAACATTCATTACAAGATAGGAACAACCAACAACCACATGAGTCATGCTTACACAATCCAACAATCACCCGAAATAGGGCCTTTGACATGGATTCTAGGGAATTATCACTCTTGACACCCAACACCATAAACCTCATACAAATCAATGTATAATTGCCTAAACATGCTCAGTCTTATGAGGTAAAAACTGTAGCCTACCTGTAAGTTGACCACGCACACTCCAACTCAAAAATTAGAGCTTTTCCGTTCTGAACGGCCTCCAAATATTTCCATTCTATCAATAATACAATCACAACATTAATACGGTTGTTATGACACTAAAATTATAAAATTAGGAGACATACCATTTTCGGGGTCTAAAATGGGAAATGTGGGACTCATGTCCAAAATTCCCAAATTGACCCCAAATATAGGTTCTAAACATCTCTCCAAGCTCATAAAACAATTTGATAAATCGTACGGGGTTGGAAAACAACACAAAATGAGCATGCAATGAAAATTCACAAGGTTCAAACTAAAAGATGAAAATGGTAGCTTCTTGATCAGCGAAATCTGAAAAAAAAAGACTCCCAATCTAAACAAATTACCTCATGACGTTCCTTGTGAAAAAACCCACAATCTATCCTCAACAATCACTAAAAATGGAATTCATGTGATTAAGATACAATCTCTACAAATTCAATAAAATACAACTCTGAAATTCACTAAACCAGTAGCTAATTACAAATTCTTACCTTATAAGAAACTTCCCCTCGAGTTCCAAGCTTACTAATGGATTCCCCACAAAATTCTCTAGAATTTGTACCTTTGAATTACCTAATTTGAGCTTAGAATGAAGGAAATATCGATGCTTAAAGTTTGAAGAATGAGCTGAAAATATCCTTGGTCATTATTAAAAGACCAGGACATTGACTTTCGCAAACGTGGTTATAGTTATCCGCGAACGCGGAGGTCAAGAAACTTAACCTTTGAGAATGCAGACAGAGGCTTGCGATCGTAGAGGAAAAAATCCCACATCTCCGTAAATGCGGCCAAGGATCCGTGAATGCGAGACAAACTTAATGAACGTCCGCGAACACGTCCAAAGCTCCACGAAAGCGAAGACCAACTTCATCGACCTCTGCGAACGCGGCCAAGGGCCTACAATTGTGGAGAGAAATTTATGGTGCACCAGATATCAGCTAAAAGTTAAGTTTTCACCAAGTTCAAATACTCCGAAAGGGTGCACGAAATTCTTTCGAAATCCCGAGCACACAAACAAAATATGCTACCTACCAAATTTGACGTTTCAGACTCAACGACATAGTAAAAATTTCCATAAAAGGTCATTACAATTGAAAGTGGGTCCCACACCCAAGGGCCTTTTTGAGCCAAATTCCACAACGGGCCTCAGAATTAGACTTAAAACCTCGGTAAGCAGACGAAGAATCGTTCTAGAACAAACTCGACATTGTGGAATTAACCACACTGTCAGAATTTTCATCCAAGCATATTTTCTAAGAATGTTCATCAATGTCAATTGTAGGCCAAATTTCAAAGGCAAGAGAGCCAAATGGTCCTAAACTCATATCGATTGCCTCGGTACTCGCATCGACTATGCTACCAGCTTAATTTGGCCATTTTAGAGATAATGGAACCATCATAATTCAATTTCGAGGTTACTTTCCTGATGTGGTGACCGAAGTCAATTTTTCAAGTTATAAAATCTCCAAAATATGGAAACGGTCCTAAAACCCAAAAGAACGACCTGGCGACCAAACAGTCGTGCCAGGAAGTCATAAATGACTTGGGATCACTACATGAACACTCTAAACTACAGAATGAATGCTTGAATTCTAAAATGACCAGTGGGTCATTTTAATATTTCATCCGCGAAAGTAAGAATCAAAAAGTACCTGAAGGCTCAAATAAGCTGGGAACTGTGCCCGCCTCTCATTCTCAATCTCCCAGGTATCCTCCACGACTTGACAATGCCTCCAATATATCTTGACCATAAGAATGGCTCTGGAATGCAACTGCCTAACATTACTGGCCAAAATAGCATCTGGGTCCTCAATATATCAAACGATCATCCAAGTCAACCACGTCATACTAAAGGACATGGAACTCATTAGGAACATACTGGCGCAACTTCAAAATATGAAAATCTGGATGAATAGTTGAAAAGGCCAGAGGAAAATCTAACTCATATGCAACCACTCCAATTGTCCTTAATATCTCAAAAGGAATAATATACCTAAGGCTAAGCTTGTCTTGCCTCCCAAATCTCATTGCGCTCTTTATGGGAGACACCCGGAGGAATACTCTATCACCAACGACAAACCTCATTGGTAGATGCATATGATCCGTATAGCTCTGGTATCTACTCTGAGTTGTCCTGAGCCTAAACTAAATCACCCATACATAATCTAAGGCCTCTTACATCAAGTTTGTACCGTGCGACCTGGGTTTCATATTCTCAAACCAACCAACTAGAGAGAGACAACGCCTACCATATAAGTCCTCAAACAGGGCCATATGAATACTAGTGTGGTAGTTGTTATTCTATGCAAACTCCATCAAGGGTACAAACTGATCTCACTAACCCCCAAAATCCACAAGTGTCATAACTAGACCTATGTCCTAGTCGTACCATGGCGATCGAAACCCCGAAAGGCTCCAACAATTCCTCTTGTACATATCATAAGCATACATAAGGTAAAGTAAAAGTAGAAATATCATAACAAAATCTAAATGATGAATAGTAAATGAAGAATGTCATATAACAACATATACTCGAAATGTTTATTCAACTAGATGACTTTACTCATGAGTATGGGTGGGGGTAAGACATGTCCCTAGCTCACTCTCAATATAAAATATAATAAAAGTCTTTCAAAATAATAACCAACTCGATGACTAGTCCCTGATCAATGAGGACCAAACACAAAGACCATCGGATAGAAAAGCTTAACTAGCCATGTAGATGAGTATAATCCTCAATCTCAACCCCTACATTATGAGATAATGTAGGCAAAAAGTATGCATTAGTACGTTGGAATATACTAAGTATGAGGGTAATACAATGCATAGAAAACTATGTTTGTAAAATAACCATTTTAAATCGCATGATAGGAGAAGTTGTCAAAATTCATAAGTAGTCTTTAAGAAGGATCAATGCATAATAAACCATAAGGGTATCATATAAATTAAAAGATAGGATTATTCATTTAAAAAATAAAAAGGACCATAAATATGTGGGATAGGAACCATATCCAAAAATAAGACCATGCGAGCTATAACATGAAATCCCGTTGTCTCCCCATACAATGAAGAAAAGGGAAATCTACTTGCCAAGGTAGACTCTACATGCCTAAGTGGATCCACTAAGCGGTTATGTGAACTGGGTACTCACCCTTAGTTCTTAGAGTTGGGTACTCACCTCCCAGCCTTGATATTTTAGGTACTCACCTCTTAGAGATTTGGTTATTCACCTCTAATCCTTTTGATCCTACAGTGGCACGTAGTTCAAGAAAAATGAGGTTGCTACTAGGGATTTTGATAGGGAACCCAGCTCAAATCCACTCGATTCTAAGTCAAATCCCACAGAAAATATATATATATATATATATATATATCAAAGAAATCATAAATGACATATATCATAGTCATGATCATAGGTTTGAAAATATAAAGTAGCTCATTTTCATAACATAAGTGCAATGCGGGTATTGTTCTTTCACATTACAAATCAACACACATAGTTCATATCATTAGGTCTTAATGCACCACATTGGGCCCTAAATCACCCTTTCCATACTTTGCATGGAAATTATTATTCAAAACATACTTATAATCCATGATCATAATTGAAATACATAATCATAATTCATACTTAGAAATTCATGATCATAGCTTATACTTGAAACTAGGGTAAGACATGAATGCATGATTAATTGATTTGAAAATCATAAAATTGACTTAAAAACATGCATGATCATATACCTCCTATCATCCCATACATAATTCATGAAGAGAATACCATTGGGAAGTATAACTGAAAATACTCATATTTTACATCATGAACCTTAGAGATCAATATAGGAGAATTTTTGGAAAAACTCTTCAATTCAATACATTAATCATTAATTTATATCAAAATATACTCATAATCATAATTTGAATCATAATTAATGCAATTGGAGTAGAGATCATAAAACCCATAAAATACCATACTTTAATTTAATAGAAAACTTGAGAAATTGATTGAGATTCATGGATGAAAGAATCTATGAATCAATACCACATACATTAAGTGAGAAAACTAAATAATTTGTAAGAACTTGAGAGTTTTAATGGAGAGCTTGAGTGAATTTATTTGAAGTCTTCAATGGAGTCCTTGAGAGTCTTTTGTAGAGAGTGAAAGATTTGAGTAGGTGAATTGTAGAAAAATGAATAGAATTAGAGGTTTAGGTTAATTTATAGAGTTGAATTATGTCCAAAAAACTCTAGGTTCATTATCTAACAATTAGGAAAAACTCTAAAGTACCCTTACTAAAAACTAAATTCGGTCAAAAAACCATCGTCGGGTCCACAATGCGGAGGCAAAAAAGTATGCATACTCCCAGTTCATTAAGAGTAGGCTACTTTGCATTGGCTGATTCTTCTGCTACACATTCCTATTAATCAGGTAAACCTAAGTTAACACTGCTTCAGACCATAAAGACTTTTGAAGATTCATCTCAAAGGAAGGAGAAAACTAACCTCATCCTTAGATATTTTAAGATAAACAGTAGTAAGATGAGAGAAAGAATCCAAAAAAATTCAAATTTCGGACCTCAACATCATTTTTAGTTGGAATTGTAGGCGGTTCTCGAAAAACGTTAGTTCGGGTGTGCATATGGACTACTTTTGCGATGTCTGTCACATGAAGAAGCTCTTTTTTAGAATGATTTGATCCATCAATGGTAGCTATTGAGATAGACACGATAAAAAATCCAAAAATTGGGCTTCTAGATGCCTTACAATGAAGAAGCCTTTGCTAATCGGGGCTAACACTCCGGAAATGAAAAATGCCAAAATAACGCAGACTTGCCGCACACTTTACTATTTTGCGCAGTTTCTTTTAAAAATCTATATTTTGATAAACGGGTCCTAAAAATCCACCGAGACTATTTACCCATAGGTTTTGACCCCCTGATCGATATTTTGAACTCGGATTTTTTAAAAAGATTAAGGATAATGCATAAATGAGCGGCCTATTCCCAAGGTATTCTTAAGGCACTTGTGAGAATTTTGAAGGAATAACAATGCCTCCCCCTTGGGAACATTCATCCTCGAATGAGATCCAACTAATATACGAAGTACATGGAAAAAGGACTTAGAAACCCAACATGGACATGAGGAAACTTTAAAAAATACATAGAACATGTAAACTTCATACTTAACATAAGACATAGTCCTTGAGAAAAATCATTTTCATGAATCATGCATGCATATGAATGGCATATGGAACTGAAACGTAGGAGTTTAATCTATTTGATCATGAACAACTTAGTACCTTTAGTCTTGAGCGGAAAGAAAGATATACTGATAACACTTCATCATGTCCGATTCCGCTTTTCACGTAGCACTCTTTACTTATTGTTTCCTCCATAATCCTTTGACGGACACAACATATTTATTTCTTAACCTCTTCACTTATCGGTCTAAAATCTCAATCGAGACCTGCTCATAAGTGAAATTCTATTTAATACTCACATTCTCCATGGGCACAATAGAATTTAGATCACCCATGAACATCCTCAACTTTGATACATGAAATATCAGATAAACCAAAGTCAACTCAAATGGCAAGTCTAACTCATATTCCATTTTGTCAATATACCTTAGGATCCTACACCTCTATAGGAAAAATTATCCCAAGAGTAATACTCCCAACTGCCATATTTTATCAAACCTTCAGACCTAATCAAGGAGCACCCAATGCACAGCACACTCACATGCATACAATCCACATTCAAGCCTAGTTCTATAACCATTCTAACACACTCACTTGGAGTCATCATCAAGAAGTGAAGCTACCCTTAACTACTGAATCATGAAATTTCCATTATAGAATAAACTTATTTGGGAATTTAACTTTACTCAATGAGTTCTATAATCTATAGAAGCATAATATGTATGTAACGAATCCATACCAATCGTTAGGAGGGTTGGTCTTAGAGTACCACTCTATCGCAAGATATAGATCATGAAAGAAGTGAGAATTTCCTAAGATGCCTCATATCCTCCTACTCATAAGTATGGCATGCTTCACACCCATGAATAATACTCTTCTTGACGCGGCATGTTGGACACTCTAGGATACTTGAACCTTGTGCTCTGAAACCAAGATTGTCACTATTATACCTTGTACCTTTATGCTCTGGAACATCTTTTTAAGCTTCTTGAAAGTTGTCCCATGACCCAGATTATCTATAACATGATCAAATAACTCTAAGGAAGGGAGGACGTGATGCCCCTTAAGAGTGAAGGTTTGAAATAGGTCTATAAGGATTTGAAATGAGTTGGAGTCCAAGTAATGATTCGTAGGACTCGACTAACTTGCGTAAGCTACTAACTTGCATAAGCTATCAACTTGGATGTTTTACGTACTTAAGCTATTGGAGTATGTGTTGAGCTTACGTAGTAAGGAATACATAGGCTCTTAAAGTAAGATGAGATTATCAACCCATGAAAATGAAGCAAGCAGGTGACAAGTAGGTGACAAGTAAGTGACACAGCTACTTGGGCTAAGTAGGTGACCCACCTACTTAGGGTAGACCCCATACTGCCATGTGGCAGTGTATGATTGGTTGCATGGCATGATGTGGCACCCTAGGGGGCTGCCACATGTCACTCCTAGGGGATGCCATGTGTCACATCCTAGGGAAGGCTATATATACTTAGTCTTATGAATAAGACTCCATTTTCCATCCTTTTTACACTTAGAAAAAAGATGAGAAACATTGAGGAAGAGAGAAAGGAGCTACGACAGCCATGGCTTTGAGGTAAGGACTCTATTTTTGATCCGTGAATTAATTATTTAAGGTATCCTATGGTGATATAGCGGTGTTTAACAACATAAAATTTATTGTTAGGGAAAAGAGGAGGTTTTTGTTCTTGTTAACAGACCCGTTTTTGAATGATACTGCTGTTAGTAAAATGAGTATAACTCCTTCTGTAAGTCTTCATTTCAAGTGATTAAAGATGTTTTGGAAAGATATTTCATAGGGATATAACTTTTATTTAGCCTCTAAAACCCAGATTTTGCTTTTCTCTGCTCGAAAAAGGGTGGTGAAGCATGGATGAGCTGCTGCCCAGATTTCGGTTTAGAAATTCTACAAGGACTGCTGTTGGTATTTTGGGCATAACATTTTGTAAAAAATTGCTGTAGAGGTGATTCGAAATTTTATGCGACCCTAAGACACATGTATATAACTTTCATTGAGGACACAAATCCTGTTTCCCTCAATTACCCCTTTGAAACTAAGCAACAATTCAAGATAGTAGGCTGTCCAGAATTCACATTTTGATAATTTTGGCGAGTTTGACGATTTTAGGTTAAGGTAAGGGTTTTCCTTTCAATTTGGATTTATGGTGTGGTTATAAAGTGTATTATACATTGTGTAAGTGGCTGGAAATAGGTAAATTCCATAAATATGCTTGACGTTCAAAACAAACCAAATTTGAGTTGCTATAGTTAAATTGTAGTCGAAGCAAGGTATTGTGCTTGTGGTGTGTGGCTGCAGGTGTGTGTTGATGTGTTGCAGGGCCTAAAATTGTTCTAAAATAGGTGAGGAAGCTTCTGGTTGAAGCCACACGACCCTCTGCTTCGTATGATTAAAGGTTTTATGAACTAGAAACTAAAAACCCTATTTTGATATCATAGCTTTGAGCGAGTCGCTTGGAGTTTGTATTATGTAATGTTGAAGTGATTTGCTTATATATATGCTGCAGTTTGTTGTTGTTGGTTGTCTGTATTGCTTAGGGATGTAATTGGAAATTTGGATAGGGCATGTTATAGGGGAGGTGTTCCTCGATTTCTGTTAATTTTCTAGCTAACTAAAGAACTAGTCGAGGAAGCGAGCGAGGAAATGAGTTCTATGAATACTCATGTATAACTTAAGACGATGAAAAGTCTAGGGTTTTTGATATTCATATTGCTTTTGTGTTAAATAGGTTCAGAGGACGACGAGGCGAATGCGGTAAAGATTAATGCATAAGAGGTATGTAAAGCCTATCTTTTCTTTCTTTTGGGCATGTCTAAGATTTAAGTGACAAATGATATGTGTATAAAGCTTGGGGTAAATCTATTCATGAGCTCTGAACATGATTCATGATTTATAATTCGTTCTCACTTCTGAATGTTAAGACTCTTAAAGTAGTTAAGCTCCCATCCTTCAAGTCTTCTATATGCTGAAAAGTAGTGTATGTAAAGCTTAACTCTTCTTTTCTTGTGGCATATCTTATCCATGAGTGGTTGGTATATGTGATGTGGAGGTAGTTCCAATCTTAGAACCCCGAGCATGACTCGTTAATCTTAGTCACTTCTTGATGTTAGAACTCCCGCGATGGTTGAGTTATGGTCTTGTAAGCCTTCTATGTGATAAAAAGTAATACACATAAAGCCTATCTCTTCTTTTTCTTGAAATAGCTTAATGTAAGTGAAATGATATATGATATGTGTTAGAGACACATCCATTTACAGGTTCTGGATGTGACTCATGACTTGGAATCACTTTTAAATGATAAGGACCATGAAGTAGTTGAACTATGACCCTTGAGCCTTCTATATACTGAATAATGATTGGGGGTGTAAGCTCCTATACGTAGAGACTCTTTGACACACCTTATGAGGATATTCGGGAAATGTTTGTTATGCTACTAAGTTTTATGTGAACGTATATGCATTATTATATTATATAGAGATTGGGCCGGACGTTCCTCAGCACTAACCTATTATGTATAGGGATTGGGCCGTACGTTCCTTAATACTACCCTATTATGTATAGGGATCAGACCATACGTTCCTCGGCACTAACCTGTTATATATATGGATTAGGCCGAACGCTCCTCGACACTAACTTGATATATATAGATCGGGTTGTATATTCTACAGTGCTAACAATATGCATATGCCTATCGTGATAAATGATTATTTATAATAATGAGTCCCCAAGAGGGCCGGATAAAGTACGTGATACTGGTAGATAGGAATTTATTTTATGAGGTGCAGGTACAATACCCTACTTAATGCTATACTTGAATTCCTGCATCCCTGTTTCAGTTGTTATCTCAGTTATGTTATGTCACGACCCAACCCCGTAGGCCATGACAGGTGCCCGAACTAGACACTCACGTATACCCCGGCCAATTATGCATAACCTGTGTCCTATTTACACTAAACATATATTAAAAAGGAAAGTAATGTACAGGCTGACAAGGCTATAGTAAGACATAAAGACGTTCGTAGTACAAATACACGCGAGCCGACAAGGCTGCCACGACATCAGGATCGCCCGAAAGTATAAGTCATACCAGTACAACCATACATACCCATGTATATAGCTCATATACAGCCCACACACAACTCACATACAGCTCATATACAGCTTAGATACAGTTTATATATACATACGTTCTACACACACAACCCACATTTGTATCCACAAACCTCTAAGAGTTAGAAGAACAATAACATAAGGCGGGACAGGGCCCTCGCCGTACGCGTGAATGAACTAATATATACATCAGAACTTAGTACCCAAAATTTAGCTCCAGCACAATAGAGCGCTCTGAGATCGCTGAGTGGGACTCTTACTCAGGCGGATCCTCAACCTGTGTACCTGTACCTGCGGGCATGAGATGCAGCCCCGCCCGAAGAAAGGGGGGTCAGTACGACATATGTACTGAGTATGTAAAGTATACCGTAGTATAACTGGAGGCATATCCGAAATAGAGGCATAAGAGAATAATTTATCAAGTCAAAAACATGTACCTGTATTCTGTAAATTATAAAGACATGCATGCTCAGATTTTCAATATAGCCGGCCCCATCAGGGGTTCGGTGAATCATATATGTAGTATCATTATCAAGCCCTGTGCCATCACCACCTTATTATAATACATCATCATCATATATATACATACATACCCGGCCTTCTAGTGAAGGGCTCGGTGAACAATGCAGTAAATTACATGAATCTAATAATCGGCCCGGGACTCAGAGAAGAAGTGTTACAGTATACACGAGGGGAGTAGTGAGAAACCAAACACAGTTTAAACCATTATCAAGGACTCAACTATATAAGAGGACTAAGTTAATGTCTAAGAATTCGAATAACGGTAGTCCTTCTAGCTGCCTTCTAAATGCCATTAGGGGCTATCTTAATCATATCTCGAAGTTCCTAGATATATACCCAAGTAAGACTATTCACTTAAGCATTCTAGAGTATTTGTCTTCGAACAGTTTTATGACTAGGGGTCTATATATTCAGTAAGTCCTCAGCGTATAAAAGATTCAAGGAAATTAGCTTAACTATCATACAAGCTTTAACATTCAGAATTGAATAAGGAGCATTCAAGAATGGAATTACTTTAGACGTTATGTCACTGCTTACTTAGCTTTACGACATGCCAAAAGAAAAGAAGGAATAGGCTTCACATACCTCTTATGGACTTCCCTCAGTCGTGTTTATATTGTCGTCCTCGAAACCTATTTAACACGGAAATAAGGCGAGTATTAACAACCTTAGATGTTTTAGCAACTTAGGCTATCCACTCCTATTCACAGCATTCATCCCCTCGCTTGCCTCCTTGACTAGTTCCTTAACTAGCTAAGGCGTTAACGAAAATCGGACAGCACCTTCCCTATAATGTGCCCTATCCGAATTTCCAATTAGGTCCCGAAGACCTACAGCCAATCAACACCAACAACCTGCAGCAATTCACAACAACAATATACAATATAAACTCTGAACGACTTATTCAAAAATATGATATCACAATAGGGCGTCTAGCCTTTAGTTTGTAACACCTTTAATTATACGCAATGGGGGGGGGGGGGTCATGTGGCTGCAACCAGCAGTTGCCACACCTCTTTTAAAATGCCTTTAGGACCTTCAACACACCATCACACACCTTCAATATCCCCCACGCGCACAACTCCTCATTTCGACTGCAATTTAACTATATCGATTCCAATTATGTTTATTTCGGCCGTCAAGCATATTCATCATATTTTCACATTTCCAGCCACTTACACAATGTATAATACCCTATATAACAACACCATAAACTCCAATTTAAAATGAAAGGCCTTACCTTACGTTAAACTTGTCAAACTCGCCAAAACTATCAAAACGCGAAATCTGGACAGCCCACCGTCTTATATTGTCGCTTAGTTTCGGAGGGGTAATTGAGGGAAACAGGATATGTGGCCTCAATGAAAGTTATAGACATGTGTATCAGGTCGCAAAAAATTTTGAATTACCCCTACAACAATTTTTTATGAAAATATATTTCCAAAATACTCACAGCTGTCCGTGTAGGATTTCCAAAACAAAATCTGGGCAGTACCTCTTCTACACTTCATCACAGTTTTTTGAGCTGATAAAAGTAAAACTGGACTTTAGAGTCTAAATTAAAGTTATAGACCCATGAAATACCTTTCCAAAGGATATTGAATCACCCAAAACTAAGCTATACACAAGAAGTTATACCAATATTACTAACCGCTGTCCTTTCCAAAAATGGGTTTGTTAACTAGCGTTTTCTCTTTAAGTTTCTCTTAGTTTTCCAAGTGAAGAACTGAAAATATGGTTCCATAGGCATCGTAATATACATATATACCTCCACGTATTTTAGGAACGTCGTATATAATTAATTCACGGAGAGAAAATTAGAAAACTCACCTTTAAACTTCAAGAACCATGGCTGCCTCTCTATCTCTCTCCCTCACGTTTGTTTTCTCTATGCTGGCTGATGTTTTGAAGGATAACTGAAGTATATGATATATATCAACATATATATGTGGCTTTAGGGTGTGACACGTGTCAACCCCAAGAGGTGACACGTGTCCAGCCCCTATTGGGCCACCGCACCTACCTGTTCAAGGAGGGGCTGTCACGTGGTAGTGGGGCCCAACTCCCCCAAGCAGGTGGGTCACCTACTTGACCCCAAGCAGGTGGGTCACCTGCTTGCTTAGGTGATGCCACATGTCACCCTCCCATTGGCTTCCCCGCAAATTTTTTTTTCTTTCTCGTGGTTCGTAATCTCATTCGTAATCTCGTCTCACTTTAAGAGCCTATGAAACCCTTGCTACATAAGCTTGGTATGTAATCAAGTAACTCACGTATGTAAGACTTTTAACTTAATAGTTTGCATAGATAAGTCGAGTCCTATGACTCGTTACTTGGCCTCCAACTCCTTCCGTCTTCTCTTGACCCTATTTCCAACCTTCCCTACCATGGGGTGTCACATTCTTCCTTCTTAGAGTTGTTCAATAGGGTCGTAACTTAAGTAGCTCACATACTAGCTTCTAAGTAACTTAAGGAACATTCCGAGTTCAAAGATGTGGGGTGTAACATCCTTCCCCCCTTTAGAACATTCGTCCCCGAATGTTAACTACAACTTCCCTTAAGACTATATATAGATTATAGAGAGGTTCCCTTTTTTTTCCTATGATATCCCATACTTCTCTATCCATATATTTAATATACAAGTATCTAGGAGTCAGGGTTACCTGTAGATATTGGGAATAGGTATGGATACCTGTGTCTCATGACCTCTTTGGCTTCCTAGGTCAATTCCTCCCAATTTCTATTCCGCCACATTACCTTAACCGAGGCTACGTCTTTAGTTCTCAATCTTCTAATTTGTCGATCCAGGATGGCAACTGGTTGTTCTTCATAGGCTAGCTCTTCAGTGACCTGGATATCATCCACAAAATGCACTCGGGATGGGTCACCTACACATCTGTGAAGCATGGATACATGGAAAACTAGATGTACTGCTTCTAAGTCTGCTGGCAACTCCAATTCGTAGGCAACCTTGCCTATTCGGCGAAGGATTAAGTAAGGGCCAATATATCTCGGACTCAACTTCCCTTTCTTACCGAACCTCATTACGCTTTTCATTGGAGATACTTTCAAAAACACCCATTCGCCTATTTGAAACTCCAATGGTCGATGTTGTTTATCTGCATATGACTTCTACCGACTCTAGGCAGTTAATAATCTCTCCCGAATAAGCTTTACTTTTTCCACTGCTTGTTGGACTATGTCTGGACCCATTAGTTGCATTTCGTCAATATCGAACCAACTGATAGGTGACCTGCACTTCCTGCCATATAAAGCCTCACACGACGCCATCTGAATGCTGGAGTGATAACTATTATTGTAGGAAAACTCAATAAGTGGTATATGATCATCCCAGCTACCTTTAAAGTCAATTATACAGGCTCGTAACATATCCTCTAGTGTCTGACTAGTGCGCTCAGCCGACCCATCATTTTGGGGATGAAATTCTGTACTAAGGCTTACCTGCGTTCCCAAGCCTTCATGGAATGAATGCCAAAAATGGGCTGTAAACTGGGATCCTCTGTATGAAATAATAGATGTGGGAACTCCATGAAGTTGTACTATTTCCTTGATGTACAACTTCGCATAATCCTCGGTGGAGTATGTGGTCTTGACTGGGAGGAAGTGGGCTGATTTTGTCAGCCTATCCACAATAACCCATATAGAATCCTGCTTCCGGGGAGTACAAGGTAAGCCAGTAATGAAATCCATGTTAATCTCTTCCCATTTCCAGGTTGGAATCTCCATCTCCTGTAGTAGCCCACTCGGTTTTTGATGTTCCACTTTAACTTGCTGGCAATTCGGGCATTGGGTTACAAACTCTGCTATATCCCTTTTCATACCGTCCCACCAATATAAACACTTAAGGTCATGATACATCTTGGTTGACCTCGGATGAATAGAATAACGGGCATGATGCTCCTCCCCCAGTATTTGCTTCCATAACCCTGCAACTTTCGGTACACAGACTCTGCCTTGATATCGTAGTATCCCATCAGTCGTAACCTCAAATAGAGGCTTTCCCTTTTGGAGAGTTTCATCCCTACACTATGCTAGGACAGGGTCCTGGTATTGGCATTGTTTTACTTCCGCCATGATCGACGATTCAACCATTCCTCAAATACAGACCCCGTCATTACCTGAATCAACTAGGCGGACTCCAAGACTAGCAAGTTGGCAGATCTCACGGATTATCCCCTTCCGTTCTGGTTGTACTTCTGCCAAGCTACCTATTGACTTATGGCTGAGCGCATCCGCCACCATATTCGCCTTACCAAGATGGTACAAGATGTCAACATCATAGTCCTTCAGTAGTTCCAGCCACCTTCTCTATCGTAAGTTCAATTCTTTCTGCTTGAAGATATACTGGAGGCTTTTGTGGTCCGTGTAAATGTCGACATGTATGCCATACAAATAGTGTCTCCATATTTTTAAGGCATGAATCACCGCTGCCAATTCCAGATCATGCGTTGGGTAGTTCTTTTCGTGCTTTCTAAGCTGTCGGGAGGCGTGAGCTATAACTCTACCACTCTGCATCAGAACGTACCCTAGTCCAATACCAGAGGCGTCACAATAAATAACGTACCCATTTGGTCCATCAGGGAGAGTTAGAACAGGAGCTGTAGTCAACTTTTCCTTTAACAGATGGAAGCTTCGTTCACAAGCATCAGTCCACTGGAATTTAGTTGCTTTTTGAGTTAGCTTTGTTAAAGGCGCTGAGATGGAAGCAAACCCTTCCACGAACCTTCTATAATACCCTGCTAACCCCAAGAAGCTTCGCACCTCCATAGGGGTTGTAGGTCTTGGCCAAGCCTTTATGACCTCAATTTTCTACATATCTACGCGAATACCATCAGTCCCAATAATGTGCCCTAGAAAAGCCACTGAAGTTAACCAAAATTCACATTTAGAGAACTTGGCGTACAATTATTGGTGTTGAAGTACTCTCAGTACCACCCGTAAATGATTTGCATGTTCCTTCTTTGATCGTGAGTAGACCAGAATATCATTAATAAACACGATCACGAACAAATCTAAAAATGGTTTAAACACTCGGTTCATTAGATCCATAAATACCGTTGGAGCATTTGTCAGTCTAAAGGACATCACTTTGAACTTGTAATGCCCATACCATGTCTTGAATGCAGTCTTTGGTATATCTGCCTCCCTTACCCGTACCTGATGATAGCCTGACTGCAGGTCTATCTTTGAAAAACATTGGGCACCCTGCAACTGATCAAACAAATCATCAATCCTGGGGAGGGGATATCTGTTCTTAATTGTCACCTTATTCAGCTGCCTGTAGTCAATACACATTCGCAGTGATCCATCTTTCTTTTTCACGAACAGTACTGGTGCTCCCCATGGTGATGTGCTGGGCCTAATAAACCCTTTCTCCAGTAGGTCCCTCAATTGCTCCTTCAGCTCTTTTAATTCTGCAGGTGCCATTCTATACAGGGGAATAGAGATAGGCTAGGTATCTGGTGGTACGTCTATAGTGAACTCTATTTCCCAATCTGGCGAGAGGCCTGGAAGTTCATCTGGAAACACTTCTGGGTATTCATTAACCACAGGCACCGACTAAAGAGTTGGCACTTCAGCTTCAAGATCGTGTACGCGGACTAAATGATAAATGTACCCCTTGTTAATCATTTTTCTTGCCTTAAGGTATAAAATAAACCTACCTTTTGATGGTGCTGCATTTCCTACCTACTCGATAATTGGTCCGTCTGAGAACTAAAATTGAACCATTTTATTTTTACGGTCTACGTTAGCATGACAAGAAGCTAGCCAATCTATACCCATAATGACATCAAATTCCACCATATCTAGCTCTATCAAATCAGCCAGGGTACGATGACTATACATATTTACCGGGCAATGTCTATATACCTACTTTACTATAATAGAGTCCCCTACTGGCGTAGCAACCTCAAACGATTCTATTAACTCAGGCTTAATTCCAACTCTACTAGCAACAAAAGGAGATATATATGATAAAGTAGAGCCTGGACCCATCAATGCATATACTTCTTGAGAAAAGATTGATAATGTACCTGTGACCACATTCGGTAATGCTTCCTGGTCCTGTCTACTGGCCAACGCATATATACGGTTAGAGGGACCGCCAGAACTGGCAACTCCACTACGACCCTTACCATGACCTGTTTGTATCTGTATTCCCCGCCCCATCGGGCGCATAGCCACAGAAGAACACAAACCCACAACTGACCCAGTGGGCTGAGCCATACCACCTGGAGTACTCTTAGCCGGACATTCCCTCGCAATATGGCCTTGACAGCCATAGGAAAAGCAAGCACCTGTAGTCCAACGACATTCTCCAAAATGAGGCTTATTTCAATGGGGACACTGGGGCATCGGGGGTCTTGACTGTCGAGAACTCTGGTTCATCTGTGTACCTGAGGCTCTAGAGCCTTGACCGACTCCCAAATATCTGGCGCTTTCAACTCGTCTACCTAAGAACTGTGGAGGTACACTTCAAGTTGGCTGGGAGGGATATCTACCAAACAGCTGGAATCGCCCGCTGCGAAATTCCCCAGGATAACCAACTGACTTAGCCCTCTTAGGCTGACTTCTATCAAACCATCTGTCAGGCTGACGCCTTCTATATCGCTCTTCTACCCCTTGGGCATATGCTTGTACCCGGGCAATATCCATGCCTGGATGAGAAGCCATGTCCATATAGCTATCAACCAAATAAAGGTCCAAGCCTATGACGTACCGATGCACCCTGTCTGCCATATCTGCCACAACTATGGGGGCATGCCTCGCCAATGAGTAAAACTCGAGGCTATAGTCGCGAATACTCCTGTTGTTCTACTTTAACTGCAAAAATTTATCAACCCTAGCTCGTTTCATTTCTGGAGGCAGGAAATGGCTAAGAAGGGCTTCTGCAAATTCATCCCATTCAGCTGGGGGAGCACCCTCGCCCCTCGATAACTTCCAAGACTCATGCCAGTTTGCGGCTACATCACGTAGCCAATAGGAGGCCAATTCAACTGACTCAATGTCCGAAGCCCTAATGATTCGCAGTGTATGTTGTATTTGTCGAATGAATTCTTGTGGATCCTCGATAGTCCTTGATCCATAAAATTCTGGAGGGTTACAAGCTAGGAAGTCACGAACCCTTAAACTGTCTTGTCTATTAATATCATCTGGGTCATGCCTGCTCACCTGTCCTGCCATCAGTCAAGTCAACAACTGCACTGCATCCCTCATAGCCCTGTCTTCTACCCCTTGCTGTGGTATAGGAGGTTCCTGTACTGGAGGTTCAGGATCTACGGCTGCTGCTGCTCCAAGCTCCTCTGGAGGTGGCGACGTAGTAGAGCTCGTCGACTGGAGTACAATCCTTGGCATAGATTGGGCACGGGCCCTGGTAACTCTCGGGGTCTGACTAGTTTCCCTCGTTGCTAACTTGCCCCTCTGGTCCGTGGTCGCTTTCCTTGGAGGCATTACTGTAAACATATAGATCGATTAGTGGAGGTTCATCATGAAAGTATAGCTCTATCACACAATCTACGATAAGAAAAAAACGATATCCTAAATGTCCTGTAGCCTCTTGTTTATAGATGTGGTGCACAACACACCGATAAATAAGCCTCTACCAGACACGGTCTGTGGACACTCCAAGAAAAGAACTGCTCTGATACCACTTCTGTCACGACCCAACCCCATAGGCCATTACGGGTGCCCGAACTAGACACTCACGTGTACCCCGGCCAATTATGCATAACCTGTCTCCTGTTTACACCCAACATATATTAAAAGGGAAAGTAACGTACAGGTCGACAAGGCTGTAGTAAGACATAAAGACGTTCGTTGTACAAATACACGCGAGCCGACAAGGCCGCCACGACATCGGGAATGCCCCAAAGTATAAGTCATACCAGTACAACCATACATACCCATGTATATAGCTCATATACAGCCCACACACAACTCACATACAACTCATATACAACTTAGATACAGTTTATATATACATACGTTCTACACACACAACCCACATTTGAATCCACAAACCTCTAAGAGTCAGAAAAACAGTAACATAAGGCGGGACAGGGCCCCCGCCATACCCGTGAATGAACTAATATATACATCAGAACTTAGTACCCAAAATTTAGCGCCAGCACAATGGAGCGCTCTGAGATCGCTGAGTGGGACTCCTACGCTGGCGGATCCTCAACCTGTGTACCTATACCTGCGGGCATGAGACGCATCCCCCCTGAAGAAAGGGGGGTGAGTACGACATATGTACTGAATATGTAAAGTATAACGTAGTATAACTGGAGGCATATCCGAAACAGAGGCATAAGAGAACAATTTATCAAGTCAAAAACATGTACTTGTATTCTGTAAATTATAAAGACATGCATGCTCAGATTTTCAATATAGCCGGCCCCATCAGGGGTCCGGTAAATCATATATATGTAGTATCAGTATCAGGCCCTGTGCCATCGCCACCTTATTACAACACATCATTATCATATATATACATACGTACCCGACCTTCTAGTGAAGGGCTCGGTGAACAATGCAGCGAATTGCACGAATGTGATAACCTGCCTGGGAATTGTAGAAGAAGTGTTACAGTATACACGAGGGGAGTAGTGAGAAACCAAACACAGTTTAAACCATTATCAAAGACTCAACTATATAAGAGGACTAAGTTAATGTCTAAGAATTCGAATAACGGTAGTCCTTCTAGCTGCCCTCTAATTGCCATTAGGGGCTATGTTAATCATATCTCAAAGTTCCTAGATATATACCCAAGTAAGAATATTCACTTAAGCATTCCAGAGTATTTGTCTTCGAACAGTTTTATGACTAGGGGTCTATATATTCAGTAAGTCCTCAGCATATAAAAGATTCAAGGAAATTAGCTTAACTATCATACAAGCTTTAACATTCAGAATTGAATAAGGAGCATTCAAGAATGGAATTACTTTAGACATTATATCACTGCTTACTTAGCTTTACGACATGCCAAAAGAAAAGAAGGAATAGGCTTCACATAACTCTTATGGACTTCCCTTAGTCATGTTTACGTCATCGTCCTCGAAACCTATTTAACACGGAAATAAGGTGAGTATTAACAACCTTAGATGTTTCAGCAACTTAGGCTATCCACTCGTATTCACAGCATTCATCCTCTCGCTTGCCTCCTTGACTAGTTCCTTAACTAGCTAAGGCATTAACGAAAATCGGACAGCACCTCCCTTATAATGTGCCCTATCTGAATTTCCAATTAGGTCCCTAATACCTACAGCCAATCAACAACAACAACCTACAGCTATTCACAGTAACAATATACAATATAAACTCCAAACGACTTATTCAAAAATATGATATCACAATAGGGCGTCTAGCCTTTAGTTTGTAAAACCTTTAATTATACAAAATGGAGGGGGGGTCATGTGGCTGCAACCAGCAGTTCCCACACCTCTTTTAGAATGACTTTAGGACCTTCAACATCCCCCACGCGCACAACGCCTCATTTCGACTGTAATTTAACTATATTGATTCCAATTTAGTTTATTTCGGCCGTCAAGCATATTCATCATATTTTCACATTTCCTGCCACTTACACAATGTATAATACCCTATATAACAACACCATAAACTCCAATTTAAAATGAAAGGCCTTACCTTACGTTAAACTTGTCAAACTTGCCAAAACTATCAAAATGCGAAATTTGGACAGCCCACCGTCTTATATTGTCGCTTAGTTTCGGAGGGGTAATTGAGGGAAACAGGATATGTGGCCTCAATGAAAGTTATAGACATGTGTATCAAGGTCGAAATTTTTTTTGAATTACCCCTACAACAATTATTTACGAAAATATATTCCCAAAATACTCACAGCTGTCCGTGTAGGATTTCCAAAACAAAATCTGGGCAGTACCTCTTCTACACTTCATCACAGTTTTTCGAGCTGATAAAAGTAAAAATGGACTTTAGAGTCTAAATTAAAGTTATAGACCCATGAAATACCTTTCCAAAAGATATTGAATCATCCAAAAATAAGCTATACACAAGAAGTTATACCAATATTACTAACCGCTGTCCTTTCCAAAAATGGGTTTGTTAACTAGCGTTTTCTCTTTAAGTTTCTCTTAGTTTTCCAAGTGAAGAACTGAAAATATGGTTCCATAGGCATCGTAATATACATATATAAACCTCCATGTATTTTAGGAACGTCGTATATAATTAATTCACGAAGAGAAAATTAGATAACTCACCTTTAAACTTCAAGAACCATGGCTGCCTCTAAATCTCTCTCCCTCACGTTTGTTTTCTCTATGCTGCTGATGTTTTGATGGATAACTGAAGTATATGATATATATCAACATATATATGTGGCTTTAGGGTGTGACACGTGTCAACCCCAAGAGGTGACACGTGTCCAGCCCCTATTGGGCCACCGCACCTACCTGTTCAAGGAGGGGCTGCCACGTGGCAGTGGGGCCCACCTCCCCCAAGCAGGTGGGTCACCTACTTGACCCCAAGCAGGTGGGTCACCTGCCTACTTAGGTGTTGCCATATGTCACCCTCCCATTGGATGCCCCACGAATTTGTTTTTCTTTCTCGTGGGTTCGTAATCTCGTCTCACTTTAAGAGCCTAAGAAACCCTTGCTACATAAGCTTGGTATGTAATCAAGTAACTCACGTATGTAAGACTTTTAACTTAATAGTTTACGTAGATAAGTTGAGTCCTATGACTCGTTACTTGGCCTCCAACTCCTTCCGTCTTCTCTTGACCCTATTTCCAACCTTCCCTACCACGGGGTGTCACATTCTCCCTTCTTAGAGTTGTTCAATAGGGTCGTAACTTAAGTAGCTCACATACTAGCTTCTAAGTAACTTAAGAAACATCCCGAGTTTAAAAATGTGGGGTGTAACATGTTATGCTTATATACTCAGTACATATATCGTACTGAGGGGGGCTGCATTTCATGCACGCAGGTATAGACACAGGTTTTGGGAGTCCGCCAGCTTAGGATTCCACTCAGCCAGTTTGGAAGAAGCTCCATTGATTCAGAGCCGAGTTGTAGTACCAAATCTCCTATGTATATATTTGTTTATTTAGGGGTACGACGGGGCCCTGTCCCGCCATATATTACTATTAATATTCTTAGAGGTCTGTAGACATATGTGTGGGTTATACGTGTAAGTTCTGTTAAGTTGTGTCTACATAGTGTATTGTAAATATTAAGATACTATGGCAGCCTTGTTGACTGACATACCCTTTCATGATAAGATATAAATGAAAGAGGCAACAAGTATGAAAATTCTATGACCCACTGGGGTTCCTATGTATAGTTCTTATATTGATCGTTACATCTGTTAGATACGTATACGGGAGCCCAGGTCGGACCCCTATCGCAGCCCACGGGGTTGGGTCATGACAGTCATGACCCGATCAAGGGCCTATTCATAACATGGCGATCGAAATCCCGAAGGGCTCCAACCAAGACTCTTGTACATATAATAAGCATACATAAGATAAAGTAAAAGCGAAATTATCATAATAGAGTCAAAACCATGAATAGTAAATGAAGAATGTCACCTGACAACATAGACTCGAAATATTTGTCTAACTAGATGCCTCTACTCATGAGTATGGGCTGGGGATAATACATGTCTATAGGTCACCCTCAATATGAAACATAACAAAAGTCTTTAAAAATAATAACCAACTCGATGACTAGTCCCCGATCAATAAGGACTCAACACAAATACTGCCGGATAGAAAATCCCTAAATGTTAAAGAAATAGCCCTTGTGTCATTAACTATGCGCCAACATAGGAGCTCATTTAGGCTTAGGCGAGTAGATCCACAAATAGCCCTAAATGTTAAAGAAATGAATGAAGTTGATGAAGTTCTACCCAAAAAGTACTCTCCTTGTGCCAACGTAGAGGGTTATACTGGATTCCATGTAATAGCTTGCATAGTCTTAAATATTGGTTATGGTCATCTTCCTACAAATAAATGTTTCAAATGCTCATTACTTGATTATTCATGCATGCACTCACTTATGTATTTTCCTTATAATTGTCTTAATGATTTTCATTATAATGCATTGCTTACGTACTTAGTATATTCAAAGTACTAATGCATATTCTTTTGCCTACGTGATATCACCATGTAGGAACCATCGTTGCTCCACATACACCTCTATGTGGATAGTTGTTTCATTGAAGGCTACATAGTTGGTGATTTCCCCATGTTTCGGGAACAACATGTCATTTCTTTTCTAGCTTATGATGTGTAAAGTCTTTTGAATACCTTTTATGGTTCTTATTTCTATTTTGATTGACGATGATCTAGGGTCATGTCTTATCTCCTACTAAGTCTATTAGTAGAGATATGTTTGGACATAAATGTATAATGACCTAAGATTGATGTTGGCTCTTATTCTATAATGTTCTCCTTTTGTCCCTTTTCCCTTGTTTTTCCACTTATTGATTCAATTTCATTACCTATGAAAAACTTAATGAATGCTAAGAGAGTTGGGTAAGCTACCTCCGGGTGTCTCATTTGCCTTGTCACGTCTAGGTCCTAGGCTTGGTCGTGACAATCTCCCCCTTTGGATCATTCGTCCCCAAATAAGATTAAACTGGCTTGAAAGGACACAGAAAGAGGACTACCAACCCAACATGAATGCTACGACACATTAAAAATACATAAACCACGAGATTTTCAAACTTTAACATAAACTATGACTAAAAAAATCAACTTCATGAACATGCATGCATATGGAAGACATAGGAAAAACTAAAATGTAGGAATTTTGGCAATTTGAGAAAGAACCACCTAATACCTTGTGCTTGAGTGGGAGGAAAGAGATATGGATATGACTTCTTCATGTCTACTTTAACTTCCCATCTAACACTTTCTACTTATTGATTTTCCATAATAACTTGATAGACACAACCTCTTTGTTTCTTAACCTCTTCACTTGTCGGTCTAAAATTTCCACTGGAACATCTTCATAAGTTAAGTTTTCTTCAACACTTACATTTTCCAATCATATAATGGAATTTGAATCATCCACAAACTCCCTTTATATCGATAAATAGAACAACGGATGAACCATAGCCAACTCTGATGGCAAGTCTAACTCATATGCCACCTTGCTAATACGCTTCAAGATTTTTTATAGGGTCATATATAACTAGGACTCAATTTTCCTTTCTTTCCAAAATGTATTACACCATTTATAGGTGAAACCTTCAAATAGACCCAATAACCACATAAAATTCAAGGTCTCTTTTTCTTGTGTCAGAATATAAGTTTTGGTGACTTTGAGCCTGTCACGACCCGACCTAGGGCATAGACATAACTCAGATATCAAAACCCCAAAGGGTTCCAATAAATCCTCTTGACATATCATAACCAAACATAAGGTAAAGTAACTGCATAAACAACATAGAAGGAGTATAAACATGAATCATAAAACAAGAATGTAACTTGATGACATAGACTCTATATCATTGTCCAACAAATACATCTACTAACCAAGAAGGGTGGGGGCTAAGACATATTTCTAGCACACATTTAAATCATGAATGAAGTAAAAATCTTTATAAGAACCAACACATAACTAGTGCTCAATAGATGAAGACTCACCAAAAGTTTGTTAGATGGAAACTCACTAGCCAAGTGAGGGAATATGATCCTCAACCCCGACATTATGAGACAATATAGGAATAATATGCATTAGTACATTTGAATTAGTTAACTATGCTTGCATAATATGCTATGTAAATCATAGGATGAAATGGTCAAATAAGTACAGAATAAAAGAATAAGTAAAGTCATGAGAAAATCATAAGGATCAAAGCATTTGAGAGACATAGTCGAAATCGTAACTGAACATAAGGAGTAGTATACATATCTGGGATAGGAACCATAACCGACAATATGACCATACGAGTTATAACATGGAATCCCAATGTCTCCCTATACAATGGAAAAAAGGGAATCTACTTGCTAAGGTAGACTCTAACCCGCTAGGCAGGTCATGTACATATGCTATATGTGGATCCACTAGCTAAGACATGAAGTCAACCTATGGTGGCACGTAGTTAAGGGACTAGAGACTGCAACTAAGGCTTTTGGTAGGGCCACCACCTCAAGTTCGCTCAGTGCTAAGTCCAATCCCACGAAATACGTACATAGTAATCATACTTAACATATATCTTGAAACTTGTATATAGGTTTAACCTTCATAGAGTAGCTCATTTTCATAACATAATTGCAATGTGAGTATTAGCCTTTCAATATTAGAATATCATATTGCATATTCATATCATGAGGTTCTTTGGTCACCAATATAGGGCCTTAAGTCAACTTTTCCATAACTTTCATGAAATTTATAATTTGATCATAATTGAAATCCGTAATCACAATTCATACATGAATTTAGAGTAAAACTCATATACATAGTAAATTTAGATGAAAACTATGAGAATAATTTGAAATCATTGAACTCCAAAATCATACTTAATGTAGGTCATTATTGAAAATAGCTTCATGAATGGGCATTCAAAATTCCACTTTAAATCATGTATGTTACGTAGAAACATACTTAAAATGATCATTGATAACACTTAAAAATGCAATTGAAGCAGTCCATCACAATTCATCAAAATTAGAGTTTAAAGATAATTAAATTTCATGAGATTTTTTTGGAAAACCTTGAGACTCCATGGGTGAAAGGAACTCATGGATCAATTCCCACATATCTTGATTGAAATTGAACTTTGAATTTAGAAAGAAGGCTTGATCTTTAAAGAAATCCTAACCAAAGCTTGATGAAGATGATGAACTCTTGTGGAACCTTGGAATAGAAGACTTAAACTTGTTAGGGGAAATAACGAGGGAATAAAAGGGTTTAGGAGTATTTAGGAAAAATTACTTAATGAATCTAGTCCTTAAAAATGTCCACATATATCGGTAAAATATAGGGAAATGACTAAACTACCCCTCATTAAACTAACTCATAAAGGTCTACGAGTGGCCCTCTATGAGGCTTAGAGGAAGTGATGAGTCATAGGAATGACTCATCCTGTAGACCCTGCAAAAAACTTGAAAATCGAGTCTCTAAACTTCTATATGAGTCGTGTCTATGACTTGTTCTCAAGTCAACGATTTGTAGACTTCATTCGTCCTGCAGGTACTCAGAAACCCTGAAAAACATGTCTCTAAAGTTTTCATATGACTCACCTTTATGAGTTGAAGTTTTTTCTACGACTTGTCCTATCGAGTCATAGTAGAGATCCTAAGGTTGCATAGTTGTAGGATTTCAGACCTTCATTATGACTCCCTTATATGAGCCGTAGACTCCTACATGAGTCGTCATATGACTCATTGAACTGCACACCATACTTAACCAATTTTCAAGCCTCTCACTCACTTCCATGACTCACTTCTACGACTCGTAAGGATCCCTACGAGTCATAGACCCACTCGTAATATTAGGGGTAGTCTCAATATTTCTTAAATTCTCTTTGGTTCGACTTACAAAAATTCTGGGGCCTTACAATATCTTCCCCTTGGGATCATTTATCCTCGAATGAGATTAAGTTAGCATAGAAAGGATATGGAATGAGGACTAGCATAGTAAAGCAAAAACCATGAGATTTTCAATCTTAACATAAATCGTGACTTTAAAATCAATTTCATAAAGATGCATGCATATTAAAGATATATGAAACTGGAACGTGGGCGTTTAATCGATTTGATCATGAACAACTTAGTACCTTAGGCTTGAGTAGAAGGAAAGAGATATAGATAATGCTTTATCATGTCTGCTTTTGCTTCCCATGTAGAACTCTTTACTTGTTAATTTCTCCACAATACCTTGACGGACATAACCTTTTTATTTCTTAACCTCTTCAATTGCCAATCTACTATTTCCACTGGAACCTCGTCATAAGTCAAATTCTCTTCAACATTCACAATTTCTAATGGCACAATGGAGTTTTGATCACCCATAAAATTTCTCAACATCAAAATATAAAATACCGGATGAACCATAGCCAGCTCAACACACTTTAATATTCTATAAGGTCCTACACTTCTAGGACTCAATTTCCCCTTCTTACCAAAGCACATTACACCCTTCATAAGTGAAACCTTCAAATACACCCAGTCATCCACATCAAATTCAAGCTCTCTTCTTCTTATGTCCGAATAGGACTTTTGATGACTTTGAGTTGTCTTCAATCTCTTTCTTATGAGCCTTACTTTCTCCATTACATCAACTACCAATTCTAGACCAATCAATGCCACTTCACCCACTTCAAACCATCCCACCAGGAATCTCTATCTTCTTCCATATAAGGCTTCAAAAAGAGCCATTTGCATGCTAGAGTGATAACTATTATTGTAGGCAAACTCCCTCAACAGTAAATGCTCATCCAAACATCCTTTAAAATCAATCACACATGCCCTCAACAAATCCTCAAACATTAGAGGATGGAAAGATTTACTTAGCTTAACTTTTTTACCAAGTCTCTTTTGAAATAACTTCCATAAGTGTGAGGTAAATTGAGTACCTCTATCTAATATAATGGTTATGGGAACACCATAAACTTTCACAAGTTCACAAATGTACAACTTTGCCTAATCTTTAGCACTATCAGAAGTCTTAACAGGGAAAATATGAGCTGATTTAGTCATTTGGCCCACAACAACCCAAATAGAATCATATTTCCTTCTAGTACGAGGCAAACCCGTCAAAAATTCCATATTTACATCTTCACACTTCCAAGTAGGAATTTCAATGTATTGAGCTAAACCTCCCAAATTTTGATGCTCAACTTTAATTTGTTGAGAATTAGGACACTTAGCCATAAACTCTGCTATGTATTTCTTTATGTCATTCCACTAATACACTTTTCTTAAATCATAATACATCTTAGTGGATCCTAAATAAATTGAATACCGAGAACTATGGGATCATTCAATATAAATTCCCTTAATCTATCCACATTAGCTACACACAAATGACCTTGGTAACATAGTACCCCATCTCCCCCTTGGGAGAAATCCTCAATGGCTTTAGGAGTTCAATCCACATCATTTTCCTAAGGTTTAACTCCTTTTGGCTAAACACATATTGAAAGCTTTTGTGGTCAGTGAACAAATCAACATGCACCCCATAAAGATAATGACACCAAATTTTCAAAGCAAACACAGCCACTACAAGTTCAAGATCATGGGTTAGATAGTTCATTTTATGTACCTTAAGTTTTCTTGAGGCATGTGCGATAACTTACCATGTTTAATCAAAACACAACCAAAACCGACATGTGAGGTATCACAATAAACAACAAACCCATCCAAAACTTCGGGTAATGTCAAAATAGGAGCTAACGTAAGATGATCCTTCAATATTTGAAAACTCTTCTCACATTCATCCGACCATTGAAATTTAACTTTCTTTTGAATCAACTTAGTCCAAATTGATGCAATAAATTAAAACTCTTCTATAAACCCTCTATAGTATCCGACCAAGCACAAGAAGCTTCTAATATCCGAAGGAGACAATGATCTAGGCTAATTCTTTACTGCCTTTATTTTCTTGGATTAACCTTAATCCCATCACGGGACATCACATGGCCATGAAATGAAACTTCCCTTAGCCAAAATTCGCACTTACTAAACTTGAAAAATAGTTGCTTTTCTCTCAACGTTTGTAACACAATCCTTAAATGACCCATATGATCCTCCTCATTCCAAGAATAAATCAAAATTTTATCAATAAACACCACTAGAAACATGTCCAAGTATGTATTGAAAATATGATGCATCAAATCCATGAAAATAATAGGATCATTAGTCAACCCAAACGACATGACTATGAATTCAAAATGATTGTATCTTGTCTAAAACACCGTCTTAGGAATATCACACACCCTTACCCACAGTTGATGATAACTGGAATGGAGATCAATCTTTGAAAAGTAACTTGCCTCTTGTAATTAGTCAAACAAATCATCTATCCCGAAATCAGATACTTGTTCTTTATGGTGACCTTATTTTGTTGCTGGTAATCTATACACATTCATAGCGACTAATCTTTCTTCATAAAAAAAATCACTAGAGCACCCCATGGTGAAATACTTGGCCTTATAAAACCCTTATCCAACAAATCCCTCAATTTCTCTTTCAATTAAGTTTCGCCAGAGCCATATGGTAAGGATGAATAGAAATAGATTGAGTATTGGAAAGGAGATCTATTCCAAATTCAATTTCCCTTTGAGGAGGAACACTGGGCAACTCATTGGGAATCATATCGGAAAACTCATTAACTATAGGATCGATTCAAGTATAGGATTTTCGACAACATACCTAACTCACATAATATGATAAATGCACCCTTTTAAAATCATTTTTAGGGCCTTAAGACCTGATATGAATTGACCCTTAACCACCAAATCATTATCCTTCCATACAAGAGTAGGCTCATTCGAAAATCTAAACTTGACCCTAAGGGTCCTACAATAAATGGATGCATAAGAGGTATCTAACCAATCCATACCAAGAATGATGTCAAAATCGGTCATGTCTAGTTCAACAAGATTACAAGGAATAACTTTTTGTAAGACCGACACGGGATAATTTCTTTAAACTTCGTTAGCAAACACCAAATCACTAATAGGAGTATAAACTAAAAAAGGTTCTAAGAACACTTTGGGGCACACATCAAATCTCATAGGAAGGTAAGGAGTAACAAAATATAAGTTGGCACCAAGAAATGTATAGACATCAAAATTAAAGACCCATAACATACCCATGACCACATCGGATGTTCCTTCCATATCTTTCCTAGCATGATGGGCATAGAATTGGTTGTTGCATTGGCCACCCTTTGGTTGAGATTGGGCACCTTATTGCAATTGGCCTCCTTGAGGACAACCTTCTGCACCTTTGTTGGCAACATGAGGGCACTCTGATTGTTTATGGCCCATCTTACCACATCCATAACAAGAATCCATTCCCATCAAACATTTCCCTCCATGATTCTTTCCACACATTGCACACTTGGAAAACGAAGGGCTACTATCATTCACTCCTCCTTTTTGAACCTTAGGGTATGTCACCTTATCCTTAACAAAACGCTTTCTCGAACCATGGCCTTGTTGAACACAGCCACTACCTCTACCATCGGTCCTAGCATTATAGAACCCACCTTCATACCAAGCCCTCTTAAAATTCCTCATTCTCATCTTTTTGAGTTTTTCTCCCTCAATTTATTCGGCAAAAGTTATAAGCCGAGATATGTCCATATGTTTAACAAGGATGGTGGTACAACACTCTTTAGCAACCAAGTCAGATAGCCCCGATAAGAATTGACTCATTTAGGCACATGGATTGGCAACCAATGAAGGAGAATACTTGGATAGCTTAGAGAACTTGAGAGCATAGTCCCTCATGCCCATGTTGCCTTATGGAAGATTAATGAACTCCAACACCTTACCTTTTCTTCGCTCAAAAGGGAAAAAGCGATTAAGAAAACCAAGTTTGACGGCTTCCCAATCAATAGGTCCTTCATCCCCCTTTCCAACGATTAAGAAAACCAAGTTTGACGGCTTCCCAATCAATAGGTCTTTCATCCCCCTTTCTAACTTCCATTGAGTATACCAAACTTGACAACACTTTTGAGTTGGTAGGCCACTAACCCAACTTTTTCTTTTGAAGTCACCCCCATAATACTTACTATCTTGGAGACCTCATCTATGAATTCTTAAGGATCCTCATCCACTTTTGAACCATGGAATTTCGAAGGATTTATTGTTGTAAAGTCCCTTACTCTAAAGGCCGGAGTAGGAGAATTAGGATTAGCCACAACCCGTTAGTTGGAAACTACTTGGGCTATCATGGTGATAGTTTTCCATAACTCGGCATTAGTAACTTTGTCGGGTAGAGGACCATAGTCTCAAGGGACTTGTCTTCTTGGTGGCATTTTCTGATAATCACAAAGGACAATCGTTAGGGAAAAAAATTCTTAGAGTGTACTCTATATGACGACATAGACCATGAAAAAAGTGAGGATTTCCAAAAATTCCTTATAGCCCCCTATTCATAGGTGTGGCGTGTTTCACAACCATGAATAAGACTATACTCTATGCGGCATGTTGGACTTCTTAGGACAACCTAAATCTTATGCTCTGATACCAAGTTTTTTATGACCCGACATAAGGCCTAGTCATAACACGGCGATTGAAAATATGAAGAGATCCTAACTAAGCCTCTTTACATATTATAAGCATACATAAGGTAAAGTAAATATGGAAACAACATCGAAAGAATCTAAACATGAATCATAAAAGAATAGTGTGACTTGACGACATAGATCTATAACTTTTGTCCAACTAATGCCTGTACTAACAAAAAAGGGTGGGGACTAGGACGTGTCCCTAGATCACCCTCAAATCATGAATGCAGTAAAAGTATTTAAAACAACCAACACATAACTAGTCCTCGATAGATGGGGACTCACCAAAAGTTCACCCGATGGATACTCACTAGCCACGTGCGGGAATATGATCCTTAACCCCTACATTATGAGACAATGTAAGCAAAATATGCGTTAGTATATTTGAATTTACTAAATATGTGGGCATGACATGCTATGCAAATCATAAGATGTAATGGCCAAAGAAGTACATAATAAAAGGATAAGTAAAGTCATGAAAAAATCATAAGGATCAAAGGATTTGAGATATAGAGTCAAAATTGTAACTGAACATAAGGAGTAGTATACATATCTGGGATAGGATCCATAATCGACAATAAGACCGTGTGAGCTATAACATAGAATCACGATGTCTCCCCATACAATGGTAAAAAAGGTAATTTACTTTCCAAGGTAGACTCTACCTTGCTTCACGGGTCATGTACATATGCTATATGTGGATCCACTAGCTAAGCCATGAAGGCAACCTATGGTGGCACATATTTTAAGGGACTAGAGGCTACTAGTAAAGCTTTTGGTAGGCCCTACCTCAAGTCTGCTTAGTGATAAGTCGAATCCCACAGAATACATATATAGTAATCATACTTAACATATATCTTGAAAGTTGTACTAGGTTTATCCTTCATAGAATAGCTTATTTTCATAACATACTTTTAATGTGACTATTAGCCTTTCAACATTATAATATCATACTCGCATAGTTCATATCATGTGGTTCCTTGGTCACCAACATAGGGCCCAAAGTCACATTTTCCATAACTTGTATGAAATTCATAATTTGATCAGAATTGAAATATATAATCATATTCATACTTGAATTTAGAGTAAAACTCATATACATATTCAATTTAGATAATATCCATGAGAATACTTTGGAATCATTGAACTCCATAATCATACTTCATGTATATCATTATTGAAAATAGCTTCATGCATGGGCATTCATAATTCAACCTTAAATCATGTATGTTACGTAGAAACATACTTAGAATGATGATTAATAACACTTAAAACATAATTGAAATGGCCCATCACAATTCATCAAAATTAGAGTTTAAAGATAATGAAATTTCATTAGATGTTTGAGGAAAACCATAGGACTCAATGGGTGAAAGAAACCCATGGATCATTTCCCATATACTTTGATTGAAATTGAACTTTGAATTCAAAAAGAAGGCTTAATCTTTTAAGAAACCCTAACCAAAGCTTGATGAAGATGATGAACTCATGAAGAACCTTGGGAGAGAAGTCTCAAACTTGTTTGGGGAAATAATGAGGGAATAAAATGGTTTAGGAGTATTTAGGAAAAATTACTTAATGAATCTAGTCCTTCAAAATGTCCACATACATTGGTAGAATATTGGAAAAAGACTAAACTACCCCTTATTAAACTGAGTTAGAAGGGTCTACGGGTGGCCCTCTATGAGTGTCAGAGGCATTGACAAGTCGTAGGAACAACTCATCTTGTAGGCCTTGCGAAAGACCTGGAAATCGAGTCTATGAACTTGCTATACGAGTCGTGTTTACTACTCATTCTCAAGTATGTGAATCTTAGACTTCATTCATCCTGTAGGTAATCGAAAACTATGAAAAAACTCTCTGATGTTTGCATACAACCCACCTTTACGAGTAATAGTCCTCTCTACAACTCGTCCTATCGAGTTGTCGAAGAGGTCCTGAGGGTTGCATAGTTGCATGCTTTCAGACCTACATTACAACTCTTTTCTATGAGTTGTAGACTCTTTCACAAGTCTTTATACGATTCATTGACCTGCACACCATACTTTCCAAATTTTCTAGCCTCTCATTCACTTCCACGACTCACTTCTATGACTTATAAGGATCCCTATGAGTCGTAGTCCCACTAGTAATCTTAGGGACAGTCTTAATATTTCTTAAATTCTCTTTGTTTGGTTTACCAACTTCTAGGGCCTTATAATATCTCCCTCTTGGGATCATTCTTCCTCGAATGAGATTAACTTAGCATAAAAAGATATGGAACAAGGACTAGCAACCCAATCAAGATTACAATGACACATAGTAAAGAAAAAACCATGAGATTTTCAATCTTAACATAAATCGTGACTTTGAAACTAATTTCATGAAGATGCATGCATATGAAACTGGAACGTAAGATTTTAATCTATTTGATCATGAACAACTTAGTACCTTAGGATTGAGTAGAAGAAAAGAGATACGGATAATACTTTATCATGTCTGCTTCCGCTTTCCATGTAGCACTCTCTAGTTGTTGATTTCTCCATAACACCTTGATGGATGCAACCTCTTTCTTCCTTAACCTCTTGAATTGTTGGTCTAAGAATTTCACCAAAACCTACTCTTAAGTCAAATTCTCTTCAACATTCATAATTTCCAACATAATCAACATACAACTCATAAAGATAATGACACCAAATTTTCAATGCAAATACAACCGCCACAAGTTCAAGATCATGGTCTGGATAGTTTCGTTCATGCAATTTAGGTTAACTTGAGGCATATGTTATAACCTTACCATGTTGCATCACCACACAACCAATTCCGATCCTTGAGGCATCATAATACATAAAAAACCATCAAACCCATCCAGAAAAGCCAAAATAGGAGCTTACGTAAGATGATCCTTCAACCTAGTCAAAGACGAAGCAATAAAAGAAAACCCTTCAACAAATATTTTATAGTATCCGGCTAAACCCAAAAATCTTCTAATATCTGAAGGTGAAAATGGTCCAAGCCCATTCTTCACCGCCTCTATTTTCTTTGGATCAACCTTAATTCCATTACTGGACACCACATGGACAAGGAACTTCTCTTACCCAAAATTCGCACTTACTAAACTTCAAAAATAGTTACAATCCTCAAGTGACCCACATGTTTTCCTAAATTTTAGGAGTAAATCAAAATATTATCAATAAACACCAAACATATTTAAGTACGGCTTAAAAATCTGATTAATCAAATCCATGAAGATAGCATAAGAATTAGTCAACCTAAATGAAATGACTAAGAATTTAAAATGGTCGTACCTTGTTCAAAATGTCGTCTTGGGGATATCATACTATTTTACCCTTAATTCGTGGTAACCAGAAAGAAGATTAATTTTAGAGAAGTAACTTTCCTCTTGCAATTGGTCAAATAAACCATCTATCCTCGGAATTGGATGCTTGTTCTTTATAGTGACCTTATTCAACTGTCGGTACTCTATACACATTCAGAGTGAGCCATTCTTCTTCCTAACAAACTATATGGGAGTACCCCATGATGAAATACTTGGCCTTATAAAACCCTGATCCAACAAGTCTTCAATTGCTCTTTCAACTCCTTAAGTTCTGCCAAAGACATATGGTAAGGAGGAATATAAATAAGTTGGGTATAGGGAAGAAGATCTATGAAAAACTCAATCTCCCTTTCGGGAGGAACACAAGGCAAATCATCTAGAAACACATTGGGAAATTCATTGCCAATAGGTACCACCTCAAGAGTACGAGTTTCAGCATCAACATCCCTAACCTACACTATATGTAAGATCCTAGAAGTTGGAAAGTAGGAAAACAAAGATCAAAAGATGAATTTTTAGAAAAAAATATAACTTTGGCACTAGGTGATGACCATGAGGGCTATCATGAGTCATATTCATCACCACAGATCATGGTGGCTGCTGTGGTAGAGTTTTAGGAACTCAGATCCTGCAAGTAAAGGACCACGATAGAGACTATAGGTCGTGGTAGGCAGCACGAGCCGTAGTGCCCTTAGTGGTAGACACCTCCCAAAGGCCTTTAGACATGAGCCCTAGACCACCCTCAAGGATGACCACCACGGGCCATAGTACGCAGAATGAACCATAGGGGGTCATGTGGTGGGCAGTGTTCCAAAACTCCCCTTTTTAAAATTCTCTCACCACGGAGGGGACTACAGACCATATTATCCATACCAGTCCATGGTGATAATCCATTTGCATTTCGGATTTAGTTTTAATCTAGGATTATTTTGGTCTTTTTCCTATATTTCATTAATGAATGTGGATGAGTTTTTGGACTATATTCTTACACATTAACTAACCTAAATTTCCATAACCCTCCTATTCTCACCATAATTCCCAAAATCATAAAAACTTTCTCTCCCAAGTTTTTTCTTATAGGTCTTCTTCTTCCTCACGCAATTCAATGGATTTCTTCAAGGTGAAGCTTTCATTATTTTCAACGTAGGGCTCAGAAAGGTCAAGATATATGGGACTTCATCCATGGTTACATTTCACCCATAGAATCCCAAGATTTCTTCTCAAATTCTCTTATGATTTCTTTAATTTAAATCCCTAATTGCATGATTTTCATTAGATATTCTCAATCATGATATATTTCAATGCTATTAGCCCAAATATGCATAATTCACATCATATTGTATGATTTCAAGTTAAATTTCAATGATGCATGTCATATTCTAGTTTTGAAGTAGTATTTATGAGATATGATCATATTTTTCAAGTTATATTCTATGAAATCTTTATAAATGAGTTTAAAGATGCTTTATGCTAAGAAGTTATGAATTATGATTCTTTGATGTTTGAAGCAAAGTTAATGATAGGGAAAGTTAGAGCTTAAATATATTTATGATTAAATGTATATATTGATGGAAGGCTTACACCCACATTGTGTGAATTATATAATAGATGAGCTAATCCTATGATCTTACTATGATGATGCTAGATGAGCTATTCTTATTCTATTTTTATAAAAATGGATTGATATTTATTATGATATTTATTTTTGATGTTTATGACCAAGTTTTATAAGTTCCATTGGGATAATAACTAAGCAGCGAGAGGAATTTTAGGTGGGGTTAGGTCCGGTAACATAGTTAGTTACCCAAGGGAATCCTAGTAGCAAGCTTTAATCCCAAACTATGTTACCTGCGTAGGTTTACATATGTCAATATGGTGAAGCTAGTGGATCCACATATCAAAGCTAAAAGAGGTACTTAATGGAATATGTCTTGGCAAGTTTGTCTCACCTGTCTCGATGCAGCAGTCATCGGATTTCAGGTATTAGCTCACATAGTCTTATATGTTGGTTAAAGGTCCTATCACACATAGTTTAAGTTGACTTATGAGTTCTTATGATAGTTATGATGTTTATATGCATTGACCAATAAGATAAATATTTTAATATTTTTATGACTTTACTCGTGTTTTAAAGATATTAACCTTTAGTCCCATGATTCATATTGATTATGTCCTATATTTATTGTTTATGCATATTCTCACATACTTAGTGTATTCCATATACTAACACATACTTTTTCCTACATTGTATCATAATGTAGGATCTGATGATCATGTTCATCCTTCTCCTGCTCATGGATTGAGTTTTATATTAGCTTCTTATTAGTAACACCTCACAGTTCGAAGACATGACATTTGTTTCATATTGGATAATTGTACTTCATTAATCTTATGTTTTCTATTGGATAAGTTGGCAGATTATCCCATGCACCTATCTAGAAGTAGAGGTTTGCTAGCTAGAAAGAGCTTATGTTGTCATTTTCTTATTTTGAGACTTCTATTCTATCTTAGATTTTTGCTTCTCCATCTTGATTTATCTTTACATACTTTATTCACCTTTTATATTCTATTGAATGTTATGCTAAGAGACTTGGTTGGAGTCCTTCAGGATTCTATTAGATGTGTTACGACTAGGCCCTAGGTTGGGTCGTGACAAACTTGGTATCAGAGCATAAGGTTCTGGTATCCTAGGGAGTCTAATATGTCTTGTCGACTAGAGTCTTGATAATTTGTGTAAAATGCGCAACATATACGAATAGGAGGCTATGAGGCATCTTAAGAAAAATTTCACTTCTTTTATGATCTCATCGTTCTATAGAGTTAAACTCTAAAGTTTATGCTTTCTCTTTTATATTACAAAATCATGCCTTCACAAAGAGTTCTCGTTTAATAGAATATTGAAGAGGAGTACAAGCTCTGAATGCTCCTTTGAATGAATAAGTGACTAATACGGAGTTTCGAGCAACTTTTTCAGATGCTAGCCCAAGCTCGTGACTAATCAAGTGAACCAAGGAGTAGTTGTTCCTCCAAATGTATCTACTTCGGCTTTAAGGGTTAAATACTTCATAAAGATGAACCCTCCCGATTTTTATAGATCTAAGATTGATGAGGATCCCAAGGACTTTTTTGGTGAGTTGTTCAAGATCATGGAAATTATGGGAGTGCCTTCAGAGGAGAAGGCCAAATTAGTGGCCTACCAACTCAAGGTTACCATTCAAGTTTGGTACAACCAATGGAAAGATGAAAGGGTTGAAGAGGGTCCCATAGGTTGGAAAAAGTTTAAAGTTGCATTTCTTGATCACTTGTTCCCAGTTAAGTTGAGGGAGGCAGAGGTGTTGGAATTCTCAAACCTCAAGCAAGGAAATATGAGTGTGAGAGAGTATTCCATCAATTTCATAAAAGTTGTCTAAGTATGCTCTAACCTTGGTAGCCAACTCTCATGCCCGAATGAGCAAGTTTATTTTGGAGTGTCGAACTTGGTTATGAAAGAAAGTGGAACTATTATGATCATCAAAGAGATGCACATCTCTAGGTTCATGAATTATGCAAAGCAAATTGAAGGAGATAAGCTTAAGGAGAGGAATAAAATGGAGTCCAAGAGGGCTCAATTTGAAGATGGGTTTTCTCACAACAAATTCAGTGGAAATTATGGTCATTTCTGATAAGTTCAAAACTTTCAAGGCCAAGGTTCTTCAAATGCTACGGCTCAAAAATTTGAGAAGGAAAAGGTGACAAATCCTAAGACACAAGGTGGAGCTCTAGGTGGCCAAGCTATTCCTCTATGTAAGAAGTGTGGCAAAAACATAAAGGAGAGTTCTTAGCGGGATTGGATATTTGTTACAAGTGTGGATAGTCAGGTCATCATGCAAGGAAGTGTAGGAGTAGGGATATAACCCAAGTTCAGGCTCAGACTACCGGTCGTTCAGATCAGTATACTACCACTTTGGGTGGCGGTCAGCGCCTAAACAGATTTTATGCCCTTCAAATTCATCAGGAGTTAGAGGATTCCCTCAATATTGTGACTGGTATGTTCAATGTCTTTGACTTTGATATTTATGCATTATTTGATCTAGGTGGTACTCTATTATTTTTTAATCATTATATTGCTATGAGATTTATTGTTAGTCCTAAGACCTTATTAGAGCCTTTTTGGGTCTATACTCCAGTTGGTGATTCAGTTGTGGCTAAAAGAGTCTATAGAAATTGTCCAATTTTAGTTTTTCATAAAGTCACCTCAGTTGATCTTGTAGAGCTTGATATGACCGATTTTGATATTATTCTTAGTATGGATTGGCTTCATGCATGTTACGCCTCTATATATTGTAGAACCCGTATGGTTATGTTTCAGTTTCCTAATGAGCCATTCCTAGAATGGAAAAGTAGTAATTCTGTGTTCAAAAGTCAATTCATCTCATTCCTGAAAGCTCGAAAGATGATTTCCAAAGGTTGCATCTACCATCTAGTTTGAGTTAGAGATACTAACTCTGAAACTCCTACTCTTAAGTCGGTTTTAGTTGTTGATGAGTTTTTGAAAGTTTTCCTCAATGAACTACCATGCATTGCTTCCAAAAGGGAAATAGAATTAGGTATCGATCTTCTCCTTGATACTCAGCCTATATCTAGTCTACCTTACTGAATGGCCCTGGAAGAATTGAAAGAATTAAAGGATCATTTGAAGAATTTGCTAGATAAGGGTTCTATTAGACCGAGTATCTCTCCATTGGGTAATTAAATTCTCTTTTTCAGAAAAAAGGATGGATCTCTCCATATGTGTATTGATTATCAGCAATTGAACAAGGTCACAATTAAGAATAAGTATCCCATTCTAAGGATTGATGACTTATTCGATCAACTTCAAGAGGAAAGTTACTTTTCAAAGATTGATCTTCGATCGGGTTATCATCAACTATGAGTGAGGGATTGTGACATTCCAAAGAAGGCTTTTAGAACTCAGTATGATCACTTTCAATTCTTGGTTATTTATTTTTTACTAACGAATGCCCCTGCAGCTTTTATGGATTTGATAAATAGGGTGTTCAAGCAATACCTTGATATGTTCGTTATTATATTCATTGATTATATTTTGATCTACTCTTGAAGTGAGCAAGAACATGTCAAATATTTGAGGACTGTGTTGTAAATTCGCAAGGACTCAAAATGACTTGAACCTTTGACAAAGAAGATGGCTTGAGCTATTGAAGGATTATGAAATGACTGTGCTATTGCTACGACCCAAACCTAGGGCCTAGACATGACATGCGAATGATGTACTTAGAGGCACCTCACCCAAGCCTCTTAGCATTTGTTGAGCATTTTATCAGTAATGATAAACAATAGCGGAAATATTCGGGTAATGGGATTAAAGGAGATAACATAGAATAAAGGTCATTCACAATATCAGACATCATCAACTTGTCCAACAATACCTCTACATCCGTATACATGGCGGGTGCTAAGACATGTCCCTTGCTCACCCCCAAGAGTTGGTCAAAAGAAATAGAAGATAACTCAAATTTATAAAAATCATAATAAGCTAGAAAGAAATAAGAGTGTCATTCCCGTACCATGAGAACTCACCACTTGTAGTAGCCTTCAACGAGCAATCTAGTCACGGGGAGGAGAGTATGAAGCAACTCTAGTTCCTACATGGTGATATCATGTAGGCAAAAGTATGTGTTGGTTCTTTGAATGTACTAAGTATGAGATCATGCTAAAATGAAGGACATCATTTCATATATATATAAATAATATACATAAGTTAATACGTGCATGAGAAACATCATAATAAAACCTTTAATCCATCAATTTGTGGGAAAGTGACCGTAACCGACATTCAAGACCATGTGAGCTATTACATGGAATCTGAGGACTCCTACATTGGAGTAGGCCGATGATTCTCACATCAACACATGGGAGACAACCTTGATAGGGTAGTGATCCATCAACTTTAAGCATTCTTCAACTTTAACTTTAATGGCTAATCGTGGATCCACTACCCTAAAAATAACCGACAAGGGCCATTATGGTGGCACATAGTTAATATAACATGACAATTTACTTAAGAACCCCTTAGGTCGATTGTCCATCTATATGCTACATTCTATGCTAGGTCAAATCCCACGGAATACTTTTAAACATCATCATATCATAATATATAACTTTGACACAAAACAAATATCATTTGGTGGAATAGCTCATTAAAACCTTTCATTTAAATCAATGCAAGAATTGTCCTTTCATATTTAAAACTTAGTTTGGATAAGAAGCCCTTTCATCAATCAATCATTTCATAAAGACTCCCTTTACATAAGCATTTACTTCATATAATTCATTTAGAGCCAAACTTAATTTCAACTTTACTTAAATCATGAGGAAAACTAGGTGGGTTCTCTTCATGAAACCTTTAAATGGATTTTGAAGAATTATTGCATGCATGAGAGTGATGAAATGCATTAATTTAGAATATATCAAACAACCCACCATTCATACTCAAAATCTCATTCAAACCTTCATAGAGGCACATTATTAAACCATTCAACTCATGCAATTGAGAGTCAAAATACATTAATATAGGTATATAAAGTCCAAATATATCATGATCTATACATTTAAACTCATCATATAAAAGCCCTTAAGAATTCATCATAAGGAAGTTGAAATATCAAATTTCAAATTCATTTTGACTCCATGGGTTGAAGGAACCATGGATGAAAATCTCACATACCTTGTAGGAGACAAAACCCAAAAGAAAACTTGAGGAAGAATGGTGACTTGAATGCCTTGAATTAAAAATCCTAGTCTTGCCTTGAGGTTCTTGATAGAGTTTACGAAGAGAGAATTTGAGAGTCTTAAGTCTTAAGTGTGAAGAATGAGGTCTTGGAAGGGTTTAGGGTCTTTAGATGCAAGAATTTAGCCTCCAAAAAGACACCATTTTGGATTAAAACATAGGAAATGAAAAATTCCCCTTTAAGAATATAGTAGGAAAGGACTTCACGGGGACCCTTCACAGTCCGTGGTGCTCACCACGGTCCATGGTAGGGTCTCACGATAAGGGACTTAGAAAATTTGAAAAAGAGCATACAGGGGTAGTCTCTGAAGTTTCACCACGGGACATCTTCACGGTCCAAGAAGATGACTATGGGCCGTGAAATATGGTCGTTTCTTTAGGTCTACAAGTGGACCTACAAAGTGTCCACCACGAGGACTCACCATATTCCATGGAGAGTTCCACGACCCATGGTGGACATCTGTAGACCCTGCCTTAAGAAAATCCCTGAGGGTCCTGGAGAAAGGCTCACCACGGAGGGCTTCATGGCCCGTAGTGCTCACCACGGTCCATAGTCCTCCATCGTGATTTGTCCCTACAGTCTGATTCTCTAAATCTCTTCCATGGTGGCGCACCATGGCCCGTGGTCTTTAGTATGGTATGTGACATCTTCCGAGGTTGTATTCAGGTGCTATTTTGGTTCCTTGGTTTAAGACCTTTCACATCTTTGGGGTCTTACAATATCTCCTTTTTGGGAACATCATCCTCGAATAAGAAATATTGAAATAGAAGAGGACATGCCATGAGGACTAGAAACCCAACATATATATCAATGACCTTGGAAATGAATCATAGATGAAACCATTAAGCTTTTGCATAAAACGTAACTTTAAAATTCAACTTCATAAAAGTACATGCATATGAAGACTTGGAAAATTAAAACATAAGAGTCTTAAATACTTGAGCATGGAGGAATTATTACCTTAGGCTTGAGTAGAATGAAAAAGATGAGGGTAATGTTTCATAATGTCTGCTTCCGCTTTCCATGTGGCACCTTCAACTTGGTGATTCCTCCAAAGAGCTTTAACAGATGCAACTTCTTTGTTCCTTAATATCTTGACTTGCAGGTCCAAAATCTCAACCGAAATCTCTTCAAGGTAAAATTCTCTTCAACATTCAGTATTTCCAAAGGCACTATAGATCTAGGATCTCCCACGCCTTTCCTTGGCATAGACACATAGAACACCGGATGAACCATGGCCATTTTTGAAGGTAATTACAACTCACAAGCTACTTTACCAACTCACTTTAAAATTTTACAAGGCCCCACATACCTAGGGCTCAATTTACCTTTCTTGTCAAACCTAACCACATCCTTCATGGGTGAAACTTTCAAATACACCCAACCGTCCACTTTAAACTCAAGATCCATTCTTCTAACATCGGAATAGGACATCTGATGATGTTAGGCCATCTTCAACCTTTGTCTAATGACTTTCACCTTAGCTAAAGAATAAAGTACCAAATCGGGACCTAAGAAGGTCATCTCACCAACTTTGAACTAGCCAATCAGAGATCTACATCATCTCCCATACAAAGCTTTGAATGGAACCGTCTCAATACTCGATTGGTTGCTATTATTATAGGCGAACTCGATGAGAGGTAGCTGATCATCCCAATATCCCTTGAACTCTAACACACAAGCCCTTAACATATCCTCTAGTATTTAAATCGTCCTATCGGCTTGCCATTGGTTTGAGGATGGAATGCGGTGCTTAACTTCATCTTACTACGGAGTCCCTTTTGAAACAATATCCAAAAGTGAGAGGTGAATTGGATACCATGAACCAAAATAATGGACAACAACATACCATGCAACCTTACCAACTCTCAATTATACAACTTGGCATAATTTTTGGCACGATACAAAGTCTTGACCGGTAGAAAGTGAGCTGAATTAATTATTCTATCCATAATTACCCATATCGAATCGTGACATTTTCGGGTATGAGGCAAACCCACTACAAAATCCATATTCACTGCTTCCAAGTAGGGATTTTAATATATAGGCCATCCGGCCTTTGATTTTTGACCTTCACTTATTGACAATTCGGACATGCGAACACGAACCTTGCTATGTCCTTCCTCATGCAACCCCACCAGTAGAACTTCTTTAAGTCTTGGCATATTTTTGTCGAACTGGGATGAATGGAGTATGAAGAATTATGAGCCTCCATCGAGATCAAATTCCTTAGGCCACCTACATTCGAAACACATAACCGACCTTGGAAGTATAGCACCCCATCTCCCCCTTGAGAAAATACTTCTACATTTTCCTTCACTAACTTCTTTAACTCAACAAATATCAGGTCTAGGTCTTGTTTTGACTTGACATCCACCACTAAAAAGGATTCGGACACATTTTTGACAACCATACCACCATTATTTGTACCACATAACTTCACCCCTAATCTACCTAACCGGTGAATATCTTTCACCAACTCCCTCTTCCCTTCATCAACATGGGCCACACTCCCCATAGACACTTTACTAAATGCATCAGCAACCATATTGACTTTACCCGAATGATAGTTCACATTTATGTCATAGTCCTTGAGGAGTTTTAGCCACCTCATTTGCTTTAGATTAAGGTACTTTTGGGCAAACACATATTTTAAACTTTTATGATTGATAAATACATCCACATGAACCCCATAGAGGTAATGCCGCCAAATCTTCAAAGAAAAAAAAGGCCGCCAACTCAAGATCATCGGTAGGGTATTTATATTCGTACACCTTCAATTGCCTAAAAAGATAGGCTATGACTTTTCCGTTTTGCATCATAACACAATCTAAACCAATCTTCGAAGCATCACAATAAAGCATAAAGCCTTATAATCCTTTTAAATTTTGGAAACTCTTTTCACACTCATTCTTCCATATAAATTTTGCTTTTTCTGAGTAAATTTCATCATAGGAGATGAGATGGAAAAAAACCCTTCGACAAACCTTCTATATTACTCGTCTAGACCCAAAAGCTCCTAATGTCCGAAGAAGACAATGGTCTAGACCAATTATTAACCGTCTCTATTTTCTTAGGATCAACTTTGATCCCATCATCGAATACTACGTGACAAACAAATTCCACCTTCTTCAACCAAAACTCACACTTACTAAATTTTGAAAATAATTGCCTATACCTCAATATTTGGAGCACAACCCTCAAATGATCTTTATGTTCTTCCTCACTCCGAGAGTAGATCAAAATATCACCAATGAAGACTACAACAAAAGTATCAAGGTAATGCTTGAACACCCTATTTATTATATCCATGAACACCATCGGCACATTAGTCAACCCAAAAATCATCATTACAAACTCAAAGTGGCCATGCCTTATTCAGAAAGCCATCTTGGGAATGTCACACTCCCTCACCCTTAGTTGGTGATAGTAGGACTGAAGGTCAATCTTGTAGAAGTGTCTTGCCCCTTGCAATTGATCAAACAAATAATCTATTCTAGGGATCGGATATTTGTTCTTATTGGTCACCTTGTTCAACTATCGGTAGTCTATGCACATTCTGAGGGACCCATCCTTCTTTCTTACTAATAGAATAGAGCATCCCATGGAGAAATACTTGGCCTTATGAACCCATTTTCTAACAAATTCTTTAATTGTTTCTTCAATTCCTTCAATTCTATCGAGGCCATCCAGTAAGGAGGAAGAGAGATAGGTTGGGTATCGGGGAGGAAATCAATACCAAAATCAACTTCTCTCTCGAGAGAGACACCGGGAAAATCATCGGGAAAGACATCAGGAAACACATTGACTATAGAGACTGACTCAAGAAGAGGATTTTCAGAGTTGACATCCCTAACCCTCACTATGTGGTAAATACACCCCTTAGCAATTAATTTTTGGACCTTAAGACAAGTGATGAACTTACCCTTCACCACCGAATCATGACCCTCCCATTCAAGAATGGATTCATTTGGAAATTGGAACTTGACTTGACGATTCCTATAATATATGGAAGCATAAGATGTATGTAGCCAATCCATCCCAAGTATAACATCAAAATCTACCATTTCAAGGTCTATTAAATCACAAGGGACTACTTTATGCATGATGGAAATAGGACAACCCTTATAGACTTTTCTAGCCACAACTGACTCACCAACATATGTAGATACCATATAAGGCTCTAATAACATTTCGGGCAAGATACCAAAATTATTAACTAAGAATGGGTTAACAAATGACAAGTTTGCACCTATTTCCAAAAATGCATATACATCAAAAGTAAAGGCATTTAACATAGCGGTAACAATATTTGGTTCTTCCTTAACCTCTTTCCTTCCATGCAATGCATAAAAATGATTGGTGCGTTGGCCACCTCCTTGAGCTTGTTGGCCATGAGCCACTTGGCCTTGAGGCCTCCCACCTCCACATCCTCTACAATCCTGAGGATGGTGACCTGTTTTGCTACATTTGGAGAACGTATTTGAGCCTGCCAAGCACTCCCCATTGTAGGTCCTCCAACACTTCTTACATGAGGGAAAAGTTTGGGCACCAACATTATTTCTTGGGACCATTGGATTAGGACCCTTATCCTTATAGAACTTGGGAGGAGGAATATTAGTGGAACCTTGTCTCATAAACCATTGCCCACCTTGGCCTTTGCCATTTCTACCATAACAGTACCTTTGAGGGTTGAATCCTCTACTATCTACTCTAGCTTTCTTGAACCCCCTAGACCTCTCCCTTAACTTCTCTTCTTCAATTTGTTTGGCATAAGTCATTAACTAGGAGATGTCCATTTCCTTGACCAACATGGCCGTCTTGCAGTCCTTGGACTCCAATCTTGAGACACTGGAAATAAACTTGCTTATTCTAGAATGGGAGTCAAAGACCATAAAGGGAGAATACTTTGACAATTTTGTGAATTTAAGGACATACTATCTCACACTCATACTTCATTGATGGGTTTTGATGAACTCTTGGATTTTGGCCTACCTTAACTCTAATGGAAAAAAGCGGTCTAGGAAATCACCTTTGAACTCTTCCCATCCTATCAGCCCCATCCCTTCATCCCTCTCCATAACCCATTGCTCATACCACACTCGAGCTATACCTTTGAGTTAATATGCCACTAACTCAGTCTTCTCATTTGGTGGCACACCCATGATAGCCATAATTCGGTACTCCTTATCGATAAACTCCATATGATCCTCATCTAGTTTAGATATCGAACTAGAGCGGATTCATCCTTTGGAAATATTGAATCCTAAAGGCTAAATTTTTCATTTGAGGAGGAGGTACACCTTAATGACCTTGGTTGTCTACGGCTTGAGCCAATAATGTAATGATATTGCAAAAATTGGCATGGGTTACCCCTTCCTCATGATGTGGGACATCAAGAACCATAGAAGCTTGGTCCTCATCGTCAATCCTTTCTCTTGGAGGTGCTCTTACATGAGGCATTATCTAGAGAATATAAAATTGGCTGTTAGTTAAAGGAAAACTTAGGACACTCTAGGGAACGACATGAATTGAAAAAAGTGAATATTTTTCTAAATGTCTCATAATCTCCTATTCATTCTTGTGGCGTGCTTCACAATAATGAAAAAGACCCTATTTGATGCAGTATATTGGACTCCAAGGACCATTTCAAAACCTCATGCTCTAATACCATATTTGTCATGACCTAAACCTAGGACCTAGACATGATACGACGAATGAAGTACTTGGAGGCACCTCACCCAAGCCTCTTAGCATTCGCTGAGCATTTCATCGATAATGATAAACAAAAGCACAAATAAATAGGGTAATGAGACTAAGGGAGATAACATAGAATAAAGGTCATTCACAACATTAGACATCATCAACTTGTCCAATATTACCTCTACATCCTTAGACTTGGCGGGGGCTAAGACATGTCCCTAGCACACCCTCAAGATTTAGTAAAAAGATACCGAAGATAAATCAAACGTATAAACATTATCATAACCTAGAAAGAAAGAAAATTGTTATTCTCAGACCATGGTAACTCACCAATAGTAGTAGCCTTCAATGAACAATCTATCCACGGGAAGAAGAGAGAAATGCTAGTTCCTACGTAGTGATATCATGTAGGCAAAAATATGTGTTAGTACTTTGAATGTACTAAGTATGAGAGCATGCTAAAATAAAGGACATCATGTCATATATATATAAACAATATGAAGAAGTTAATGCGTGCATGAGAAACATCATAATAAAACCTTTAAACCATCAATTTATGAGAAAGTGACCATAACCGATATTTAAGAGCATGTGAGCTATTATATGGAATTCAATGACTTCTGCATCAGGGCAGATTAATGACTACTACATCGAGACAGGGGAGACTACCTTGCAGGGTGTCACAACCCAACTCCGTAGGCCGTGAATGGGGTTCGACCTAGAGCCCCGTATACATATTTGTCAACTGTAGTCAAATTGAACTATGAGAGAAGCTATACTACTCAAAAAAACCCCAATGAGTTAAAACGTTTTCATGTACTTGTGGCCTCTTTCATTCATATCGTATAATGAAAGAGAATACAAGCCGACAAGGCTGCCATAACGTAAAAACATTTACAACGTGCCGTATAGGCACAACCGAAATAAACTCATGAACAACCCAAACATATATGTCTACAGACCTCTAAGAATAGGAATGACAATATATGGCGGGACAGGGCCCCCGCCTTACCCCTACACAAACAAATAAATACATCGCAGGACCAGTACCCAAAAGCTAGGCCCCGAAACAGTAGAGCACTTCCAACATAGCTGAGCGGAAATCCTACACTGACGGATCGCCGAAATGAACATCTGTACCTGCGGGCAGGAAATGCAGCCCCCCAATGAAAGGGGGGTCAGTATGATACATGTACTGAGTATATAAGCATAACATAACTTGAGATAACAACTGAAACAGGGATGCAAGAGCCTTACCTCACACTTAAAGTTTTAAGAGTGGAATAAATTCAAACTTCATATACATAATACTTACATCTAAGTCATGCCAAAAGAGAGGAAGAATAACTTTACATACACTACTTCTCAGCATATAGAAGACTTGACGAATAGAAGCTTAACTACTTTAAGAGTCTTAACATTCAAGAGTGAACACGAATTATGAATCATGAATCCTATTCAGAGCTCATGACTAGAGTTGCCCCAAGCTTCATATACATATCACTTGTCACGTAGATATTTGACACGCCCAAAACAAAGAACAGATAGGCTTTACATACTTATGCCAAAAACATGCCAAAAGAAAGCTACACATACCTTGTCTGAATTATTCCTTATCCCGCTTGCCTCGCCGTCCTTTGAACCTATTAAACATGAAAGTAGTATGAATATCAACCCCTTTTACTTTCCAGCACCATAGGTTACATCTTCGTATTAATGGAATCTATTTCCTTAGTCGTTTCCGCGACTAGTTTTGTTATTCGCTAAGGCGTCGACGAAAATTGGGCAGCACCTCCCCTATAATGTGCCCTATCCAAATTTCCAATTAGGTCCCTAATACCTACAGACAACCAACAACAACAACCTACAGCAATTCACACCAACAATATACAACATAAACTCCGAACGACTTATTCAAAAATACGGTAGCACAATAGGGCGTCTAGCCTTTATTTTGTAACGCCTTTCATTATACGCAACGAGGGGTCATGTGGATTCAACCAGCAGCACAATAACCCACATTAGAACATATTTAGGCCCTGAAACAAGAAGACACACCCGTACAGCATCACCTCACAAGAGCAATACTTTATTTCGACGATAATTCAACTATAGCGACTACAATTTAGCTTATTTCGAACGCCGAACTTTTCAAACCTTTTCCCCAACTTCCAGCAGACCCTAAGATGTGTAATACACCCTATAATAACATCATAAGCTTAAAATTAGAGGGGAAGACCTTACCTTATCCAAAATTGGCCAAAACTCGCCAAAATTCACCTCAGAAGTTTTTTAACATGCTTAAACTTTAGCGGACTGTTTGTATCTTTTTGGTGTTACTCCAAATCGTAACTTTACCTTAATAACACCTCCATAGAATGTATAAACCCTCAAAAAATGTGGGAGAAGATAATCAAACCATACCTTAACAAACGGCTCAGGAAACGTGCTGAAAATTAACTTCGGAACTCCTCGACGCAGCTGAAACTAAGGGCTGTTTGCGTGGCTTCTTGCTGCCCCAAATCCGAAATTTTCATTATTAAACACCGCTATATCACCATAGCATACCTTAAATAATTAATTCACGAAACAAAATCGGGCCTTACCTTTTGTTTTGCTCAAACCCGTGGCTGCCCTCACTTGTTCTTCACGTTTTTCTCTCATTCCCTAAATTAAAATGCTGAAAATGTTCTATTCATAAAATGACTAATATATAACCTTCCCTAGAGGGTGACACGTGGCATACCCTAGGGGTGACATGTGGCAGCCCCTAGGGCACCACCTCACCCATGCGGCCACCCACATGCTGCCACGTGGCAGTGTGGGCCCCACCCCAAGCAGGTAGGTGAGTCACCTGCTTGCTTGTCACCTGCTTGCTTGAGGTGCTTGCTTTTCACCTTCTTGCTTCACTTTCGTAAGTTCGAAAACTAGTTTTTGCTTCCTCTCATAGGTTCGTAATCTCTTCTTATTTTAAGAGCCTATGTAATCCATGCAACACAAGCTTGGTACGTACTCCAATAGCATAAGTATGTAAAACTTCCAAGTTAGTAGCTTACGTAGGTAAATCGAGTTCTACGACTCATTACTTGACCCCCAATTCCTTCCGGATTCTTATGACTCCATTTCCAACCTTCCTTATTATGAAGCATTTCGTTCTCCTTTCCTTGGAGTTATCTGATAGCATTATTAACTATCCGACTCACATAACGACTTTTAAGAAACTTAAGAGCCTTCCCAGAAACTTGAGAAGTTTAAGAAGCATTCTAAGGTATCATGTACGGGGTGTAACATCCTTCCCCCCTTTAGAACATTCATCCCCAAGTGTTAACTAGCCTCATAAGGTCTTACGAGTGCTTCAGGATTCTTCTGTACTACCTATCGTTCATAGGCCTTGTATTAACTCATATGGTCTATTTAAGAAGGTAGATTACCTGTAGGCATAGGGAACAAGTGATATTTGTTTTCCATTACTTCTTTCCAGTTCCTTTACCACACATCATATTGTATCATTTCTTACTTCCTTCCTCTACCTACCCTTGAGTTTCCTCATATTCCAGTATAGGAGAGATCTCTCGTCCTTTTCTTGTTTTGTTGCTTGTACACCATAATACTAGTAGTCAGTAACTTTGTTACCAACATCTTACCTTCAGTCGAGTATAGCCTGGCTATTCCTTACTGTATGTTTAAGTTCTCATCGTAATTCTCTTGTTGTATTCATCCCCTTTGTATGCACCTATTCTTTGATGTCATACTATTCAAGTCCTTACTATTAATTCTCTGCACTGTCTTCGGTATCATAGCTTCTATCCATTTATTGCTGGCCTTTAGATCATATTAACTCATGTCAGTATGGGATCTCACTTGAAGCCACTTCCCCCCTTTAGGGTGTACCCAGGTCACTATCTGTTGTATTCTACCTTACTCCTTTATTTCCAATTTTCCAATACGTATGATTCTTTTCCAACACATTCGGTATACTGCACCATATCTATGCTTTCCTTTATATCTTCCATACCTTTGGTTGCCTAGGTACGACAACTTAACACAATCATGAGGTGCTAATTCAGTCTAATTATGGGTACTCGAGTCATGTAGCAATTTATTCGAAGCCACTTTCCATTTATTTTGATCAATAACTAGCTAGGGTTTATAGTCGTTTCCAATTCTCAAATAGGCAGTAATTAACTTCCGACGCTCGGTGTCCCAAGCTTTGTCATAGTCGTAGCCTTATCCGAGTGGGTACCACTTGTCCCTTTAATGAATTCACAATGTGCTAGTTGTTTTGCAAAGCTACATCCCCTATCTTAAAGGGTCTTATCATCTCTCATGGTGGAGTTACGTATCCATAATACTTCTTTGTATCAACAATGCCATGCACGACCAATATATATATATATGCATATCATCTCATATAATAGCTACATAGGGCTTCCCAAGGGGTCACCCATCCCAATATTACTTTTGCCCAAGCAAGCTTATCTTCGGAGTTCTGATGGGATCCGGTACGTTAGTGTTGGTATGATCGCACCCTCCCCCGTGGGGCGCATATCTATTGAAGAAGACGGTGACCCAGCAGCTGATCCAGTAGGCCAAGCAGCACCGCCCAAGTTACCCTTCTTAGTTAGTCTTATCCTTAATATATCGTTCTATCCAGAACTACCAGTCTTTCCTAAATTATTTTCCTTTTATTTCAAGGGAAATTTGGGCAGAGTTTCCTCTGTATTTCTTACTATCTTAACACATGCACGCAGAAAATGCCAACAATGCCTCACAGGGGCAATATGCATAAAGATACATATATACGTATCATATCACGTCATATTGCAGCCTCACACGGTGCCCAATATCAACAATAGTATAAACTGATGGACTTACCTCGTATGTCCAACTCGAACTACACCTGTTTAGACTTTCTGTCTACTTTTCCTTTCAATTTTCAACTTTACATGTCAACCGTAATTCAATACCTTACCTGGCACCTATCATTCGTGCCTTACTTACCTGCGTTCTATGTAACTTTCAATATCGTCAGTACCCTTCTTCTATTGATATTTCCCTTCTGCTGAAATCATAAGTTAGTATGAGGAATTGCATTTCCTACGACTCAGATCTATCGCACGATTCTAGATACGAAAGAAAGTAACATCCTAAATGTCCTGTAGCCTCCTGTCTATTGATGTGGTGCACAACACACCGATAAACAAGACACTACTAGACACAGTCTATAGACACACCAAGGATGAACTGCTCTGATACCACTTCTGTCACAACCCAACCCCATAGGCCGCGACTGGGGTCTGACCTAGACCCCCGTATACATATTTGTCAACTATAGTCAAATTGAACTATGAGCGAAGCGATACTACTCATAAAAACCCCAATGAGTTAAAACGTTTTCTTGTACTTATGGCCTCTTTCATTCATATCGTATCATAAAAGAGAATGCAAGCCGACTAGGCCGCCATAATGTAAAAACATTTATAACGTGTCGTATAGGCATAACCCTCTAAGAATAGGAATGATAATATATGGCGGGACAGGGCCCCCGCCTTACCCCTGCATAAACAAATATATACATCGCAGGACCAGTACCCAAAGGCTAGGCCCCCAAATAGTGGAGCACTTCCAACATAGCTGAGCGGAAATCCTATACTGGCGGATTGCCGAAATGAACATCTGTACCTGCGGGCATGAAACGCAGCCCCCCAACGAAAGGGGGGGTCAGTACGATATATGTACTGAGTATATAAGCATAACATAACTTGAGATAACAACTGAAACATGGATGCAGGAAACCAAGTATAGCATTTAATAGGGTATTGTACCTACATCTCATAAAATAAAGTCATGTATACCATTATCACGTACCGTATCCGGCCCACTCGGGGACCCGGTGTTACAAACACATCATCTATCATGATAGGTATATATATGCCATTAACGTTATGGAACGTACAGTCCGATCCCTGTATATAGAAAGTATATTCCGAGGAACGACGGCCCGATCCATGTATCATATAATAATGCCGAGGAACGACAGCCCAATCCGTATATCGTATAAAAATATTGAGGTACGATGGCCCAATCCATATAACGCATAATAATGCCGAGGTACGATGGCCCGATCCGTATGATGCATAATAATGCCGAGGTACGACGGCCCGATCTGTATAATGCATAATCTGTCATGGAACATACGACCCGATCCTTACATAGCAAAATATGTTGAGGTACATTCGACCCGATCCATATATATATAATAATGCATATACATGCACGCAAAACTCGGTAACATATCAAACATCCCTTAGATATCACCATACAACATGTTCAAGAGCCCCTAGGTATAGGAGCTTACACATTCCAACACAATTCAACCTATAAAAGGCTTAAGGGTCGTAGTTCAACTACTTCAAGGACCTTATCATTCAAAAGTGGGTACAAGTCACGAGTTACCTCCAGAATTTATAAATGGGGCTATATCCAAATCCATGTCCTATAGTAACTTTAGTCTAGTCTTTGTAGAAGTAGGAAAAGACAAGCTTTACATGTACCATTTCCTATCACATGGAAGACTTTGAAATTATAGGAGTTCTAATCAGTAGGAAGTGAACAAGAGCCTTACCTCACACTCATAATTTTAAGAGTGGAATAAATTCAAACTTCATATAAATAATACTTACATCTAAGTCATGCCAAAAGAGAGGAAGAATAACTTTACATACACTACTTCTCAGCATATAGAAGACTTGACGAATAGAAGCTTAACTACTATAAGAGTCTTAACATTCAACAATGAACACGAATTATGAATCATGAATCTTGTTTAGAGCTCATGACTAGAGTTTCCCCAAGCTTCATATACATATCACTGATCACGTAGATCTTAGACATGCCCAAAAGAAAGAACAGATAGGCTTTACATACTTATGCCAAAAACATGCCAAAAGAAAACTTCACATACCTTGTCTGAATTATTCTTTATCCTGCTTGCCTCGCCTTCCTTTGAACCTATTCAACATGAAAGTAGTATGAATATCAACCCCTTTTACTTTTCAGCACCCTAGGTTACATCTTAGTATTAATGGAATCTATTTCCTTAGTCGTTTCCCCGACTAGTTTTGTTATTCGCTAAGGCGTCGACAAAAATTGGGCAGCACCTCCCCTATAATGTGCCCTATCCAAATTTCCAATTAGGTCCCTAAGACCTAAATCCAACCAAAAACAACAACCTGCAACAATTCACACCAACAATATACAACATAAACTCCAAACGACTTATTCAAAAATACGGTAGCACAATAGGGCGTCTAGCCTTTATTTTGTAACGCCTTTCACTATATGCAACGAGGGGTCATGTGGATTAAAACAGCAGCACCCTAACCCTTATTAGAACATATTTAGTCCATGCAACAAAAATACACACCCCTACAGCATCACCTCACAAGAGCAATACTTTATTTCGACGACAATTCAACTATAGCGACTACAATTTAGCTTATTTCGAACGCCGAACTTTTCAAACCTTTTCCCCAACTTACATAAGCCCCTAAGGTGTGTAATACACCCTATAATAACATCATAAGCTTAAACTTAGAGGGGAATACATTATCGTATCCGAAATTGGCCAAAACTCGCCAAAATTCTCCTCAGAAGTTTCTTAACATGCTGAAACTTTAGCGGACTGTTTGTATCTTTTTGGTGCTGCTCCAAATCGTAAATTTACGTTAATAACACCTCCACAGCATATATAAACCCTCACAAAAATGTGGGAGAAGAGAATCAAACCATACCTTAACAAACGGCTCTCCAAACGTGCTGAAAATTAACTTCGGAACTCCTCGACGCGGCTGAAATTAAGGGGCTGTTTGCGTGGCTTCTTGCTGCCCCAAATCCGAAATTTTCATTATTAAACACCGCTATATCACTGTAGTATACCTTAAATAATTAATTCACGAAACCAAATCGGGTATTACCTTTTGTTTTGCTCAAACCCGTGGCTGCCCTCACTTGTTCTTCACGTTTTTCTCTCATTCCCTAAGTTAAAAATGCTGAAAATGAAGTTCTAGTCATAAAATGACTAATATATAACCTTCCCTAGAGGGTGACATGTGGCATACCCTAGGGGTGACACGTGGCAACCCCTAGGGCGCCACCTCACCCATGCGGCCAACCACATGCTGCCACGTGGCAGTGTGGGCCCCACCCCAAGCAGGTAGGTGAGTCACCTGCTTTCTTGTCACCTGCTTGCTTGAGGTGCTTTCTTGAGGTGCTTGCTTGTCACCAGCTTGCTTCACTTTCGTAAGTTCGAAAACTAGTTTTTGCTTCCTCTCGTAGGTTCGTAATTTCTTCTTATTTTAAGAGCCTATGTAATCCATGCTACACAAGCTTGGTACGTAGTCCAATAGCTTAAGTATGTAAAACTTCCAAGTTAGTAGCTTACGTAGGTAAATCGAGTTCTACGACTCATTACTTGATCCCCAATTCCTTCCGGATTCTTATGACTCCATTTCCAACCTTCTTTATTATAAAGCATTTCGTTCTCCTTTCCTTGGAGTTATTTGATAGCATTATTAACTATCCGACTCACATTAACGACTTTTAAGAAACTTAAGAGCCTTCCCAGAAACTTGAGAAGTTTAAGAAGCATTCTAAGATATCAAGGTACGGGGTGTAACACCGGGGTAGTACTACATCAACTTTAACTTTAATGGATAATTGTGGATCCACTACCTAAAAAATAGCCAACAAAGGCCCATATAGTGGCATATAGTTAATATAACACGAGAATTTACTTAAGAGCCCCTTAGGTCAATTCCCCATGTACATGTTACATTTGGTGCTAGGTCAAATCCCACAGAATATGTTTAAACATCATCATAGAATAATAGATAACTTTGATACCAAAACAAATCATTCAGTGGAATAGTTCATTAAAACCTTTCATTTGATTCAATGCAAGAATTTCCCTTTCACATTGAAACCTTAGTTTGGATAAGAAGCCCTTTCATCCATCAACCATTTCATAAAGAGTCCCTTTACATAAGCATTTACTTTATATCATTCATTTGGAGTCAAATTTCATTTCAACTTTACCTAAAACATGAGGAAAACTCAGTGGGTTCTCTTCATAAAACCTTTAAATCGATTTTGATGAATTATTCCATGCATGAGAGTGATAAAGACCATCAATTTAGAATATCTCAAACAAACCAACATTCATACTCAAAATCTCCTTTAGGACTTCATAGAGACACATTATTAAACCATATAATTCATGCAATTAAGAGTCAAAATACATCAGTATAGGTATATAAAGTCCAAATATATAATAATCTATGCATTTAATGTCATAACATAAAACCCATATGAATTCATCATAAGGAAATTAAATATCAAATTGGAAATTCATTTGGACTTCATGGGTGGAAGGACCCTCGATGAAAAACTCACATACCTTATAAGACAAAAAAACCCAAAAGAAAACTTGAGGAAGAATGGTTACTTGAATGCCTTGAATTGAAAACTCTAGTATTGCCTTGAGGTTCTTGAGAGAGTTTAGGAAGAGAGAATTTGAGAGTCTTAAGTCTTAAGTATGAAGAATGAGGTCTTGGAAGGGTTTAGGATCTTTAGATGGAAGAATTCAACCTCCAAAATGACTTTATTATGTATTAAAATGTAGGATATGACTAAAATGTCCATTTAAAAATTTGGTCGGAAAGGACTTCATGGAGACCATTCACAGTCGTTGCTGCTCACCACGGTCCATGGTGGGTTCCCGTGATGAGGGACTTAGAAAAACTCATAAAAGGGCCTGCAGGGGTTGTCTCTGAAGTTTCACCACCGGACATCTTCACGATCCATGAAGATCATTACGGGCCATGAAATATGGCCGTGGTGCAGGTCTACAAGTGGACCTTCATGGTGTCCTCCATGAGGACTCACCACATTCTGTGGAAAGTTTCATGACCCATGGTGGGCATCCGTGGACCCTGCCTTAAGAAAATTCCTAAGGGTCCGGGGGAAAGGCTCACCATAGAGGGCTTCATGGCCCATGGTGCTCACCATGGTCCGTGGTGCTCACCTGGTCCGTGGTCCTTCATCGTGGTTCGTCTTTACTGTCTGAGTCTCTGAATCTCTGCAATGGTGGCTCACCATAACCCATGGTCCTTACAACTGTCCGTGACGGCTTCCATGGTTGGCTTCAGGTGCCAGTTTCTACAACTTATCTAAAACTTCATTATTGGTTCCTTTGTTTAGGACCTTTCACATTTCCAGGGTCTTACATCTATACAAGCTAACTAAGGAAAATGTGGTTTCCAATGCTCTTAGTAAATTGTCCGTGAACAGTGTTGCCCATATTATGGATAGGAAAAAAGTGCTAGTTTGGGATGTGCATAGATTTGCCCAGTTAGGAGTCCGATAGGTTTATTCTAAAGATGGTGGTATTATTATGCAAAACAGATCCAAATCATCTCTTTTGGTGGATGTTAAGGCAAAATAAGATATTGATCCCGCTTTGGTAGAATTAAAGAAAGCGGCTTCCAAAAAAGCCATTGAGGCTTTATCCCAAGAGGAGACGAGTCTTGACTCCCATAAAGATATATCTAGATTTGAGGGAAGTGTATTGGTAGAATGGCATGGAAAGGGATATTGCAAAATTAATGGCTAAGTGTCGAAACTATCTACAAGGGAAGGTTGAGCATCAAAAAGTGAGAGGTTTGGCTCACGACATTGAGATTCCTACATGGAAGTAGGAAGCCTTGAATATGGACTTCATTACTGGTTTGCCTCGTACTCGTAGACAACATAATTCTATTTGAAAGATTGTTGATCGAATGACTAAGTCGAATTATTTTTTTCTTGTTAAGATTTGATATACAGCCGAGGACTAAGCTATATTGTATATTCGAGAGTTGGTTAAGCTTCATGGTGTTCCATTGTCTATCATTTTGGATCGAGGTACTCAGTTTTGGAGGTCTTTACAAAAGGATCTTGGCACTCAAGTGAAGCTTAGTATAACATTTCACCCATAAACCAATGGTCAAGCGAGCGTATCATTGAGACATTAGAGGATATGTTGAGAGCATGTGTTATTGATTTTAAGGGAAATTGGGATTATCATTTCCTACTAATAGAAATTGCCTATAATAACAGTTATCACTCTAGCATTGAGATGGCTTGATTTGAGGCAGTGTATGGTAGGCGGTGTAGATCCCCTATTGGTTGGTTTAAGGTAGGTGAAGTTACTTTGATAGGACCCTAGTTTGTATTTAAGGCTATGGAGAAAGTTAGACTCATTAGATACATATTCAAGAAAGCCCAAAGCGAACATAAGTCTTATTTGGATGCGAGAAGAAGAGATCTTGAATTTGAGGTTAATGATTGGGCTTACTTAAAAAGTACATCCATGAAGGGTGTGATGTGTTTTGATAAGAAGGGGAAGCTAAGTACCAATTATGTTGGGCCATATCATATTTTGAGTCGGATTAGTAAAGTGGCTTATGAGTTGGATTTGCCTTCTGATTTGGCATCGGTATATCTGGTATTCCATATGTCTTTGTTGAGGAAGTTTGTTGGTGATGCTAGCTCTATTGTTCCATTGGACAACTTTGAGGTGAAAGACAGTCTCTCATATGAAGAGGTTTCGGTTGAGATCTTGGACCAGCAAGTAAGAAAGTTGATGAACTAGGAATTAGCTTCAGTAAAAGTGTTCTGAAGAACCAATAGGTTAAGGGTTCTATATGGGAAGCCAAACCGATATGATGTCCCGATATCCTCATCTCTTTCCTTCTGTGACTAGTTAAAATATTTAGTTCCTTCATGATTCAATCAGCCGAAGTCATTTGTTTCAGATATTCTCATGGTTTCATATGCATTCATGTTCATGAAATGAGTTTTAAAGTCATTTTTAGCTTAAGATAGAAGATTTCATGTTTTATGCATTATTGAGATGTTTTCTATTCATGTTGTGCTACTATGTTCCTTTCCTATTCCATTCATGCTAGCTTGAGTCCCATTCGAGGATGGATGTCCCCAAGTAGGAGATATTGCAAGATCCCAAAAGCTGGAAAGTTAGAAAATAAGGATCAAAAGTTGAATTTCCAGAAAAAATGCAACTTTGACACCAGGTGATGACCACGAATACCATCACAGGATGTATTCCTCACCAAGACTTGCGTTATGCAATTATGGTGGATTTTTAGGAACTTGGGTCCTGTAGGGAAAGGAATATAACAAGGACTATAGGCCATGGTGGGCATCACGAGTCATAGTGCCCTTCGTGGTGGATACTTCCCCAAAGGCCTTCAGACTTAAGCCCTAGTCCATCCTCATGGATGAACACCATGGCCCATAATTCCCAAAACGATGGTGGGTATCATGGTGGGAAGCCTTCCAAAACTCCTTTTTTCAAAATTCAAAATCCCTCAACACGGAGGGAACCACATACCGTATTTTCCATAATTGTCCATGGTGATGGTCCATTTTGTTTTCGAATTCAGTTTTAAGTTGGGTTATTTTGGTTTTTTCCCTATATTTCATTAATAAATGTGGAAAAATTTTGGGATTATATTCTTACCCATTAACTAACCTAAATTCCCCTAACCTTCCTATTCTCACCATAATTTACAAATTCACAAAAACCTTCTCTCCCAAGTTTTCTCTCAAAGGTATTCTTTTTTCTCAAGCAATTCAAAGGATTTCTTGAAAGTCAAGCAGCAATTCGAAGCTCTTTTCAATCTAGAACTCATAAAGGTAATGGTATGTGGGACCTTATCCATGGGTACCTTTCACCATGGAATCCCAAAGATTTCTTCTCAAATTCTCTTATGATTTCTTCAATTTAAAGCCCTAATTGCATGATTTTCATTAGGTCTTCTCAATTATGATATATTTCAATGCTATTAGCCCAAATATGCCTAATTCACATCATATTGCATGATTTCAAGTTGAATTTCAATGACGCATGTCATATTCTAGTTTCAAGTAGTATTTATGAGATATGATCATATTTTTCAAGTTATATTCTATGAAATATTTATAAATGAGTTTAAAGATGTTTTATGCTAAGAAGTTATGAATTATGATTCTTTGATGTTTGAAGCAAAAGTTAATGATAGGCAAAGTTAGACCTTAAATATGTTTATGATTAAAGGTATATATTGATGGAAGGCTTACACCTACATTGTGTGAATTATATAATAGATGAGCTAGTCCTATGATCTTACTATGATGATGCTAGATGAGCTATTCTTATACTATTTTATAAAGATGGATTGATATTTATTATTATCTTTCTGTATGATGTTTATTATCAAGTTTTTAGGTGGGGTTAGATCTGGTAATATAGTTAGTTACCTAAGGAAATCCTAGCAGCAATCATTAGTCCCAAACTACATAGGTTTACATATTCCAATATGGCGAAGCTAGTGGGTCCACATAAAAAAGTTAAAAGAGTTACTTAATGGAGTATGCCCTAGTAAGGTAGCCTCTCATGTCTCGATGCAGGAGTCGTCAGATTCCATGTATTATCTCGCATGGTCTTATATATCGGTTAAAGTTCTTATGCCACACAATTTTAGTTGAGTTATGAGTTCGTATGATAGTTATGATGTTTTGATGCATTGACTAATGAGATTAATGTTTTAGTGTTTTCATGACTTTACTGATGTTTTAAAGATATTAGTCTTGCATGTCATGATACATATTGATTATGTCCTATGTTTATTGTTCATGCATATTCTCACATACTTAGTGCATTCCATTTACTAATGCATACTTTTTCCTACATTGTATCATAATGTAGGATTTGACGATCACGTTCATCCTCCTCCCACTCGTGGCTAGAGTTTGCTATTATCTTATTATTGGTGAGACCTCATAGTTCGAGGACATGACATTTATTTCACATTAGACAGTTGTACTTTATTACTTTTATGTTTTCTATTGGGTGAGCTGGGATATTGTTTTAAACCCCCATCTAGTAGTAGAGGCATATTACATAGAAAAGAGTCTATGTTATCATTTTCACATTTTGAGACTTGTGTTCTATCTGAGATTTTTTCTTCTGCATCTTGATTTAGATTTACGTACTTTATTCAGCTTATGTATGCTCTTGAATGTTATGCTAAGAGGCTTGGTTGTATTACTTTAGGATTCTAATCACCTTATTAAGACTAGACCCTAGGTTGGGTTGTGACACAATATGATAGATACAAACCTTAAAAATCATTCTTTGGGATTTTAAACATGACATGAATCGACCATTAAATACCAAATCATTATCCTTCCATTCAAGAACCGACTCATTAGGGAATTGGAATTTGACCTTACGGGTTCAACAATCAATACACGTGTATGAGGCATACAACAAATACATCTCAGAATAATGTAAAAATTTGTCATGTCATGTTCAACAATATCAAAAGGAATAAGTTTATGCAGAAAAGACAAGGGACAATTTCTATAAACCCTCTTAGCTAACACTGAATCACCAAAGGGAGTATAAACTAAAAAAGGCTCTAACAAAACTTTGGGGAACATATCAAATCTCATAGCAAGGTAAGGAGTAACTAAAGACAAATTTGCACCCTTATCAAGAAAAGTATGCACATAAAATTCAAAGACCCGCAACATACCCACATAGGGAGTTTCCTCCATATCATTCCTAGCATGGAGAGTATAGAACCGATTATTATGTTGACCACCTTTTGGTTGATCTTGGGAACCTAGTTATATGTTCCCTCCTTGAGCATATTGTCCTTAAGAAAGACCTTCTCTACCTCTATTAGTAAAATTTGGGCATTCAGAATTTTTGTGGCCCATACTACCACATCCATAGCAAGAATCCCGTTCCAACCAAACACTTTCCTCAATGATTTTTACCATAGTTAGTACACATGGGAAAAGTAGTACCACTAGTATTTACAACTACACATTGAACCTTAGGGTATGGCACCCGATCTTTGTCAAACCTTTGTCTTTGGAATCATTGGTCTTCTTAAAAATGGCCACTACCACCACCGGTCTTAGCATTTGAGAATCCACCTTCAAACCGAGCCCTCTTAGAGTCTCTCATCCTTATCTCCTTAAGTTTATCTCCTTCAATCTATTCGGAAAATGTCATGAGCTGAGATATATCCATTTCTATCACAAGCATAGAAGTTCAGCATTCTTTAGAAACCAAGTCAGACACACCCGACAATAATTGGCTCATTCGAGCACGAGGATTGGCAACCAAAGAAAGAGCATACTTGTGTAGCTTGGTGAACCTGAGGGCATACTTCCTCACACTCCTATTTAGTTGCATGAGATTAATAAACTCTCTTATCCTTGCTTCCCTTAACTCAAGTGGGAAAAAGCGATCAAGAAATGCAAGTTTGAAATCTTCTCGACCTATAGAACCTCATCAACCCTCTCGGACTTCCATTGAGTATACAATACTTGGCAACCCCTTTTAGTTGGTAGGCCAACAATTCTATATTTTCTTCTAAAGTCAGTCCCATAATAGCCACCATATTATACTCCTCATCAATGAACTCTTGAGGATCTTCATCCACCTTTGATCCATGAAATTACGGAGGGCTCATCCCTGCAAATTTCCTCTCTCTAAAAATTAGAGTAGAGGCATTAGGAGGAGCAACAACCCCTTGGTTCACCACAATATGAGCTAGCATAGTGATAGCAGTCTAGAACTCTGCATTAGTTACTTAGTCAGGCAAAGGACCATTGGCTTGGGGAACCGGAGGGGCTTGGTCTCCATTAGCATTGACCCCTCTTTGCATAGGTTCTCTTCTTGGAGGCATTTTCTAAAAATCACAAAAAAAAATTGTTAGGGAGATAAACTCTTAAAGTACACTCTATGGCATGACATAGATAATGAAGGAAATAAAGATTTCCTAAAATTGCCTTATAGCCTCCTACACATAGATGTGGCGCACTTTCCACCCATAAATAAGACTCTACTTGACACGGCATGTTGGACTCTATAAGACACTCTTAAAACCTTTTTCTTTGATAAAAAGTTTGTCATAATCTAGAGTAGGGCCTAACCGTGACATGGAGATTAGCATTCCCGAAGAAATCCCCATCAAGCCTCTTAGCATATCATAAGAATCCAAAAGATAAACAATAAGTGAAAACTCATAAAAGTCTAAAGGACATAGCATAAACTCGAAAGAATAAAGAGTAGACTTCCACATTAGTGTCCAACAAGCCTCTACATAGTCAACATGGGTGGGGGCTAATACATGTCCCTAGCTCACTCTTAATGTAACATAACCAAAGTCTTTGAAATAAAATAAAGAAACCATAATTCAGCCCTCGACAAATGAAGACTCGCCAATAGCGGAAGTAGAAAATCAACTCTAACCAAGTGGAGGATGGATGTTCTTGTCAACCCCTATATTACGATATAATGTAGGCAAAAGTATACGTTAGTACATTTGAATATACTAAGTATGTGGGCATGCTATATAATATAAATTTAAGATGGAATGATCAAATAACGTACATGCTAAATAACATGATAAATAGAGTCATGAGAAAACCATAGTTGATCAAGCATTCCAAAGACATAAGTGAGATCATAAAAGTATATAGGGAGAGTATACATATCTGGTATAGAACCTTAACCGACAATATTACCATGCGAGCTATAACATAAAATCCCAATGTCTACCTATATGTCAGGGAAAAAAGAGCCCTACTTGCAAAGTAGAACTCTACCCCACTAGGTGGATCATGAACATGTGATATATGCGGATCCACTATCTAGGCCATAAGGCAAGCCTACGATGGCTGATAGTTATGAGACAAGAGGCTTTATATAAGGACCATGTAGGTCGAGCCCCTGCCTCAAGCCTCATTCAGTACTAAGTCAAATCCCACGGAATACATATCATCAATCATACTAAATATATATTCATATGCTTGTTAACAAAGTTCACAATTCATAGAATAGCTCAATTTCATACATCATATCGTCATAAGAAATATCATTAGGATCTTAGGTCACCATTTAAGGTCCCTAAGTCATTCCTTTCTTTCATAAGCTTGTATGAAAAATAGCATTAGGTCCCTAGGTCACCATTTAAGGATCCTAAGCTACCTCTTGTCATAAACTTAATTGAAATTCAAATCATAAACATACTTGAAAACTATGATCATACCTTATATATGAAATTAGAGTAGAAACTTGAATATATGCACAATTTACTTGGAAAATCATAAAATTTAATTGAAAACATGTATGATCATATTTTTTATACCAACCCATACATAATTTATAAAAATAATATCAATTATATGCATAATTTAATCAATATTCATATAACACACCATGAATAAGAAGACCCAATGCATAATCATTGAAATTAGGGCTTTTTAAATAAAAATCATAAGGGGTTTTTGAAAGAAAATTTGGTATTCCATGAGTGAAAGGTACCCATGGACCAACACCCACATACCTTGATGAGTTCTAGCCTTGAGATTGAAAAAGGAGACTTGACAATAAAGAAAACCCTAGCAATTATTTGATGAAGAAGAAGACCCTTGAGAGGAATCTTCAGAGAGAAGGTTTTGTGATTTTGAGAGTTAATATGAGAATGATGGGTTTAGGAGTAATAGAGTTAGTTAATAGATGAGAAACTAGACCCAAAAATTGTCCACATTCATTAATGAAATATAAAAAAAGACCAAAATAACCCTCATAAAATCTAGTCGGAAGACCCTACGAGTTGGTCCTTACGAGTTGTTATCATTTCTACAAGTCATAAAAATGACTCATCCTGTTTATTCTTAAAAACCCTAAAATCCTCAAGCCTCGAAACGTTTTCTACAACTCATTCCTAGGAGTCATCATTTATTCTACGACTCGACATGTTGGGTAGTTTAGAAGATCCTAAAACCTTTTATGTGCAGAACTCAGGCATTGTCCCTACAACTCACATCTACAAGTCGTAATAATTTTTATGGGTTTTAAATCAATTCATAAACTCCCTTACACACTTAATCAGATTTTCTTCCTTAATACCATTCTTACAGATCCATCATACGATCCTTAAAAAGTACTACGAGTTGTAGGTTGGTCCGTAGATTGACACAGTGAAGAAATTTATCCAACTCTTCCTTGTTTCGATATTTCAACTTCCGAAGTCTTATATCAATGGATTGAAACCTTCTGGTGTTCGGACTATTAGTCCAAAAACTTCACGTTTTTCAAATGAAGCCAATTTCGTTTGAATTGCATCCTTCAATTTTGGCCAATTATTTCTTTGTCTGCATTCATTGACATATTTTGGTTCAAAATCATTATCTTGTTGCATAATTTCAACAATAAAATTATAACCAAACATATTATAAACCACAGTATTATTTCGTTTCCACCTATTTCTCATCGAGAAATAACTTACTAAGATTTGTTCATTCTCATTATTTTCAGTTATTTGGACCATGTTTGCGGTCATATCATTTATTATGTCTCAAGATTCTTTTTGAGCAATTGTCTCCATAATATGATGATCTTAATCATTTGTTCCTTTACTTTTTCAAGGACTTTTATCTTTGAAATCAATTGGCCTTCCACATTTGAAACATGGCCTAGACTCATTTTCATTTAACAATTTATCCTATCAGGACATCAACTCTAACTAGAGCATTCGCAACTTGAATATAAGATTTAGTAACCCTTGGAAGGTTAGTAAATGCATTTAGGAGTTGATTTGAAACATTTTACAAATAAATTATATTTTTAACCTTTTCTTGCATTGATTTTTTTGAGGATATAAATTAGATAGGAATAATGAATTCCAATTTATCTCTTTTTTCCAATTGCATATGTTCTTTTCCAAATGTTGAGTATGCCTAATCATCAAAATGACAATCAAAAAATCTTACCGTAAATAAATCTCATATCATAGGTTCCAAATATTTTACAATAGAAGGAGATTAATACCCATCATACACCTCCAATATTATTTGGGAGCCATCCTTATAGTTTGGTGGAGAAATTAGAGCATATACCACACAAACAAAAATTTTAAGATGGGAAATATTTGTCTAATGACCAAAAGCCAACTGTAATGGAGAGAATTTATAATAACTAGTTGGCTTTATGCGCACAAGTGTTGCTGCATGCAAAATAGCGTACCCCCATATTGAAATAGGCAACTTTGTCCTCATTATCAATGGTCTACCTATTAATTGAATAGGTTTAATCAATGATATTGTTACACCATTTTGAGTGTGAACATGAGAAGTTGAATGTTCAATATGTTATTCCAGTGCATAAATAATAATAGTTAAATACCTGTGATATAAACTCACCGAGATTATCAAGACGAATAGTCTTTATTGTATAATCTAGAAATTATACTTTTAACTTTACTATTTAAGCCAACAACCTCGCAAAAGCCATATTGCGGGTTGATAAAAAGCACATATGTAACTATCTCGTAGACGCTTCTATCAAGATAATATAATATTTAAATGGTTCATATGGAGGGTAAATTATCCCACATATATCACCTTTTATACGTGTCACGAGCCAAGACTAGGGCCTAGATGTGGCATGGCGATCGGAATTATGAGGGATCCCAACAAAGCCATCTTAGCATACATCACATACATAAGGTAAAGAACATACTAAGGTAAGAAAAAGAAACAACTCAAGTGAAGTTTAAAGGATAGAAGTACACAAAATATCCAAATGAACTACATCAAAATAACGTCTAATCACGTCTCTAGTCTAGTATTTGATGGGGTCTTAGGAAAAGATCCTAGCTCACCCGAATCATAAGAAAAGAGTCATAGTAGTAATATTAAAATAAAGTCATGTCGTTGATGTAATAAGGACTCACCAACTCTTTGATATCTAAAGGAACTCTAGCCATGAATAGGATGGTCGTCGTCCTCCCCTACATTATGGACAATGCAGGCAAAATATGGGTTAATATATAGAAGGTACTAAGTATGTGATAAGTATATGAACAAGTAAGGGAACATGATCAATATGACATAGGATGCATGACCAACATAATAACCATGAGCAAAGCTTAAAAGCATTTCAAAACTTATGGTTGATTCATCATAATACTTTATAGCAAATCTCATAGCTTAACATTCAACATGTGTGGGATAAGACCTTTAACCAACATCTTAAGATCATTCAAGATATATTATGGAATTCTATAATCCCCACATTGAGAAGGGGAAGGCTACCTTGACAAGGTATGCTCCGTCATGGTACTCAACTCAACTCAACTTTGCTATATGTAGATCCATTATCTAGGCCATGATGGAAATACTACTTGGTCAACATAGTTTAGGACTTTAGGTTGCTACTAGGATTCTATTGAGTAACTAAATGTGTTACCGGACCAAACCCCACCTATAATTCCTCTCGGTACTTAATCAGTATCCCAATAGAATTCATTAAAATATGATCATAACATTATTGGGAAAGATAGTAACTACCTATCAATCCATCTTTATAAAACATACTAAGAGTATCTCACTAACTTTAGTGATTCATAGGAATACATTACTTCGGTGAGAATTGTCCTTATCACCATCTTTAAACATGATTATTTGAGAATTATACTTATCACACCATAATAAATATCTTGGATCATAATTAACCATCATCATGACTTTAATCATTAAATTATAATCTCATCTTTAAATCATAAAATTTTCCTTGAAAATCATTAAACTCATAATCAACTCATGAAAATCATCTTTAACTTCATAATCATAACTTGGAAGTAGCTTTATGCATGGACATTCATAATTTAACTTAAAATCATGCCATTCATGTAGAATTATGCCTAGAATAATCATTGATAATAATTCAAAATGAAATTAAAACACCCTAATGCAATTCATCAAAACTAGGGTTCATAAACCATTGAAAATTGAGGAAAACTTGTAGAAAACTTTGGGACTCCATGTTTGAAAGGAACTCATGGATAAATCCTCACATACCTTTATTGAAATCACTTAGAATTGAAAAGAAACCTCTAAGTAAATCTGAAATCCTAGCTTGAAACTTCGAGAGGAACCTTGAGAGAATTGAGTCATTGCCTTAGAAGAATTTTGATGAATGATTTAGAATGAGGAAAATTTCAAAAGATTGGGTAGATATAGGGTTGAACTTAGGCAAAATAGTGTCTAGGCTCATTAAACAAAATTTGGGAAATGACATAATTTCCCTTTATTAAATCTTAAACTTGACCCTACAATCTGGTTCCTATGAGTCCTAGGAGAAATGATGACTCATCCTGTAGGTTGTCAAAACTCTGAGAACTTAGTTTCTCTGATCTTTACCTACAAGTCATGTATACGACTCATCTAAAGGACTACGATCATAAACATGACTCTTTCTGCAACTGAAGGTATCTGAACTTTGGTTATGACTCACTTTTATGAGTCATCAAATCTTCTACGATTTGTTTTGTCGAGTCTTAAACTTGATCCTAAGAAACTATGAAACATGGTCCTCTAAATTTTTAGAATGAGTCATTCTTACAACTCATCAATAGGATGACGACTCGCCCTGTTGAGTCGTAAAACCTCTTTTGCGTAGGGTCCTGAAAAAGTCTTTAAGGCTCACTTTAAGACTCACTCTTATAAGTTGTGGAGTGACTCATAAACATGAGGTCAGTCCACATTTTGAGAAACTTTCTCTTGGTTCCAACTTTTTGACTTTCGGGGTCTTAAAATACATTTGAGAAATTCAAGGGATTTAATCCAACTTTTCTTGAGAACAAACAGCACAAGGGAATTCCTTTGATTAAAGAATTTCCTGATTCTTTATATTGAAATCATTATGGTCCAATAGGTCATGCCAAATAATAAAATCATTAGGATCAGTAAACCCATTGTTTATTATGGCATTTGATTCAACCAAACCAATACTTGTACGGTACAACTATTACACCCCATACTTTTGTACCTTGAAATGCATTCTTAAGTCTCTTGAAAGGCTCTTATGTTTTTTGGAAGGATCGTAAGCCTCTTAAGTTTCTTAAGATTTCTTAAAGCTTCTAAAAGTTTCTTAAGACTTCTTAAAAATTATTAAACTTCTTAAGATTTACCATGTGAGCCGGATAATCTATAACGGTATCAAATAACTCTAAGGAAAGGAGAATGCGATACCCCATAGTAGAGAAGATTGGAAATAGAGTTAGAAGAACCCTGAAGAAGTTGCAGACCAAACAATGAGTCGTAGGACTCAAATTATTTACGTAAGCTTCCAACTTGGAAATCTTACATACTTAATCTACTGGAGTACATACCAAGCTTACGTAGCAAGGATTACATAGGTTCATAAAAAAGACGAGATTACGAATCCATGAAGGGGAAAAGAAAGTGCCACATGGAAGTATGGGAGAGTGACACATGGCGGAAGCTGGGATTTCCATGTGGCAGCCTCTGGAGAAAAGGGGGTGCCCCCCCCACATGCCATGTGGCAGCCCGTGATTGGAGGAAGGGATATGTTGGCCCAATGAGGGCTTGACATGTATCACCACTTAGGGCTTGACATGTGTCACCACTTAGGGGTTGACACGTGTCACCCATTTAGGTGTTCTATATATATATATATCTTAATACTTATAAAAGTTCCATACATTTCTATAAAACTCAAGAATAAGAGAGAAAGAAAGAGAAGAAACTAGTGAGGTAGAAAGAGAAGGCCACGGATTTGGAGAGGAAAAAGGTAAGTTCTCCGATTTTATTCCATGAATTAATTATCTAGGGTATACCATGATGTTATGAAGGTATTGGTAATGTAAATTTATGGTTTGGAGCAGCCCCTAAGTTTTAGCTGCGCTAAAGGAAATTCCGAGGTGAGGTCCGGCAAGTTTTGGTGCGTTTTGGGTAAGATAAAGTTTTCCCTTTTGAACTGGACTTTATGATTATTTTATGAGGTATATTACATGTATTTAATGAGTTTTGAAGTGTAAAAATTTCATAAGGATGCTTGACATTAGAAACAAACTAAATTAAAGTCGTTATAGCTAAACTGAAGTCGAGTAGTGTGTGGTGATGGTGGTGCTGCATTTGCAGCTGGTTTGGTGGTGTGTTGCAGGTATGAAAAGTTTTCTAAAAAGGGTGTAGGTGCTTCTTGCAGCCACAAGACCCCCCCCCCCCATTTGTTATGGTTAAATATTTTATAAAATAAAGGTTAAAAACTCTATTTTGATATCATAGTTTAGAGCTAGTGGTTTGGAGTTGTATTGAGTAATGTTAAAGTGATTTACTTGTATATATGCTGCTGGTTGTTGTTTTTGGTATGGTTTTTTACATGGTGTGCGAGTTGAAATATCGGGGATGTTTAATTTATAGGGGAGATATTGTCCGATTTTTGGTAACTTAGGAACTAGTAATGAACTAGTCGAGGGAAATGGATAAGGAAATGCCTCTATGGAGACTTGGTTGTAGAGTTGGAATTGGAAAGTGAAAGGTCATTAACCATAGTATTACTTTCATGTTAAATAGGTTCAAGAGACGACGAGGTGAACGTAGTAGGAGTAATCCGTAAGAGGTATGTAAAGCTAACCATTCCATCTTTTGTCATGTCTTTGGCATAAGTATGTAAAGCTAACTGTTCTTTCTCTTGGCATGTTTTTACATAAGTATATAAATCTAATCTTTCTTTTTGGCATGGTTTTTATGAAACAAGTATATGACTTTTATATGATTCTAAGGAAGTTCCTATTCGTAGAGCCGCTAGGATGGCTAACTTCTTGATTTTCCAAAAAATATTTGATCTTGCCTAGATATGTGTATATGATTCCAAAAGTTCTATTTGGATATAACTCATATTGATATTCAAAAGGTACTTGATACGACTCTTGTCTTGATTTTTGAATAATAGCTCATTTTGTTAACTCCATCGAGTCTCAAAAATGATTTAAAGTGCATTTAGTTTCTCACTACTCCACTCGTGGATGCCTCAATGCTTCCTTCATCGAGCCCGAGTCAGGTTTTGTTATCGTGTGTACTTCTCTACATCATTCACCCTTCCTTGATGTGAGGGGAAAGGTACGCTCTGTACATGGGTTTGATTTATGGAGTTATGATGTGCCATGTACACATATGATATGATTTATTACGAAGATATTCCTTACTCTGGAGTTATGATATGTTGTGGCGCCAGTAATGGGGCGGCAACCACGATTTGTTCATCGAGTCCTATAATAGGGCCGGATATGGCATATGTTTTTCTGCATACATTATCTATGGTTATGAAAAGCATTTTGATATTCTGGATATTTTGCTCATTTTTGCACCTTCTGTTCTAGTAATGGATTTACCTATTACAATTCATGCTTTACATACTCGGTACATTGTCCGTACAGACCCCCTTTATTCGAGGGCTGCATTACATGCCCGTAGATACAGACGCTCAGTTTGCTAATCCGCTCGCTTAGGACATCCACCCTGTTAGTTGGCAGTGCTCCTTTGTACGGAGCCCTATTTTGGTACTAACTTTTTTGTTGTACATTTATATATATTAGTTAAGGGTACGATGGGACCCTGTCCTGTCTATGACTAGGCTATCATTCTGTAGAGGTATGTAGACTTGTGATGTGGGTTATGTATATATGTTTTGGGCTTTGTGTTCTGTGATGGCCTTAACGGCCCTCTTGTGCTATATTTGTTCTTATGCGCTTTCTAGCGACCCCTTTTTGATTTCTACTTTTGTTTATTCTGCTAACACGCTAAGTGGGGCTAAGGGTACATATGGGTGCCCAACTCGAACACTAGTCATGGCCTATGGAGCTAGGTCATGACAAAAGTGGTATCAGAGTAGTTTGGTCCTTGGAATATCTACAGACCGTGTCTAGTAGAGTCTTGTTTATCGGTGTGTGGTGCACCTTTTTCTATAAACATGAGGCTACATGATATTTAGGATATTACCTTTATTTCTTGTCTTAGATCGTGCGATAAAGCCCAGCCATAGGAAATAAAATTCCTTTGTTCTCTAACCTTTGGTTTTAGCTGAAAAACGACATCGACAGAAGAAAGTGACGGATGATATTCGAAGATACACAGTATACAGGTAAGTAATGGTATGAAAGAGGCATGTTGTGTAAGGTAAGAATATTGAAATATGATTGAAATGTTAAGTTGAAAAATTGAAAGAAAAAGTAGACAGGAAAGTGTAATGGGTGTAGTTCGAGTTGGACATACAAGGTAAGTCTATCATTTTATACTATTGTTGATATTGGGCTCCTTGTGAGGTTGTGATATGAATATATATGTATTGGCCCTGTGAGGCATTATTGGTATTTCCTGAGTGAAGGTTTGGGATAGTAAGAAATATAGAGAAAACTCTGCCGAAATATTTTTGGAAATAGAAAGAGAATGAGATATAAGGTCATAATATATCTTGAAAGATTGTGTCCACGGTAATGATAAGATTCGACTAAACTAGGAGTACAACTGACTTTGGGAAATAAGTTAATTGTGATATGGGTGGAAAGTATAAGGTCAATACTGATTTGGTGAGAGGAATGGTGATGGATATGAATGTCTTAAGATAACCTGCGAGGTATTAAGGATGAGTATGATGAGGAAGGATAAGGGGTTAAGTATGCTTGCTCCACCAGATGGAATTAGCCGATATTAAGGATCATGAATAAAAGTTAAGAAATATTACCCTCCGGGATTGACCATGAGCAGAATATAGTGTGAATATAATGAGGATCATCATGGAAGTATAGAGAGCCTAGTAAAGAAGTAACTAAATAATGTTATTGTGAGTAAGATTAGGAGTTAGCCTCGCGTTCACGATAAGAATGAAAGCTCGTGAAGCAAAAAGGGGTATTGTGTATATGTACCTCCATTTTGGAAAATAGTGGGATCCCCCGAGGATAGGGAATAGAAATTTCAAAAAAATTAAGGCATTGTGAAATTATTAAAGAAAAAAGTGGTATCCTTTGAAAAAAAATATGATAACAAAACGTGAAACACGTGTCATCAGAGTATAAGTTCCCCAGAATGGAGAATCGGACACGATTATAAGCACTAGTGACGTACTGATTGGGAGGAATGAAAGGTGACTTCGGCTAAACTACAACAGTAGATATATGACTCGAGTACCAGTACTTGGACTAGATTGGGTACTAGTTCTCGAGAATTCTAAGCACCCCATGGTTGTATTAAGGTTTCTTATAAGGGCAACCTAAAGTATAGATGATTTAACAGAAGGTGTAGACATGGTGCAGTATATTAAGTGTGTTGGAACAGAATCATATGCGCATGAATAGTTAAAAATAAACAGAAGATGACATGGGTACACCCTAAATTAGGGAAGCAGACAAGAGAAATACAAGTGTGAGGTGAAGTCAATGGACACTATCACACCTTTGAAAAAAGTCAAAAAAAGAGCGCTAGGGAAGAGAGTTAATGGGAACACTTAAACTTCGAGCGAGATCCCATGCTGGCATGAGTTTAGCAAGGGATAAAGGCCAGTAATAAATGGATAGAAACCATGATATTTGAGACCATGTGGAGAACCATTAGCAGAGACCCTAATGGAGGGGTGCATACAAAAAGGGGTGAATACAATAAGAGAGTAAGACTAAGCGATCTAAGGACTATGTACAGGGTAGTAAGGCCATATTTGAGTAAAGATTAAAATATGGCAACAGAGTTGTTGGCCGCTAAGATGTGAAATACAAGTAGCAAGGGCAAAGAATAGAAAATCTCCTATGGTAGGAAATGAGGAGACCAAGGAGTACCTAAAGGAATAAAAAAGGGGGTAGGACAGAATAGCATTAGCACAAGCAAGTTTTAGTGTAAAGGTGCTATGTAAAGCAAAAGGGACCAGGAAATGAAAAGACTGTGTCTACCTCATACCGGTTATATAAAAGTAGTTGTTCAAACTACAAATATATATATACAGCATAAGACCAAGCGAAGGAGTACATGATGTAAAGGGGGTATGATATCTTGGATACATTACAGAGGAATACAAAGAGAAGTTAAATCAATTGACCAAAAAGACATGGTCATGGTTGAACTAAAGACCTATCCTGATACTCATTGTAAGATAAAAAAGGAGAGGGCAAGGTGAAACCTGAAGACTAGCGAGATAATGCTAAGGTAAATCTTGGGGCTAAGTTGAGTGTCTTTGCACCTTATTTCAAGGATGGCAATGTAACGTGCGACAGGAAAATTGGAGCTAAATTTGAGCAAAAGACCATGAAAGAATCTGAACTAATGATTAAGAAACCTATTGCCATCCTGGACCGGCAGATTAGAAGATTGTGGACTAAGGACGTAGCTTCCATCAAGGTATTGTGGAAAAAAATTGTAAAAAAATAACTTGGGAAGCTGAAAAGGAATTGAAATACAAGTATCTTACCTACCCCTTACGCTACAGGTAATCCCAACCTTTGGGACTTTGATAGTGACGGCTCGATGAAAGTATATGTTATTCCAATGGAACAGAGAAACTCTCAATATAGCTTGTAAAATATCTTGAGGAAGATTTTGGTTCATATTTGAGGATGAATATTCTAAAGGGGGAAGGATGTTACACCCCATACTTTTGTGCCTTGGAACCTGTTCTTAAGTCTCTTGAAAGGCTATTGAGTTTTATGGAAGGATCGTAAGCCTCTTAAGTTTCTTAAGGTTTCTTAAAGCTTCTAAAAGCTTCTTAAGACTTCTTAAAAACTATTAAGCTTCTTAAGAGTTACCATGTGAGCCGGATAATCTATAACGGTAACAAATAACTCTAAGGAAAGGAGAATGCAATACCTCATAGTAGAGAAGATTGTAAATAGAGTTAGAAGAATCCGGAAGAAGTTGGACACCAAACAATGAGTCGTAGGACTCAACTTATTTACGTAAGCTTCCAACTTGGAAATCTTACATACTTAAGCTACCGGAGTACATACCAAGCTTATGTAGCAAAGATTAGAAAGGTTCGTAAAAGAAGATGAGATTCCAAACCCACGAAGGGGAAAAAAAGTGCCACGTGGAAGCATGGGAGAGTGCCACATGGAAGCAGCTGGAGCAAAAGGGTGGCTCCCACATGCCACATGGCAGCTCGTGATTGGAGGAAGGGATGTGTTGGCCCAATGAGGGATTGACATGTGTCACCACTTAGGAGTTGACACGTGTAACCCCCTTAGGTGGACTATATATATATATATATATCTCTTAAGACTTATCAAAGTTCCGTACATTTCTAGAAAACTCAAGAATAAGAAAGAAAGGAAGAGAAGAAACTAGAGAGGTAGAGAGAGAAGGCCACAGAGTTGGAGAGGAAAAAGGTAAGTTCTCTGATTTTGTTCCGGGAATTAATTATATAGGGTATACCATGATGTTATGAAGGTATTTGTAATGTAAATTTATGGTTTGAAGAAGCCCCAAAATGTTAACAAACAGCCCCGAAGTTTTATCTACCCTAAAAGAAATTCTGAGGTGAGTTTCGGAAAGTTTTGGCGGGTTTCGGGTAAGGTAAAGCTTTTCCTTTCAAAATGGAGTTTATAATGATATTATGAGGTATATCACATGTCTTTAATGAGTTTGTAAGTAGAAAAATTCCATAAGGATGCTTGACGTTAGAAAAAAACTAAATTAAAGTTGTTATAGCTAAATCGAAGTCGAGTAGTGTGTTGTGATGGTGGTGCTGCATTTGCATCTGGTGTTGTGGTGTGTTGCAGGGATGGAAAGTGTTCTAAAAAGGGTGTGTGTTCTTCTATTTTCAGCCACACGACCCCCCCATTTGTTATGGTTAAAGATTTTATAAAATAAAGGTTAAAAACTCTATTTTGATATCATAGTTTAGACCTAGTGGTTTGGAGTTGTATTAAGTAATGTTGAAGTGATTTACTTGTATATATGCTGCTGGTTTTTGTTGTTGGTATGGTTTTTGATATGGTGTCTGAGTTGAAATCTCGGGGATGTTGAATTTATAGGGGAGATATTGCCCGATTTTCGGTAACTTAGGAACTAGTAATGAACTAGTCGAGGGAAATGGATAAGGAAATGACCTCTATGGAGACTTGGTTGTAGAGTTGGAATTGGAAAGTGAAAGGTAATTAACCATAGTATTACTTTCATGTTAAATAGGTTCAAGAGACGACTTGGCGAACGTATTAGGAGTAATCCGTAAGAGGTATGTAAAGCTAACCGTTCCTTCTTTTGTCATATCTTTGGCATAAGTATGTAAAGCTAACTGTTCTTTCTCTTGGCATGTTTTTACATAAGTATATAAATCTAATCTTTCTTTTTGGCATGGTTTTTATGAAACAAGTATATGACTTTTATATGATTCTAAGGAAGTTCCTATTCGTAGAGCCGCTAGGATGGCTAACTTCTTGATTTTCCAAAAAATATTTGATCTTGCCTAGATATGTGTATATGATTCCAAAAGTTCTATTTGGATATAACTCATAGTGATATTCAAAAGGTACTTGATACGACTCTTGTCTTGATTTTTGAATAATAGCTCATTTTGTTAACTCCATCGAGTCTCAAAAATGATTTAAAGTGCATTTAGTTTCTCACTTCTACACTCGTGGATGCCTCAATGCTTCTTTCACCGAGCCCGAGTCAGGTTTTGTTATCGTGTGTACTTCTCTGGATCATTCTCCGTTCCTCGACGTGACGGGGAAGGTATGCCCTGTACATGGGTTTGATTTGTAAAGTTATGATGTGCCATACACATATATGATATGATATGATCTGATATGACCATCTGATATGATATGATTTGTTATGGAGATATTCCCTACTCTGGATTTATGATATGTTGTATCGCCAGTGATGGGGCGGCGACCATGATTTCTTCATCGAGTCCCATAATAAGGCCGGATATTGCATATGTTTTTCTGCATACATTATCTGTGGTTCTGAAAAGCATTTTGATATTTTGGATATTTTGCTCATTTTTGCACTTTCTGTTCTAGTAATGGATTTACCTATTACAGTTCATGCTTTACATACTTGGTACATTGTCCGTACTGACCCCCTTTATTCGAGGGCTGCATTACGTGCCCGTAGGTACAGACGCTCAATTTGCTGATCCGCTCGCTTAGGACATCCACCCTGTTGGTTGGTAGTGCTCCTTTGTACGGAGACCTATTTTGGTACTAACTTTTCTGTTGTACATTTGTATATATTAGTTAAGGGTACGATGGGACCCTGTCCCGTCTATGACTAGGCTATCATTCTGTAGAGGTATGTAGACTTGTGATGTGGGTTATGTATATATGTTTTGGGCTTTGTATTCCGTGATGGCCTTAACGGCCCTCTTGTGCTATATTTGTTCTTATGTGCTCTCTAGCGACCCCTTTTTGATTTCTACTTTTGTTTATTCTACAAATATGCTATGTGGAGCTAAGGGTACGTATGGGTTCCCAACTCGAACACTAGTCACGACCTACGGAGTTGGGTCATGAAAACAACCTAGAAGAAAGGTGAGTAATTTTTCATGCACATACTTCTTTGCCAATTTTATGGTGGTAATATAAAGGTATTCAACCCTTCCTTCATTCACAATCTCAATATGATAGCCATTTTGGCAGAAAACCTTGAAACTTAACAAGTTTCTTTGAGACTTACTACTGTACAATGCATTATCAATAATCAATGTTGTTTCCCCAGGTAGTACTAAAGCGCTATTCCAAAGTCCTCAATTAATTTTGAACTACCAGATATTGTATTAACATAAGGTTTTTCATAATCAAATTAGAAAAATATTTTTTTTATCTCAGAATTGTGTGAGTTATAGCACTATCAAGAAGACACATATCTCCATTAGTCATCTTAGATCCAGTTAAAGATTGGAAAATTTTATTTATCTTCAAAAATAAAAGTGCATCATAAAAACTTATGAAAAATCCAATAACATTGCATGAAAATAAGCACTTTTTAAATATAAAAACAACAAAAGGAAAAATATAACAATTAAAAAAATAGATAAATAAAATAACAACATAATTATTTTCCCCAATAAAATGATCAAACTTTAATTTGATCTCCAAAAAAGTCTTTAACTTCCAAATGAGTAATATCATCAAATTCAAATTTGCTTCAATATTATCATCATATTTTTATGAAGGCCCTACCTCAACATCATTTGTATAAGTCAAATATGACTCCACCCGAGTATAGAAGAAGAGGCACCATTTTATTTCTTTTTTTAGGAAATTTTGATAAAGCCTACAAAATGTTCAGTCGCTCGGCATTCATTCTTCCAATGACCTTTCAGGCTATAACAATAATAATTGCCTCTTGAAGGATTACTTTAAGAATCCATATTATTCTCCCTTTTTTGGTGACCACCACCACGATGATTATAATATCATCCCTATACCAGTGCCACGTTCACACATATTATTATGGCTTTGATTTTTATTTTGTCTTCTTTTAAATTGGCCATGTGCTTCTACCTGATTTGCTTTCAGTAATGAAGAAATTCTCATGGGACGGGCTTCATAATTTTTCAAAAAAAAAACTATTTTATTGTTCATCCACAAAAAGGCATCAAATCAACTCACAATACTTTTTAAATCCCTTTTCACGATATTACTATTGTAATATCATACTTGAGGCATGAAAAATTTTAAGCGACTTTTCAAACATGTCCTCATCTTTTATATTTTTCCCACATAATTTTAATTTGGAAATAATTTTATATATAGTAGCATTGTATTCACATATAGTTTTAAAATCTTGTAACCTCAAGTGAATCCTACCATTGCCTTAATGTGGTCATATCGTTCCTTCAAACTAGTCAACAATTCAACTGGATCTTTCAAAGTCAGGTATTCAACCTTCAATCCTTCATCCAGATGCTCATGAAGGAAAATCATGGTCTTTTGTCACGACCCAAACTTAGGGCCTATACATGACACGACAATCGATATTATGAATAATCCCAACCAATCTATCTTAGCATACATCGCATACATAAGGTAAAAAAATATGATAAAGATACGAGAAAGTAATAACTCAAGGGAATGGATCTAAAGGATAAAAATACGCAATCAATGTCTAAATAGACTACATCAAAATATCTTCTAAATATGCTTCTATTCTAATCTCTAATGGGGGCTTAGGAAAGTCCCTAGCTCACCCGAATAATTATGTTGTTATTATTCTAATCCAGGTCACAAAAGAGTTAGCCTACGAAGAGCAACCTATCGCCATCCTGGATTGGCAAATTAGAAGATTACGAACTAAGGACGTAGCTTCTGTCAAGGTGTTATAGCGAAATAGGAATCGCGAAGAGATGACCTGAGAAGCTGAAAAAGACATGAAACACAATTATCCGTACCTATTTTTGATGTCTACATGTAACCCCCAACTCCTGAAACTCACATATTAATTACTTAGATGAAAGTATATGTTATTGCAGTAAAAAGGAATCTCCCTATAATCTATATAGAGTCTTGAGGGAAGTCCTGGCTAATATTCGAGGATGAATGTTCAAAAGGGGGGAAGAATATTATACCCCGCACTCATAAGCTCAAAATATCTCTTAAACTTCTTAGAAGTTATCATGTGAGCCGGATAATTTACAACACTGTCAAATAACTCTAAAGAGGGGAGAATATGATACCCCATAGTAGGGAAGGATGGAAATAGGGTCACGAGAAGTCATAATGAGTTGGAGGCTAAGTAATGAGTCGTAGGATATGACTTACCTACATAAGATACTAAATTAGAAGTCTTGCATTCCTAAGCTACTTGAGTACACGTAGAGCTTAAATAGTAAGGAATACAAAATCTCTTAAAGTGAGATGAGATTACGAACCCATAGAAGAGGCGAAAGGAGGTATAGCACCTACTCAGAAACAAGTAGGTGATACACCTACTTGGACTAATTAGGTGATGCACCTACTTGGACCAATTAGGTGACACACCTACTTGAGGTGGACCCCACTGCCATATGGCAGCCTAGGTGTAGTTGCATGATTGAGGTGGCCCAATGAGGGCTTGACATATGGCACTCTTAGGGGATGACACATGTCACCTCCTAATGGAAAGTATATCTACTCCATTTTATGAATAAGTCATCATATTAAGCTTTTCCAACACTTAGAAAGTGGGAAAGAAAGAGAGAAAACGCTAGAGGCAAGAACAGGAGACCTACGGGTTTGAGCAAAACAAAGGTAAGGCCCGATTTTGTTCTGTGAATTAATTATTTAAGGTATCCTAAGGTGATATGGCAGTGTTTCATAAAAAAAAATCTTTTTGGGGCAGCGAATAAGCGACACAAAAAGCCTACTACTTTTCAGCACTTCTGAGGTAAGTTTTAGGCAGACTTTGGCAAGATTTGGGCTAATTACGGGTAAGGTAAGGTATTTCATTTAAATTTGGAGGTTATGGGGTGTTATGGAGTGTATTATATGCCTTTTATGTGAATGGAAGTATAATAATTTTATAGGGACGCTTGACGTTTGAAACAAACTAAATTGGAGTCGCTATAGTTAAATTATAGTCGAAGCAAGGTGTTGTGCTGGTGGTGTGTGGATGCAGGTGTGTGGTTGTGTGTTGAAGGTATGGAACATGGTCTAAATGGGGTGTGGGTGCATCTGTTTTCATCCAAACGACCCTCTGTTTCGTATAGTTAAAGGTCTTACAAAATAAAGATTAAAGACCCTATTTTTGTATTGTAGTTTTAAGCGAGTTGTTTGGAGTTTGTATTGTGTAATGTTTCCATATTTTATGTGTATATGAGCTAAAGGTTGTTGTTTTTGGTTGGATTTATTGATTAGGAGTGTAATTGGAAATTCGGATAGGGCCCGTTATAGGGGAGGTGCTGCCCGATTTCCGTTAACTCCTTAACTAATTAAGGAACTAGTCGAGAAAGGCGAGCGAGAAAGTGAGTTCTATGCATGCTCGAATGTAACTTAAGATGATGGAAAGTCGAGGGTCATTTATATTCGTATTATTTTTATGTTGAATAGGTTCAGAAGGCGATAAAGAAAGGGTGGTTACGAGTACTCTATAAGAGGTATGTGAAGCTATCTCTTCTTCTCTCTTGGCATGTCTTAGCCATAAGTGGTTGGTATATGTAATGCGGGGAAAATTCCATTATTAGAACCCCAAGCATGATTCCTACATCTTATTCACTTCTTGATATTAGAACTCCTGCGATAGTGGAGTTATTTTCTTGTGCCTTTTTGTGATGAAAAATATTATACGTGAAGCTTATTTCTTCCTTCTCTTGAAATTGCTTAATGTAAGTGAAATGATATGTGATATGAGTTAGAGATGGTTTCATTTATAATTTTTGTGTGTGACTCATGACTTATACCTACTTTTGAGTGATAAGGGCCTAGAAGTAGTTGAACTACGACCCTTGAACCTTCTATAGGCTGAATAGTGATGGGATGTGTAAGCTCCTATACCTAGGGGCTCTTGGACCTACTTTATGGTAATATTGGAAGGATGTATGATATCTTACCGAGTTCTACATGTATTTATATGCATTATACTATGTATGGATCAGGCCGAACGTACCTCAGCATATTTTTCTTTATAAGGATCGGGCCGAACGTTCCTCGGCATATTTCGCTATGTAAGGATTGGGCCATACATTCCTCGACATCATTATGTTATATATAGATTGGGACGTATGTTCCTCGGCATCATTATACTATATATAGATCGGGTCGTACGCTCCTCAGCACTAACTTACTATATGCATGGATCAGGCTGTACATGCCACAACTCTAGTAGTATATATATGCCTATCTTAATATGGTGATGTTTTTGTAACACCGAGTCCCCTAGCGGGCTGGGTGAGGGGCTTGATGAGGGTATACACGACTTTATTTTATGAGATGCAGGTACAGTAGTTTGTTGAATGTTATACTTGCCCCTGCATCCCTATGTTAGTTATGCCTTCCTTATGATGTTTTATACATTACATACTCAGCACATATGTCATACTGACCCTCTTCTTCCAGGGGATGTGTTTCATACTTGCAGGTACAGTCGTGCGCTTTGGGGATCCGCCAGCTTAGGATTCCACTCAACAGATTTAGAAGGAGCTCCTTGAAACAGAGTCAAGTTTTTGGTACTAAACCTTTTATGTATATATTTGTTTATTTAGGGGTACGGCGGGGGCCCTGTCCCACCATATGTTATCACTAATATTCTTAGAGGTTTGTAGACATGTGTGTGGGTTATGTATATATGTGAGTGCAGTTGTGTCTGTATGACTTATGCTTTGGGGACGTTCCCTTTGTCGTGGTAGCCTTATCGGGCCACGTGTATATATATAATAGGATGACCCCACCTGCTATGATAGCCTCATCGGCTTATATGTTGTGTTTCCTATTGATACATTGTGACCTACACAGGAGACAGGTTGGGCCAGTATGTGAACATACGACAGGTTTACTTATAGTTACTAGGAGTATACGCGAGTGTCCAGCTTGGGCATCCAGTCATGGCCTACGGGGTTGGGTCGTGACAAAAGTGGTATCAGAGTAGTTCGTCCTCAGAGTGTCTACAAATCGTGTCTAATAGAGCCTTGTTTATCAATGTGTTGTGCACCACATCTATAAACAGGAGTCTACAGGATATTTAGGATATTATCTTTCTTTCTTATCTTATATCGTGCGATAGAGCTGTAATGTTAAGATAATTCCTCCCTAACAGTTTATCATGTATACATCAATGTCTCCAAGGAAAGCGAACACTGCCCAGAAGGGAAAGTCCACAGTGGGAGAAACCAGTCAGACCCCGAATATTAGTAGGGCTTGTGCCCAGTCTATGTTGGGGATTGCGCTCTAGACAGAGACCTATACTACGTCGCCACTTCTAGAGGAGCATAGAGAAGCAACAAGCTCTACTACACTGCCACTTCCAGAGGAACATAGAGCAGCAATAGCTGCAGAACCCGAAACTCCAGTACCAGAGCCTCCAGCCCCACAGTCAGGGGCAGAAGATAGGGCAATAAATGATGCAGTGCTATTGCTAACTGGATTAATGGTAGGGCAAGCTCGTAGGCACAGACTAGATGATACAAATAGGCAAGATAGTTTGAGGGTTCGTGACTTTCTAGCCTATAACCCCTCAGAGTTTTATGGATCAAGGCCTGCGGAGGACCCATAAGAGTTCACTCGGCAAATGCAATGTATATTGTGAATCATTAGGGTCTTGGAGACTGAGTCAGTTGAACTAGCTTCATATCAGCTGCGTGACGTAGCCGCTAATTAGTATGAGTCCTGGGAACTATCAAGGGGCGAGAGTGCCCCTCCAGTAATCTAGGATGAGTTTATGGAAGCCTTCTTTTCCCATTTTCTACCTCCGGAAATGAAATGAGCTAGAGTTGATAAATTTTTACAATTGAGGCAGAATGGTATAAGCATTAAAGACTATAGCCTTGAGTTTGATTCATTGGAAAGACATGCGCCAACTATTGTTGCCGATATGGCTGATAGGGTCCATCATTATGTGATGAGGCTAGATCTTCACTTGGTTGATAGTTGTATGGCCATGGATTCTTAGCCAGATATGGATATTGCTCGGGTATAAGCCTATGCATAAGAAGTTGAGAATCGGCACTGAGGACGACATCCCAAGAGAGATTTTGATAGAGGCTAGCGTAAGAAGACTAAATCAGTTGATTATTATGATGGCTTTCGAGGCAGGCAACTATAACAGCATGGTAGATACCCTTCCTAACTGGCCCAGAGTGCACCTTCATAATTCACAGGTAGGAGATTCGATAGCATAGGGTATTCAAGAGCCAGTCAGAGCTCCAGGGTTTTAGGCTCACAAATAAATAGGGATTTGCGTCAGTTGAGGCCACCTTTGCCTTGGTGTTCTCATTGTGGTAAGTCTCACTTTGGGGAATACCGATTTGTTTTGGGTGCTTGTTTTGCCTGTGGCCATCATCAAGGCCATATGATGAGAGAATGCCCATTTAGGGGTAATCTAGGTGGTACAGCTCATCCTACCAGTTTAGTTGCCAATTCTTCTTCTTTGGTGACTATGCGCCCTATAGGGAAGGGTACTCATATGTCAGCAAGTCGTGGTAGAGGTCGTGGTGGAACTTCCGATGCTAGTGCTCCTTCTAATCGTATATATGCCTTGGCCAGTAGACAAGACTAGGAGGTGTCCCCAAATATGGTCACAAGTACATTATCAATTTTCTCTCGGGACGTACATGTGTTGATAGATCCAGGCTCTACTTTATCATATATATCTCTTTTTGTTGCTAGTAGAATTGGAGTTAAGCCTGAGTTAATAGAATTATTTGAGGTAGCTACACCAGTAGGGGACTCTATTATGGTAAAACAGGTATATAGAAATTGCTCGGTAAATATATATAATCATCATACCTTGGCTGATTTGATAGAGTTAGATATGGTGGAGTTTGATGTTATTATGGGTATGGAATGGTTAGCTTGTTTTTATGCCAATGTAGACTATAGAAATAAGGTGGTTTGGTTCTAATTCCTAGATGGACCAATTGTTGAGTGGTTAGGAAACACAGCATCGCTGAAGGGTAGATTCATTTCATACCTTAAGGCAAGGAAAATAGTTATAAAGGGGTAATTTATCATTTAGTCCATGTGCATGATTTGGAAGCAGAGGTGCCAACTCTTCAATCAGTACCCGTGGTTAATGAATATCCAGATGTATTCCCAGATGAACTCCCTGGTCTTTCTCTTGAACGGGAGATTGAGTTCATAGTAGACATGCTACCAGATATTCAGCCTATCTCTATCCCTCCATATGTAATGGCACCCACGGAGTTAAAGGAGCTAAAGGAGCAGTTGAAGGATTTGATGGAAAAGGGTTTCATTAGGCCCAGCACATCACCATGGGGAGCACCGGTACTGTTTGTGAAAAAGAAAGATGGGTCGCTGCGAATGTGCATCGACTATAGGCAGTTGAACAAGGTAATAATTAAGAACAGATATCCCCTCCCCAGGATTGATGATTTTTTCGACCAGTTGCAGGGTGCCCAGTGTTTTTCGAAGATAGACCTACGATCCAAATACCATTAGGTGCGGGTAAGAGAAGCGGATATTCCAAAGACCGCATTTAGAACCCAATATGGGCATTACAAGTTTAAAGTGATGTCTTTTTGGTTGACAAATACTCCAGCAGTATTTATGGATCTGATGAACCGAGTGTTCAAACCATTTCTAGATTTATTCGTGATTGTATTTATTGATGATATTTTGGTTTATTCACGATCGAAGAAGGAACACGCGGATTATTTGCGGGTGGTACTAGGAGTACTCCAACACCAGAAACTCTACGCTAAGTTTTCTAAATGTTAATTCTGGTTGACTTCAATGGCATTTCTGTGGCATGTTATTGGGACTGATGGTATTCGTGTAGATACCTTTGTAATTATTTTTATTTATTGTTAGGTCCCTCCTGCATACCTATAAAATATCCACCTTATTTTCTCATTTTATTTATCAAACTTTCTCAAGCAACTCTTCTCTCTATACACTTTTTTACTCATTCTCAAATATAATTTTAGTTTTTAGTAGTTTAGAAATACTATTCCGATAATTCTTATACTCCGAGTAGTACATAGAATCCTCCAGCGGGGAGAAAAGGCTAGGGGTTCAAGAGTGGTCATTGAGTTCTTCAATTCAGAGTAAAGCTTTGAATTGCAGGTATGTAAGGCCATTCATAGCTTTTGATTGAGTTTGTCCATGCGCCCAATAATTAAATTCATCATAATTGAGTTATAGTTGAGTATTATACTAATTCTTGAATACTAAATGAGCTAATTCTTCTTCTATTGAGTTATATATATTTATGCATTGAGATTATTATTATTTTTATCTCTCATGTTATTGGAATTATTATTCATGGCTACTTTCCCATGAACCCTAATTGAATTGATATTCATTAATATTTTTTACATGTGTCTTGAGTAAAGATGTTGACTTTTAATATTTATTGACAAAAAGAGTGATTTGAATTAATACTATATATATATTTTATTTAGTTTTGAAAAAGCAAAAGAATTGAGTTTAAATGAATTTGAGTAAATGATATTTTGAGCGAGATATTTTGATGAGATGTAAATAATATTTTGAAGTGTAATAATTGATGAAGAGGTAATAAGATGAGTTTGATATTTTTCCAATAAGACTAGATGATGATTTTAATATGAGCATATATTTTGGGAGTAGTATTGAGCACCGAGTTGGGTAAGAGTTTAATTGAATCAAACCCTAAAACTGCGTAGCCAGCGTAGGATGGAGGTTGTACCTTTTATGTCCCAAAAAAGGACTTTGATGATTGTATCCAAGATGGTGATGTCCTTTACCCTGACAAGGTATTGGATGGATGTGGCAACGACATCGCTTTATTGTATCATCACTAGCTCATAAGTGATGGTTGTCGGTTAGAGAAACTCCCAACTGAGTAATCATTGCGTATTATTACTATTTTTAAACTTGCACTACATATTGATGTTGAGATGATGTTGAGTTCTGAGCCGAGTCTTCCTGAGAGGAGTTTCTTGATATATGTCCTTACTTTTCTACCATTTTACATACTCTACATTCCATGTACTGACGCCATTCGACCTGCATCATTTTATGATTCAGATACAAGTGTTAGATATTCTCAATAGGTGCATCGTTGAAGATTATAACTTTCTATCTATTTGGTGAGTCCTTCTTATATTCGGAGAAACTCTTTATCCTTGTATTATTGTTGAGTATTATGTTTCTTTTGAGGTATCCATGGATATGTCATTGGCACCGTCTGATAGTGTTAGAGGCTTCATAGATAGAGTTTGATGATGTAATTGGAGTAGTTCTCCTTTGAAACTACTTCTTCTGAGGATTATTTCTTTCATTTGATGGTTATGATGGAGAGCCCACATAAATATTCTTATTTTCACTTAAGTCTTCCGCTGATGAACCAATGAGTGATGAGACCAAGTGGTCCTTTCGGAGGACAAAGAGGGTTTCTCAATGTCGTCCATGCCTAGGGTACCCACTCGGGGCGTGATACTTAGTCCCTATATTCCTTATGTTTCTGCTTGGTTTGTTTATCATTACCAATAAACTGTCTAATAAATGTTAAGAGGCTTGGGTGAGGTACCTCTAGATGTCTAGATTCCATTCATAAATTTGATCACCGTTGTAAGATATACTAAATTGAATCCAACCTCTTTCCTTTATTAAAACAGCTTGAGGAGTAGGACGCGGGTAATAATAAGTTAACATAGATGGTTTAGTAGCATATCTGCTATTTTGGCGAAGCCTAGCCTTTTTGTTTCGATAACTTCGAGATCGGGCCCTACCTAGTATAGGCTTAAGTTCTGAAATATCTTCTTCAATTAAAAAATTATCAATCATACTAATAGGTTTTGCGTTTAAATTTGAAAGTTTCTTATCAATAAGTTTTTCTAAATCATTTAATGATTTTGATTTAAAACCTTTTACTTTGATTGGTCATTGAATATGAGTAGTAATAGCAGTAACTGGTTTACTTCTAGAGGTGGAGGCACTCTCAGTTATTTTGCTCATATTCAGAGTTTTAACCAAAGTAATTAATTCATTGTGTTTTGTATCGAGAGAACTAATATGTACTCCAATTACTTTAACATATAAACTTAAATAATTATTCTGGGCAATCAAATTATTGATTTCACGAATGTTAATTTTAGCAACATCATTATCAATGAATATTTGAAAAGCTGAAAAGTGAGACCTGTATTATTAGGTAAAATAAAAGGATTTTGAGAAGGGTAAATTGATTTGTTATATTACCACTACCATCTTTGAAAGTCCTTTGTTCTTAAACCTTTATGTATAAAGGTAAATAAGTGATTATAAACCATGGAACAAAATACATAATTTGATTATGTAATGCACAAGTTTCATAAAATTCTTGGGAAATATTATTCAAATCATCTTGACTATAAGTCTCAAAAAACTAAGTTTTAAACTTGTTTCATTTCTCTTGATGAAATACCTTTTGAATATGTTGACGTCTCAGGGATCCTGGACTAAAATCAATTTGATGTGTCATCATTATTCAAATTTTATTTTGATTTGACACCTCACTGGGGTCGAAATCCATTTTGGATGTCGTAGGTTCTATATCGGATAACTTATCAGTTGCTTGAACAATATTAGTTGTAGGATCTATTTTAACCCTTTCAACTACCCTTTTACTCAAAGTATTACTAAGAGTATGTAGAGATAATGCTCTATTTCTAGCTGGATTCAGTCTTGCTTCACTGGAGTAGATCTCCACTATACGACAAAGAGAAAGAAAGATGCGCTAATTCGGTTAGAAGACAGACAGATTTGATTCACAGCCTATACCTCTTTTGACCAAAAGAGATATTAGATTGACTTTCTAGATCATTGAACCAGCTAGGACCGGAATGACTATCCTTTCTATATACTTTATAATATAAAGTCCTTTAAACGATCATAAATGGCCTGAAATGTAATAACCTATGAGAGAAGTTTTTTTTAGAAAAGAAAGCGTACCAATTGGGGGACTGTAAACAGGGGTATTAGGAGTAATAGGGGAAATATATTGAATTTGAGGGAAAGATGTATATCTCAAAAAAGATTTTCTATTATAAATAGGAGATTTATAAATTGGAGATTTACCAGCAAACTGAATACATATCTTATCATCAAGATTTTGAGTGATATGATAATAATCACTATTTGTCAAATCATTTGTGACTTGACTTGGGGATATAACCGAATCCAAAGTTTATGTAGTTGGGAAACTAATTTCTTTCCACCTAATGGATCTCCTTGTGGTGACTTTAGACTTTGTAAAATTATTTTCTACTAATATAATCTGATTAGATGTATCATAAAATTTATATCTACAATTCAAAGTTGATAATAATTTGAAATAAATTCTATAAGATAAATATATACCTCAGAGAGATGAAAAATTTGAATCCTAGATGTAAATAATAATAATAATAATAATAAATAACAACAATAACAAAAAGAGGAAGAAGAAGATGAGGGAGAAGAGGAAGAAGAAGAAGAGAAAGAGGAAAAAAGATGAGGGAGAAGAGGAACAAGAAGAAGAGAAAGAGGAGGAGGAAGAAGAAGGAGGAGGAGGAGGAGCAGGAGGAGCAGGAGTAGGAGAAGGAGTAGGAGGAGGAGGAGAAGGAGGAGGAGGAAGAGGAGGAGTAGGAGGAGTAGGAGGGGGAGGAGGAGGAGGAGGAGGAGGAAGGGGAGAAGGAGGAGGAAGAGGAAGAAAAAGAGGAGGAGAACGAGAAGGAGGAGCAGTAGGAGGAGGAGGAGTAGTAGTAGGAGGAGGAGGAGGAGGAAGAGAAAGAGGAGGAAGAGGAAGAAAAAAAGCAGAAGGAGGAGGAGGAGTAGGAGTAGGAGTAGTAGTAGGAGGAGGAAGAGGAGGAGGAGGAGGAAGAGGGAGAGGAGGAAGAGAAAGAAAAAGAGGAGGAGGAAGTAGAGGAAGAAGAAGAAGAGGAAGAATAAGAGGAAGAATAATAGGAAGAAGAAGAAGAGGATGAGGAAGAGGAAGAAGAGGAAGAAGAAGAGGAAAAAGAGGAAGAAGACGAGGAGGAAAGGAAGAGGAGGAGGAAGAGGAAGAGGAAGATAAAGAAGAAGAGGAGGAGGAAGAAGAAGAAGTCAGAACCATAGGCAACAGACCATCACCAGCGGAAGAAAAGAAATGAATAATAATAATAACAACAACAACAATAATAATAATAATAATAATAATAACTAGTTCAGTTAGACTATCAGTCCAAGGAGATTTATGAATCTTTTTTAATCTTTCGTATAACAGAGATAAATCTCGAGATAGATTTTTGTAAAAGGAAATAATAATAATAATAATAATAATAATAATAATAATAATAATAATAATAATAATAATAATAATAATAATAATAATAATAATAATAATAATAATAATAATAATAATAATAATAATAATAATAATAATAATAATAACCTCTAAGACCTGATATCAGTCGGTAATCAAACTACTAAACTAAATAAGAGTGTACAAGATTTGTACATATAAAATAATGGTAATAATAACATAGATTGTCTCCGAATATCAAATAAAGACTAGTCCAAGCCAAAATAGTGAGAGATAGGCGACTAAGAACGTCAACAGCTCACCCAATTCTTCAAAATTCAAGAACTGCTCTGCACGATATTCAAATTAGTAGTGAAAAATCCATACTATAATCTGCAGGGTGCAGAAGTATAGTATGAGTACTAAAGTGGCACTTAGTAGGCATCGAAAAACTGAGCTCCATAGATTTAAAAAGTATAAAGAATATGTAAGCAAAGAGTATATATCACAAGTAACTAACAGGAATAATACGGAAACCTGCAATAAAAAACATCAGATATAAGGAAGAGAGAGAAAATAGGAAACAAGCAGGGACGTACCTAATGGTGCCAGCCCAAGACCTAAACACGACAACACATTATGAAGGGGGAACAAATAAATGACACCCTACTAACCAAAGTAAACACAAATATCACATAAAGGCCCAAAGGACCGTATCACTAAATCCCTGTACAAAAAGATAGATAAATAAGAACAAGCGCAATAACTACCTTCAAACAAGACACTACCCTTTATACCACCACAAGTTTGCAAATAGTAAGACAATACCTCCCGAGCCCTTGTGTGCCCAGGAAGTTCACTCACAAACAGGTAAACCTGCATGGCATCCAATGCCAAGTACAAACAACTATGTTGGTGATAAACGATGCATATATGAATGAGAGTCATCCAATAAAACCAGTAGTACCATCAGTGCCAAGTGCCTCATACCAAGATATATACACCTACTTCAAGTACTAGCCAGGAAGTAGGACTCATGCGCCTCTTTGGGATTGCTATAGGGGGATCAGGAATGCCCCTATATACCTGTCTGGTCCTAATTTAGGTCTTATATCAATCTATATATCCGATTATCAAGATCCACTCCATCATGGTGACCAAAGATAAACAGCCAAATCAGTATTGAAAGGATCAGAAATCACTACGACCGGACCAATATTACAAAATAAGTGCATCCTCGATGCCTCGAATCAATATAATAAAAAAGCAAATCCTCGATGCCTCAAAATAAATATCGTAAAATGAGCGCATCCTCGATGCCTCCAATCCACTGAAAATAGTAGTAATAAAGGTAGTATGACCCCCATTCAAAAATCAGTATAAAATAGTTTGGGTCACAAATCGGCTTTCTCAAATCAATGCCAAGAAACATTACATGCACCGAGGTCGACTACATCCGTGAGAAACAAATGATCCAATGCAATGCATGGCATCACCAACACCCAAACAACAAGAACAATCACATACAATAATGATGCTACAACCACCTTACCCTCTCAAGCATGCAAATAGGGCTTACAAATACAACTAAACTCTAATCAAGGCCTAAAACTCAAATCTACTCCTCTAACTCAACCACAAGGCACAAAAGGGAACTCAACCCTAATAGAGTAACAAGGAGGAGGAAAGTGAGGAAATGGTACTCATCTAGTCAATCAAAACCTCCAGATCCAACTGGAAATACAGTCCCTGAGAAGACACCACCACAGCTAGTCCCTCCAAACATTAATAAGAAAGCATAGGGAATCATAGTTCCAAATCCATAAATGGGATCCAACATTAATTTTCAATCCTAACTGGGTGAAAACCACTACACCAGGGATCCAACATAAGTGTGCTAAAATAATGAAGAACACTGAGTCTCATAAACCTCCGCCAGTAATAGCTACAACAACTACAAATCAAACCAAATCTCAAGTCTAAGTCAAAAATCTGCTAATCATCATAAACATCGAACAAGTCACCTAAAATAGGTTCATCAAAGCCAAACTAAGGCATAATCCACAATCTTAGCAACTAGACAGGTAATCTCATAAAGCCAAACTAGACTAAGGCTCATGCCGGGACAACGAGATAATAAATTAGGAGTCAATCCTAAACCATCATATACAAACCAAACCACAAGAAAATATACTAAATAATACATATTTCAGCTCAATAAAATAATAAGGGACAGTAGCCTACCTCGAAGCCCAACACGCGCACTCCAAGTCTACTTCCCGATAACGTTTCCCTCCAAAAATACCTCCAAATGCCTCCACGCTATCAAAATATTGATCAACTTATCAATACAGATATTTTGACACCAAAATCATATTTTTTCAGAGAGACGGACCCAAAATTGGGTCTAAAACAGGATTATGGGATCAACAATGTAAATTCCAAAAATGACTTTGTGAAAAGGTTCTAAGCGCATTATTGAGATTGTACCCTAAATGGGGGACAAATCGATGCTCAAAATGACCTTAATCATCTCAACAAATAATTTCACCATTAAAGCCCTAACTAAGCTTGGGAAGCCCCTTTGGGTAAGAAATTACCTCAAACTAATTATCTTCACGCTTCCTCGAACCTACCAACACATAGACACGACTCCCACGAACCCAATGCACTTAGAATTACCCAAAAACAGAGCTTCTTAGCTCCCAAAAGAACAGAAATAAAAATGGGGTTCGGGCTATCTCGCATCACTGGTCTTAATTAAAAGACCAGTGAATTTCTATTCGCGAATGTGGAGAAAGAGGTCCGCGAACGCAAAAGGGCCACCGTGAATGCGGAGGGATAAGCCATTAGGCTCCGCGAGTGAAGAAGGTACCTTGCGAAAGAAACCTCATGTCCGTGAATGAGTAGGCCAAGGACCTTGGCTTTCGCAAACACGACCTAGGTGGCACGAATGCGAAGGCCAAATTTGGTCTACACTAGCTGATGCACATCAACAGGTTTTGGAAATTTTTCCAAATCTGGCGGGGTACTCAGAATTAGTTCAGAATCCCATGCACATAAAAGGACTATGCTACCCCATTAATTTCAACATTTCAAATACAATGGTGCAGTTAAAATTCTTATCTGAGGTCGTCTCAATGAAAATATCGCTCCCACACATAAGCATATTTTTGCAATTTCTACAAGGAGGCTCGAAATGAGACTGGAAGCCTCGGGACATGAATAAAAGATTGTTCTAGACCAAACTCGATATTTTGGAGCTTACCACACTGACAAAATTTTAATCAGAGCGCGTTTACCAAGAATGTTGACCAAGGTCAATCTTCGGCCAAATTTCAAAGATTAAAGTGCCAAATGGCTTCAAACTCGCACTGATTGCCTCGATACTCATGCCGACTATGCTACTAGCCTAATTTGGCAATTTTAGAGCTGATGAAACTATCAGAATTTTATTCTGAGGTCATTTTAATGGAGTTTTGGCCAAAGTCAACCATTCAAACCCCAAGAGCTCCAAAATAGAGAAACGGAAATAAAACTCAAAAGAACGACTGGATGATCATATTGTCAGTGCTAGCAAGTCATAAATGACATGAGTTTCCTACAGGAAAGCTCTAAATGATGAAAATATCAGAGAAAGATTAAAATGACCTTGAGAGTCATTAAAAAAATTACCTAAAAATAATAATAATAATAATTGAAATATTCTTGATGAGAGGAATAATTATTGAAGAGAGGGATGAAAATAAAGAAAAGAATAATGGGTGATGAAGTCTAAAAGTGCAAAGTTCTTAGGGAAGTATAAGTCACTAATATATATTTTTTCTATTTGATTATATTCGAGCATGCTGGAGATGTACATGATGGGCAAGCCTGTAGTTCTTTATGCATACATGTGAATTAGTTTGTGAGTGCTAGAGTTGTTCCTTAATGCTAAGTCCTTAATTTATATTCAATTCATAAATTGAGTGTGTGGACTATTTATTCTTGTGGGGCACTTGTTTCATGCTAAATATGTGATTTTATTAGCTTCTTTTATGGAATAGATGAGCAAACTTAAATTTGATGAGTTAGAGTCCTTCCTTGGGGTTAGGAGGTTAGAGGTTTGTTGTTTTATTGTATATCTTGCATAATGATCGGAAATTATACTTGATGTTTTGAAATTTATGTATGGCCTAAGTTTGTATCAACCAAAGTAATGGTGCTCCAAGTTTGATTTTTTTAGATGAACATTAATGCTTGCTCGAGGACGAGCAAAAGTTTAAGTGTGGGGTGTTCATGTGAGGCCAAAAATATTATTAATTGCGTCACATTTAGTATTTTTATTTGTAATTTTTGAGCATAAAATTTATGGATTGTGTTAAATTATGTATTTTATTTGTAGGATTAATCTAACGTAAAAATGAAGAGATTTGGATCCAAAATAAATTAAAGAAGAAAATTGAGCAGACTGCTTAATGTATTAAGTGTAATATTTTATTATATTTGAAAGTACACAATTATTAAATTCTAAAATATTGGCATAAGTGCACAGCAAGGCTGCCACGTGGCAAGAACAAAAGCCAACAAACATTAGAGGCGGTGCACAGTTCACGTGGAACCATTCCTCCGGGTTTTGGGTTTTTCAATTAGTTTTGGATTAAGTTATTTTATTTGAGATTTTCTACATCTATAAATAATTCTTCTAGAGAACTAACACACAACTCATACATAACTTTAACCTAGGACTTAGATTTTTATAGCTTGATAATTTTGGAAGAGCCCGTCGTGAAGGTCGAAAATTTAGTTTATTCTTTTCTTCTCTATTTTTGTTAAATTTCTACAAGAATTCAAGATTATGAGTAGCTAGATTGCATAATTAGGTTTGTGGGAACCATGATGTTAATGTAAAAAGTGATTCTTGAATGGTTTTTACACATGTATTGTTTTTCCTTTCACTTTGATTGCTTTCTAACGATTGCAAGTGCTAGAACTCGTCTTATTCTTACTTGCTGGATCAAGAAGGTAACGGATGGAAAAAGGGATTAAATAACAAGATTTGAGTCTAATAATCCTCATCTAATTAGCTTGAACGGATCAAGGGAAAGTTAAATCTTGGATCACTGGTAAGGGTTAGTAAAGCATACACCCGTAGACGGACCAAGTTGTATGGTGATGTTCACTTATTTGCTGGATCAACGACTTTTTTGAAATTAACTTACCGATCTTTCATGATAAGAACTAAAATCAATTGCTAATACAATATTCTTGGACGTTATCATTTATGTCTATATTATTTTATAATATAGTTCCTGACGCTCTTGCTCACGCTCGTGGTTTGTCCAAATCTAGTGTGCTAAGTACTTTAGTTGGCGAGTCCTCATGATAAGAGGACGACTCTCATGATATGAGGACGAATCGATCTTTTGATTTTCAGTATTATCTTTAAGTTTCAGACAACTTAGAGTTATCTAGGGACTTGTACTAGCAATTCACCTATGTAGTAGAGGCTTTTAGACAGGCCATTAGATTCCACCTATGTTGTTCAGATTTTCTCTATTATGATATGAGATTCCTTAGACTATTAACAATTTTCTTCCACTTTTAAGTTATTAAATGTATATCTTAGTGTCATGCCATGCCATGAGGTTATCTTGGGGTAAATTATGTCTCTAAACAGCGTGTCACGACTAAGGGTAGTCTCAGATCATGAAAAGAAAATTTTACTTATTTGTTTGAAATTTCCCAACAGTTATTGTGGCTCTCTTCCCTTTTCATTTTGTTTGCTATGCCCTCTCCCTAACAGTCGAGTAACTTAATACCACTCCCTGTAGGTTGAGTAGCTTCGTTCCACGTATTGTTATTACTAATTAGATAATAAATATTATTAATAAAATTAGATAGAATAAGAAGTGGAATAGGTGTTCTGGTTGTAATAGGAATAGCAATGTGCCACCTATTCAACTATCAACACAGTTTGTTGTAGCAGATTCACTTACTTATTTAAAATTTCTCACTAAATCTAGCTTTTAATCTTAAAAATATGAGGAAATCACTCTAGTTATCATGGAATATGATTGAAATAAGCAATTGATGCTCAAATTAATTCATTATGATTGATTTGATTGGACAATTACTCGATTAATCATCTGTTATGATCAAATTACTATCTCATTGCATGATATCACCACTAAATCTAACTTTTAATCTTAAAATATCAATACATCACTCTATATATTATTAAATATGATTGATCCAAGTAATTGATGATCAAATTACTCCATTTAGATTCACTTGTTCGGACAATTCCTCAGTCGATTGTCTGTTGTAATCAAGCTACTATATCATTGCAGGCATTCCCCACTTAATATAATTTTAATCATAAATTATCAATACATCACTCTATTTATTATTAATTATAACCGATCCAAGCAATTGATGATGAAGTTACTCCATTAAAATTGACTTGTTTGGATAATTATTTGATTAATCATTCGTTATAATCAAACTACTATCTCATTGCACGAGATGGTCACTAAATCTAATTTTTAATTTTAAAGTACCATCACATCACTCTATTTATCATTGAATATAATTGATCTAAGCAATTGATGATCAAATTACTCCATTAAGGTTGACTTTTTATGACAAATATTGTAGCAGATTCACTTACTTATTTAAAAAGTTTCAACAGTTGATGTGGTTGTTGCAGCAAATTGACTTGCCTGTTTCAAAATTTCTAGCAGTTGTTGTGGTCGCTGCAGCAAATTGACTTGTATGAAAATTCCCATCAGATGTCGTGGTTGCTATAGTAGATTCACTTGCTTGTGTGGAGTTTTCTAGTAAATCAAGCTTATAATCTTAAAATACCATCATATTACTCTATTTATTAGATACGGAACCCCGTGCTAGCACGGGGCTCAATATATGCTATTTTCTCTTTCTCATATTAGTTGATCATTTTTTAATTTGCATGGAAACTTTATAAATAAATGTGAATACTTTCAAGAGAATTAATTGTAAATGTAATATAGAAAAAAAAATTAATGTTTTCTTGATTTAGTAAGGTGGACAACTAATATGTGGTAACTATTTTTAGCATAATGATCGAATAATATGGTATGGAGAGAGTATTTTTTGGCTTAATTAATGTTATACGGATGCAATTTCAAAAGTTATTTAAATTTTAACGGACCCAATAGCTATTAGCCCTTCGTCCCTTATTAGTTGTCATAATAAGGTTTCGCACAACCCTTAAGAAAATATTAATAATTAAATTAATAATTTTTTATTTCCTATATCAAAATATATTTGTATAGTTATTATTCTCTGTTATCTTCACTTGTATAAATAAATATTTAGTGTTTGGATTATTATTAATAAAATTAATTTTCTCATTATGCTAATTTACTTCTTTATAAAGTATTATTAGCTTAAATACTTAATTAGTATTTCTCACTTTTTTCGTCCAAAAGATAATGTTTATGATTTTATGAAAAATTTATTACATGAATTCAAAAAAAAATGAAATAACATGATTTTAAAGAAGTTAAAAAATAGTTGATAATGAGAGAATATAATAGATGTCTTAAAGATTTAATTAGTATAAAGGAGGAGTTTCATTATTATTCAAAGTTGAGAGAGAGAGTTTGATTTTAAAAGCGAAGTTGGGGGCAAAAATGATCTTTACCCTTTGTTTAATTAATAAAAGCTAAATTGTGAATATCGATTTTATAAAGAGAGAGAAAATTTGTGCATGAATAAAAATAAGGACGTGGGACCACATATGAAAAGCTCAAAGGACTTGGCAGGCATACTCTCTGACATCACTATTGTTGCCTCTCTAAATAGAATCATCCTCTATTTATTTAATATTTACAAAAATACATTCAGGCAACTATGTAATAAAGATCAAAATCAGGGGCAAAATCAAAACATCAAACGACAATTCATGGGTGTCTATTGGAATTAGGCAAAAAGCAATTGAGTTTTGTGTAAAAATGCTCAAAACATCCAACAATCATTCCTGCATTGTACAACATGTTATAGAAAAATTATAATCTTATTCCAAAAATGTCCTGGGCATACTACTTTTTTTGTTTCAATACATGTGATGCAGATGAAATTTGAAGAATCAGGAAGTTTGTTTACGTCTCTATAGTATTTTTTACGTTATTTTTAAATAATATTTGTTATTCCTTATGTTTTAATTTATGTGGCTCAAATGGAATTAGAAGAGTCAACCAAATTTCTCATATGATTTTTAAATATGTTCAGTTGTTAATTATTGTGATTTATAGTATTTTTTGTTACGTGATTTTCAAGTAATATATGTTCTTTCAATTGTTTGGACAGTCAAAAAAAAATGTTTTATATATTTTTTTACAAAAATTTTAAGTTGATAATTATTGCAACCTAAGTACCTTGTATGTAATTTCTAGATGCATAAGGTACTTTTAACAGTTGTGCGTATGTTGTCTCTTATTAGATAATAAAAAAATTATTCATTAGTTTAATTTATAGTATTTTTAAAGTAATTTTCAAATGAAAATAAATTAAAAAGAAATAATTAATATATAAATAATTTTTAAACATGAAATAGTGAGAAATAATTAATGTAAACTAAACGCACACTATTAATGAAAAATAGAGAATGAAGAATAGATGAGGGGACAAAAAAGCTTTCAGCAACATTAATGGATGGGCCCCATTGGAAAAGGTGCAACATTTGGCAGTAAAATAATGATGGATATTTTAGTCCAATAATGAAAAAGTACATCAATAAAGCCATAGAGTATTGTAATGACCCTAAAGGTCATATTTGGAAGTTTTCACAAAATTACTATTTTACCCCTCCCTTTATTTGCCTCGAGTCATTTCTGATTAGTATCACGTGTTGGTTTTGAGAAAATGATATGAAAAAGTTGGGTTTTGAAAATTTTGAGTTTTCATAAGCTTTAAGTGTTCAAAAGTGATATTTGGTTCAACCGAAGCTACGAGTCTCGGAATGAAATTTCATCAATTCTAGCAGGTTCAAAATGGGGAAAGCGGTCTAGGAGAGTTTACATAATCAGAATTGAAGTTGTAACAAAGATTTGACGTCTTGAGTTGGGAATTTGATGAATTTTAGGCCAAAATTTGACTTTGGTCAACTTTTGAAGTTCCGATGTTCGAAATGGAATTTTGACAACTCCTTGGATTCGGGGGATGATTTTTGGTTTAGAAGAAGTGTTGGTTGAATTTTTAGAGGTCCCAAACTCGGTTTGGTATTTTGAAGGCCTAAGTTAGTTTAGTGGCGACTTTTGAAGCTTTGGGTCAACGAGATCTCGAATTTAATTCCAATGGTTCCATTGAATCGAGAATGTCGATTTTAGTATGGTAGCATATAGAGTTTGTGTGCTTGAGATTCTGAACGAATCCCAAGGGTTGATTCTGATATTTGAAACTTAGAGAAATCATTTTGTTATCTGATATCTGGTGCAGGAATATTTGTTCTTCGCGATCGCGAAGTGTTAGTCAAGATGTCATCACGATCGCAAGGACTACTCTATGTCCGCAATGATCAATTAATTAGTTGACCGAAGTTACTCATCGTGATTATGAGGAAGGGTATAGTGATCGCGAAGAGAAATACTTGGGCAGACCTGACATTTCTCGAAAGTCGGGATTTATCCCATTTTCACTATTGTTGAAACCTAAAAGCTCGGCATAGGTGATTTTGAAGGGGGAGTTTGAGAATCTTGGTGTGGATAAGTGTTCTTGACTTCAACCTTTCATTAACCAATGATTTTAACGGATTTTCACTTCGAGTTCATGGTTTTAAAGCTTCAAAAATTGGGGGTTTCACCAAGAATTTTTTATTTTTCTCAATTAGTGTTTGAGTGTTGATTTTATCTCCAAATTCAAATTGGTTTTCAGTATTAGTTTCTAAATACCTCAGGGATTTTTTTCATGTAAAAATTTTTGGATTTTCTGTTCGCTTTTGAAATTGGGTATTTTGGATTTTTCGGGTCAGATTTGGCCCGGTGTTCAAAAATATTGATTTGGATATCGTTAGACTTGTGTTCTCATCAGGATTGCATATTTTAATAGATTATCTTGATTCAAAACATCGGCGAAAGGATAAAGCTCTGATTTTGGAGTAGCTCGAGGTTAAAAATCGAGGCAAGTAAATTTTTAAACCTATGTTTAAGCTTGTAGGACCATGTATTTGTGTTTTACTTATTTGAAATTAATGGGAAGTGATTTTGGGGATTATTTGATGTTCAGACAGACTAGCCAATGAATAAGAAAGGGGGATAATAGATGACAAATGAGATAATTTAGCATGTTGTGTTCGGTACGAATTGATATTTGACTTATTGTGAATACTTGGATATGTTGTTGTGATATTAGTTGTGACTTGTTTATATTATCATTTCATCATTGTATTTTACATGGACATTCCTATTTGCTTTGGTTCTGATACTTTGAGATGGAATTTGATTTGAGGATTATGTCGAAGGGAAATGGTTTCGGTGACAGATGATTTATGTCGAAAGAAAATGGTTCTGGCGGATACATGGTCCATGTGTGGCCCCCATGGGTTCCGGCCTATTAGTCATCGGATGTGTATCATTTAGGAAAGACATGCATCACCATATGTGATATTGCATTGCATTATATTACATTATATATCTTTTGCCATTTTGGACTATTTTACCCTTGATATCCCCCTGATCCTTATTATTGGCTGATGAAATCCTATTGATACTTGAGTTTCACTGTCGTGGAGACTTGTATGTATACTTGTATTGTGTTGTTAGAACAATTAGACTGGACTGATTTCTATGCAGGTTGTAGTCTGGGGGTTGGATGGTATGACAAGAGTACGTGTATCTTATTAGCTTAGCATAGTCTTAGTCATTCGCTTGCTGGGTAACATGTCAATGGTACTCACCCTTGCTATCTACACTTATGTAGGTTCTGAGGTGATTAGAGAGGTAGCAGTTGATGCCGGACATCTTTATTGTTCCTCTTTATCTTTTACTTTATTCTATTCGAGATATAAAGGTTGAGACTTATATTTATTTCAGTATCGTATATTTATAAGGCTTGAACACGTGACAACCAGTATTAGTGGATTGACAAATAGTAGCATACATTAACATTCGATGTGGATGAATGAAGACTTGTCTATTAGTTAAGCCATCTATATTCCATTTATAAATTTGATCAGCGCTGTAAGATATACTAGATTGAATCCAATCTCTTTCCTCTATTAAAACATATTGAGTAGGACACATGTAATAATAAGTTAATATAGATGGTTTAGTAGCATATCTGCTATTTTGGGTAAGCCTAGCCTTTTCATCTCGTTAACTTTGATATTGGGCCCCACCTAGTACAGGCTTAAGTTCTGAAATATCTTCTTCAATTGGGAAATTATCAATCATACCAATAAATATTTCGTTTAATTTTGAAAAGTTCTTATCAAGAAGTTTTTCTAAATCATTTATTTTACTTTGATTGGTTGTTGAATATGAGTAGGAATAGCAACAACTGGTTTACTTCCAGAGATGGAGGCACTCTCAGTTATTTTGCTCATATTTAGAGTTTTAACCAAAATAATTAACTCATCGAGTTTTGTATCGAGAGAACTAATATGTTCTCCAATTACTTTAACATATAAACTTAAATAATTATTTTGGGCAATCAAATTATTGATTTCACGAATGCTAATTTTAGCAAAATCATTATCAATGAAATTTTGAAAAGCTGAGAAAGTGAGACCTGTATTATTAGGTAAAATTAAAGGATTTTGAGGATGGTAAATTTATTTAGTTATATTACCACTACCATCTTTGAAAGTCCTTCTTTCTAGAACGTTTATGTATAAAGGTAAATAGGTGGTTATAAACAATGGAACAAAATACATAATTTGATTATGTAATGCACAAGTTCCATAAAAAATCTTGGGAAATATTATTCAAATCATCTTGACAACAAGTCTTAAAAAACCAAGTTTTAAACTTGTTCAATTTATCTTGATGAAATTCCTTTTGAATATATTGACGTGCCAGGAAACATGGATTAAAATCAATTTGGTGTGTCATAATTATTCAAATTTATTTTGATTTCACACCTCTTTGGGGTCAAAATCCATTTTGAATGTAGTAGGTTCTATATTGGACAACTTATCAGTTGCTTGAACAATATTAGTTGTAGGATCTATTTTAACCCTTTAAACTACCCTTTCGTTCAAAGTATTACTAAGAGTATGTAGAAATAATGCTCTATTTCTACAAGGAACATAAACAGGAATATCAGAAGTACTAGGGAAAATATGCTGAATCTCAGGCAAAGATCTATATCCCAAAAAAGATCGTCTGTTATAAACATGAGATTTATAAATTGGAGATTTATCAGCAAACTGAATACATATATTACCATCAGGATTTTGAGTGATATGAGAATAATCACTATTTTTCAAATCATTTGTGACTTGACTTGGGGATATAACCGAATCCAAAGTTCATGTAGTTGGAAAATTAATTTATTCCCACCTAATGGGTCTCCTTGTGGTGACTTTAGACTTTGTAAAATTAGTTTCAACTAATATAGTCTGAGTATATGTATCATATAATTTACATCTAGTATTCAAAGTTGATGATAATTTCAAATAAATTCTATAAGATAAATATATAAGTTCAGTACCTGGAACATAGAGTTTTAACATTTAATATTAAGTCATCAAGAATACTGACATTTGACAAGGACAATTGAAGATTAGGTTATGTGTTGAAGTAAACTGGACCATACACCATAGTAGATTCAATTGAACCCATCAACGATTGTCTAAAATTTAAATTCCTAGCATCTTGTAAAGCAGCTAGAAAAGTTTCAGGTAACCCTTTAAGGGTTAGAGTCTTAAAAGCGATTTGAATCATGCCAATATGCATAAAGTTAAATTTAGATCTATAAGAATCAATAACTCATTTTTTAATAAACAGATAGTTTGCTCATCTGAATTAAAAGCTACAGATTGTTCAGTTGTTTTTATTAACTGTTTCGTTGAAAATTTATCAAACCATCCATAATCATATATGATTTTAGTATCAATTTTAGGAATAGTCCATTTATTTAATAAATTAAGATTTTGAGGTACATCTATCTCTTCTAGTCTAGTACTTTTAATATTAGTTTCTCCGAGATCCATAGTTAAGAAATCATATGTATGGTGACTACTTCAGATCTAATACATATACACCGTGAAAATTCCTAGGCTCTAATACCATCACAACTTCCTTATGATCAGTTTACTTATGGTCAATTAATTGGCACTAGTACTCAAGAAGGATTAAATTTGTGTAACGAGCTTAAAATATCTCAACAACTTAAAGTTAATAGAAAAAAAGAGTGATCTCAACTTGGATATTTCTGCACTCAATTAGCTGTTGATGTCCCTTCTAATAGAACGAGTAAACGGTCTAAAAAATTTCAATACTCTAGGGAATATAGCCTAGATAAACCTTATAGAAAGCATTGTCGTTCTCGTCGGAATAAAGAAAAGCATGAAGCTAGAAAAGCTCATCAAAAATCTAATAGATTTACCAAAAACTATTCTAAAAAGGACTTTTACAAAATTAAGTGTGCTATGAATGTGGTCAATATGGGCATGTTGCTCCAAATTAAAATAAACTCATTTTTGGTTTAGAGATAACCAAACCATTTTGTATAACAATCCTTTTGAAAATATCAAGATACTTGATATGGGTTTCAAATATCATCAATTTAATCCAAACGGCATCACGTTCCATTCATATTGCCTAAAAGGAATATTAAAAGTAGTTCTATAAGTATGCTCTTTATGAAACGATAATAATTTGAAACTATCACAACCAGGATTTACATCTAGGATTCAAAGTTAATATACCCCAGATAAAAATATCCCTTGTTTATATCGAATTTATTATAATAACTTTTGGCACAAATCGACCCAAAAATATCCAAAAACTAAGCAACCATATGGCCAAAAGCTTGTGGATAGTATTCGAGCAAAAATACAAGATTATACAAAACTACCACAAAAGAAATTTGTAGTAGACAATTCAGTCAAACATGTTGCCCAAAGAATTTCATTACAACAAAGCGATAAAAGCGAGATGATAAATGAATATCTCGAAGAAGTAAAAAGAAATTTTCTTCAGACTTTAACACAGTTTGATAAATTTGATACTTCAATAAAAAGGGAAAAAAGTAATGATGATATCGCAGATGCCTAGTCCAATGGACCCCAACCAATGTTGTCTGATATTGACCTAGAAAAAGTGGAAGATTTCCTCCAATCCCTACAAGATAAGGAAGAATTCCTTAAGACAATTGTCAAAGGAAAAGGAAAATCAGAATGAGAAGATCTCTCAGAACACATAAAAGATTAAAGAGATATCAGGCTATGAGAGGATACACTCCAAGCTAGTTAAGGATGAAGATGACAATTTTCTACCATTTTTAACAGTAGAAATAATGTATCAACAGTAGATGTACTGTAGTAGGGACCCATATATGGGACCCAAATTTTTTCCTTATGTCTCTTAGTCCGCCTATATAAAGGTCATTTATTTTCAATTTTTAGGCAGGAGTTTTTAAATTCTCTCTTTCTCTCTCTCTTATAAACTCTCCCTCTAAATATCTAAGTGTGTGAATAAAGAATCTAGTTTGGCAAAGTTTTCATCTCTCTGAGGTATTCTTTTAATTATCAGTTTTTACTTTTAATTTTATATATTTCTCCATAGCCATAATTATGTCTGGCTAAAAATCTCATATATATGCTTGGTATCTAAGTTTTATTACATATTCATCATTAAAGGCCAGACTCAGTTAAAATATATGAGATTTGTATCATAATTTTTTGACTTGGTTTTGAGATGGTGGTACCGTCGATTCTGACACTACCATATTAATTTAGCATAGCAAGCAGTGGTGGTGTAAGTCCCCGTATTGAAAAGGGGAAAAGGGGTAGAAATTTCCACTATTAGAACTGCTAGTTGCCGGATTAATAACGGTACGTATTGAATATCGGACAGGCCCATTGCTTAGGTGAAAAGTTCCATATAGTCATATAGTTAAATAAAAATCTTTTATATTTTGATTTTATCCTTGCTAATTGCAAGCTTAAGGATATAGCTTCAAGCAATATCTGGATGGTCGCGCAGACTACCGCTAGCCTGTTAGATCCTGATTATGATGGTATCAGAGCCTAGGAATTTTCATGGTGTATGAGCTCGTTTGAATGAGCTTAAAAAAAGTAACTTTTATGTATGAAGTATTTTTAGAACTTTAAAGTGCTGAAAATTATTTTTATAAATAAGCAGTTGAGTGTTTGGATAAAAGTGCTTCAATGAGGAAAATTATGTGAATTTTAGGGTTAAAAGAATAAAAAGGGTAGTTTGGGAATTTAGTTAAAATATAAGGGATATAAAAGTAATTTCCATGGTCAAAGAAAATGACTTTAAGCACTTAGAAAAAAAAAGTTAGGAATCCTAACTTTTTATTTTTGACTGACTTTAAGAACTTTCTGGCTTAAAGTTAGCATTAGGCAAAGTTGAAAAGGGGCTTTAAGTTGGTTTTGACCAACTTAAAGCCAATCCAAACGGGCTCTATATGTAATAGATCTGAAGTAGTCAGCATAGATATAATTTCTTAACTATGGATCTTAGAGAAACTAGTATTAAAAGTACTAGACTAGAAGAGGTAGATGTACCTCAAAATCTTGATTTATTAAATAAATGGATTATTCCTAGAATTGATACTAAAACCATACATTATTATGGATGGTTTGATAAATTTTCATCCGATAGAAGTTAATAAAAACAACTGACCCTTGAGCTTTTAATTCAGATGAACAATCTATCTATTTATTAAATAAATGAGATATTGATTCTTATAAATCTAAATTTAACTTTATGCATATTGGCATGGTTTAAATTGCTTTTAAGCCTCTAACCCTTAAAGGGTTACCTGAAACTTTTTTAGCTGCTTTATGAGATGCAAGAATTTAAATTTTAGACAATCATTGATGGGTGCAATTGAATCTACTGTGTCGTATGTTCTAGTTTAATTCAACACACAATCTAATCTTCAATTGTCCTTGTCTGATATCAATATTATAGATGCCTTAGCATTAAATATTAAAATGCATGGTTATAACTATGTTCCAGGTTCTGAACCTATATGTTTATCTTATAGAATTTATTTCAAATTATTATCAACTTTGAATCCTTGATGTAAATTATATGATACATCTAATCAGACTATATTATTCAAAACTAATTTTAAAAGTCTAAAGTCACCACAAAGAGACCTATAAGGTGGGAAGAAATTAATTTCCCAACTACATGGACTTTGGATTCGATTATATCCTGAAGTCAAGTCACAAATAATTTGACAAATAGTGATTATTCTCATATCCCTCAAAAACCAATATGAATATTATAAAGACAATAAAAAAAAGATATAAAGCACATAATGGAAATGGTCTGCTGCCTATGGTTCTGAACTATGGGGCTAGGCTTAGCTATTGGTGGGTTGATAATAGGTGTCATCATGACTTGACAAATTGGATTGTGACAAAGTGGTATTAGAGCTTAGGTTCATTGGTATTGTTGGTATAAGAGCAAGTACCTAGTAGAGTCCTATTGATCGATGTGGAGACATCCATATCCTATCTTCGGGAGGCTATAGGGCATTTTAGGGAAACTCCATTCTTGACTCCTTATCGTGTGAATTTCTTTGATCAACTCTAAATACTTTTTTGGAATTTATTCCTCCTTAGATAGATAATACGAGCTTTCTAATGGGGATGGCTAGAACAGTGGCACATACTACCTAGGCTTTGATAGTATCTATGACCACCTCAGCCTCTTTAGATCCAAATTTGGAGATTCAGCATCTCGATAAGCATACGCCATAGGCAGGAGTAGTTTTGGGTGTATTAAGTGGTTCTCATCGTAGAGTTGGATCTATTGGTCCTCAAAAAAGTTCTTCGCTGGTTTTTGAGTATATGATTGAGTTTTTTGAGTGGGCCGGATAGATTCCACCTTTGTTTCCTACGAGCGAGAGTTGATTGAAGGGTTTATTAATGGATTTATTTTGCTGCTCTGCCTAGCATCACAACACTTAATAGCAGAGGGGTCTACCTTTCCCAAGTGGTCAATTATGTGAGGTCTATAAAGCATGCATGTATGGAAACTTATAGTGGTGGAGATACGAGATCCTACTGTTAGTGTAGTAGAGGTAACACCCCACTCCGAGGTAGGCATTATCCAAGTAAGGGTCAGCTTTACTCTAGCCTACCAGACCCATGACGAGAGAACCTCAGGTTTTAGGAGAACCTGTGATAGGTTATGGTACCTACGGTGGACAAAGTTCACGACAGAATTCTCAGGGTTTGCTATTCGAGAATTTAGGTTTTGAGTCTCATACTAATTCAGTTGGTTTATCTCGGTGGGATGCATTTGGTGGAAAGTGCTATACTTGCTGTGAGTTTGGGCATCCGGCTAGGGATTGTCCTATAGTCGCACATTGCAGGCGATATCTCGATAGGATTTGGTTCATCGGGCTCAAGGATAGTCAGTTAGATGAGGTACCCCGAGTGTTGAAGGTAATGGTGTGGATGTTCATTTTGAGGCCAGACGCATTCCATCCCATGCTTCTGTAGGTCATACAGATGAGGATATTTAAGGTATCGATCATATTTATGTGAAATTATTTCTAGGACCTCCCTTACTTGAAGTGCTTGGGTGTTGGGGTCTCTGTACCCATCGGTGATTACTTGACTTGTTAGATTCACCTTTTGATTCTAGTATTATTTTACTTGGACTTATGTGAGCATGTTTACTTAGCCCAATTACTTGTCTACTATTTTTTATGACATCCTTACTTAAAACTATGTGTATGTGTTTATCTTCCTTAGGTGATTACTTTTATTAGTGGATGATATTGGTTTTCGCTATGTTTTGGATGTAGTAGTAGAGTTATACCTTGTAGATGTTGGCCTTAGTTGATTGCTCTAGTGAGATTTGTTTATTTATGCTAGAGTTCTCTTGGGTTATCCCTTTCCCCTTGCTAGTTTGCCCCCCCTAGTATGCTTAGCAAGTGTGAAGTTGCTACCGAGAGAAGGGTGTGTTTGTATTTATGGACCTTGTAGTCTATTTTATATCTCTTTCATTGATTATTTCTTTGTTCGATATTCTCATTCTTAGTTCCTAAGGTGGTGAAGTTAAGGTTGGCCCTTCAGATTTGGCTGGGTTATCTCTTTATGGTAAGTTTGATAGTTAAGTTATTTGGTCAGCTGGTTGTGTGATGCAGTGTCAGATGGCTATGTATGAGTTAGGAAGGCTGGAATTAAAATTGCCTTTGTTTATTCTAAGTATGGTTATGTTGTAGCTTGAAGCGTCATGTAAAAAGTGTTTTATCGGATTCATGGAAATTATGGTCTTCTTATGCTTATGACCGACAATAAGTTGTAGGAAGGGATGAATGTGGAGCGAGAGAGTTCATATTAATGAGCCGTGGTTTATGAGAATTTCCTTGGTGTGCCTTTGTGATTTATGGACTTTTAGGTGGTTAATCACTACGTCTTGAAAATGTTAGTCCCAGGTTTGTTTTACCTTACAACCTGGACTACCTTTAATCTTGGTGATTTTGTGTTGTGCCTTGGTTCGGCTGGTAAACTATAAAGGGTGTGTCGACTGATCAAAGAGTTTAATTGTTGAGTTGGTTCTTTTGTTGTGATGTAATTTGATTGATTCAGACCTTGAATTTGATGGGCCAAATAAATTTCTCTTAAAAAGCTTAGCCTCAAGATGGAGTCAAAGTAACTTGTGGGATCATCTCTTGGTTTCTTATTCAGCGTATGAGGTTTGTGTGTGTCAATGTGATTATCTAGTAGTGTTCTTTATGGTATACCTTGCGGTGGTTCAACCTCTTTTGAGTTGCTCTTGATGGGTCTAGATGTTTACTCACTACCTATTAATTCAGTTTTGTTGGATTATGGTGGTTTACTCAGATTTGCACTCGTGGAGTGATACATGGACTCATGGAATTAGTTTTTATTGTTTTTGGGTTAGACCCTATTATTAGTTCATTTTCTAGAAGTTCAGTTGGTAGCAAAGTGTCATTGGAGTTGGTCTCAGTGCGATATTCCTACTCAAGAATTTGGTTGTCCCTTGGAGTAGCCTTTCCATCTTTGAAAGATAGGTTTCAAACTAAAGTTATGGATTTTCAGAACCATTAGGTTAGAACTTTAGGCTTGTGCCCTAGGCTGAGATTATTATTTATTCTTGCAGCTCTTTGATGATTTGGTGTTTTTTGCCTTTTCTTCGTGGTTATTTGGGGAATGTTCAGATGGTGCTAGAAGGTATTACTATGGGTTAGGATGGGTAGGATACCAATGATGATTAAAGAGTCTTGAGTTTGGATTATAAAGTAAAGAACTCAACTTGGGAGTTATTTAGAATCCTCTCTTGTCTGTTGGTCACCTAATTTTGAAGAATCTGTCTGGTTTTGACATTATCTTAAATTATTCCATTGCATTCAATTGAGTTTGTTCTTATTGAGTTGAAGTTAGTATCAAAAAAATGAATAGGAAATTAGGTTGAGTTGTGAAGAAGAAAAATAAAATTGGGAGTTTTCCCTTAGCTTAAGTTCTGGGTTGGCATTGCCCTACTATAGGTCTGGCGGAGCTTGCGAGCCTAACTTTCTAATCTTTTCGTGCCTTTGGGTTCTTTTCTACCCTTTGACTTTTGAGGATGAAAGTCCTTTTAGTAGTAAATATTGTAATGACTCTCAAGGTCACTTTCATCTTTCTCTGATATTTTCAGTATTTAGAGCTTTCCTGTAGCAAACTCAAGTTATTTATGACTTGCAGGCACTAATAGTTTGGTCGCCCGGTCGTTCGTTTGCATTTTATGCCCATTTTCCTGTTTCGAAACTCTTAAAGTTTGAATGGTTGACTTTAGTCAAAACCCCAGCAAAATGACCTCAGAATGTAATTCTAATGGTTCCATCAGCTCTGAAATGGCCAAATTAGGCTTGTAGCATAGTCGGCACGAGTATCGAGGCAATCAGTGCAAGTTTAAGGCCATTTGGCCTTTAGACTTTGAAATTTGGCATAAGAATGGCCTTGGTCAACATTCTTGGTAAATGTGCTCGGATTGAAATTCTGCCAGTGCGATTTTCTCCAAAATCTCGAGTTTGGTCTATAACGACCTTTTATTTGTGTCTCAAGGCTTTCGATCTTATTTTGAGCCTCTTTATAGAAATGGAAAAATTATATTTGGGTGTGGGACCTATATTTCCATAGAGACGACCTCAGATGGAAATTTTGACTGTGCCATTGAGTCCAAAACATCGAATATATTGGATAGCCTAGTCCGTTTGTATTCACGAGATTCCAAATGAATTTAAGAGCCCGCCAAAGTTGGGAAAATTTTTAAAACCAGCTGATGTGCATCAGCTGGCGAAAACCAAATTTGGTCTTTGCATTCGTGCCACCTACCACGTACGCAGAAGCTAGGGTTGATGGCCTCTGCGTTTGCGAGCATGAGGCCGCATTCATGATGGTTTAAGGCATTGGCCTCCGCATTCACGAGGTACCTTTTGCATTCATGGAGCCTGATGGCTTATCCCTCCGCGTTAGTGGTGGCCCTTTGACATTTGCGGAGCCTTGGGAGCTTAGTCTCCACAATTGTAGACCTCTTTCTCCACGTTCGCAGACAATAATTCACTGGTCTTTTAATGAAGACTAGTGATGCGAGATAGCCCAAACCCCATTTTCATTTCTTCGATTTTGGGAGCTATATTTTGGGAAATTCTAAGTGCATTGGGTTTTTGGGAGTCCTGGCTACATGTTGGTAGTTCGAGGAAGTGTGAAGATCGTTGGTTTGAGATAATTTTCTGTCCATAGGGGATGCCAAAGATTAGTTAGGGCTTTTATGGTGAAATTATTTTTTGAGCCTACTTAGGTCATTTCGAGCATCGATTTTACCCTATTTTGGGTTACAGTCTCAATAATACATTTAGAACCTTTTCACAGAATCATTTTTGGAATTCTTATTGTAGGTCCCACAATCTCATTTTAGATCTAATTTTGGGTCCATTTCTGAAAAATATGATTTTGGTGTCAAAACGTCTGTATTGACATGGTGATCAATATTTTGATAGCATGGAGACATCTGGAATCATTTTTGGAGCAAAAGTCTATCGAAAAGTATACTTGGAGTGCGCGTGTTCGACTTTGAGGTAGGTTATAGTCTTCTATTTTTTGATTGAGCTTCAATAAGTATTGTTTAGTATAATTTGCTTGTAGTTTGGATTGTATGTGAAAGTTTAGGCTTTACTCTTAATTTATTGTCTCGCTGTCCCGGTATGAGCCTTAGGCTAATGTGTCTTTATGAGATTTCCCATTTAGTTAGTATGATTGTGGATTATGCCTTAGTTTGGCTTTGATGAACCTATTTTAGGTGACTTATTTGATGTTGATGATGATTAGCAGATTTGTTCCTTAAACTTGAGATTTGGTTTGATCTGTAGTTATTGTAGTTGTTGCTAGCGGAGGTTTATGAGACTTAGTGTTCTTCATAATTATAGCACACTTATGTTGGAGCCCTGGTGTAGTGGTTTCCACCCAGTTAGGCTTGTAAATTACTATCAGATCCCATTTCTAGTTTTAGAACTAAAATTCCCTATGTTTTCTTATTGTTGTTGGGTGGGATTAGTTATGGTGGTTATATTCTTGGGGATTGTATTCCCAGTTGGATCTGGAGGTTTTAATTGACTAGCTAAGAACCGTTTCCTCACTTTCCCTCTCCTTGTTACCAAGCTAGGGTTGAGTTCCCTTTTGGGTCTTGTGGTTGATTTACAAGAGCAGATTTGAGCTTTATGCCTTGATTAGAGGTCGATTGTATTTGTGATCACTGTTTGCATGTTCTAGAGGGTAAGATGCTTATGGTGTCATTATTGTATGTGATTGTGCATGTTATTATGTGCTGGTGATGGCATGCATTGCATTGGATCATTATTTTCTCATGAATGTAGTCGACCCCGGTGCATGCATTGATTCTTGGCATGGATTTGAGAATGTTGGGTTGTAACCCAAACTATTTTACACTGATTTTTGAATGGGGGTCATACTACCTTTATTACTACTATTTTTAGTGGACCGGAGGTATCGAGGATGCACTCATTTTATGATATTGATTTGAGGCATCGATGATGCACTCTTTTTCTTATATTGATTCAAGGCATTAGGGATGCACTTATTTTATGATACTAGCCTGGTCATAGAGATTTTCGACCCTTTCTATACCAATTTAGCTTTTTATCTCTGATCACCACAACAGAGCGGATTTTGATGATCGAATATACAGATTGATATAAGAACTGGATAAGACCAGGTAGGTATATAGGGGCATTTTCGAGCCCCCAATGACGATCCCATAGAGGTGCATGGGTCCCAATTCCTAGCAGGGATTGGAAGTAGATATATATATGTTGGTATAAGGTATGTAATACCCATAAAATCAAGGGCACATTTGTCATTAGCTTTAAAAAAGGTATTTGGGCTAAAAGCCCAAAAATAGAAAAGGCCTACTAAGTAAAAATCAAGAGAAAAGAATGGGGGATTAGGGGGATTTGGGGTCTTCTTTGAAGAAAAAAATAAAGAAGAAGAAGTTAGGCTTTTCCTCATTCTCCAGTAATCAGCGAAGGAAAAAATACATCAAGCTTGCCAAATATTTTAAGAGAAGAAGTATAAGAGGAAGGTAAATTTTCTGAACTTAGTTTGCATATTTAAATTTGTAAAACCCATGATTATAGAGTTGAGATTGTAAGTTAAGAAAAACTAAGGGTTAAAGAGATAGAGCAAATATGTTAAATTCTTATGAGTATGACTTTTGTGGGTACAAAGCTAGTTCGATGCCATTAGAAAATAGTAGGCAGTGGTGTTTTCCTCAATCTTAAGCACTAGTTTAGTAACCTTCTTAGTAAGAAATCAAATAAATGAATTGTATAAGTAGGTTGAAATGGATAAGGAAATGAACCCTTTGAATTTTTCATAGCACGAGTAGACAAAATTCATTGAATGGAAGTCAATCTCGAAACCCTGAGGGTTGGGTGTTCTAATTTAGTATGAATTACCTTAAATGAAGGTATTTAACATGAAAATTCATATGAATGTGATTATTGATTGATCGGAGGAAATCGTATAGGTTACTCAAGTGACGAGCTTGGTACTTCGGCACAAGTATTGTGAGTAGTAATCTTACCATAATTTGCGCTTTTAAAATTTTATTATTTATACATGGTTTATAAAGAGAATGTGTTACCAAATATTTTAAATTTGCATATGGGACATGTCTTTTACTTAATATGATATTGAAACCATTATGTGAGTTGCTCTTACTTGTATAAGACTTGTTTATTGTTAATTGAAATATGATTTACCGTTATGAAAAAAGGTTTGCCATTTACTTGACAGTAAGTATCTTGATATATTGTTATGTTTTATATACGGTGATTTGATAAGAACTTGAATGCCTTGCAATATTTGAAAAAACATGTTTCTACTAGTTATAAAGAAAAGAATAAGTGGGAGTAGACCTTGATAAATACTTTAGCTAATGGCGGGTTCGTTAGACTTGGTGCACCTTGTATTTACAGATTATCTATATAGCCCTCGCTAGTGGGAAGGTAGATCTAGCATACCGTTACGGATATCCCTCGAGAAGAGATCTACCGATATGAATATTTGACTCCTTTATGAGGAGCCACACCGATTACATGATTCATCCTTGGAAACCTCCAAAATATAAAATTTGATATGAAAGTGCTTACCGAGTTTATTTCTAAATTGTGAAACTGAAATTTTGCTTATATGACACATAAAGGACTATTTATTATTACTGTTTTTCTGATAAGGTATTTATTACATGATTTTAATTATCATACTAGCATGTTTTCTAACATTCCTCATTAAAATGGTTGTGGATAAGTGATATTACTCACTAAGATAGTGTCTCACCCACCGCTAAATTGTTTTACAGAGAATTTAGGTTGCATTGGCGAGGATTCCATCAACTAGAGAGCGCGAACTGATAGTATATGGTGAGCCCCGCATTACTTCGTATGGCAAGAAGTTATTGAGTCATTTTGGTTCCTTTTCTTTTAAAAACTCTTAGAATTGCTCCATTTATCCTTTTTCTAGTAGAGTCATGATTATTTATTCGTGTTACAGTCATGTGACTAGTGTTGATCTTATTTTTCGTACCTGGAGATGAATTGGTATTACTGCGTAGTGGTAGGTTCATTGATAGATATGGTGTCTTGTTTTAGTGTTATTGTTAGTTGTCGTTGATTTTTGAGGCAGGAAAAATCCAAGATAGGACCAAAAATAGAGGAAACTCTGTCTAATTTTCTGTAGAATTTTGGTAAGGCTTGCTTTGGGATTCTCCCCCTAGCGCCGGTCATGATCCTAATTGAGTCGTGACAAAGTTGGTATCAGAGTCCTATGTATTTTTGGTGACTAATAGAGCACAGGTTAGTAGTAGAATCTAAATTATGGTTATGTTGCCGGCCATTTCTATAATTGTGATTTTGCGAGGACATGATAGGATGTGTCTTGTCTTTATTTCTTATTCCTACTTATGTGTGTAACGTTTTATGACAACTAGATGAATCTAACATCATATGTTTTTCTAACCAGATGGCTCGCACTCGATTATCTAATAACGGAGATACGACAGGTGTTCCTCAGGCACCTAATGTTACCTCGGTTAGGCAACTAACTTCCTTAGCTAGGGAAAGGGGTGGAGCTCGCAGAATAGGTTGTTGTAGGGGTCGTAGAGCCACCACTACTAGGATTTCAAGATAAGTCATTCCTGAAATGAGTGCTAGCCCGCGTCCACTATCACATGAAAATGCTATTGTTGAGGAACTCACCTCCATACAGAGGGTCATCGAGAGTTTGGTCGATAGAAAGGATAGACAAGAGAGGGTTGGGCAGGCACAACTTTAGGCACCTTCTCAGAAATAGGCACCACTTCAGGCACCTACATAGACTTACACTTTTGGAAATAAAGAAGTATCCATGCAAGAGTTCTTAAAGTTGAAGTCACCAAGGTTTACAGGTTCTGATAGTTCAGTTGATCCTTAAGGTTTCTTAGATGGGACATTTAAGGCATTATGGGTGCTATGATGTTCTAGTAAGAGAGATGTGGAGCTTGCGGCTTACAAACTTGAGGATATGGCTAACACATGGTATGAGATTGTATTGCTAGGTTGACCTGCTGGAGAAACACCACTAAAGTGGGATGAGTTCACTAGGTTATTCATGGATCATTTTCTTCCTGACAGTTAGAGGCAAAAATATACAACTCAGTTTGAGAGGTTGGTACAGACTCCGGATATGGATGTGTCAACCTATAATACCAAATTCTGCAAAGTGGCTAGATATGCTCCTTACTTAGTACCTAATAAAGCATCTAGAGTTCAGAGGTTCGTGGGTGGATTAGTTAGTCCTTTAGTCAATGTAGTAGACCCAAGTATGATTATGTTGACCTACTTGGGTGTAGTTGACCTTGTTAGAAAGATTGAAAACAAGGGTTGTGAAGAGCGAGAAGCCTTTGATGCATGTAAGAAGGCCAATATAGGGGGTTCTTTCAGCGGCGATCGTACTTTAAGTCACAAAATAGGTTATCATGGAAGAAAACAATAGGACTCTCAGGCAGGAACATATATATTTTGATAGTCTACATACCGGCCAAATCATAAATAGGGTACTCAGGAACCACCATCATCACAGGGACGTCATAATTCTGGGAAATTGTATGCCACTGCTCTATCTTTCCTACCTATGGCAGATCACATGTAGGCCAGTACCGTGTTTTGATAGAAGGGTGTTTTCGGTGTGGTCAGTTGGGGCATCATCGTATTGATTGTCCTCTACCACTAAAAAATTCCACCCAAACTCCTGCTCAGATAGTTGTACCTACTTAGACTACTCGTAATGCTTCAGGAAATAAGGGTCGAGGTGCTGGTGATCATGATACTGGAAATCAAGGACAGAGAAATGGTGGTAGAGCCCAGGCAAGAGTTTTTGCACTCACTAGGCAAGGTGCTCAGGCTTCAAATACAGTAGTTACAAGTATTCTTTTAGTTTGTTCATTTGATGCACATGCCTTGATTGATCCTGGATCTACCCACTCCTATGTTTCATCATTCTTTGCTTTGAAGTTTGCTTAACAGCCGAAGAGGTTGAATCATTCTTTTCTTGTTGCTACTCTTATGGGGGATCCTCTGTTAGTTGAATATGTGTATCATGATTCCCAAATTAGAGTTGAGGGTAGGGTTACTCTAGCTAACCTAATTGTTCTTGATATGATTGACTTCAATATTTTGATGGGCATGGATTGGTTATCTCCTAACTATGCTACAGCTAAATGTCATGCGAAGATAGTCAGGTTTGAAATACCCAATAAGTCTATCTTTGCATTTAAAGAGGGTCAAGTCCTAGAGGTTAGTAAAATTATGTCTCTTATGAAGGCTCAGAGATTACTAAAGAAAGGTTGCATAGGTCCCTTAGCTATGGTAAGGGACACCAAAGAGGGAAAACTTAGTTTGGAGAAGATACCAGTGGTGAATGAATTTTCTGACATATTTCCTAAGGATTTGCCAAGATTACTTTCGGTACGAGAGATAGACTTTGGTATCGATTTGGCCCCTGACACATTGCCAATATCTATACCTCCATATCTTATGGCACCAGTAGAGCTGAAGGAACTGAAATAATAGGTGCAAGACTTACTCAATAAGAGTTTTATCCAACCGAGTATATCTCCATGCAGCACGCCAGCATTATTCATAAAGAAGAAAGATGGGTCCCTAATAATGTGCATCGACTACAGGTAGCTATCAAGGTAAAAATATGAAATAAGTATCATTTACCTCATATATAGGACTTGTTTGACTAATTAAAGGGAGCTATCCACGTTTCAAAGATTGATCTTTGGTCGGGCTATCATCAACTTAGAATCAGGGAGGAAGATATTTCCAAGACAGTATTCAGAAGTCGATATAGGCACTATGAGTTCCTTGTGATGCCTTTTGGGTTAACTAATTCTCTAACTGCATTAAAGGACCTAATGAATAGGGTATTCAAGTCACTTCTAGACAGGTTTGTGATAGTTTTCATTGATGACATATTGATATACTCTCGTAGCCAAGAAGAACATGAGGAGCATCTGCAAACTATGTTAAAAACATTGCGAGAACATAAGCTTTATGCTAAGTTCTTAAAGTGTGAATTCTGGCTAAACTCAGTAACATTTCTTGGGCATGTGGTATCCAAATATGGAATCAAGGTGGATTCCAAAAAGACATAAGTTGTACAAAAATGGCCTAAACCTACTTCACCTCTAGAGATTCACAACTTTTTGGGCTTGGCAAGTTACTATAGGCATTTTTTACAGGATTTCTCCAGAATAGCAGCCCCATTAACCAAGCTAACGAAGAAAAATGTGAAGTTCAAGTGGACATACGAATGTGAGCAAAGCTTCCAGAAACTCAAAACATGCTTAACAACAGCACCAATATTAGCCTTACCATCATGTTCTGGTGGATTTACTATATATTATGATACTTCGAGGGTGGGATTAGGATGCGTTCTTATACAAAATGATTGTGTTTCTGCCTATGCTTTTAGGCAGTTGAAGAAGCATGAACAGAACTATCCTACATATGATTTGGATATGGTCGCGGTGATTTATGCTCTTAAAATATGGTGGCATTATTTATATGGCGAGACTTGCAAGATATATACCAACCATAAGAGCTTAAAGTATATTTTTCAGCAAAGAGATCTAAACCTACAACAGTGTCGATGGATGGAGTTACTCAAGGATTATGATTGTGTTATTTTATATCATCCTGGCAAAGCCAATGTTGTGGTGGATGCATTGAGCAGAAAATCTATGGGAAGTTTAGCACATATAGCTTATGAAAAGAGACAGTCGGCGAAGGATATGATAAAAACTCAAAGGCCCGGGTGTCAAATTCATCGTGGGAAATTCAGAGATATTATTAGCTTGTGTGTAAGCCAAATGTTCATTAGTAGAGAGCATTAAGTCTACTCAATATGAGGATGGGCAGCTTTGTAAATATTGAGATGAGGTCATAGCTGGTAAAAGTAAGAAGATGATTGTTGATTGTGATGGTATGCTTCGACTAGGTAATCAATTATGTGTACCAGACATGGGTGGGATAAGACGAGTTATTCTCGAGGAAGCTCACAACTCCAAATACACTATACACCCTAGTTCCACTAAAATGTATCATGACCTGAAGCAAGTGTATTGGTGGGAAGGTATGAAGAAAGATGTCTCTAACTTTGTTTCTAATTGTTTTACTTGTCAACAGGTTAAAGAAGAGCATCAACAACCTGCAGGATTACTAAAGGAAATCCAGATTCCATAGTGGAAATGAGAAATAGTTACTATGAATTTTGTGGTTGGTCTACCACGAACCCTTAGAGGTTATGACTCTTTATGGGTGATTGTAGACCAAATAACAAAATCAACACATTTCTTACCTGTAAAGACTATATTTAGTAGAGTGAAATATGCCCAGATATTTATGAATGAAATTGTTCGACTTCATGGGGTTCCAATATCCATCATCTCTGATAGAGGGTCATAATTCACTTCACAATTTTGGAGATCCTTCCAAGAGTCGTTGGGTACTCGAGTAGATCTTAGTACTTCTTTCCATCCACAAACAGATGGACAGTCTGAGCGTACTATACAAATCTTGGAGGATATGTTGACAACTTGAATTCTTGATTTTGGAGGAAGCTGGGATGCTTACTTGCCTTTAGCTGAATTTGCATATAACAATAGCTTTCAGGAAAGTATTCAGATGGCACCGTATGAAGCCTTATATGGTAGGCGATGTCGTTCTCCTATAGGGTGGTTTGAAGTTGGAGAGGCTAATATATTAGGACCAGACTTGGTACAGGAAGCTATGGACAAGGTCTAGTGGATAAGACAAAGATTGCTCACAGCTCAAAGTAGACAAAAGTCTTATGCGGATAAGAGGAGAAGAGATATAGTTTTCATAGTTGGGGACAAAGTTTTTCTATGAGTTTCTCCAATGAAAGGGGTGATGAGTTTTGGAAAAAGAGGAAAATTGAGCTTGCGGTTTATAGGACCATATGAGATACTTGATCGGGTAGAAGGAGTGGCGTATCATTTGGCACTTCCTCCTGATATGTCTTTCATCCATCTAGTGTTTCATGTCACATTGTTAAGGAAATATATAGTGGACTCCTCTCATGTTCTTGAGGCACCGACAGTTTGAATTGATGGGAATTTAACATATGAAGAAGAACCAGTGGTTGTTGTCATTAGACAAGTAAGAAGGTTAAGATCCAAAGAAATTATGTTTGTAAAAGTCTTATGGAGAAATCACACAATTAAAGAAGCTAATTGGGAATCAGAGAATGACATGCGAATCAAGTATCGTCACTTGTTTCCACCCTCAGGTATACACTTATTTAAATTCAGGGACCGAATTTCTTAAGGTGGGGAGAATGTAATACTCATAAAATTAAGGGCACATTTGTCATTAGCTTTAAAAAAAAAAATTAAAAAGGTAGTTGGGCTAAAAGCCCAAAAATAGAAAAGGGTTACTAAGTAAAAGTCAAGATCAAAAAATGGGGGATAAGGGGGATTTGGGGTCTTCTTTGCAGAAAAAAAATAAAGAAGAAGAAGTCATCTTTGCCTCGTTCTCGAGTAATCAGTGAAGGAAAAAATACATCAGGCTTGCCAAATATTTTAAGAGAAGAAGTAGAAGAGGAAGGTAAATTTTCTGAACTTAGTTTACGTATTTAAATTTGTAAAACCCATGATTATAGAGTTGAGATTGTAATTTAAGAAAAATTAAGGGTTAAATAGATAGAGAAAATATGTTAAATTCTTATGAGTGTGGCTTTTGTGGGTACAAAGCTAGTTCGATGCCATTAGAAAATAGTAGGCAGTTGTGTTGTCCTCAATCTTAAGCACTAGTTTGGTAACCTTCTTAGTAAGAAATCGAATGAATGAATTGTATAAGTAGGTTGAAATGGCTAAGGAAATCAACCTTTTGAATTTTTCAGAGAACGAGTAGACAAAATTCATCGAATGGAAGTCAATCTCGAAACCCTGAGGGTTGGGTGTTCTAATTTAGTATGAATTACCTTAAATGAAAGTATTTAACATGAAAATTGACATGAATGTGATTATTGATTTACCGGAGGAAACCATATAGGCTACTTAAGTGACGAGCTTGCTACTTCAGCATAAGTACCGTGAGTAGTAATCTTACCACAATTTGTGCTTTTATAAATTTCATTATTTATACATGGTTTATAAAGTGAATGTGTTACCAAATGTTTTGAACTTGCATATGGGACATGTCTTTTACTTAATATGATATTGAAACCATTATGTGAGATGCTCTCATTTGTATAAGACTTATTTATTGTTAATTGAACTATGATTTACCGTTATGGAAAAAGGTTTGCCATTTACTTGACAGTAAGTATCTTGATATATTTTTATGTTTTAAGGTTTATATATGGTGATTTGATAAGAATTTGAATGCCTTACAATAAAAGGGCAGTCTGGTGCACTAGAGCTCCAGCTATGCGCAGGGTATGGGGAAGGGCCCGACCACAAGGGTCTATTCTATGCAGCCTTACCTTGCATTTATGCTAGAGGTTGTTTCCTAGGCTTGAACCCGTGACCTCCTGGTCACATGAAAACAACTTTACCAGTTACTCCAAGGCTCCCCTTCAACTTGAATGCCTTGCAATTTTTGAAAAAAAAATGTTTTTACTAGTTATAAAGTAAAGAATAAGTGGGAGTAGACCTTGATGAATCCCGTAGGTAACGGCGGGTTTGTTAGGCCTGGTGCACCTTGTATTTATAGATTATTTATATAGCCCTCGCAAATGGGAAGGTAGAACTAGCATACTATTACCGATATCCGTCGAGAGGGATCTACCAATATGAATATTTGACTCCTTTATGAGGAGCCACACCAATTACATAATTCATCCTTAGAAACCTCCCAAATATAAGATTTGATATGAAAGTGCTTACAAGTTTTTTTCTAAATGGTTAAACTGAAATTTTGCTTATATGACACATAAAGAACTATTTATTATTACTGTTTTTCTGATAAGGCATTTATTATATGATTTTGATTATCATACTAGCATATTTTCTGATTTGTTCCTCATTAAAACAGTTATAGATAAGTATTATTACTCACTGAGCTAGCGTCTCTATCACGACCCAATTCCTTAAGTCATAATGGCACCTACTATAACCCACCAGTAGGTAAGCCAATCCGTCAACCCGAAATTTTAAGTAATGGGTTTGAGGAAAGAAACTAAATAAGAGTGGCGAATTATAAAGATAGGTAGAAAGAATAAGCGGAAGTAAACCAAAACATGATATAAAAAACTACAGATCCCTCCCAAAATATGGAAGTCACAAGTACAGAGCTACTACAAAATAAAAGATGAGTACAAGTCCCAAAAGTGGACCGAAATTATATATACAATAACTACCAAGGCTAGGAACCAAGAATCTACGATGTTAGGAGCTGAAGTACTATATCATTTCCAAATATGGAATCTCTAAGAGTTAATCGATCTAGGAGTGACTTAGGGATCGAGGCCAAGATTGGGACCTAGATGCTCGCCCAAATGTTTAAAGTGGCCAAGATCGGGACTGAGTACCCAAATGCTTGTCATAATACATAAATACAGTCGAGGCCGGGACTAGGTACCCAAATGCTCTCTGTAATACATCGGTATGATCGAGGCCAAGACTGGGTACCCGAATGCTCGTCATACTAGCAAGCCAGTAGAGGCTGGGGCTGAGTACCCGGATGCTCCTGATAATTTAGAACGGAGGCCAGAACTTGGTACCTGGATGCTCACATATAATTTATCCCATGATGCCAAACATTCTACTTCCCAACTAGAATACAACAATACCAAAAATCATTTTCCAAATGAGTTAACCGATATGCCACTAAAACTGGAACCGGAGCCAAAGTCAACGATCATGAAATCTAGTATTGCCGACGCATAACGAAAGTCATAATTATATCGATTTATGGATGAGAATATTTTTAAGAAAAAGGGTAACGCCGAACTAAGGCCAAACTATCAGGCACTAGCCCACTACACCATTCTACAATGATTTAAGTCCACCAGAGCGATGCCAGGGTATCTAAAGCAAGTTTACATCTCATACTAAGGCCAAAATACTCTACAGTATCAACAACATACTCATTTAATACTAATAAATAACAGCAAGATACACATGCTTCTAAATATCCAAAAAACCCGATAACAAGCTTAAAACATGATTTCTAACAGCTAAATTATACAATCAAACTACCCAACCCACATTCTAACTATTTCAACATGCTTTCACACATTCCAGCTCAATCTAAAGAAAGGTAAATCGTAGCCTACCTGTAGGCTAAACACGCGGGCTCTAAATCACTGTACCAAAGATTTTTACTTCCGAACTACCTCAGAATGCTGCCATACTTTCAAAAACAGAACCACAACATCAATACGGTCATTTAGACACCAATTTTGAAACTTTTGGAGACAGACTAATTTTTGGGTCTAAAATGGAAATTGTGGGACCCGCATATGAAATTCTGGATTTGAACCTCCAAAACAGGTTCCAAACATCACCCTAAGCTCACAAATTAGATTTATAACATAATTTAGGTTGGGGAATTACACGGGACAATCATGCAACCAAAACTCATAAATTCCAACTAAAAGACCTAAAAATGGCAGCATCAAGATCAGGTAATTCTGAAGAAATAAGACCCTTTCAACTCAAAAAAATTACACTACGATGATCCTTGAAAAAAAACCACAATCTAGCCTCATAAATCACTCAAAATGGAGTTATATTGACTAAGATACACTCCAAAATTTAATAAAATTTCATTCCGAATTAGTCAGTAACTAAACACACATTTTTACCTCAAACGACGCTTCCCCTCGTGTATCTGAGCTTACCACAAGATTTCTCACGAAATTCGCTTGAATTTAGACCCTTGAATCACCAAAATTGGGTTTATATAGGTCAAAAAATAATTTTTCAAAGTTCTTCAAAAACTCAATACGAAAATGGACACTACTGTAAATAAAATCACAATTTTTACCTGAATCAAATACTTCAAATCAGTTTTCAATCTCCCCAATGCAATCTCCACGAAAAATCTCACAAGTTTTCCTTTTGAATCACCCAATTTTGAGATCTACAGCTCAAGATAAAGGGTTTTAAAGTTGGAGGAAATATCCCAAAAAAGGGTTGCTGAGCTTCTGCAAATATCAGATTTTGGAAAATCCAAAATCTCCGATGGGGTGCTCGAAATTCATTCGGAATCTGATAAAAATAAATGATATATGCTACCCCACTAAATTCAATATTTCAGATTCAATGGCGCATTCATAATTCTCACACGAGATTATTTTAATAGAAAGTGGGTCCCACACCCAAGAGCAATTTTAAGCCACATTCCATAACGGGCCTCGATATTAGTTTGGAAGCCTCGAAAAGCAAATGAAGGGTCTATCCAGACCAAAATTGACATTCCGGAACTAACCGCGCTGTCAAAATATTTATTTAAGCGTATTTTCCAAGAATGTTGACCAAATTCAACCATAGGCTAACTTTCAAAGTCAAAAGTGTCAAATGGCCCCAAACTCGTATTGATTGCCTCGATAGTCATTCCAATAGTGCTATTGGCCTAATTTGGTCATTACAGAGCTGATGGAACCATCAAAATTTGAATTTGGAATCTTGTTGACCCAAAACTCAAAAAGTCGCAACTAAACAAACTTAGGCCTTCAAAATACCAAAATGGATTCGGGACCTCTAAAAATTCAACCAACACTTCTTCTAGACCAAAAAGCATCTCCTAAATCCAACAGAGTTGTCGGAATTCCATTCTGACATCAAAACTCCAAAAGTTGACTAAAGTCAAACCTTAGCTTAAAATTCCTCAATTTCTCAACTCAAGGCCTCAAAACTTTGTTACAACTCCAAAACTCATTCCGTAAAGTCTTCCAAGCCAATTTTAATATTTCGGAGCTGCTGGAATCGACAAAATTCTGTTCTGAGACCTGTAGCTCCAATTGACCCCAAATACTACTTTTTAATATTTAAAACTTATGAAAACTCAAAATTTTCAAAGACTTAACTTTTCATAGGATTTTCTAAAAATCAACACCCGGTACCAAACAGAAATGACTTGGGGCATATAAAGGGAGGGGTAAAAATGGTCATTTTACAAAAATTTCTAAAATGATCTTGAGGGTCATTACAACATCCACTACTAAAAGAACTTTCGTCCGTGAAAGTAAAGACAAGGGTATACCCGAAGGGAAAAATAAGCTGGGGAACTGCTTCCGCATCTCCTGCTTGGTCTTCCATGTAGCCTCCTCGATCGGACGATTGCGCCACTAGACCTTAATCACAGAGATAGACTTAGAACGAAGCTGGTGAATATCTCTAGCTAAAATAGCAACTAGCTCCTCAATAAAAGTCAAGTGATCATCTAACTCAACAGAGTCATACTAAAGCATATGAGACTCATCTTAAATGTACCGGCGCAGCATAGAAATATGAAAAACAGGGTGTATAGGTGAAAATACAAGTGGTAAAGCCAACTCATAAGCAACCTCTCTAACTCTCCTCAGAATCTCAAAAGGCCCGATACACTTGGGGCTAAGCTTACCCCACCTGCAGAATCTCATCATGCCCTTCAAGGGCGACACCTGCAAGAACACCTAATCTCCTACCTCGAAGCACAAGGGCCGATGCTTGTGATCAGTATAACTCTGGTGCCTACTCTGAGCTATCCTTAACCTATCCTGAATAACCCGAACTCTTATTATGGCATCCTGAAGTAAATTGGTACTGTGCAGCCTAGGCTCTGAAGTCTCAAACCAACCAACCAGAGTGCGACAACACCTACCATATAAGGCCTCAAACGGGGCCATCTGAATACTAGAGTGGTAACTGTTGTTGTACGCAAACTTTTCGAAAGCTAAGTACTGCTCCCAATGACCCTTGAACTATAATACACAAGCTTGAAGTATATCCTCCATAACCTGAATAGTACACTCGGACTGACTGTCAGTCTGTGAATTAAATGCCATACTAAGATCAACCCGGGTGCCCAACTCTCTCTGAAAGGCCCTCCAAAAACTAGAAGTAAATTGAGATCCCCTATCTGATATAATAGATATCGGTACCCTGTGCAGATAGAACACCTTCTAAATATAGATTCAAGCTAGACGATTTGCAGTAAAAGTGTACCATACTGGCAAGAAATGCGCTGACTTGGTCAATCGATCAATGATGACCCAAATACCTTCATTACATCTAAATGTTCGAGGCAATCCCATCACGAAGTCCATGGTAATCCATTCCCATTGCCACTCGAGAATGGGTAATCTTTGAAAGACTCCACTAGGTCGCTGATGCAAGGCCTTAACCTGCTTGCAACTTAAATAATGGGATATATACTCAGCTATATCTCTCTTTATACCACACCACTAGTAATGCTGTCTTAAATCCCGATATAACTTTGCGGTGCCCGGATAGATAGAATATCTGGAATTGTAGGCCTCGTGAAGGATCAACTGAATGAAGTCTCCAACTTTAGAACATAAAGGCGACCATCGAACTGTAGTATGCCATCCGAATCTATAGAAGCCTGGCCACCCTCTCTTCACAATACTAACTCTCGAAGCTCTACCAATGCTCCATCCTCAAACTGACAGCTACGAATCTAGTCCAGTAAAGATGATTGAGCTCCCACAAAAGCCAATATCGGTCCGGAATATGAGATTTCCAATCTAACCATCCAATTAGCCAAATACTGGATGTCCAAGTCTAGGGGTCGCTCTACAGTAGACAAGTAAGCTATGCTACCTATACTCCCTATCTTCCGACTCAAAGCATCCGCTACTCTATTCGCTTTGCCAGGGTGGTAGAGGATAGAGATGTCATAGTCGGCCAGTAGCTCAATCCAGCGCCGCTTCTAGAATTAAGATCCTTTTGACTCATAATAAACTGTAAGTTGCAGTGATCTATATATATCTCGCAATAAACTCCGTATAAGTAGTGCCTACACATCTTGAGTTCAAAAACTACCGTCGTCAGTTCTAGGTCATGCGTGGGGTAGTTACGCTTGTGCACTCTCAACTGTCTGGAAGCATAAGCAATAACTCGGCCTCGCTTCATTAGTACACACCCAAGACCTAACCAAAAGCATCACAATATACCGAAAAGATCTCTCCCTCAACTAGCAGAGTCAGAACAGGAGCGGTGGAAAGCAACTCTTTAATCTTTAGAAAGCTCAACTCACACTCCTCGGACCACACAAAGGGAATATCCTGGCAGATCAAATGGGTCAATGGGGCTGCAATGGTAGAGAAACCCTCAATGAATCATCTATAATACCCAGCTAATCCAACGAAACTTCTAATCTCTATAATAGATGTGGGCCTAGCCCAACCACGAATAGCCTTAATTTTTACTGGATCTACCCTGGAACCCTTTATGGACACCACATTTCCCAGAAATGCCATAGACTCCAACCAAAGCATAAAGCTACTGATCTCTTAAAGTTTGGAGCATAACCCTCAAGTGTTGCGCGTGCTCTTCTCTACTCCACGAGTATACCAGTATTTCATCGATAAATACAAACACAAAAAATTCAAGATAAGGCCTGAATACTCAAGTCATAAAGTCCATAAAAGCCGCGGGGGCATTTTGTAAGCCCAAAAGATATCACAAGGAACTCATAGTGGCCATAGCGAGTCCGGAAAGTAGTCTTAGAAGTGTCGGTTGCTCTAATCCATAACTGGTAGTAGCCAGGCCTCAAGTTAATCTTAGAAAACACGTTCGCACCCTAAAGCTGATCAAATAGATCATCGATATGAGGTATAGGGTAACAGTTTTTCACCATCACCTTGTTCAGTTGCCTATAATCAACACACATCCGCATAGTCCCATCCTTCTTCTTAACAAACAGGATGGGTGCACCCTACAGAGACACATTCGGGGGAATAAATCCCTTACCTAGAAGATCCTCAAGCTGCACACTGAGCTCTTTGAGCTCTGCGGAGGCCATACGGTATAGTAGTATAGAAATAGGCTTAGTTCCTAATTCCAAATCTATGGAAAAGTCAATATCTCTCTCTAGGGTAGACCAGGTAGGTTAGTAGGAAAGACATCAGTATACTCCCTAACCATAGGGACTGAATCAATAGTAGGGGCCTCGCCGGACACATCACGGACATATGCTAAGTACGCCAAGCACTCGAACCCAACTAGATGTCAGGCCTGCATAAAGGATATGATCCTAGTCGATGAGCGACTATAAATGCCCTGCCACAAGACTGGAGGAATACTAGGCATGGCTAATGTAACGGTCTTGGCATAACTGTCCAAAATCGCATAATGAGGGAATACCCAATCCATGTCTAGAATAACATAGAAGTCCAACATATCAAGTAAAATAAGATCTGCTCAAGTTTCATGCCCTTGAATAGTCACCATACAGGATATACAAACCTGATCCACTACAAAAGAATCCCCTACCAGGGTCGAAACATGCAACGAGACCTCAAGTGACTTATAAGTAATACCTAGACGTGGAGCAAAATATATAGACACATAGGAATACATAGAACATAGATCAAATAAATCTGAAGTAGTCTGCTGACAAATAAGGATAGTACCTGTGATAACATCATCTGATGCCTCAGCCTCTACCCTTGCTGGAGCAGCATAGAAGTGGCCCTGTCAGCCTTCCCTATGAACATTCACCCTACCACCTGACCTGCCACCCTGGAAACCTCCCCGAACACCCTAATGACTATCATAGTAGTTGTGACCCCAATCTATACCTCCTACCGGAGGTGGTACTACTACCAATGGTCTAGCTCGGCTGGGATACTCCCTAGCCCAGTGCTCTAGTAAGACACAATTGAAGCATCCTAAAGCTGAGTGGCTTGTGATAACTTATCCACAATAGGAAAAAAAATGGACTTGATCCCCTCGAGCTTCGCCCTGTAGTGGAACCTCTTGAATGGGGTTGACTACCCTCAACTAACGACAGGGTGGCCTGAATCGGCTAGATGGAATGACCCTACTAGTACTTATCTTTCTGGAACAGCTGGCGGGGCCTGTCATAACTATCATGGCCTCTAGGCTGAGAGACACTATAGCTACCCTGATGCCTGGGTATCTTATCGCTGCCCCCTTGGGCCTAAAATTGAATAATCTTGATCGTGTGGGCATGATCCACCACATCCAGAAAAGGGAAGCCCACAGAAACTGAGTGCTTAGTCCCCAACCTCAGTTAAGGTCAATCCATGCATAAAACATCGTACCCGCTCCTCCTCAGTGGATAGAATCATAAGGCATATTGGGAAAGTTGATGAAATCTAGCCTCATACTCTATAATCGTCATGTGGCCCTGCTCCAACTAAGTAAACTGATCCCAGAGTCAGTCCCTAACACTACTAGGGATGTATCGAGTCAAGTGAGCCTCTAAGAACTGGGCCCATATCAATGGTGGTGACCCAGCTAGCTTGGACTGCAAATAAGAGCGCCACTACTATCTGGCTGCCCCTCTGAATTGGTGAGCAGTGAAGTCGGTGCCTCTAGACTCCACAAGACCCAAGGAATAGAGCTTCTCCTGACAGGTAGTCAAGAACTCCATGGCATTCTTGCTAATGGCTCTAGAAAATATCGGGGGTGACAGCCTCTGAAATACCCCTAATATCTTCTGATCCTGTAATGACATCACACCTTTCAGAACTCCTGGTGGGAGTGTAAAAACTGGTAAAGGCAGCTGAACCTCAAGTGCTGGCTGGATAGGAAGATCCCGCGGTGTTGGTATGCCTGCTACTAGGTCGGGGCCTGTGGTACAACCCTAATAGCCATGAGGAGCTTCACAATCATTGCCTGTAGTGCTGGGGTCATAACTGGTGTAGATGGGGGCTATGCTGGTGATGGTGGTCCTTCTGGCTGAGTAAGAATAGGAGCCTCCTGATGCTCTTCTACTAGCTCCGACTCTATCTCCGGGTCAGGATCTAGTGCTGCTCCCCTACTTGTCCCACGAGAAAGACCTCTAGGCATGCCAGGCCTTATGCGTTATCACGATCGGTGGTACCGTGCATATAAACCATCTCTGCAAAAGAGTGGAACAAATGAGATTTCATGAAACAATAAGACACAACACTACACGAAATGATACAACATAGAGAATGTTCCTAATGACATCTTGTAGCCTCCTGAAGATAAGTTACGGACGTCTCCACACCCATTTGCGAGACTCTGCTAGACGTTAGCTCTATATAAGTGAGACCAATGAACGTGGGGCTCTGATGCCAACTTCTCATGACCCAATTCCTTAGGTCATGATGGCACCTACTATAACCCATCAGTAGGTAAGCCAACCCGTCAACTCGGAACTTCAAGTAATGGGTTTGAGGGCAGAAACAAAACAAGAGTGGCGAATTATAAAGATAAGCAGAAAAAAATAAGAGGAAGTAAACCAAAATATGATATAAGCAACTAAAGATCCCTCTCAAAATATGGAAGTCATAAGTATAGAGCTGCTACAAAATAAAAAACGAGTACAAGTCCCAAAAATGGATGAAATTATATATACAACAACTAGCTAGTCTTAAAAGGCAAAAGATGGGCCATCCATACTGAAGGAGATAGGAATGATCCAAAAATGCTAAGTGCTCACCCTAGTCTCCGAAGTTGACTGCAACGGTAGTAGCTGGTGCTCGGTCCTATATCACAAAAGTAGATGTAGAGTGTAGTATGAGTACCAAGATAATAGGTACCCAGTAAGTATAATAGGCCAAATGAGCAAAAAAGGTAAAAACAATATGAAAGAGAGGAATAGCCTAAATAGGAGTCAACATAAGCATCAAAAAGGGAAAAGAGTACTACCTATGAGAACTATAGATAACTAAACCCAATTGGGCCCCCATAAGACCAGTCGGGACACTCGTGTACAAGTTAAATAAAAACCCTGATGATCCCTCATAAGCCCGTCGAATACATAGAATAGCAACAACTACTAAGGCTAGAAACCAAAAATCTGTGATGTTAGGAGCTGAAGTACTATATTATCTCCAAACTCGGAATCTCCAAGAGTTAATCGATTTAGGGGTGACTTAGGAGTCGAGGCCAAGACTGAGACCTAGATGCTCGTCCGAATGTTTAAAGTGGACAAGGCCGAGACTGAGTACCCGGATGCTTGCCATAATACATTGGTATAGTCGAGGCCGGGACTGGGTACCTGAATACTCGCCATAATACATCGGTATGATCGAGGCCGAGACTGGGTACCCGAATGCTCGTCATACTAACAAGCCAGTACAGGTAGGGGCTGATACTCGAATGCTCCCCGATAATTCAGAACGGAGACTAGGACTTGGTACCTGGATGCTCACAGATAATTTATCCCATGATGCCAAACATTCTACTTCCCAACTAGAATACAATAATACCAAAAATCTTTACACAAATGAGTCAACCGATATGCCACCAAAACTGGAACCGAAGCTAAAGTTAATGATCATGAAATCTAGTATTGTCGATACATCATGAAAGTCACAATTATATTGATTTATGGATGAGAATATTTTTAAGAACAAGGGTAATGCCTAACTAAGGCCAAACTATCAGGCACTAGCCTGCTACATCATTCTACAAGGATCTAAGTCCACCAGAGCGATGCCAGGGCATCTAATGTAAGTTTACATCTCATACTAAGGCCAAAATACTCTACAGTATCAATAACATCCTCATTCAACTCTCCTTATAATACTAACAAATAACGACAAGATACACATGCTTCTAAATATCTAAAATACCCGATAACAAGCCTAAAACATAATTTCTAACAGCTAAAATATACAATCAAACTACCCAACCCAAATTCCAACTATTTCAACATGCTTTCACACATTTTAGCTCGATCTAAAGAAAGGTAAATTGTAGCCTACCTGTAGGCTAAACACACGGGCTCCAAATCACTGTGTTGGATCTTTTCCCTTTTGAACTGCCTTAGAATGCTGCCATGCTGTCAAAATAGAACCATGATATCAATAAGGTCATTTAGACACTAATTTCATAATATTTGGAGACGGACCAATTTTGGGGTCTAAAATGGGAATTGTGGGATCCGCATATGAAATTTTGGATTGGACCCCTAAAACAGGTTGCAAATGTCATCCCAAGCGCACAAATTAGATTTATAACATAATTTGGGGTGGGAAATTACATGGGACGAGCATGCAACCAAAACTCATAAATTTCAACTAAAAGATCTAAATATGGTAGCATCAAGATCAGCTAATTCTGAAGAAACGAGACCTGTCCAACCAAAAAAAATTACACTACGATGATCCTTATGAAAAATCTCACAATCTAGCCTCGTGAATCACTCAAAACAGAGTTATATTGACCAAGATACACTCTTCCAAAATTCAATAAAATTTCATTCCAAAAAAGACTAAATCAGTAACTAAACACACATTGTTACCTCAAACGAAGCTTCCCCTCGCATATCTGATCTCACCAAGAGATTCCTCATGAAATTCTCTTGAATTTAGACCCTTGAATCACCAAAATCGGGTTTATATATGTCAAGAAATAATTTCTCAAAGTTCTTCAAAAACTCAATACAAATATGGACATTGCTGCAAATAAAATTATGATTTTTACCTGAATCAAATATTCCAAATCAGTTTTTAATTTCTCCAATGCGTTTTTCACAGAAAAATCTTACAAGTTTGCCTTTTGAATCGACCAATTTGCAGCTCTATAGCCCAAGATAAAGGGTTTTAAAGTTGGGGGAAATATCCCCAAAAAAGGGTTGCAAAGCTGCTGTAAATATCAGATTTTGGAAAATCCAAAATCTCCAATGGGTTGTTCAGAATTCGTTCTGAATATGATAAAAAAAATTAAAATATGTTACTCCACTAAATTCGATATTTTGGACTCAATGGCACATTCAGAATTACCATACGAGATTATTTTAATAGAAAGTGGATCACACACCTAAGAGTCATTTTAAGCCACATTCCACAACGGGCCTCGATATTAATTCGGAAGCCTCAGAAAGCAAACGAAGGGTTGTTCTAGACCAAAATCGATATTTCGGAACTAACCACCCTATCAAAATTTTCATTTGAGCGCATTTTCCAAGAATGTTGACAAAAGTCAACCATAGGCTCACTTTCAAAGTCAAAAGCGCAAAATGGCCCCAAACTCATATTGATTGTCTCGATAGTCATTCCAATAGTGCCAATAGACTACTTTGGTCATTCCAGAGCTGATGGAACAATCAAAATTTGAATTTGAGATCTCGTTGACCCAAAACTCGAAAAGTCGCAACTAAACCAACTTAGGTCTTCAAAATACCATAACGGACTCGTGACCTATAAAAATTCAACCAACACATCTTCTAGACCAAAAATCATCTCTCGAATCCAACGGAGTCATCATAATTCCATTCTGAGCATTGAAACTCCAAAAGTTGACCAAAGTCAAATCTTAGCTTAAAATTCCTCAATTTCTCAACTCAAGGCCTCAAAACTTTGTTACAACTCCAAAATTGATTCTGTAAAGTCTCCTAATCCAATTTTGACATTTTGGAGTTGCTGGAATTGACATAATTCTGTTCTGAGACCTGTAGCTCTAATTGACCCCAAATACCACTTTTTAATACTTAAAATTTATGAAAACTCAAAATTTCCAAAAACTTAACTTTTCATAGGAATTTCTAAAAATCAAAACCCGGTACCAATCAGAAACGACTCGGGGCATATAAAGGGAGGGGTAAAATGGTCATTTTACAAAAGTTCCAAAAATAACCTTGAGGGTCATTATAGTCTCAACCCCCGCTAAATGTTTTTACAGAGAAGTTAGGTGGCATTGATGTGGATTCCATCAACTAGAGAGCGCGAACATATAGTATATGGTGTGGCCCACATTACTTTGCGTGGCAAGAATTTATTGTGTCATTTTGGTTCCTTTTCTTTTAAAAAATCTTAGGGTCGCTCCATTTGTCCTTTTTCTAGTAGAGTCGTGATTATTCATTTGTGTTATAGTCATGTGACTAGTGTTAAATGTATTTTTCGTATTTGGAGAAGAATTGGTATTACTGAATAGCGGTTGGTTTATTGATGGATATGGTGCCTTGTTTTAGTGTTATTTTTAGTTGTGGTTGATTTTTGAGATAGGAAACATCCAGGATAGGCCCAAATATAGAGGAAACATTGTCTGATTTTTTGTAGAATTTTGGTAAGGCTTGGTTTGGGATTCTCCCCCTAGCGCCGGTCATGATCCTAATTTGGTCGTGACAAGGCACTTGGCACTAATGGTACTACTGATTTTTTATTGCTTGACTCTCATTCATATATGCATCGCCTATCACCAGTTTACTTGTGTATACCTATCGGTAGTATGGGATACTGTGAGGGTTTACCTCTTTATGAGTGAAATTCCTAGGCACACTCGAGAGATATTGTCTTACTATTTGCGAACTTGTGGCGGTATAAAGGGTGGTCTCCTGTTTGAAGGTACTTACTACCCTTATTCTTATTTATCTATCTTTTTGTTCAGGAATTTTGTGATACAATCCTTTGGGCCTTTATGTGTTATCTGTGTTTACTTTTGTTTGTAGGGTGTCATTTATTTATTCCCCTTTGTAGTGTGTCATCGTGTTTAGGTCTTGGGATGGTGCAATGTAGCGACCCTTTTGGAAGGATGCTACTACTTAAAAAGAGATCGTATATAATACTCATGACATTTAAGATAAAACTTTCTGTAAGACATATTTATATAATCTAGTAGTAAAATTTAGCCCATTTAAAAATAGTTAAAGGTGTAAGATTTTAGCCATTTTAAAATTCTTTGATCACAATTAAATCAAATAAAAGTTCCAATTTACGACTGGGCAACCTTTCAAAATAATTTAAGAAAATAACTTACGTAACATCCATCTATCATTCCATATCACTACAATTCATGCTATAAACTATTACCAACTTATAAGTACCAAAGTTATCTAATTTATTCTTCATACAAATATTCCAACTCCAATGCTAAATTTAGTACATCATAAGACTTGGATTTTACAAGCCCCAAAATAACAAAACAAGCAACCAACTTAGGTTACAACCCATGGTGTCATGAATGGATCAACCCTCACAAATAAATATATAAACACAAGCACCCAATGGATCATATACATGTCCCAAAAACTACTACAAAATATAGATGCCTATATGCAAATGTAATTTTCCTTAAAACTCCCGAAAACTTTCTTCAATGGCCAACTTCAAGCATCTTCTCGGACATTTCCTACTATAGAAACAACTATCGCTAAGAATAAAGCTTAGTAGTGCAAAACTACAAGTTTGGAGCCTATAGGTTCTCCAATTTATTTTCTCAAGTTATGAGTAGTATAAATATACACATAATAAATAAATTGAGCCAACAAATATATTACGAGTATCAAGTTCTATATTTAAAAGTTTAAGTATCAATAATTCATAGAACCACATTTACAAGGTTTAACACCAAGTTTCTCCCAATATGTACATCATGTCATCACACCAAACATGATCAACTATCAAGAAGGACCGGATCCCTGTATCAAGGAGGGTAAATACCCAATAATCAAGAGAACCAAGAACCATATTAAAAATGGCTTCCTAATTCATACTTAAAATGGACAACTTACATATTTAAGAAGAACAAAAAATCCATAATCAAGACGGCAAAGGGTCCAAATCAAGAGGCATGCCAATAGTGACAAAGTCACAGCCACAAGAAGAAAAAAGTCCACAAGAATGTCAATTGATCGAGCAATTCGTACAAGTGGGCGGGTCAAACAATTGTCTTACAAATATCCAAAGATACCAACATGAAAATACAAAATTTCAAGAATAACAAACGTACCAAGATAGGCTTTCAAATATACTAGCAGGTTACAATAGTACAAGTTTATACACAAACGTCATCCTTTTAGCATACAACAATCCAACACGACTACAAGAGTTCAAACCATAGACCAACCAATGTCTCAAGTTTCTCAACTTGTACATGATATAAAAAACCTAGAAAATACCATTAAATGCCCTCTTAAATTTCCATAATCTCCATAATATTGACATGAAATAATATTTATTATTAAAAATAAGCCTAGAATATTTTCAATCAAATTATGTTACCAAAATAGTAAATTCGCCAAGCCAAGTACCTCAGGTTGTATCTAAATTTTAAAAATGAAATTGGAAAAACTGTACTTTATGCCCATCGTGAAAATTTTAGTTTTATGTCTTAAGTTTGCAACCCAAAAGAAATAATTATAAAACACATTTTGTAAAAAACAATATCATCAAAACACTAACAGTTATACATGAGGGATTTTTAAATCAAGAATCTAGAGAGAACTTGTCCTATATTGAATCGTTTTCGACCTAATAATAGCAGATCTAAGCTCAAACAGATAATAGTTGTAGGTACGTGTTTTATCTTTCCAAAATATATTTATTTACTAAATTCAAAGGTCTACACAATGAGATATGCATGAAATACTATTAGATACATAGTTTCAAAAATAGATTTAATTATTTACCAAGAGTTAAGATGTATCTTGAGTTTCAGCTATATAGAACCTGCTTTTCTTGTGATTTTTTTGTGAAATAACTCATTGTAAAAGACTTATAAATATCCTTTAGTATAAAATAACCAAACATATTAGTGGAGCTTCATTAAGATATAATATAGAAGTGATATCCATCATTATAGTTGCTGAAAATCAGGTGGTTGTCCAAAAAGTCACTAAGGCTGCCCAACTATGCCTTTCTTTAAAAATCAGTCACACCTCGATTACCATTATTAGAAATATATGCTTATATATATAATGCCATGGACATTTACTAAACTTCCCTAAGACAATCCGTCACAATACTGTCACGATTTAATGAAATCAAGTTTTTTTCTCACGTAACAAAATTCGAGTCAAGGAATTGGTAAGTAGGAGTTGACCATATCATCAAGAAATATCCACTTTAAATGTGAAAATTAGCTTAAATAATTATGGGCGTTACAACTCTCTCTCCCTTAAGAAATTTTGTCTCGAAATTTACCTTGTTTTAGTTCCGGAACAAGTATGGATATTGGGTCCTCATGTCTTCTTCTCGCTCCCAGGTGGCTTCTTTTCCAGAATGGTTCCTCCAAAGTACCTTTACTAAAGGAATTCTCTTATTTCTAAGTTTCTTCATTTCACGAGCTTAAATCAGGATGGGTTCTTCGTTATACGCGAAATATGGATTAACCTCAATAGATTTAATTGGAAGAACTTGAGATGGATCACAATGATATATTCTGAGCATTAAAACGTGGAAGACATTGTGGAACTTGTCCAACTCAGGCAGCAAAGATTATTTATATTCAACATGTCCCAGAAAAGTCACTTCACTAAGCCAAAATTCACACTTTGAAAGTTTAGCATAAAGTTCTTACTCCTTCAAAGTTTGCAAAACAATCCGAAGATGTTTATCATGCTCTTCTTTACTCTTGGAATATATTAAAATATCATCTATAAAGACAACCACAAATTAATCAAGATAAGGCTTAAATACTCAATTCATTAGATCCATGAATATTGCAGGAGCATTAGTCAATCTGAATGGCATCACCAAGAATTCATAATGAATTTATCAATTCTTAAAGCAGTTTTAGGAACATCTTCCTTTCTAACACGCAATTGATGATACCCAAACCTTAAATCAATCTTTGAGAATAAATTGGCACCATTTAGTTGGTCAAACAAATCATCAATCCTTGGTAGTGGATATTTGTTCTTAATTGTTATTTTGTTCAATTGTCTATAGTCAGTACAAAGTCTAAGAGTGTCATCTTTCTTCTTCACAAACAACACAAGGGCTCCCCAAGGAGAAACACTTGGATGAATAAAACCTTTCTCAAGAAGTTCTTGCAATTGAGTTTTCAATTCCCTTAATTCTGCTGGAGCCATTCTATAAGGAGTGATAGAAATAGAGGTAGATCCAGAAATAAGCTCAATTAGAAATTCAACTTCTCTTTTTGGTGGCAACCCAAGAAGATTTTCTGAAAACACTTCAGGAAAGTCACACACAGAAGGTATATCTTTAAGGCTAGGAGTCTCTACACGTGTATCAATTATGTTAGCATGATATGCACTATAACCTCGATGAATCGTCTTTCTTGCCAAGGTCGCGGAAATAATACTAGATGTCAATGACCTTTCACCTAGTACAATAATGTATGAGAATGCAGGATCCTTAAAAGTCACATGCATAGACCTACAATCCACTAATGCATGATATTTATAAAGTTAATCCATCCCGATAATAATATCAAAATCGTGGAAAGGCATTTCAATCAAATCAGTAGGAAAGACCAGGTTTTGAATCATAAAGGGCAAGCTTGGTAAATTCGATTACAAACAACTTGGTAACCCAAAGGACTTTCAACTAGAACGTTATACTTAAGTCTCACAGATTTCACATTTTCATTAAGAACAAGTGATGAATAAATATAGGAATGTGTAGAGCTAGAATCAAATAGTGTAAACATGGATAAGCCAAATAGGTGAAATTTACCGACAACCACGTCCTTTCCCTCTTGATCATCTCTATGTCTCATGGCATAAGCTTGTGCAGTAGCTTTTGACCCGCTAGCTTGATTTTCTCCAATTTTCCCCGCTACTTGGTTGTTTTTCATCCTTGAACCTCTATTGGTTTGAGGAGGATTATTAGAAGACTTTTGAACTAAGCCCTCAGTGTGTAATGGAGGAACATTATCAGGATTAGGACAATCCTTCACTTTATCATCAAAGCTTCCACAATTATAACACGCACCAGAAGCTCTCTTGCAAGCACCATAATGATTCTTCCCACATTTCGCACAAGCGGGAACACGAGTCTTGCCTTGGCTATAACTCGAAGTGCTAGCTGTAGAAAAATCTAATCTGATTTGCTTCTGTTGAGCTGACTTGTTAACACTACCAGCCTTAGAATCATCAAACCTTCCCCTTTTGGATGGACCTCCAAAATCTGACCTAGGCTTTCAGAATTTGTTCTTATGTCTACTAGTTTCTTCCTTATCAAGTCTTTCCCAAGTAAAAACAACAAAAAATAATTTACAAAGGTTCTCATGTTGCAGGATTTCCACATTCTTTCTGATGGAATCATTCAAGCCATCTTCAAACCTCCTGTATTTATCTTTTTCCTCATTAATAATGCCTCCAGCATAACGAGAGAGTCTAAAGAAAATTTTGTTGATATTCAGTGATAGACATGCCTCGTTTCCTTAGATTCAAAAACTCTTTTTTCTTAGCATCATAATAAGCAAGCGGGATATACTTCATATGAAATTCTTTAGCAAAATCATCCCAAGTGAGAACTGGGTTTTGATTTTTCATTTGGTACACTTACCCACCGGTCATAAGCATCCTTCTGTAGTAATGATATGGCATACTTGAATTTGACAAAATCTGAACACTCCAGCTACTCAAAGACCCTCTCTATGCGTTCAAGCCATAGCATCAGTGGGATCAACCATGCCTTCAAACTCAACTCCACCCATTTTCCTCATATTTTCAAAGTTTAACCCATAGGGATCATGAATCATTTCAGCCATACGATGGAAGAATTCAGCCATCTGTTGAAAAGGAGGATTCATAACTTGAGTATCAGGGCTCATGTAGGAATGCGGATCAGCTCTTACTCCTTGTTGGTTTCCCACACTAGACCTAGTAGTATGGAAAATATATTTACCCAAGGACTGTTCGCCAACCCCTTGTAGTGTATGAGGTTGGGAATAAGAGTCACCTGTATCTTCACGAGTAGCTTCCATAGGTCTATGAGAAGAAGAGACCATAACTTAACTCCTTCAAAAGTGAAGACCACATTGCATTAGGGACATGGATATGATGCATATGCAACTTATATGCATTAAATATATTATTTACCATATGGTGATCAAATAATATAGCCCAAACCTTCAAAAAAAAACAAGTATACACGCAAATCACAACAAAAGACCTAGAACCATCAACCTAGGATCTACTACCAACACTTGTAGCGACCCTCTTGGGAGGATACTACTACTTATAAAGAGACTGTATATAATACTCATGGTATTTAAAAAATAATTCTCGTACGACATATTTATATAATCTAGTAGTTAAATTTAACCCATTTAAAAATAGTTAAAGGTGTAAGATTTTAGTCATTTTAAAATTCTTTAATATCAATTAAATCAAATAAAACTTTCAATTTAGGATGGGGCAACTTTTCAAAATAAGTTAAGAAAATAACTTACATAACATCCATGCATCATTCCATATCACTATAATTTATGCTATAAACTATTACCAACCTATAAGTACCAAAGTTATCTAATTCATGCTTCATACATATATTCCAACTCCAATGGTAAATTTAGTACATCATAACACTTGGAATTTACATGCCGCAAAATAACAAAACAAGCAACCAACTTAGGTTACAAAATGATGTCATGAATGGATCAACCCTCATAAATAAATACATAAATACATATACACAAACATCTCATGGATCATATATATGTCTCAAAAACTACTACAAAATATAGATGCCTACATGCAAATGTGATCTTCCTTAAAGCTCCCAAAATTTTTATCTCCAATAGCCAACTTCAAGCATCTGCTCAGACATTTCTTATGATAGAAACAACTATCGCTAAGCATAAAGCTTAGTGGTGCAAAACTACAAGTTTGGAGCCTTTAGGTTCTCCAATATATTTTCTCAATTCATGAGTAGCACAAATATACACATAATAAATAAATTGAGCCAACAAATATATCACGAGTATCAAGTTCTATATTTAAAAGTTTAAGTGTCAATAATTCATAGAACCACATTTACAAAGTTTAGCACCAAGTTTCTCCCAATATGTACGTCATGCCGTCACACCAAACATGATTAAGTATCAAGAAGGACCGGATCCCTGTATCAAGAAGGGTAAAGACCCAACAATCAAGAGAACCAAGAACCATATTTAAAATAGCTTCCTAATTCGTACTCAAAATGGACAACTTCCATACTTAAGAGGAACTAAAAATCCATAATCAAGATAGAAAAGGGTCCAAATCAAGAGGCATGCCAATAGTGACAAAGTCACAGCCACAAGAAGGACAAAGTCCACAAAAATGTCAAGTGATCGAGCAATTCATATAAGTGGGTGAGTCAAACAAGTGTCCTACAAATCTCCAAATATACCAACATGAAAATAAAAATTTTTAAGAATAACAAACGTACCAAGATAGGCTTTCAAATATACTAGAGGTAACAAGAGTATACATTTATACACAAACCTCAACCTTTTAGCATACAACAATCCAACACGACTACAAGAGTTCAAACCGTAGACCAACCAATATCTCAAGTTCCTCAACTTGTACACGATATAAACAACCTTGAAAATATCATTAAATGCCCTCCTAAATTTCCATAATCTCCATAATATTGACATGAAACAAGATTTATCATTAAAAATAAGCCTAGAATGTTTTCAACCGAATTATATTACCAAAACAGTTAATTCGGCAAGCCAAGTACCTCAGGTTGTATCTACATTTTGAAAATGAAATCGGCAAAAATGAACTTTATGCCCTTCATGAAACCTTTGGATATATGTATTAAGTTTCCAACCCAAAATAAATCACCACAAAACAAGTTATTTACAAAAAGATATCATCAAAACACTAACAGTTATACATGAGGGATTTTAATTCGAGAATCTGGACAGAACTTGTCCTATATTGAATCCTATTTTTGACCTAATAACAGTAGATCTAGGCTCCATCATAAACATAAAAGTTGTAGGTACGTGTTTTATCTTTCCAAAACATATTTATTTACTAAATGAAAAGGTCTACACAATGAGATATGCATGAAATACTATTAGCTACATAGTTTCAAAAACGGATTCAATCACTTACCAAGAGTTAAGATATATCTTGAGTTTCAGCTATGTAGAACCTGTTGTTCTTGTGATTTTTTGTGAAATAACTCATTGTAAAAGACTTATAAATGTCCTTTATTCTAAAATAACCTAACTTCTTAGTGAAACTTCATTAAGATATAATATAGAAGTGATATCCATCATTAAAGTTACTGAAAATCAGGTGGCTATCCAAAGAGTCACTAAGGCTGCCCAACCTTTCTTTTTTAAAAATCAATCACACATTGATTACCATTATTAGAAGGATATGATTATATATATAATGGCATGGACATTTACTAAACTACCCTAAGACAATCCATCACAATACTGTCATGATCTAATGTAATCAAGTTTGTTTCTCACGTAACAAAATTCGTGTCAAGGAATCGGTAAGTAGGAGTTGATCATAATATCAAGAAATATCCACTTTAAATATAAAAATTATCTTAAATAATTAGGGGAATTACACACCACCAGGTATGTGCCTGCTTGTTTCCTATTTTCTCTCTCTTCCTTATATCTGATGTTTCTTATTGCAGGTTTCATTATTATTCATATTTGTTACTTGTGATATATACTCCTTGCTTACATGTTCTTTATACTTGCTTTATTTTTGGAGCTCAGTCGGTCAATGCCTACTAAGTGTCACTTGTTGGTACTCATACTACACTTCTGCACCCTTCAGATCATGGTACGATCTTTCACTACTGATTTGGATATCGTGCAAATAATGCCTTGGATTTTGGAAAATTGGGTGAGATCTTGGCATTCCGAGACGCTTATCTCCCTCTATTTTGGCTTGGAGTAGTCTTTATTTGGTATTCGGAGACAGTCTATATTATCATTACCATTATTGTATATGTACATACCGTGTACTCTCTTTTTTAGTTTAGTAGCTCAACTATCTTCTTCTTCTTCTTCTTCTTCATCTTCTTCTTCTTATTATTATTATTATTATTATTATTATTATTATTATTATTATTATTATTATTATTATTATTATTATTATTATTATTATTATTATTATTATTATTATATTTATTATTATTATTATTATATTTACTATTATTATTATTATTATTCATTTATCTTCTTCCACTGGTGATGGTCCATTGCCTATGGTTCCAGACTATGTGGTTTGGCTTACCTACTAGTGGGTTGATAGTAGGTATCATCATATCTTGAGAAATTGGGTCGTGACATTTTTTCTGTCCTTTTTTTCATGTCATATTCTTTCCAAGAGGGCTTTTTTCATCACTTTGTAGCTATCATCGATTACTTTTTTGCACTCAATCATCTCTTTTCTTCAAATTTAACAATTATAATAAGTCTATGTTGCAGTGCTCAAGGAAGCAAGGTACAAAAATTAGGGATTCAATAAAAGAGTCCATGCATAAATATGACTACCAATAAAAGGTTACAAGCTCAAAAGGGCTAACTAGTGATATAATATCTGAAAAAGGCTAAAATTTACAACACAAATCAAAGAAAGCATAATATCATCTTCTAAATATAGCAATACTTTTTATTTCACTTCAATAATATGCAGGGCAAGTTCAAGACTAAGATGCAAAACATAAAATATATGCAAACAACTTCACCACATGTGGCTCAAGTTTCAATCAAGATGGATCAATTTTACTTCTAAGATAGATAGAGTAGTTACAAATAATAAAATAAAATAAATTATACATAGAGTCACAAGAATGAGTTTAGGTGTCAAATAGCCTATAATTTAACGAGTACTCAAGCATTCACAAGAAGGTACACTCAAAATTAGGCCTAAATAGCAAGTATCAAATAAAAAAGGTCTATTCTTTTCTCTTTCAAAAAAATAAAATAAACAAAAAGGAAAAGGAAAATCTAATCTAAAAAAATAAAAGATACTCTATTCAAAGGGACCCCCTTGGAAAGAACCAAAAAGAAAAACCAAGAGGTGGACGAAGTATGCTCTAAAAAAACCCTAAGAACCATAAAAAAGACTATTTTAACATAAATAATAAAAGAAAAATCTCTTTGTATTTTTGGTCTTTTTTAAAATAAAAAAAAAAGAAAGAAATAAATAAATAAAATACTATAGCATACTTCACCCTTAAAATATTGGAAGATATTTGGGTCATTTACATAAATAATATAGTATATATCATTAATTACGAGTTTTAGTATGTGTTTTAGCTTTACCAAAAATGGCAGTACTTTTTTTTTACCCAAAATAGTAAAAAAAGAATAAAAGCATTTTTTTTTCTTTTCCTTTCCTTTTTTTTTCTTTTTCCGTTTCTCCCTTTCTCTCTTTTTCTTTATCTCTCTCTTTCTCTTTCTCTCCCCCCCCCCTCTTTTTTTTGGGTTTGATTTTCTCTCTCTCTCTTTCTACCTTTTAAAAAAAACACGTAATAATTAATTATCTTAATTTAAACTTAATTTTGGATTGGATTTTATGTAAATAATGATTTTTCTAATTTTAAAATTAGATTATTTTTTATATATAAATACATATATAATACATTTCTAACATAATAAAGGAAATAAATATAAACAATAATTGTAATACATTTTGAATTCAATATATTATACATATTATAGGCATCTTTTAATGCACGTGGTGAATATATATCTAAAATATTTTTAATACAATAATATATTTCGTTAATAAGAAAACAAATTATAATAGATTTTGAATTCAATATATTATATTATAGGCATATTTTAATGTACGTGGCGAATATATTGTTGACACCCATCTTTGACCCTCTACAACGTAAATTAGCTATCAAGTTTCTTTAAATTTTGAATATTTTTGAAATAATTAGATTTTATAAAAATAAAGATATTTTCATGTTATTCTTAACTATTTTTATCTTTTTATAAAGTTTAGTATAATATACATATTTCTATATAACTATATATTTGATTACTATTTATGTGGTTATTCGAAAATTATCTCAAAAGATTTTATTTTTTACTAAATACAATGTTAGTTAGGTTAGTTTAATTATAATTTGTATTTTTGAAATTTTTAGTCTTTTCTTCGAAAAAAATCTCATTCTCCCACATCGAAACTTCATGAAGAATTTAGGATTTTTGGAGTCTATATAAAGGTTCATATTCTCATTAAGAAGGGGGGAGAAATGGGAGGCTTTTTAGCTACCCCAAAATTAGAAATTTACTTGGCTATGATTTTGAACTCTTGTCCCCAGCCTAAAAGTTGTGAAAATTTCTAACTTTCAATCTATATTTTTTTCGAGGAAAATAGGAGATTGATGTCGAAATTTAGGCTAAGAACAAAGTTCTTATAATGTCGAACCCACGAAGGTTCGAGTCTAAATTTTTAATTTTTCTTTTTGTGGATTGGAGTTCCGTCAAGATCTTGGGTGGTGGTGAAGTCGTCTTTCGCTCGTCGTATTCAGTCTCGCTGCCTGGAAAGAGGTAAAAAAATTTCTCAGCTTTATTTTATTTAATTATTTCATATTTTATATTTAGTTGATTCGTAGTCTTATTTTTTTTAGTTAGCATGTATTAAAAATAATTAGATTAATGATAGAAATTTCTTATAGTTAGCATGTGTTAGGATTATTTAATGAAAGCTCTTGATTTTGTTCATTATTTTTTCGAATAGTTTTCTTTGACACTATAGATTTTTATGTTTTTAATTTCTTCTTTTAACATGATTTAGATAACAAAAATATGTTTAAGTTATTATTTAGTTAGAACTTTCATGGTCTAATTGATTTGATTCTTTCTTTAAAATTTGAATTAGTATATCATATATATTAACTTCGTGTCCTTTAGTTAATTGAATATATTTCTTCTTTTCCTTTTTTTCTACATATATATATGTTGTCAGTCACCTCTAGGATGTCCATCAATTTGATACCTTAAAATATCATGATGAATTCTTTGGTTTAGCTTAAAATGATTAAATGCTTATGTAATTTTATTTTGGTACATGTTATATCAATTCAGGTTCATCTTTTGAGTCCATTCTTGCATATCGTTGAGTTTTGACCCTTCTATTATTTTGCTCAAATTACTGAAAAGTTGACGCATAGAAAGAAAGCTAATATACATGATTTGAATATTGATATTGGGTTATATACATGAAATACAGGAGGAAAACAGTATTGTATACACTGATATACAATATATATATATAATCTAATATGCAAGAAAACAATATTGATCAGTGTATAAACAGTCTGATATACAATAATTTATAATAGATACAGAGAACAAATAGGTGGTATACAACTCGATATATAGAAATAATATTGTATACAGTGTACATTCCGATATATAGTGTATATACAACTGTAATATATAGCAAAATTGAGCCAAAAACCCAAAACGCAGGTGGCCTAACAGCTTAGTCCAGCTGTATAGAAACTAAGTGTCAGATCATATTTTCATATTTTATTTATTATTTATTTTTATTGATTCGGTTTGTAATAATTGATTTACTTATGTTATTTATAATTTCTTAGATATTAATCTTAGTTTAGTTTAACTTAATTAGATTTCCATAAAGATAAACCATTTCTTGCTAATTTACTTTTTAAATGATTTTCTACCTTTATTTAGTCATTTTGATAAACTTTACTTTCTTTTCATATTGTTTTCAATGTATAAGCTTGGCCAATTTTTTCAAAATTAGTTTTCAAGTCTTTATTTCCTTTTAAATTATTAGTCAAATAATTTTTTCAAATCATCGGATAACCGCGTGTTAGCGGCCACTTTTAATGCTAATACCTTCTCAAAGTGGAAATTTGAATCCTTACTCATTTTCTCTAATTTTAAGACTTAAATCTATTAGGTTCTTTAAAATTATGGTTTCTTGATTTTCTTTAAAAATTAAGTGGCGACTCTCTTTTCTAAAATTGACTTTTTCTCTAAAAAGTTGAAATTAATTTTAAACCGTCTTTTTTCAACAAAACATATATAACTAAAATATTTTTAATACAATAATATATTTTAGCATTGTTAATAAGAGAAAAAATTTAAAATAACTATAATAATTTTTTAATTCAATATATTATACATATTATAGGCATGTTTCAATGAACGTGGTGAATATATAACTAAATATTTTTAATACAAATGTATTATAAGTATTATGTGTGAATTTCAAACAATCTATTGCTATTCAAATTGATTTACGTTTTTAAAACTGTATTATATTTGTTGAAATAATAACAATCGAATTAATAACATTATATAATATTAAATTCAAATTGTATTATATTTTGAATTCAATATATTATACATATTATAGGCATGTTTCAATGCATGTGGTGAATATATAACTAAAATATTTTTAATATAATAATATATTTTGTTAATAAGAGCAAAAAATAAAAAATAATTATAATAGATTTTGAATTCAATATATTATAGGAATGTTTCAATACACTTGATGAATATATAACTAAAATATTTATAATACAATAATATATTTTAGCACCATTAATAAGAGAAAAAATAAATAATAACTATAATATATTTTCAAATCAATTTATGATATATATTATAATCATCCTTCAATAAATGTGGTAAACATATAATTAAAATATTTTTAATACAAATATATTATAAGTATTATATGTGAATTTCAAAAATTTCGATACTATTTAAATTAGGATAATTAATTATTAATTTTAAAAAAAGGGAGAAAGAGAAAACATAGATAGAAAAAAAGAAGCAGTACGCAGAAAAGGGGGAGGGGAGAGGAAGAGGGAGAGAGAGAGAAAGAAAGAGGGGTAATATAGTGATTTTAGTTATTAATTAAGATAAATATGTTAGAAACCGTAATTAAAAAAAAGTACCCTAAAAAGGGTAATTATTAGTCTAAAATAGTTTATTTATGTAAAAATTCCAAGATATTTCACCCACACTTAAAATCATACTTTGTCCCCAAAGCAATTTATAGAAAAGAGATGAAGCAGAAGGGTAAGAAATACTCACTGAGACCCTTTAGGGCATAGCTAGCAACATGTTTCTTTAATTTTAATCAAGGATCGCACTCACCCCACACTTAAGCTTAACATTTATTCCTTAGCTCCAAATTTGGGTTCTCAAACTTTTCCTTAATCTGCACAAACAAAACAACACAAAAAAGTGACACTATAAAAATAAAAATATGAAGCTACACTACAAATTGGGTTGCCTCCCAATAAGCGCTTGATTTAACATCACGGCATGATGTCGGTCACTTGACTACTCAAAATTCATCAAGTTTCCACATGGGTTTCTTCTCATGAAGTGCCTAATTTAACGTCACATCACGACACCATCAATATTACTATTTTTCCTTTCACTTTGAGGATATGAATTGCACCCCCAATTTTGCATCAATTTTTCTATTTCGTTCAAGAGGTGGTAGTAAAAAAAATAAAGGAAACTAGCAATAGAAATTGTATGTTGCAATTCTTGGCCCTTAAATGAGGAATATAATTTTTTGATTTTGAAACAATAAATTCAAGAATATTGATACATTGTTCCTCCTCCATAATCTCTTTCACATGCTCAGATGACTCGATTAATATCTCATCATCTAAAAATAATATGGAAAAATGATTATTAGAATTTTTAAAAATAATATTATCTATTTAATAAGATAACTCTAGTGTACTCTTCTCAATAGTGAGATCATAAATAAAAGTATGATCAAGTAATTGTCCCTCCAATTTTAGCTCCTCAAGTTGGCCTATAAGCATCTTTTCTTCCTCACTAATTTGTTGGGTGTCAAATGCGTCAATCTTTGCATTCAACTCAACATTTAATTTATAAATATCCCAGTCAAACATATTAACCTCATACATGAACTTAGTTATTATTTTATAGAGGAGTATTGTAAGACCCCGTAAGTCAAAAAGTCAAAATAAAGGAGAAACCATCTGAAAAAGTGAACTGTCCCATGTCTATAATTCCACCTACGAGTCCTAGGTATTTCTATGTGTCGTAGAAGTGACTCATAGAGAGGATACTGAGGGAAAGGAAATTGGACTAAGTGAAGGATGAGTCTATGAGTCGAAGTTACGACTCATAGAAGGAATGACTAGTTGTAGGCATGACTCATAGCAAAAGTTCAGAGACTCAGTCCTTAGGATTCCTCCAACCCTGTAGGGACGATTCCCTTTGACGATTCATAGAAAAGTCCTGAGGGTTAGTTCTCAGGGTATTCCCAAAACTCTGTAGGATGAGTCGTTCCTACCACTCGTTGACCTTCTACGATTTGTAGGGTCAAAAAGTAGAGAGTGTCCAACTTAATTTTAAATAGGGTATTTTAGTCTTTTCCCATGTTTTATTCTTAAAGTGTGGTCTCTTTGGGACTAAAATTACCCTATCTAAAGACCCTAAGCTATCCTAAACCCCTCATTCTCACACTTAGACTCAAACACAAATCCTTTCCTTCCAAGGGTTTCATCTTCCAAGCTAGGGTTTCATTCCCAAGGTCTTCAAGTCTCCATTTTAAACCTTTCATTAGGGCTTTACTTCCCAATGTATGTGGGTCTCATTCATGGGTGGCCCATGAAGCCCAAGTATTTTTTCTAAACTTAGTTACTCAATTTCAAATGTTGAATTTTATGGGTTTTTACATCATGATTCTAAATGCATAGTTTATTGTGTATTTGAAATTTATTTACCTATCTTAGCTTATATTAGATTTTAGTCGTATGAAATTGATGATTTATCAAAGGTCCTTATTTGAAGGCATGAAAGATTTTTAAAGTGAATTGATGGGTTGTTTCATGTATGTTTCAATTGGTGCACTCTATTACTCTCATTCATGCTGGCATTGATTTTAATGATTTGAAAGTTGGATTAAATAGAACCTACCTAGTTTTACTCTATTCTTAATAAAGTTTGAATTGAAAGTTTTTGACTCCAAATGAATGTTTATGAAAGTAATGCCGATGATCAAAGGAGTCTTATGAAATGAAAGAATGATGAAATGATTATGAAATGATGGGTTCTACTTGTGAAAGACCAATTCTCACTTGTGTGAATCAAAGAAGGGTTTTAATGAGCTATTCTATTGAATGATGTTTTGATGATCTAAAGCTATGTAAATGATTATGTTCTTACGTTATATTAAACTATTCCACGGGATTGACTTAACACCGAATAGGAAATTGAGGTAGGATTTGGTAAGGGAATCCTACTAGAAACCCCTTGTCTCATCAACTATGTGACAATATAGGAGCCCTTATAGGCTTAGGCTAGTGGATTCAAAAATAGACCTAAATGTTAAAGAAATGAATAAAGCTTGATAAATTTCTACCCAGTAAGTAGTCTCCCCGTGCGAATGTAGAGGGTTATGTCAGATTCTATGTAATAGACCGCATGGTCTTAGTTGTCAGTTATAGACATCTTCCCACAAAATGAATGTTTCAAGTGTTATTCATTGTAAGACCCTGGAAGTTGGAAGTCTTAAAATTAGGAACAAAGGATGAAATCCTAGAAAAATGTAGAAAATTGGCACCAGGTGATGACCACAGAGGCCATCACGGGTCGTGGTCCTCACCATGCCTCATGATAAGCCACCGTGGTGGTGATCCTGGAAGTGAATCCTATAGGGAAAAGACTATGACAAGGTATCACGGACCGTAGTGCCCTCCGTGGTGACCCCTCCCCTAAGGCCCTCAGGATACTTTCCAATGCAAGGACTTCGAGTGAACACCATGGGCCATGTAACTCTTCACAACATTGGTGTGGTTTGTGGTTGTCACTTCTGCAAGCCCTCCAGTAGGTCCTGTACCACAACCATGGTTCATGGACTGTAATGCCCTCCACGCACCATGAAGGTCTCCATGGAGGAAGTATTGAGACCTTTCCCTACAAACCCCAAATTGTTTTCTCCAAGTCAGTTATCATGTGACATCACCATGGACCATGATGGGTCATCCGTGAAGCTTAGTCTGGCAAGTTTTAAAAGGGGTATTTTGGTATTTTCCTATGTTTTAATATTGAAGTGAGGTATTTTTGAGGAATAAATCTAACCTATCTAAAGTCCCTAAACCTTCCAAAGCCCTCATTCCTCACATTAACTCCCTCAAACAAAAACCCTCTCTCTCAAGGTCTCCTCCATTCTCAAGCAAGGTTCTAGGGTTTCCTCAAGAAAGATCAAGTCTCCTTACTTTGAAAGCTTGCATTAGGGATTTATTCCCCCAAGGTATATGAGTCTCATTCATGGGTTTTTTCCAACCACGGAGCCCAAGTATTTTATAAACTTAGCAATTCTATTTCAAATGGTGAAATATTATGGGTTTTTATATCATGATTCCATATGAAAATATTATTGTCTATTTAAAGTTTATTTACCTACATTGGCATATATTGACTCTTAATTTTATGAAATGGTTGATTTATTAAAGGTCCTTATATGAAGTCATGAAAAAGAGTTTTAAAATATATTGGTGGGTTGCTTTAAAGATATTTTAATTGATGTATTACCTTACTCTCATGCATGCTATCATGGATTTGAATGATATGAAAGTTGATTGAATAGAAATCACCTAGTTTCATTATGTTACAATGAATTTAAATTGAAATCTTTGACTCCAAAATGAAAGTTTATGAAAGCAAATGTTTATGATCAAAGGGAGTTTGATGAAATGAAAGAATGATGAAATGATGGATTCTACTTGTGAAAGGTCAATTCTCACTTGTGTGAATCAAATGAAATGTTTTCATGAACTATTCCACCAGATGATGTTTTGATGATCCAGAGCTATGTAAATGATTATGTTCTTATATATGAACTATTCCATGGGATTGACTTAGCACCGAATGGAATATTGAGGTGAGCTTTGGTAAAGGAATCCTAGTAGCAACCCTTGTGTCATTAACTATGTGGCAACATAGGATCCCTTGTAGGCTTAGTCTAATGGATCCACAAATAGCCCTAAATGTTAAAGAAATGAATGAAGTTGATAGAGTTCTACTCGGAAAGTAGGCTCTCCCTGCCAACATAGGGAGTTATGTTGGATTCAATATAATATCTTGCATGGTCTTAAATGTCGACTACGGTCATCTTCCCATAAATGAATGTTTCAAATGCTCATTACTTGATTATTCATGCATGCACTCACTTATGTACTTTATTTATAAATGTCTTAATGCTTTTCATTATAATGCAATCTCACATACTTAGTACATTCAAAGTACTAACTCATACTCTATTGCCTACATGATATTACCATGTAGGGACAAGTGTTTCTCCACACTCACCTCCACATGGCTAGTTGGATTTGTTGAAGGCTACTATTATTGGTGAGTTCTCATGTTTCGGGAACAATATCCCTATCTTTCCTAGCTTATGATATGTATAGACTTTTGATTATCTTTTTGGTTCTCTTGACACTTATTTTGAGGGTGAGCTAGGGACATATCTTAGCCCCCACCAAGTCTTTTAGTAGAGGTATGCTTGGACATGAATGTATGACGTTTTAAGTTGGATATTGACTCTTATCCTATGTTTTTTCCCTTAGTCCCATTATCCCTTTTATTTCCGCTTATCGTTTTAAAGTCATTACCTATGAGTAGATAAATGAATGTTAAGAGGCTTGGTGAGGTACCTCCGGGTTCTCATTCACCATGTCACGTCTAGGCCCTAGGCTTGGGTCATGACATTCATATTGACTACTCATGCATGCATCTCCTTATGTACTATACTATAATGTTTTTAACGTTTTCATTAAATTGCATGCCTACATACTTAGTACTTATACTCTTTTATCTACATGATATCACCATATAGGGACCGGTGTTGCTCCACATCACCTCTACATGGCTAGTTGGATTTGGTGAAGGATACTATTTTGGGTGAGTTCCCATGTTTCAGGAACAATATTCCTTTCCATTTCTAGATTATGTGATGTAAAGACTCTTGGATATATTTCATGGTACTTATTTTCATTTCGATTGAGGGTGAGCTAGGGACATGTCTTATCCCTCGTCATGTCTTTTAGTAGAGGTATGTTTGGACATAAATGTATGACGTTCTAATTTTGACATTGATTCTTATTCTACAATGTTTCACTTAGTCCCTCTACCCCCTTTTTACTTCCGCTTGTTATTGAATGTTATTACTGATGAAAAACTAAATGAATGCTAAGAGGCTTGGATGAGGTACCTCCGAGTGTCTCATTCTCCGTGTCGCATCTAGGCCTTAATCTCAGTTCATGACAAGTATCAACAAATCTTCCAAGTCCCCATATAGCTTATCTTGTTGAAAAAAAACTAACCTGTAAGAATCCATAATATCAAAAGTAGAAGAATTACAAGAGCACTTATCATTGCATACCTTTTCATATGACATCTCAAGAAAAGTAAAAATTATTATTATTATTATTATTATTATTATTATTATTATTATTATTAATAATAATAATAATAATAATAATAATAATAATAATAATAATAAAGAAAAATAAATACAAAAATAATACTTAAAAAATAATAAACTAAAACATAAGGACTATAAATCAAAATAAATACTAAAGACTATTTCTAAGCCTTATTCCCCGGCAACAGTGTCGTTTTTGATAACGTCCAAATATACTTCTAAAAACGAAATATAAACGATCTTTTGCAATATATTTACCTAACTATGAGTCGAGATCTATCGCACATAGAATATGGAAGAATATTGTCAATAACAAAATTTAACTTGATAGTCAATATTTAAAAAAGGGACGATTTAAGTTAAAACAAAATAAAAAGAACAACAATAGCTTGGACTAAACATTTATTTTTATTTAGTTTATTAGAAGTAACTAGGAATGTGTTCCCCATGATTTCATACCTCAGCAAGAATATTGTATTAGCGATTGATTTTAGTTGTTAACATGCAAAATCGGTAAGTTAATTTCACAAAAGTGTTTGATCTGGCAAATAAGTGAATATCATCACGCAACTTGATCCGTCTACGGGTGTATGCTTTACTAATCCTTACCAGTGACACCAGATTTAGTTATCCCTTGATCCGTTCAAGCTAATTAGATGAGAATTATTATCCTCAAATCTCATTGTTTAATCCCTTTTCCCATCTGGTACCTCGTTGATCCGACAAGTAAGAATAAGGTGAGTTCTAACGTTTACAAATATTAAAAAGAAATAAAAGTGAAAGGAAAAACAACACATGCATAAAAACTATTCAAGAATCACTTTTTACATTACCTTACTTTGATAATTTATCGTGGTTCCCACAAACTTAATTATGCAATTTAGCTACTCATAATTTGAAAATCACAATTTTGAAATTATAGACAAAATCTTAATTATGAACTTACAAATTGAATAGAATAAATTCAAAATCTTGAATTCTTGAAGAAAATTTAACAAAGATAGAGAAGACAATAATAAACTATTTTTTCGTCCTTCACGACGGCTCTTCCAAAATTTCCAATCTATAAAAATCTAAGTCCTAGGTTAAAAGTTATGTATGAGTTGTGCATTAGTTCTCTAGAAGAATTATTTTTATGGACTATTTATAGATGTAACCCCAAATAAAATAACTGAATCCAAAATTATTGGGAAACCCAAAACCCGGAGGAATGGTTTCGTGTGAACTGTGCACCACCTCTAATGTTTGTTCGCTTTTGTTCATGTCACGTGGCAGCCTTGTTGTGTACTTATGCCAATATTTTGAATTCAATAATTTTGCACTTTGAAATATAATAAATTATTGCATTTAATCTATTAAGTTGTCTGCTTGATTTTCTTCTTTAATCTTCCTTCTTTAATTTGTTTTGGCTCCAAATCTCTTCATTTTCATGTCAAATTAATCCTAAAAATAAAATACACAATTTAGCATAACCCATAAAATTTATTCTCAAAAAGAATAAATAAAAATACTAAATGTGACATAATTAATGATTAAAAATATGTATATTTGGCCTCACATTAATAAAAATATGCGATTAGTACTTGAAATGTACTTAGTATGAGAAACATACATTAGTAAATATGATAAGTCTGTAAAGCATGTTGATGCAATGATCAAGTATAAAACTTGAAAAGTGAGTAAATGAACTGAAATATATTATCAATGTAATAATCTAAAAAGTCTTACTGTGGGAGATACCATTAACCGATATAAATCATGTGAGCTACAACACGAAGTTCAGTGTACTTCTCCCACACCAAAAAGGGAGTGGCCATACTTGTCAAGGTATGGATCACGATATCTGAGATAAGGTGGATCCACTAGCTAATGTCTATCTTATATAAAACCTAAGGTGGCACATAGTTCTGGGATTTAGAAATAGCTACTAAAGATTCATGGATACTGAACGAAAATCTTCATCCCAAGAGTCCACTCAGTGTTAATTATACTCCCAACAGAAACATGCATAAATATGATACAATAATAATCTGATAAACATGGAGTAGCTCCTAAAATCATGATAACTGAACATTATATAAAAGATACTCTATCTTAAAGCATCTAAATCACTATAATCATATATACTGAGAGATACTTTAACTGAAAGTATAATAATTCATGAAATTCTAACAAACGAAGCTATTCATGTAAAAATTAGCTTAGTCATGAACATGAAAATACTTGCTTGTTACAGGTTCATAAAAATAACTTGGAAAACATTGAATTATATTCAACTCATGCATAATAAGATCAATCATAGAAAATAAATAAGAATTCAATAAGAACCCATAAGAAATCATGAAACCCTAGAATTTAAAATCCATACCTTGAAGATATTAGGGCTTCTTTGGGAATCAATAGGTGAAGAGAGATCCACTAATGAAATTTCCACATATCTAGAGCAGAACCTTTGGATCAATTCCTTCAATGAAAGTTTGAAGACTTGAGCCTAGTTCTTGCCTAGGGAGAAAACTTGAGATATAAGAAATCTTGATTTGGGTAAGAGTTGAAGAAACCCCTCAATCCCATGAGGTTAGGGTGGATAGAAATCCTTTAATCCCACTTAAAATAACCCAAAATGACATAATATAGGGATTAAAAGAATGGAAAAAAACTAAAGGACTCTTGCTTAAAATCTCCTGGAAAGCTTCTACGGATAACATCTACATACTATAGTCCATTTTACGGACCGTAGAAGCCTGTCCATAGAAATTAGAGAGAAATTATGAGTTCTAAACTTTGAACCATTAGATTTAGTTTACAAACCATGAAAAGAAGTACGATCGTTCTGGAAACTCATAGAAAAATTGTTGGGGTTATGAAGTTTCAGAGGTTTCAATCTATGAGACCTAATTACAGACCGTAGTTCGTACTATGATCCGTACTGATCATCCATAGAACAAATATACTAAAAAATGAGATTCTGAAGTCTTGAACTACAGGTCCAATCTACGGCCTATACTTTCTTATACGAGTCATAATCTTAACTCGTACTGTACAAGTCTTATTTTCCCCACTTTCTGAAGTTTGATCTATGATTTAAATCTATGACCTGTAAACAAATCTATGAGCCGTAAACTCAGCTCGTAACATGGAAAGAATAAAATTTTGGATCTTCAAAGACATTTCCAACCTGCTCACCACCAGGTTTTTCATATCTCTTGGCCTTTTAATTGGCATGACTTGATAAGTTTACTTGAAAAATGCACTCATTCCATTAAAATTACTAAAATCTGTTGGAATAAACCTTCTACTAAGATGGTTAAAATCAACTAAGATGGTAGTGATATAGATAGTATGTGAAGAATTGGTGTTGGTGGTATTGTAAGAGATTACCATGGTGTCATTATCTATGGCTATGCTACTCCTGTTGGATTTGGTAATAACAATCAGGTCGAAGTAGAGGTTGTAACATAGGGCTTATCTTGGTGTCTTAACAATGAATACAACCAAGTAATCTTAAAAGTCAACTCTAAGTTGCTGGTCAAGTGTATCATGTTGCTGGAAGCACCAACATGGAACCTGCAACATGCCCTTGATAAACTTACACACATCTGTGATCAATTCTTGGCTTTCAACTGTCTACATACCTTCAGAGAAGCTAATTTTGTGGCTGATGTTTTAGCTGAAACTAGTCACCAAAAAGAAGAACCTCAATATTACTTCCATGAATATCAACTCCCAAAGGAACCTAGAGGTTACTGCAATATACATAAGAGAAATATGACAAATTTCAGAAGAAGGAGGCTGAATAGGATTAAAAAACCACCCTGAGTTTGAAGCTGAATTTACTATTTTATCACTTTATTTCATTGTCCTTTCCTTATGTTTTTAACATCTTCAGCTAGGATATGTTGTACTGATATAACCATCTTGAAGATGGATTTTGTTGGTTTTTTGATTTTCCTTTTTATTATAAAGGGAGAGTCTCCCTCATTTATGCTTTCCTAGTTTTACTATATATTGAAGAAGAGTCCTCTTCTTAGGTGCTTAGTATTGCTAGGTTGTGTTTCCCTTTTAGTATGGGGATGAGTTGGTCGGCCCTAGTAGGTTAGCTAACTTTTAAACCACCATAGGATCAGAGATAAGGTTTATATCCTTTTTCTTATACTTTTGTTCTTTTTATATTTATGTTAAGGACTGGGGGGTGTTGTTCAGCCCCTAAACCCTCCAAGGGTCATTAAAAAAATCCCAAGTCTGATGTGTAAGACCCCAAAAGTTGGAATGCCAAACAAAGGAAAAATATTATTGAAAAGTTGTAGAAATTGGTCTGGTGCAGGATGCTACGAGCAAGGTCCTACGGGCCGTAGGAAGGCACTCGTTGTCACAACCCAAGCTAGGCCCTAGCTGTGACATAACTATTAGGATTTCCGAAGCAACCCCAACCAAGCCTTTTAGCATATCATAAGCATACATAAGGTAACAATAAGAAGAAAATCATAAGAAATACAAGAAAATATCATAACTAGAATGAAACAAGACAACATAGACTCCATACATATATCCAACATGCCTCTACATGACTACATAGGTAGGGACTATGACTTGTTCCTAGATCATCCTCAGAGGAAAAAATGACATAACATGAAATAGTCTCAATGTACCAACATATTCTAAGAATGACAAAAAGGAAGGAACATGACTCGACTTACCTTTAAAGCATCAGGACTCACCACAAAATCTTCAACAATCGCCAACTAGCCACGAGAAGAGGATGGAGCATCTGTCCCTACATTGTGATATAACGTAGGCAATGAAGTATGTGTTAGTACATTTGAATGTACTAAGTATGTAGGAAATGTAATGTATAATAAAACCATATTGTGGAAATAACCATTTCAATGTAGAACAGTCATGCTCATCAAAGAGATGGATATTTCAAGGTGCATGAGACATGTCTAACAAATAGAGGGGGAGAAGATAAAGGAGAGATTTAGAAGGGAGTCCAAGAGGGCTCGAATCGATAGTGGAAATTTCTCTTATAGTAAGTTCAAAATGGTGGCCGTCCTTAGTTTCGCCAAAAGTATTCAGTGAGAATTTCTCAAATTCTCTAACTCCTAAGTTCAACAAAGATAGAGTGTATAACCCTAAGTCTCAAGGAGGATCTCCGAGTGATTAACATATTCCACCACAAAGTGTGGGAAAAACATCATAGAGAATGTCTAGCAGGTTTGGGATGCAAGACCAATATCTTTAAACATGAGCAAAGTCATGAAAACATTAAAGAATTTATCTCATTGGTCAATGCATCAAAAAATCATAATCATCATAAGAACTTATAACTCAACTGAAACTGTGTGGGATAGGACCTTTAACCGACATATAAGACCATGCAAGCTAATATATGTAATCAGATGGCTCCTGCATTGAGATAGGGGATGCTACCTTGCTAGGGCATACTCCATTAATAACTCATTCATCTTTGCTATGTGGATCCACTAGCTTCGGCACATTGGCATTTGTAAACCTACGCGGGCAACATAGTTTGGGACTAAAGGTAGCTACTACGATTTCTTTGGGTAATTAACTGCATTACCATACTGAACCCCACCTAAAAGTCCTCACAGTGCTTGGTCGATATCCCAACAGAACTCATAAAGCATGATCATAAACATCATAAGAAAATATAACAACTAATATCAATCCATCTTCATAAAACATCATAAAAATAGCTTATCTAATATCATCATAGTTAAAACATTGGATTAGCTCATTTATCATATAACTCATGCAATGTGGGTGTAGGCCTTCCTTCATTACATATCTTTGATCATAAACATCTTCAGAGACTTAACATGCCTTATCTTTAATTTTTCTTGAAACATCATAGAATCATCTTTTATGAACTTCATTGCATAAAGAATCTTTAACTCATTCATAAATCTTTCATATAATGTAAGTTGAAAATCATGATCATATCTCATAAATCATACTTGAAACTAGTATATAGCATGGGCCATTGAAATTCAACTTGAAATCATGCAATATGATGTACATTATGTATAATTAGACTAATAACAATGAGGAATATCATAATTGAGAAGACCTAATGAAAATCATGCAATTAGGGCTTTTAATTGAAGAAATTATAAGCAAAATTGAGAAGAAATCTTTGGAATTTCATGGGTGAAAGGTACCCATAGATGAAGTCCCACATAACTTGACCTTGATGAGCCCTCGATTGAAGAGAATGAAATCTTGACCTTAGAGGAATCCCTTGAACTGGTCGAGGAAGAAGAAGACCTTAGAGAGAAAACTTGGGAGAGAAGGTTTTGTGATTTTAGGAATTATGGAGAGAATAGGGTGTTAGAAGACTTTAGGGTAGTTAATAGGTACAAATCTAGTCCCAAAAACCATTCATATTCATTAATGAAAGCATAGGGAATGACCAAAATAACCCTCACTAAAACTAAAAACTAGGGCTACATAGAGGACCCACCATGGTCTGTGTAACTCACCATGGTGCGTGCTAGTGATCGGGGCCAAATACGTGAACTTTGGAAAAAGGGAAATCCTCAGGACCACCTTCACGGAGACCATGACGGTCTATGAAGGTCCTCACGACCCATGGTGAAGGTCGTGGTATGGGACCTGACATGGAAGTCTGTAAGAGTTCTCACCACGGAACCCACCATAGTCCGTGAAGGTCAATATAGCCCATGGTTGTGGGGCGTGGTCCCTTCCATAGAAAATTTTCTGTGGGTCTCAAGGTAGGGTCACCATGGAGGGCACCACAGTTCATAGTTCTCACGACGACATGTGGTCACTATCGTGGTCCCTATACTTGCAGGTTCTGATTTTCTGGATTTACACCACGGTGGCACAACATGAACCATGGTGAAAACCACTCCGTGATGGTCCTCGTGGTCATCACCTGGTGCCAAAAGATGAAGTTTTTTGGGGATTCATCTTTTGATTCTTGTTTTCCATCTTTTCATTTCGAGGGTCTTATAATATCTCTCCTTTGGGAACATTCATCCTCGAATGGGACTTAATCTAGCATAATGGAATAGGAAAAGAACATAGCAACCCAACATGAATGCAAAATATCTCAAAAATGCATAAAACATGAAATTTTTAGTTTCAAGCTAAAACATGACTTTAAAACTCACTTCATGAATATGAATGCGTATAAAACCATGAGAAAAACGGAAACATATGATTTAGGATGATTGTATCATGAAAGAACTAAATACCTCATGTATGAACAGAAGGAAAGAGATGAGGATATTAGGACATCATATCGACTTCGACTTCCCATGTAGCACCCTCAACCTCTTGTTCCTCCATAACACTTTAACTGAAGCTATTTCATTATTTCTTTACTTCTTAATTTGTCGGTCCAACATCTCAATTGGAACCTCTTCATATGAAAGACTCTCTCTAACTTTAATACTGTCCAATATCATAATAGAGCTAGGATCACCAACAAACTATCACGACCCAAACTAGGGGCAAGCCACGACATGGCGATCAACATTACAAGGGATCTCAACCAAGTCACTTTAGCATACGTCACATGCATAAGTTAAAGAATATAGTAAAAATAAGTGGAAGTAGAAACTTTAGGGAATGGGTTTAAGGGATAGAGAACTTAATTGATATCTAACTGGACTACATCACATAGCGTATAAACATGCCTCTAATCTAGTCTTTGATGGAGACTTAGGTCAATCTCCTAGCTCACCTGAATTAATAGAAGGAAGTCAATAAAACAATTTAAAAAGAAAGTCATGTCCTCGATGATATGAAGACTCACCAACTTCTTGGAGAAAATTAAGCACTCTAGACACAAAGGTACTAAGCATGTGAGATATGCATGAACAAGTAATAGGACATGATCAATATGACATAAGATGCATGACCAACATAATGAACATGAGAAAAGCTTAAAAATATTTGAAAACATATAAAAACTCATGGTCAATGCATATCATAAAACTTCATAGTAAAACTCATATCTTGACCTTCAACTTATGTGAGATAAAACCTTTAACAGACATCTATAACATAAAATTTGATGTAACCCTCATCGATAAGGGAAAGGCTACCTTGCTAGGGTATACTCTGTCATGGTACTCAACTTAACTCAACTGTGCTATATGTGGATCCACTAGCAAGGCCATGAAGGCAACCTACGTGGGAAACGTAGTTTGAGACTTTGAGTTGCTACTAGAATTCCCTTGGGTAACTAACTGCGCTACCAGACCAAACCCTACCTAGAAGTCCTCTCGGTGCTTAGTCAATATCCTAACGGAAAGTCATAAAACATGATCATAACATTATAGGAAAAGATGGTAATTACCTACGAATCCATCTTTATAAAATATAATAGGAGTAGCTCATTAACTTTAGTGATTTATAAGTATCCATAACTTCGGTGAGAATTGTCCTTATCACCATCTTAAATATGATTGGGTAAAAATTATACCTATCACACCGTAATAACTTTCTCAGATCATAATTGATCATCATCATAACTTCATCATTAAATCATAATCTCAACTTCATTCATGAAAATGTTTTTTGAAAATCCTTGAACTCATAATCAACTCATGAAAATTGTCTTTAACTTCATAATTATAACTTGAAAATAGCTTTATGCATGGGAATTCATAATTCAACTTAAAATTATATAATTCATGTAAAAATATTCTTAGAATAATCATTGATAACAACTCAAAATGAAATTAAAACAACTCAATTCAATTCAGCAAAACTAGGGTTGATATACATTTGAAAATTGGAGGAGACTTTTAGAAAACTTTGGGAATCCATGGGTGAAAGGAACCCATTGATCAATCACCATATACCTTGATTAAAATACCTTAGAATTGAGAAGAAAACTTGAAGAAAATTTGAAACCCTATCTTATAGCTTGAAGAAGAATGCTTGAGAGAATTTAGTTCTTGCGTTCGGAGAATTTAGAAGAATGATCTAGAATGAGGGAAATTTCAAAGGACTGGGTAGATATATGCTTGAACCTAACCATAATTGTGTCTAGGTTCATTGAATCCTACTTGGGAAATGAAAAAAATATCCCTCATTAAAACTTGAATCTAACCCTATGACTTCATTCCTATGAATCGTAGGAGAGATGACGAGTCATCAAGATGACTCATCCTGCAGGTCTGAGAAAAAGGCTCGAATTTAAGTCTCTGAAGTTTGAATATGAGTCATTTCTATGAATCATCTTCATGACTATGAATCATTATTTAGACCCGTCCTATAGGTGTTGAAACCTTCAAACTTTGGAGTCTATGAACTTTACCTATGAGTTATGTCTATGACTCGTCTAGAGGACTAGGATTCGTAAATATGACTCATCCTATAAGTCAACAATCCTGCAAGTGTAAGAGTCTCTGAAGTTTTAAAATGACTCATCCTATTGAGTCATAGGACCTCTCTTGAGAATACTTCTGGGCAAGTGCCAAGACTCTCTCCTACGAGTCGTAGAATCCTCTATGAGTCGTAGAGTGAGTCATAATACTGAGTCCATTCCACATTTTGAAGATTTCTCTTTGGTTTCAACTTTTTGACTTTCGGGGTATTACAATATCTCCCCCTTGAGAACATTCGTCCTCGAATGAGATTAACTTATCATAGGAAATATAGGGAAATATGACTAACAACCCAACATGATCATAATGACACCTCATAATGCATGGAAAATGAAAACTTCAAACTTTAACATAAAACATGACTAAAAATCAACTTTCATGAACATGCATGCATATGAATGACATAGGAGGAATTAAATATGTAGGAGTTCAATTAACTTTAATAAGAACAACTTACTACTTTAGGCTTGAGTAGATGGAAAGGGGTACTGGTATTGTTTTATTATATCCGCCTCCGCTTCCCAAGTATCACTTTCTATATGTTGATTCCTCCATAATACTTTGACGGACATAACTTTTTTGTTTCTTAACTTCTTAACTTGCCGGTCTAAGATTTCTATTGGAACCTCCTCATAAGTCAAGTTATCCTCAACACTCACATATTCCAATGGGACAATGGAATTCGGATCACCCATAAATTTTCTCAACATAGATACATGAACACTGGTGAACCATAGCCAACTCGAATGGTAAATCTAACTCATAAGCCATTTTGCCTATATGTCTCAATATATTTTAAGTCCAACATATCTAGGACTTAGTTTTTCTTTCTTTCCAAAATGCATTATACCCTTCATAGGCAAAACCTTCAAATACACCCAATTATCCACCTCAAATTCACGGTCTCTTTTTCTAACATCAGAATAGGACTTTTGACGACTTTGAGCCGTCTTCAATCTCTCCCTTATGAGTCTCACCTTTTCCATAGCATCTATTACCAAATCTGGACCAATTAAGGCCATCTCATCTACTTCAAACCATCCCACCGAGGACCTATATCTTCTCCTATACAATGCTTCAAAAGGAGCTATTAGGATACTAGAGTAATAACTATTATTGTAGGCAAACTCAATCAATGGAAAATGCTAAACCCATCTTCCTTTAAAATCAATAATACATGCCCTCAACATATCTTCTAAAGTTTCAATCATTATTTTGGCTTGACCATCGGTTTGAGGATGGAAAGCGGTACTTAACATAACTTTTATACCAAGACCCTTTTGAAACGACTTCCAAAAGTGCGAAGTGAATTGAGTATCCCGATCCGATATAATGGACAAGGGAACACCATGAAGCCTTACCAATTCAGGAAAATACAGCTTAGCATAATCTTCGAGACCATAAGAAATCTTAATCGATAGAAAATAAGCCAACTTAGTCATTCGATCTACAAAAACTCAAATGGAATCATAGTGCTTTTTGTACGAGGTAAACATGTTACAAAGTTCATATTCACATCTTTCCACTTCCAAGTAGGAATTTCAATGTCTTGGGCTAAACCTCCCAGTCTTTGATGCTCAACTTTAACTTGGTGACAATTTGGACACTTGGCTATAAATTTCGCTGTGTCCTTCTTCATACCATTCCACCAATACACTTCCCTCAAATCATGATACATCTTGGTGAAACCCGGATGAATCGAATATTGGAAGCTATGGGCTTCATTCAATATCAACTCTCTCAAACCATCAACATTAGGCACACACAACCGACCTTGATAATGAAGCACATCATCTCCTCCTTGGGAGAAAGCCTCAATGGCATTTTAGGAAACTGACCTCTTAATCTCAATTGATACCGGATCATGGTCTTATTTGGCCTTAACATCTACTATGAGAGCCATTATACACAAGAACACCTCTATCACTAGAATCAACCAAACGCACACCTAAACGTTCTAATCTATGAACATCCTTGAATAATTCTTTCTTACCTTCTTCAACATGTTCCACATTATTCATGGACAATCTACTTAGTGCATCAGCAACTATATTGGCTTTGCTCGGATGGTACAACATACTTATATTATAGTCCTTCAACAATTCAAGCCATCTCCTTTGCTGAAGGTTTAAGTCTCTTTGCTTAAACACATATTGTAAACTCTTATGATTAGTGAACACATCTACATAGACACAATAAAGATAGTGTCTCCAAATCGTTTAAGCAAACACAACCGCCACTAGTTCCGAGTCATGACTTGGATAGTTCCATTCATGCACCTTATGTTTCCTAGAAGCATAGGCTATTACCTTACTATGTTGTATCAAAACACAACCAAGACCAACCCTTGAAGCATCACAATACACAAAAACACCATCGTACCCTTCCGGCAAGGTCAAGATAGGAGCAGTAGTAACACAAGCTTTCAACTCTTGGAAACTCTTCTAACAAGCTTCTGACCATTGAAACTTCACTTTCTTTTAGTTCAACTTAGTCAAAGGTGAGAGATCGAAGAAAACCCTTCTATAAATCTCCTATAATATCTGGCTAGGACCAAGAAACTTCTAATATCCTAAGGGGACAACGGTCTAGGCTAATTTTTAACCGCCTGAATTTCTTAGATCAACCATAACCCTTCACCTGACACAATGTGACCAAGAAAATCCCCTCCTTTAGCCAAAACTCACACTTGCTGAACTTGGTAAATAATTGCTTATACCTTAGAGTTTGCAACACAATCCTCAAATATTTGTATGCTTCTCTTTATTTCGAGAGTAAACAAAAATGTCACCAATAAACACAATTACAAACATGTCTAAATATTGTGTGAACACCCTATTCATCAAGTCCATGAATTTCGTAGGGGTATTGGTCAAATAAACCAACATAACTAAGAACTCATAGTGACCATACTTTGTTCGAAATATTGTCTTGGGAATATCACACTCTCTTACTCTTAGTTGGTGATAATTGGAGCAGAGATCAATCTTAGAGAACCAACTTTCCTCTTGTAATTGGTCAAACAAATCATATATCCTCGGAATTGGGTATTTATTCTTGATGGTTACTTCATTCAATTATCGGTAGTCAATACACATACGTAGTAAACCATCATTCTTTCTAACAAACAAAATGGGAGCACCCTATGAGGATATACTTGGTCTAATGAAACCTTTGTCTAACAAGTCTTTCAATTGGTCCTTCAAATCCATTAGTTCCACCGGAGCCAATCTATAAGGAGGAATAGAAATGGGTTGAGTACCCGAAAGAAGGTTTATACCAAAGTCAATTGCCCTTTTGGGAGGAACACCGAGTAGATCATTTAGAAATAAATCTGGAAACTCATTAATAATAGAGACCGACTATAGAGTAGGGCTTTCAAAATTTGTATCCCTAAACCTTACAAAATGGTAGGTACAACCCTTAGAAATCATTTTTCGAGCTTTAAGGCACAAAATGAATTGACCTTTGACACGAAATTACTATCCTTCCATTCTAGGAATGGCTTATTAAGAAATTGAAACTTAACCACTCAGGTTCTACAATTAATAAAGAATAACATACATATAGCCAATACATAACAAGGATAACATAAAAATCAATCATGTCAAGTTCAACTAGATCACAGAGAGTAACTTTATGGAAAACCAAAATTGGACAACTTTTATAGACTCTTTTAGCCACAACTAACTCACTATAGAAGTATAAACAGAAAAAAACTCTAATAATATTTTGGGGCTAACATCAAATCTCATGGTCACATAAGGAGTAACAAAAACAAATTTGCAATATGATCAAGTAAGGCATAAACATCAAAGTGAAAGACCTGTAACATACCAGAAACAACATCAAAAGTCTCCTCCACCCCTTGCCTACCATAAAGAGTATAAAACCGATTATTGTGTTGACCACCTTTCGGTTTCACTTGAGCACCTTGAGCAACTTGGCCTTGAGGATGACCATCCTTAACCCTACACTCTTTAGCACGATGACCCGTCTTACCACATCAATAACACATATTCAAACTTGCTAAAAACTCACCCTTGTGGTTTTTTCCACACTTCTTGCATGTGGGGGTCACTTGACCTATAGGGGCAACTTCTTGAGGCTTAGGGTTGGGCACCCTATATATATCAAACCTTGGAGTAGTGGAATTCGAAAAACCTTGACCGGAGTACCTTTGGCAAAAATAAGAATGTCCACCACCCTCGGACGTACTATGAGAGGAATCACCACCATCGTTCTTTTCCTTCTTAGACTCCCTAGTTTTCTCTTTTAGCTTCTCATTCTCTATTTGCTCCGCATAGGTCAGAAGTCTAGAGATGTCCATTTCCCAAATCAACATGGCTATCTTACACTCCTTAGAAATGACATTCGAAACATTAGACACAAACTTGCCCATGCGAGTTCTTGAGTCGGCAACCATGAATGGAGCATATTTTGACTATAGAGTAACTTTTAGGGCATATCTCTCACACTCATACCACCGTGCTTAAGATTGATGAATTCTTATATCTTGTCCTCCATCATCTCCAATAGGAAAAAAAGATAAAGAAACACTCTTTTGAACTCCTCCTAAGTCACGAGATCTGCCTCTCTTAGCGTCTCACTTTTCCATTAATAAAACCAAATTTGAGCAACACCCTTCAATTATTATGTAGCCAACTCCTCCCTCTCAACTACGCTAACTGCTAAGATTTCCACTATATTGTGAATACTATTAACAAACTCTTATGGATCTTCTTCTATCTTGGAACCCCAAAACTTCATAGGATTCATCCTCATGAAATCACGAACTCTTGTCGCCTTCGTACACATATTTGGGTTCATGGGAGAAACTATATCATGATTGGGTTAAGCTATAATGGCTTGACCAAGTACTTTAAAGGCCACTCGAAACTCGACATTGGAGACTTAGTTATTCAAGGGACCATTCGGAACTTGTTGCTCCTCTTCAACCACATTCTTTTTAGCGGGGTATCTTCGATGAGGCACTTTCTGAAAATTACAAAAATCAAGCGTTATAGGGAAAGACTTAGACACCACTCTACTATAAGGCATAGATCATAAAAGAAGTGAGATTTTCCTAAGACATTTTATTTCCTCCTATTCATGGATGTGGTGCGCTTCATACCAATGAACAAGACTCTACTTAACATGGCATGTTAGACTCCCTAGGACTCTTCTAAACCTTGTGCTCTGATACAAAGTTTGTTATGACCCAAACTAAGGCCAAGCTGTGACACATAAATTGGGATAGCAAGGGATCCCAAACAAGCGATCTTAGCATACATTGCATATATAAGATGGGGAAAATTATAAAAATAAGCGAAAGTATCAATTAGAGGGAATGGATCTAAGGTATAGAGAACTCAATTGATGTCCAACCGAACTACATCATATAGCATATAAACATGCCTCTAGCCTAGTCTTTGGTGGAAGCTCAGAACAAGTTCCTAGCTCACCCGAAACAATAGAAGTAAATTAATGAAATAATGTGCAAAGAAATTCATGTCCTCGATGAAATGAATTGGATGATCGACGTCCGCCCCTATATTACGAGACAATGTAGGCAAAATATGTGTTAGTACATAGAAGGTACTAAGTATGTGAGATATGCATGAACAAGTAATAGGACATGATTAATAGACATAAGGTGTATGACCAATATAATGAACATGAGCAAAGCTTAAAAGCATTTTAAAGTATATGAAAACTCATGGTCACTGCATATCATAAAACTTCATAGTAAAACTCATAAATTAACCTTCAACTTGTGTGAGATAAAACCTTTAATAAATATCTTAAGACCATGTGAGCTATAACATGGAATCTAATATAACCCTCATCGATAAGGAGGAGGCTACTTTGCCAGGGTATAATCCATCATGGTACTCAACTCAACTCAACTATGATATATGTGGATCTACTAGCTAGGCCATGAAGGAAACCTATGTGGGAAATGTAGTTTGGGACTTTAGATATCTATTAGGATTCCCTTGGGTAACTAACTGCGTTATCAGACCGAACCTCACCTAGAATTCCTCTCAGTGCTTAGTCAATATCCCAATGAAAACTCATAAAACATAATCATAACATTATAGGAAATGATAGTAATTACCGATCGATCCATCTTTATAAAACATAGTAAGAGTAGCTCATTAACTTTAGTGATTCATAGGAATCCATAACTTCAGTGATAATTGTCCTTATCACCAACTTAAACAAGATTGTGAGAGAATTGTACTTAACACACCATAATAACTTTCTTAGACCATAATTTATCATCATCATAACTTTATCATTAAATCATAATCTCAACTTTATTCATGAAAACTTTCTTTGGAAATTATTAAACTCATAATCAACTCATGAAAATTGTCTTTAACTTCATAATCATAACTTGAAAATAGTTTTATGCATGGTCATTCATAATTTAACTTAAAATCATGCAATTCATATAAATACATACTTAGAATAATCATTGATAACAACTCAAAATAAAATTGTAATAACACAATGCAATTCATCAAAACTAAGGTTGATATACTATTGAAAATTGGAGGAGACTTTTAGAAAGTTTTGGGACTCCATGGGTAAAAGGAACCTATCAATCAATCCTAACATAGCTTGATTGAAATAACTTATAATTGACAAGAAACCTTAAAGAAAGGTTTAAACCGTAGCAGCTTGAAGAAGAATCCTAGAGAGAATTTAGTTCTTGCCTTGGTATAATTTAGAATAATGATTTAGAATGAGGGAAAGTTCAAAGGATTGGGTTAGATATATGCTTGAACTTAGCCATAATTATGTCTAGATTCATTGAACTAAACTTGATAAATGAGACAAATACCCCTCATTAAAACTTAAATCTGACCCTACAATTTCATTCCTATGAATCATAGGGGAGATGACAAGTCGTCAAGATGACTCATTCCTACTGGTCTGAGTAAAGGGCTCAAATTCAAGCTTCTTAAGTTTGCATACAATTCATTTCTATGAATTGTCTTTATGACTATGAATCATCATTTGGACCCGTCTTGCAAGTGTTGAAACCTGCAAACTTTAGAGTCTCTAAAATTTACCTACTAGTCATGTCTATGACTTATCTAGAGGACTACGAGTCGTAAACATGACTCATCTAGGTCAAAAATCCTACAAATTTAAGAGTCTCTAAAGTTTTGAAATGACTCATCCCTACGAATCGTCTTTAGGACTACGACTCATCCTATTGAGTTGTAGGACCTCTCTTGATAATAGTTCTAGTCAAGTGCCAAGACTCACTTTAAAACTCATCTTTATGAGTCATACAATCCTCTACGAGTCATAGAGTGAGTCATAATACTGAGTCCAGTCCATATTTTGGATATTTCTCTTTAGTTCCAACTTTTTAACTTCCAGAGTCTTACACAAACTTCCTCAATAAGGACACATAAAACACCGGATGAACCGATGCCAAATCAGAAGGAAAATCTAACTCATAAGCCACCTTACCAATCCGCCTCAAAATATGATATGGGCCAACATAGAGGGGATTTAGCTTCCCTTTCTTACCAAAATGCATCACACCCTTCATGGGTGAAATTTTCAAGTAAACAAAATCATTAACCTCAAATTCAAGTTCTCTTCTTCTCATATTCGAATAGGAATTTTGATGGCATTTGGCCATTTTCAATCTTTCAATAATTAGTCTAACCTTCTCTATAGCCTAAAATACTAACTCGAGTCCTATAAAAGCACATTCACCTACCTCAAACCAACAGAGAGGGGATATACACCGCCTACCATACAATGCCTCAAATGGAGCCATCTCAATACTAGAGGGATAACTGTTATTATAGGCAAATTCTATCAATGGCAAATGATTATCCTAATTTCCTTTAAAATCAATAACACATACTCTCAATATATCCTCTAATGTCTGAATGGTACGCTTGGCCTGATCATCTATCTGTAGGTGAAAAGATGTACTAAGCTTCACCTGAGTACGAAGACCCTTTTGAAAATATCTCCAAAAATTTGATGTAAACTGAGTACCTTGATTCGAGATGATATACAATGGAATACTATGAAGCTTAACCAACTCTCAGATATATAATCTATCATAGTCCTTGGCTGTATATGAAGTCTTAACAGAAAGAAAATGAGTTGAATTAGTCATTCGATCTACAATCTCCCAAATATAGTCATGTTTCCTATGAGTACGAGGCAAACCAGTAATGAAGTCTATATTTAAGGCTTCCCACCTTCAAGTCGGAATCTCAATGGCTTGAGCAAAACCTCTTAGTTTTTAAGCTCAACTTTCACTTGTTGATAATTTAGACACTTAGACACGAATTCCACAATATTCCTTGTCATACCATTCCACCAATACACTTTCCTCAAATCTCGATACATCTTTGTGGAATCAGAATGTATAGAACACCATGAACTATGAGCTTTGGACAATATCATAACCTTCAAGACATCAACATTCAAAACACACAATCGGCCTTGATATCTCAAAATATCATCTCCCCCTTGGGAGAAAGCCTCAATGGCTTTTTTGCAAACTACTTTCTTCAATTCAATCCAAGTGGGATCACTATCTTGTTTTGTCTTTACATCCACCACAAGAGATAATTCTAAACCATTTTGCACAATAACACCACTATCCTTGAAATCAACTAAGAAAATACCCACACAGGCTAATCTGTGCACATCCCTAACTATCTCTTTCTTCTCATCCTCAATATGAGTAATATTGTTCATGGATAATCTACTAAAAGCATTGGCAACCACATTTGCCTTACCTGGATGGTATAGCACACTCATATCATAGTCCTTTAACAAATTAAGACATCTTCTTTGTCGAAGGTTCAATTCCTTTTGAGTGAACGCATATTGCAAACTCTTGTGATCGGTGAAAACATCAACATGGACACCATAGAATAGTGTCTCCATAATTTCAAAGCAAATACCACCGCCATCAACTCCATGTCATGAGCCAGGTAATTCTTCTCATGTTCCTTGAAGCATAAGCTATCACTTTATCATTTTGCATTAGAACACAACCAAGACGAACTTATAAAGCATCACAATATACAACGAACCCATCAGAACCTTCGGGTAAAATCAACAACAAAGTGGAGGTAAGCCTATCCTTCAACTCTTGAAAGCTTTTCTCACATGCCTATGACCATTGAAATTTCACCTTCTTTTGAGTCAAAGTAGTCAAGGGTGATAAAATAGTGGAGAAACCTTCCACAAACTGTTTGTAATAAGAGGCTAATCCCAAGAAACTCTGAATATTAGAAGGACTCAACGGTCTAAGTTAATTCTTAAATGCCTTGGTCTTCTTTGGATCAACAATAATTCCTTCATCAGAAATGATGTGACCAAGGAAAGTAACTGATCTTAGCCAAAATTCACACTTACTAAATTTTACATACAACTGACGGTCCTTGAGAATTTGCAACATGATCCTCAAATGATCGGCATGCTCTCCCTCGCTCCGTGAATAGATTAAAATATCATCAATGAAAACAATCACAAATATATCCAAGTATTGCTTGAACACATTGTTCATCAAATCTATAAAAGCTACAGGGACATTTGTTAGTCCAAAATACATAACAAAAATGTAAAGTGGACATACCGAGTTCTGAAAGCCATCTTCGAAATGTCATATTCCCTTACTCGGAGTTGATGATAACCCGATCAAAGATCAATCTTTGAAAAGTAGCTTGCTCCTTTGAAGTTGATCAAACAAGTCATCAGTCCTTGGAATAGGCTACTTATTCTTAATTGTGACCTTGTTCAATTACGTAATCAATACATATGCGAAGAGAACCATCTTTCTTTCTAACAAACAGAACCAGAGCACCCCGTGGAGAGATAATCGATCTAATGAAACCCTTGTCTAGCAAATCCTTCAACTGATCCTTCAACTCTTTCAATTCTGTTGGGGTTATCCGATAAGGAAGAATAGAGATATGCTGAGTATTGGGGAGGAGATTGATACTGAAGTCTATTTCCTTTTCGGAAGGAATACCTGGAAGATCATTGGGAAAAACTTTTGAAAACTCATTTACAACTGAAACTGACTCAAGAGTAGGAGTTTCGAAGTAAGTATCTCTAACCCAAACTAAATGATAGATGTAACCTTTGGAAATTATTTTTCGAGCTTTAAGACATTAGATAAATTGACCATTAAACATGGAATTATTACCTTTCCATTCTAGGACTGGCTTATTAGGAAACTGAAACTTAACCACACATGTTCTACAATATATAGAGGCATAATATTTATAAAGCCAATCCATATAAATAATAATATCAAAATCGGTCACATCGAGCTCTACTAGATCAATGAAGGTAACTTTTTGTAAAACTGAAATTGGACAATTTCTATAGACTCTTTTAGCCACAACTGGATCACCAATTGGAGTATAGACCGGAAAAGGCTCTAGAAGAATCTTGGGAATAACAATGAAGCTATAGCAAGATAAAGAGTAACAAATGATAGAGTAGCACCTGGATCTAATAATTCATAAACATCGAACTAGAAGACCTTCAACATACCAATCACAAAATTAAGGGAATCCTCTAACTCCAGACAAGTCTGAAGGGCATAAAATCTATTTTGGCATTGACCGCCACCCGAAGTAGTAGCATACTGATCTAGCTGATCGGTAGTCTGAGTCTAAACTTTGGGCCTAGCCCCACCCTACACTCCCTTACATGATGAGTGGGCTTTCCAAACTTGTAGCACACATCTAATCCCTCTAAACACTATCCCTTATGATTTTTCCCACACTTCTTACATGGAGGAATAACTTGACCACTTGGAGCTCCTCCTTGTGCCTTATGATTTGGAATCTTATCCTTCACAAATTTTGGAGCTAGAGTGTTTGAAGAACCTTACCCTTGAAACTTTTAGCCTTGTCGGGAATGACCATTTCAACCACCGGATTTGTTGTGAGAAAACCCACATTCCTACCGAGCCCTCTTGGAATCCCTTGCACTTTTCTCCATAAGCTTTTCTCCTTCAATTTTCTCAGCATAAGTCATGAGCCTAGAGATGTCCATCTCCTTAATGAGCATATCAATTCTGCATTCTTTCATAACTAAGTCTGATACTCCTGAAGTAAACTTGCTCATTTGGGCATGAGAGTCAGCTACAAAGGATCGAACATACTTAGACAACTTTTTGAACTTGAGGGCATACTCTCTCATACTCATGTTTCCTTTCTTGAGGTTGATAAATTCCAACACCTTCGCCTCCCTTAACTCAAGTGGGAAGAAGTGATCAAGAAATGCAACTTTAAACTTTTCCCAACCTATGGGACCCTCTTCAACCCTTTCATCTTTCCATTGGTTATACCATATTTGAGCGACACCTTTGAGTTAATAGGCCACCAATTCCACCTTCTCTTTCGAAGACATTCCCATAATCTCCACAATCTTATATAATTCATCAATAAAGTCTTGGGGATCTTCATCATCCTTGGATCCATGAAACTCGGAAGGGTTCATTCTTGTGAAATCTCTAACCCTTGAACCCAGAGTAGTCAAAACTTAAGGAGTATCCACCCCTCAATTCACTTAAGTAGTAACAACTTGGGCTAGCATTTGAAAAGTGACTCAAAATTTTGCATTAGTCACTTGATCATTTAAAGGATCATTTGGAGCTTGTGGCTCCTCTTCAATATTTCTTTGAATGGGAGCTCTTCGTGGAGGCATGATGCTGTAATTGCAAAAAGAAAGTGTTAGAAAAGGAAACCTTAGAGTTCAACTCTATAGCACAATGAGATCATGAAAGAAATGAAGTATTTATTAAGGTGCCTTATAGCCTCCTATTCGCACTTCACACCTGATGAACAAGACTTTACTCAACACGGCATGTTAGTTTCCCTATGCCACTTAAACCTTGTCATATGATACCAAGTTTGTTACGGGTTATAACACGAGTATTAGAATCCAAAGGACCACAACCAAGACTCTTAGCATAATATTTATGAGCATACATAAGGTAAATAAGCAATAAAGCTAAATCCAGATACGGAAGCAAAATCTCAAATAGAACATAGGTCTCAAAATGAGAAAGCAACAATAAACTCGATGGGGGCATAAGACAAGCTTCTACCTCAACCATATAGAAAATATTAGAGAAGTAAAGTAACAACTATCAAATGTGATATAAATGTCATATCCTCGAAACTGTAAGGACTCACCAATAGAAAGCTAATAGTAAACTCTAGCCACAAGCGAGAAGAAGATGAACGTTATCATCGGTTCCTACATTATGATACAATGTAGGCAAAAAGTATGCGTTAGTACACGGAATATACTAAGTATGTAAGAAGATGCATGAACAATAAATATAGGACATAATCAAAATAAATCATGGGATGCAACACCAATATATTTTAAATATGAGCAAAGTCATGAAAATATTAAAATATGTATCTCATTGGTCCATGCATCAATAACTCATAATCATTATAAGAACTCACAACTCAACTAAAACTATGTGGGTTAGGACCTTTAACTGATATATAAGATCATGCAAGCTAATACATGGAATTCGCTGACTCCTACATCGAGACAAGGGAGGCTACCTTGCCAGGACATACTTCATTAATAACTCATTCAACTTTTCTTTTTGGATCTACTAGCTTCGCCATATTAGCATATGTAAACCTACGCGGGTGATGTAGTTTGGGACTAAAGGTTGCTTCTAGGATTTTCTTAGGTAACTAACTACATTACCGAATCGAACCCCACCTAAAAGTCCTCTCAATGCTTAGTTCATATCCCAACGAAACTCATAAAATATGATCATAAACATCATAAGGAAAGATAATAACTAATATCAATCCATCTTTATAAAGCATCATAAGAATAGCTCATGTAACATCATCCTAGTAAAAACATAGAATTAGCTCATTTATCATATAACTCATGCAACGTGGTTGTACGCCTTCCATCATCATATATCTTTGATCTTAAACATCTTTAGATACTTAACTTTCCTTATCTTTCACTTTGCTTGAAACATCATAGAATCATCTTTCATGGGCTTGTTTGCATAAAGCATCTTTAACTCATTCATAAAGGTTTCATAGAATATAACTTAAAAATCATAATCGTATCTCATAAATCATACTTGAAACTAGTATATAGAATGAGTCATTGAAATTCAACTTGAAATTATGCAATATAATGTGAATTATGCATAATTAGACTAATAACATTGAGTGATATCATAATTGAGAAGATCCAATGAAAATCATGCAATTCGGGCTTTTAATTGAAGAAATCATAAGCAAAATTGAGAAAATCTTTGGGATTCCATGGTTGAAAGGTACCCATAGATTAAATTCTACATACCTTTGACTTGATGAACCCTATATTGAAGAGAATGAAAGCTTGACCTTGGAAGAATCCCTTGAATTGCTTGAGAAAGAAGAAGACCTTAGAGAGAAAACTTGGGCGAGAAGGTTTTGTAATTTTAGGAATTATGGAGAGAATAGGAGGGTTAAATACTTTAGGGTAGTTAATAGGTAGGAATCTAGTCTCAAAATTCATTGACATACATTAATAAAAGCATAGAGAATGACCAAAATAACCCTCATTAAAACTAAAAATTGGGCTAGACAGAGGACCCACCATGGTCTGTGTAATTCACCATGGTTGGTGGTGGTGATCTTGGTCAAAACCTTAAACTTTGGAAAAAGGAAAATCCTCAGGACCACCTTCATGGAGACCATGACGGTCTGTGAAGGTTATCATGGCTCGTGTTGAGGGTCGTGGTGCCGGACCTAACATGGAAGTCTACTGGAATGCTCACCACGGAGCCCACCACGGTCCGTGAAGGTTAATACTGCCTATGGTTGTGGGGAATGGTCTGTGCCTTGGAAAAGTTTTTGAGGGTCTCAAGAGAGGGTCACCATGGAGGGCACCATGGCTCATGGTGCTCATCACGGCCCACGGTCCCTATACCTATAGGTTTTGAGTTGCTGGATTTCCACCATAGTGGCACACCACGAACCATGATGGGGACCATGTCCTGTGACAGCCCTCGTGGTCATCACCTTATGCCAAAAATTGAAATTTTTTGGGGATTCATCTTTTGATCCTCATTTTCTATCTTTCCACTTTTGGGGTATTACAAACTATAGTTCTTTTTGCTTGCTTCTTAAATTTTTTTGTAAGACTGAGTGCCATTCTTTTTATCATGCATTCTGTCTGTGCGAAGTGCTTGATTTATGTGTAGGAATTTCACATTTAAAGAGAGGTATTTCAGCCTCAATATGAGGATGTGAATCTTACTATCTATTGAGCGGAATGAGCAAGGAAAGTGTGCAATAAATTGAATGAATGTTTTGAAAGTTGACATTCATACTTTGGGAAGTTTCAGTTTTTTAATTTAATTGCATTTTATATCCATTAACAATAAGAAAATATTTTAAGCAAGATGGTTTTTGACATTGATTGAACAAACTGCCAACCAAATTCGGCGTGTTTATCAAGTTAGTGAAGTCATTTGTGAAAGCATAGATTCAAGTTTTCTTCTTGCTTAATGGGAATGTCTTGATTACTTAAGGATAAGAAATAATTCATGTTTGGGGTGTTTGATAAGTTACTAATTTTCCAGCTTAATGAATCTCTAAGCCTAAATTATTGTCTTTATCCCCACTATTTTTGAGTAATTTTTATGTCTAAATGCTTATGTATGCAGGTATTAAAGACTTAAGAAGATGAGAAAGTTTTGGACCAAAGATGCCAAAAAATTGGTGCAAGAATTGATCAAAAAAAGAATAAAGAAAGTCCTAAAGTGCTAAACGCACAAAGCCAAGTGCAAAAGACACATGGCAAGCACTGAAACACACAATGAAGCAAAGACATTGACCAGAGAATTGAGCAAGTGTGAAAGGCATAAGCTAAGTGCTAAAGGAACTTCAAAAAATTACACAAGCACTTTTAGTAGATGACGTGAAGAACAGACTAGCAAGTGCCACTCAAAGTGTGAAAGGTACATGGATAAGTGTGAAAGAAAATCTAAAGACATTGAACCACACTTATAAAGTAGTGAACTGAAAATACCAACGACTAAGTGTGGTAACAAGTGCGAAAGACACAATTCAATGAGGGGATAGTTTTATCCAGATTTCTTAGCCATTTTTGGGGTTGAAATTAGCATCTTTGAGATGAAAAAGTTGCCACATTTTAGAGAAGAATATTTTATTCTATTCTAGATTCTTTGAAAATAAAACTACTCCATTGTTGAAGATTTGAATTGAGTTCCTTGATTTGAAGACTTTCTTACTCTTGATTTTGGTTGTAATTCAACAAAAGTTTGGTATAACTTTTATTTCCTTTAACATGAGTAGCTAAGATTCCCAATCTAGGGGTGTGTGATATTGGGTCACACTTTGTAGTTGGGTAACATGGATTTTTTTTTCTTCAAGGGTAACATGGATTTGCTTTAGTAAATGGTAATTGACTATGGATTTAATAAGTTCTTCATATTTTGTTATGATTTAGAGGTTATAAATTCTAATTATGTTCTCAAACTTTATCTTTCTTGAGAAAGGGGTAAGAACTAAGAGAAGAACCCATTAACAAGGATATGGGTTTACACCCATTTGATAATTATTTCTAGAAATAAAATAATTTAATTGAGCTAAATCGATTGTTTAACAAGATACACTTGGGGAATTTGAGAAAACCCTAAGTGTAATATATTTGTATGTTGAGAAATTGTAAATATAGATTGAATCAATACTACCCATGGAAATGTAAGACTCCAGAAGTTGGAAAGTTAGAAAAATAAAGTTTAAAGGAGGATCCAAGAAAATTTCAGCTTTTTGTCTCTTAACGGAGCCCTTCATAAGGTGTGGGAAGGACCACGGGCCGTGTAGGGCTATCTTGGTGGAAAAGGGGAAATGTCCCAGCAAGGTTTACAGGTAGTGGTGGACTCCATGGGCCGTGGACCCATTCATGAACTTGATTCCTCATGATCCTAGACTCAAGTGACGACCATGATTGGCTCCACATCCCGTGGAGCACATCACGGACCATAGTGATCTTTGTGATGACTCATTCCTCAAAATCCCTAAAGAGGCCAACTTCACAAACCATTCCATGACCCTTGGATCTATTTAGGGGCCGTGATGAGGCTTGTGGAAGTTGACTCTTCAGGTAAGTTATCCCTCTTCAGGTTCACGAGACCCTTCACGAACTGTGAAGGGCTTCACGGTTTGTGAAGACCCTCCATTCAGTTAAGTTTTAGAGGTGATTTGGTATTTTCCTTATTGGTTCATTAATGTATTTGTATGGTTTTTGGAGATTAATCCAATTCTATTAACTACCTTAAATCCTATTAAACTCTTCATTCACTCCCAATCATCCAAATATAAATCTTTTCTCTAGAATTTTCCTCCTAAGGTCATACTTCTTCATCAAGCTCCATTTCAAGGGTTCCAAGCCCAAGTCTCCATTTCAAGTGCATTTAGGGCTCCAATTATGTAAGATATATGGAAATTAATCCATGAATCCTTCCATCTCCCAACGACTTTTCTCTTAAATTCTTCTTCTATGATTATCTTCTAGCCCAAATTCTTACAAAATTGTTTGTCTTAACTCAATTATGGTTTAATTCATTATCATTAATCTAATTATGTATGATTCAAGTTAAACTGAATGAATTTAAGTTGATTTTGATAGATCCATGCCTTATGCTATTTACAAGTATAAAATTATGGAATTATGATCAGGATTGATAAAAGATTTTATGAATGATTTGTGGATGATTATAAAGGACTTATGAATGACTTATGAAAGGTAATAAATTGTGATTTCAAGGATGTTCATGTGATGAATTAACCATGATTTTCTTATGAATAATAAGGTTTTCTTTGAAAGGGGGGTAATCCATGATAAAGGTTTTTATGCTTTAGTAACTAGATTTAATTTTGACTTTTCTGTGAATGCCTTGCCATGAACTAGATGCTTTCGATTAATTTCTCTTATGGATTGTCTATGTTATGAAATTATGATGTTGTTATGGACCTATTCTTATGACCATGTATGTTTTCCATTGGGAGTTGTACTTAGCACCGAGAGGACTAGTGTATATTATCCATGTCCCATAATTACATGCCACCATAGGTTTAAAGGAGATTAGAGGAGAGTATATAATATCTAACACTAGAGGCGAGTACTCAGTCTAAGAACTAGAGGTGAGTACTAGTTCTCATGATAATAATATCTTTATATTCTAGCAAGATATATTGGCCCCTTTATAATGGGGCAATACATCGAACTTTATGTTATATTTCACATGATTATATGTCGGTTTAAAGTCTTTGCCATATAAAGATTATGATAGGACTATGTTATGCTCTAACTATGACTCTTAGTATGACTTATAATTTTCTCACAATATTGCATTTGATTTACAACTTTCTTACAATTTTGCATTGACCACACTATTATGACTTTAAAATACTTTCAAGTATTCTTTTGTACTCATGTTTTTAAGAAAATGGTCATGCATCAAAATTTCATATTGCTTATGCCCAATTATTAATGTTCATGCATGCTTCTAACATACTTAGTACATTCCATGTACTAATGCATACTTTTGCCTACATTGTATCATAGTGTACGATCTAACGATTATCACACACCTCTCACTCATAGCTAGAGTTGAGATTTATTCTCCCATTGTTGGTAGGTCCTCATGATTAGAGGATGAGACATTTACCTTAATATTATTCCTTATGAATTTATCTTTTAGTTTTGGGTGAGCTAGAAACTTATTTTATGCCTCCATCTAGACTAGTAGAGGCATGTTAAATGTTCACAGAGTCTATGTTGTTTTTTTATTTGAGTTGAGATTTATTTTTATTTTATTAAAACTATTCATTTTGATATTTTACTTCCACATCTATGTTTTAGCTTTATTGCTTTATCTACCTTATGTTTTTGTCACGATCCAAGTCTAGGGCCTAAATGTGACACGGTGAATGAGACACCCAGAGGTACCTCACTCAAGCCTCTTAGCATTCATTTAGCTTTTGATAAGTAATGACATACAATAACAAGCAGAAATAAAAAAACATTTTCCATTTGTGTCCAAACAAACCTCTACTAATAGACTTGGCTAGGGCTAAGACATGTCCCTAACTCACCCTCAAAATAAGTATGAAGAAATGCCTTAATAAAAGTCTTAATGTTCTACATAACATAAGCTTAGAATAAAAAGGATGTCATTCCCAAAACATGGGAACTCACCACAAGAAATCTTCAACCTAATCCGAGCTAACCACGTGGAGGAGGTCGAGGAAAGACATCGATTCCTACACGTGATATCATCTAGGCAAAAGTATGTGTTAGTAATTTGAATGTACTAAGTATGTGAGAATGCAATGCAATATATCATTATACAATAAGGTGAAATAATGGACCATGCTAGAACCTTGTATTCATTTGAAATACCATTTGGAGTTATAAAGCTTAGTCAATGAAATATAGAAACCATCATGGCTGCTATGCCTTATTTACGTTCTATTACTGAACCTTGATGTATAAGAACATTAAGTCTATAATCAGTGATGGTATTCTAGGTACCATGCTAATCGTACCTTCCATTTTGGAAAAATGTTCAAAATCATTGACGGCCTATAGGGATGCCATACATGTCATATCATAACCTTAAATATTTCATTTGATTCAATGTGGCAATTGTCCTTTCACATTAAAACCTTACTTTGGCTAAGAAGCCATTTCCTTAATCAATTATTTCATAAAGACTCTCCATCCTAAACATTTACTTCATGACATTTATTGGAGTCAAAATTTATTTTAACTTTACTTTATCATAGAAAACTAGGTGGGTTTCAAATCAATCAACTTTCAAGTCTTTTAAATCAATGCTATCATGCATGAGAGTGAAAGAATTTATCATTTAAAAATCTTAAAACAATCCACCATATATGTCTTAAAACTCCTTTCAAGCCTTCATATAGTAACTTTAATAACATCATAACTTCATGAAACCAAGAGTCAATATCCATTAATATATGTAAAGAAACTTCAAATATATCATAATCTATGCATTTAAAGTCATCATGTAAAAGCCCATAAGATTTTATCAGTTTGAATGGAAATACTAGATTGAGAAAACTTTTGGACTCCATAGGTGGAAGGACCCATGGATGAAAACCCACATACCTTGGGGACACAAAATCTCTATAAGAACTTGAGGAAGAATTGAGACTTGAATGTCTTGAATTGGAAACCCTAACCTTGCCTTGAAGCTCTTGGGAGAGTTTGAGAGGAGGAGAATTTAGTATATTGAGTCTAAGTATAAAAAATGCAGGTTTAGAAGTTTTAGGGTCTTTAGATAGAAGGATTCAGCCTCCAAAATGACACCACTTTTGGTTAAACATAAGAGAAGACTAAAATGCCCCTAAAATCTATAAAATGAGATCAAAACCCTACTGGCGCAATAGTGGCATGCCGCGCCATCACCCAAACTACTGCAGCTAGTTTCGGGCGCTCTGCTGGTGCCCCGCGCCAAACCCAAAACTGCTGCAGTGGTAGTCTTTGGGAAAATGGTCATAACATTTTTCTATGAACTCAAAATAAGGTAAACTCTGTGGCATTTGAAAAAAGACTCAAAGACCTTTAATTTGATAGTTCATGGAACACCTAATTCCTTATATAATAGGAAATATGAGCATTTGAAGTTGACCCTATTCTGAACTCATATGAAAACTTAGCCGATGGAAATTCTTTGGACTTGGCTTGGTGTTAGAGATCTCTTATGACCCTAAAACACATCTAACACACTTCAAATACTTAGGAACTGATTTCTAACTCATATGTAAAATTAGAAATCGATGATTTCAAGCCTATACGCCTTCGAAGAATGGTTCAAGTCTTGGCATAGAATTTGTTAAGGTGTTACAATGCTATGAATGATATGCTAAGAGGCTTGATTAGAGTACTTCGAGATGCGAATTTTCATGCCATACCTAGGACCTATCTTGGGCATTGAGCAAATTGGTATCAGAGCACAATATTTAAGGTGTCCTAGGGAGTCTAACATGTCACATCATGTAGAGTTTTGTTCATCGATGTGAAGCATGCCATATCTCTAAACAGGAAGCTATGAGGAATTTTAGGAAACTTCACTTCTTTCATGATCTTATTGTGTGATAGAGTTGAAATCTAAGGCTTTTCTTTCTAATGCTTTTTTTTTGCGATTACAGAACCATGCCTCCACGAAGAGCTCTTGCAACAAGGAATGTTAAAGAGGAGCAATAAGCTCTGAATGACCTATTGGCCGACTAAGTAACTCATACGAAATATCAGGCGGTGTTCCAAGTGCTTGATCAAGCTATGGAGACACACATTAATAGGAAAGTAGTTGCTCTTGTGAACTCAATTATGGGTACAGTGGCGACAAAAGTTCATGACTTTACTAGGATGAATCCCCCAGAATTTCATGGGTCTAAGTTTGATGAGTATCCCTAAGAGTTCGTTAAAGGGATACAAAATATTATTGATATTATGGGGGTGACATCGGTGGAGAAGGCATATTTGGAAACTTACCAAGTGAAGGGAATTTCTCATATTTGGTTTGGTCAATGGAAGGGTGAAAGAGCTAGGGATGTGGATCTTGTTGATTGGGAGGAGTTCAAGGATACTTTTCTAGACCATTTATTTCTTTTAGAGTTGAGGGAAGCTAAGATCCAACAATTCATCAACTTGAAACAAGGGAACATGAGTATGAGGGAATATGCCTTGAAGTTCACACAATCAGCCAAGTATTCTTCGTTCAAGGTTATCGACCCTAGAGCTAGTATCAACAAGTTTGTTTCAGGTATTTCGGACTTAGTTTCCAAGGAATATAAGACCTCCATATTGATAAAAGAGATGGACATCTCAAGGTTAATGACTCATGCCGAGCAGACCGAGGAGGAAATACTTAAGGAAAGGGCAAGAGAGACAAAGAGGGAAAGAACTGATAATGGATTGTATCTTGATGGTGCTTTGGTTCCTAGGTTCAACAAGGATAGAGTGTCAAATCCTAAGAATCAAAATGACGGTTCTAGTGATCAGATTTTCCCCTCATGTCAGAAGTTTAGGAAGAACCATCCCAGTTCGGGCACATGTTTTGGTTATGGTAAATAGGTCATAAGATAAGGGATTTCCCTTCAATTTCTACAAATAATGAGAATAGTCGAGGGTGATCATAGCCCTACCCTTTTTCAGGTTGTCCGACTCACAAGGTACTTCATCGGGTATGTCATGAGTTTTTTGAATTTGGTGTTAGTTTGGTATGGATTGGCTTCATGTTCATTATGCCATGATTTACTTTAGAACCCTAATGGTTGATTTTCCATGTTATTTAAAGTGTTAGCTCCTCATGTCTACTCTTGTTAATTCCTACGTTTCAACTTTTTCATGTCTTTTCATATGCATACAGGTTTATGAAGTTGATTTTAGCTATGTTTTATGTTATGCTGAAAGTCAGATGGTTTATGCATTTTAAATATGTCATTGCATTCATATTGGGTTGATAGTCCTCTTTCCATTTCATATTCATGCTAGCTTGAGCACCATTCGAGGATGAAAGTTGGAAAAATAGAGTTTTAAAAGAGGTCTCAGAAAGTTTTAGTTTTTTGTCTCTTCACAGAGTTCTTCACAAGCCATGGGAAGGACCACGGGCAGTGGAGGTCTACCGAGGAGGGGTCCTAGAAATTTGGGGAAAAGGGGAAAAGTCCATGACAGGGTTTATGAGTCATGGTGTACTCCATGGACTGTGGAACCATCCATGAACTTGATTTCCCAAGACCCCAAACTCAAGTTAAAACCATGATTGGCTCCACACCACTTAGAGAATATCAAGGACCGTAGTGGTCTTTATGATGACTCAACCCTTAGAACCCCTATAGAGGCCAACTTCACAAAGCACTCCACGCCTTGTGGAGCTCTTTTCGTTCTATGATGAGGCTCATGGAAGGTGACCACTTAGGGCCATTTTCCCCTTTCAGGATTATGAGGCCCATCATGAATCGTGAAGGACTACAGGGTCCGTGAAGACCCTCTATTCAACTGACTTGTTCAGTTAAGTTTTAGGGGGTGTTTTGGTCTTTTCCCTATTAGTTCATTAATGTATTTGGATAGTTTTGGGGGATTAATCTTATTCTATTCACTACCCTAAACCCTTCTAAATGTCTCATTCATTCCCAATCATCCAAAACATAAATCTTCTCTCTAGAAGTTTCCTCCCAAGGTCATCTTCTTCCTCAAGAAATATTTCATGGATTCCAAGCTCAAGTCTCCAATTCAAGTGCATTTAGGGCTCTAATGTTCTAAGTTATATGGGAATTCATCCGTGGATCCTTCCATTCATGGATTCCCAAAGACTTTTCTCTGAAATTCTTTTTCTATGATTATGTTCTAGCGCTAATTCTTACGAAATTTATTGGGTTAATTCAATTATGGTTAAATTCATTATCATTGATCTAATTATGTATGATTCAACCTAAATTGCATGATTTTAAGTTAATTTTCATGGACCCATGCCTTATGCTATTTACAAGTATAAATTTATGGAATTATGATCATGATTGATAAAGGATTTTATAATTGATTTATGGATGATTATAAAGGACTTATTAATGACTCATGAAATGTAATGAATGGTCATTTCAATGATGTTCGTGTGATGAATTAACCATGATTTTATTATGAATACTAAGGTTTTGTTCAAAAGGGAAGCAATCTCATAATAAAGGTTTTCATACTTTAGTCACCAGATTGAAGTGTGACTCTTCTATTGTAAGACCCCCAAAGTTTGGAAGTCAAAATGGAAGAAAACTTTAGGAAGTATGGACCGACTCAAGGTCTACGAGTTGACCTAAGAGTCATAGGTACATCTGCGAATCATAGGACTGGCTCGTAGAACCGACACTGAGATGGGGAAATCGTCTAATTGAGGCGGTAAGTCTACTAGGCAAGTTATGACTCATAGAGGGTTTGACGAGTTATTGAAAAAACTTATAAAGAAATATTAGAAACTCAGGAAAATTCAAGGTTTGTAGATTTCTCAGACCCTGCAGGATGAATTGGGTCTACGAACTATAATTCTTTTTATGACTCGTAGAAATTAGTCTATAGGTGAAGATCAGAGACTCAGTTCTCAGGTCTTTTCAGAACCTATAAGATGAGCTAAGTCTATGAGTCGTAGAACCAGTTACGAATCATAGAAACTCATTTGTAGGGTCTTCCGAGATTAATTAATGAGGGGTATAATTAATGAGGGGTATAATTAATGAGGGGTATTGTGGTCTTTTTCCATTTTTGGTTTAATCAATCTAGACACTTTTATGGCAAAGTTCAGAACTTATATATCCTTTAACCCTTCAAATTTCCTCCCATTCTAATTCATTCTCTAAAATCCCCTAAGGCAATCAAAGAAATTCTCTCAAGGTGCTCTCTAACAATTTAAGCTAGGGTTTCAAGAACTCAAGTCTCCTTCTCAATTTCAGACTTAGATTCATCAAGGTATATGGGGTTTGATTTATGGGTTTCTTTCACCCATGGAGTCCCAAGGTTTTTTCTCACAAATCTCTTTAATTTCAATTATTCTTAACCCTAGATTCATAATATTTCATTGGGTTATTTTAATTATGTTTTTACTTGTCTCCAATGATTATGTAAGAATGATTCTATTTTAATTGTATGATTTCAAGTTGTTTTACAATTGCCCATGCATAAAGTTAGTTTCAATGATGATAGAAAGCTTTTATGAAAGAAGTTTGACACTTATGAAAGATTGATGAAAGTTACAATGATGTTTCAATGATGATTCACGAAGTTATTATGGTGTGATAAGGAAAATCCTCACACAATCATGATTAAAGGGTGATAAGGTTAATTTTCATCAAAGTTATGGATTCTTATGTATCACTAAGTTAATGAGCTACTCTAATGATTATTTTTATGATGATATTAATGATGATGTCTAAATGATTTTAATAAACTCCGTTGGAATATTGACTAAGCATCGAGAGGACTTTTAGGTAGGGTTCGGTCCAGTAACCAAAGGTTTGTTACCCAAGGAAATCCTAGTAGCAACCTAAAGTCCCAAAGTACGTTTCCCTCGTAGTTGCCTTTATGGCATAGCTAGTGGATCCATATATAGCTTATGATGTTAAGATATTCTTATAGAGTCTACTTTGGTAAGTAGCCTCTCTCTTTTCGATGTGGGAGTTATATCGGATTTTATGTTATAGTTCGCATGGTCTTAGATGTCAGTTAAAGTTCTTATCCCATACAAGTTATACACAAAGATGTAAGTTTTACTATGAAGTTTTATGATGCATTGACCCAAAGCTTTTACTGTGATTTCAAATGCTCTTAAGTCTTAATTATGCTTTATTACATTGGTCATGCATCCTATTTCATATTTCTTACATTCTATTTCTTTTTCATGCATATATCATATATTTATTACCTTCTATGTAATAACACATATTTTTCTAACATTATCTCATAATGTAAGGATGAACGATCCTCACACTTCTCACATTTGTGGCTGAGTTGACATAGTATTCTAGAGTTTTGGTGAGTCCTCATTCATCGAGGACATGACTTTTCCTTTATGTTTCTACTTTTGAATATTTTATGTTAGGGTGATCTATGAGCTTATCTAAGCCCATGTCTAGGTAGAGAGGCAGGTTTATACGTAAAAGTTGATGTAGTCCTCTTTGGACATATGTTTGGAGTTCCTTCTATTCTTAGACTTTCATGATTGTGAGTTGATATTCTACTTGATTCATTATGTTTATTTGTCCTTATGAATACGATGTATGCTAAGAGGCTTGGTTAGGATCCTTTGAGTTTCCGATCGCTGTGTCACTCCTAGGGTCTAGCTTGGGGTATGACAAGTATGAATGTCTTTCCATGAACTAGATGTTTTCATTAAGTGTCTCTAATGTGTTGGTTATGTTATGAATTTGTGATGTCGTTAAGGAGCTATTCTTATGACCATGTATAATTTTCATTGGAAGTTGTACTTAGCACCGAGAGGACTAGTGGCGATTACCCATGTCACATAACTATGTACCACCATAGATTTAAAGGAGATTAGAGGCGAGTAACTAATCTCGAAGACTAAAGGCGAGTACCTAGTTCTCATGATAATAATACCTTTATATCTTGGCAAGATACATTAGACCCTTTACAATGGGGCAATACATCGAACTCCATATTATAGCTCACATAGTTATATGTCGGTTGACGGTCTCTCCCACAAAAAGATTATGATAGGACTATATTATGCTTTTAACTATGACTCTCATTATGACCTATGATTTTCTCACTATATTACATTTTATTTACGATTTTCTTACAAGTTTGCATTGACCACATGATTATGACTTTTAAATGCTTTAAAGTTTTTTTTACTCATCTTTTTAAGAAAATGGTCATGCATCATATGTTCATATTGCTTATGCCCGATTATTATTGTTCAAGCATGCTTCTAACATACTTATTACATTCCATGTTCTAACGCATACTTTTGCATACATTATATCATAATATAGGATCCAACGATCATCACGCACCTCTCACTCATGGGTAGAGTTAAGCTTTATTCTCCCATTGTTGGTGAGTCCTCATGATTTAAGGATGACACACTTACCTTTATATTATTCCTTATGAATATATATTTTAGTTTTGGGTTAGCTAAGATCTTGTCTTATGCCTCCATCTAGACTAGTAGAGGCATGTTAGATATTTACGGAGTCTAAGTTGTCTTTTAATTTGAGTTTAGATTTATTTCTCTTTTATTGAGACTATTCATGTTGAGATTTTACTTTTGCAACTATGTTTTAGCTTTATCACTTTGTCTACCTTATGTAATGCTCATGAATGATATGCTAATAGGCTTGGTTGAAGTTGTTCGAGATTCTAATCTTCGTGTCACACCTAAGGCTTAACTTGGATCGTGACAGGAAATTTCATATGTTAAGTAAATTTTATGATCCAATTGCATGGCATTGACCCAAACTAGCACATTCTGGGATTCTCTTTGTTGATTTATAAATCAAATTTTGTAATAGAGTTCTATTGAATTGTTTTAATAACTTAGTTTTTAAATCCCGCCATTTAAATTTTTGCTTGAAAATAAATAGTGAATTACACATGAAAATTGGATATAAAAGTCACATTTATTACCATGGGTTCGATCCTGATTCCTAGTTGGGATAAAAATATTGAATATGGTCGCCTACACAGTATATTTTGAAGTATAGTGGAGCATTATCAATTGCAAATATTAAGAACCTTTCCGTATTTTTACTTGCTTGACAAAAGAGCTTAAGATTAGAAAAAAAGACCATTAAAAGGGATTTGAGGCTATCAACCTCCATCTAATAGCTTGAGCTTGAGAGAGGATATCTAACCTGCGGTTTTTGAGGAATGAATAAATTAATTCGACACGCAAGTGCCAGTAAGGACTTAGGGTGATATTATTTTAATTGGGTTGAATGGCTTTAGGATACATATGATTCATTAGTTTTACATAATGAACACACTTGAATGTGTTGATAGAAAATTATATGCTTGAAGTCTGATATCTATGAACTGTAACCCTAGTTCGTCCTTATTATTTATTAAAATCTAAGTAGTAAAAGTAGTTAGTAATTTCTCATTAAAACCCCCAATTTCCAATAGTATTTTCTAATTAGAATTTCAACAATAAATTATAAAGATCTCTAACAACGCTCTCTATGGGATTCGACATCAACCTATTTGGGTTACTATATTTTGCAATCGACCGCTTTAATGCCATTTAATGGTGTAGTTTGGGCGACATCAGCTGCACCAAATTTAAATGGAAGAGATCCTAATGAAGCATTTACTACTAATCCTAAATACCTTAATTTGCATCACTTAAAGATGCAGCGTTAAATGACATCAGTATATGAGCTATATCATATGTAAAATAGTTGAATAAAACAACTGACTGAAGACTGGAAATACTGAGCTACAAGAGTAAATCTGAAGATAAATTGTAATAAATTCAACTTAATAGTAAACCATGCATGTATACTTTAACAACAAATTTTACAACAAAAAAGTATACATAAATAGCAAATACTAAAAATATAACTTTATTATCTTGGGGAGTTTCTCTAACTGACAATCATCTTGCACACATTGCTAGAGCCATCCTATACCTTGCCAAGTATAGAGAGAATCTTTAGTATATGAATCCAAATATGAGCCCTTACTAAGGGCTAATTGACGAGTCATTCCAATCAACAACACAATCCTATCCTGTGTTGGTGGTGTAGTTTTGGAGATTGGGTTATTTGAACCCTTATGCATATGGATGCTCAATACTAATCCCAAAAAAAATCAATAATGCTCAATAACATTTAGATGTCCCACTTTTTGGGGAAAAGTTGATAATCTCATTAAGATGTCCACTTGTATGATCTTATGCAAAATTTACTCGGTAGAAAAGCTTTCAACTCAACTTTGCGCTTGGCGTTTCTTGTAACCATAATTCATATCCAAAAAACTTACCTCACTAGAGAATTTACCTTGATACATATGTACAATTAGAAATTAATGGTTTCATGCATATACGCATACGAAGAATGGTTCAGGTTTTAGTTTAAAACTTATCGGGTGTTAAAAGAAGAAGCCCTGCAATTTTGTGTTTTTGAGTAAAACAAAATTAAATGATAATCTATATTGAATAGATTATTGGTTATGTGGTATACCTTGAGTAAGAATATTATTACATGTAGATTCTTTAGCTATCAATGGACTTTCAAAAAGCTTGGTATAAATTCTTGAAATTAGATGAAAATTTAATAATAAAAAGTTTAAAATCCAGATACATGACATAAATAGTGGTTGAAAGCAGTTACAAAACTCAATAATGAAACATATAATGCTCCATAAACTATAATGCTACTCAATAATGGAGGAAAGATTGTGGGAGAGAAAAATAAGAGAGAGACTGACCATGAATGAAAGTGGATAGCGTGATTTGAGGGATAGTTAGAGTGATAGAGACATGCAGAGATATTTTCATCTATAGTCAAAAACATGTATCTTAGTTGAAATATGATAGGAAATAACTAAGTGGTGAGTGATTATGTACTTATTTTACTAGTCGCTTGGTGTGAGGCATAAGGTATAATAATTTTGGAATAAAATACAAGATTATTTTATCCTGCATTTAGTTGAAAATATTAGGTAATCCTAGGATTATTTACCCCACAATTTATACCATAGTGATGGGATAAATTATCCCAGATACATAATGGAAAATCTTATCCCGAGATAACTTATCTTGGGATAATTAATCACGAGATAACTTGTTCCCAATCAAAGGACTCCTTAACGTATAGTGGGATTTAAGAGATATGGTAAGGATGTTTGTATAATTATATAGTTTTTTCTGAAATGATATCTTTTTGAAAATATTTTACAAAAACTACATAACTAAGCAAACATATCTAGTATTTCTACTAAACCCAGCTATATTTTCAAAAAAAACACATAACCCAATGAGAGTTTTCCTCTCTCTCTCTATCTCTCTCTCTTGTTATTCTATCTTGTGAAACTTTTCTCTCTCTCTCTCTACCGTATTGCTTAGCCTCCTCTATTCAATTCAAACTAACTACTTTGATCAAGAATTTTTCAAGGAAGAATTGAGCCTAGCAACAAAAAGATAAAGTTTGATTAATACTATTAGAATAAAAATTCATGAATACCCATAACTCATATTCTAAAAATATAATATCAATGCCCTCTTTTGTAGAGTACTCTATAAGCTTGAGTTTTATGATGAATACCTTTTTCTAAAACTTGAGGCAACTTTTGAATTTTCTCTCATTCGCTTATGAATCTTCTCTTCTTCTTAGATTGTTTTGAGCAATTCAATCTTTGTATCATAATACATATGTAAAGTAGCAAGTATCATAGATGCAAACTATATCAAAATAAATCTTAGAATATATCATATGTATAGACTCCTCTTCACTTTTGCAATTCCACCTCTTCTTTGATATTTTTGAGAATTCAAATACTATATCATAGATATAGATTTAAAGCATCATGTATCATAGTACAAATAATATCAGATATATCAGACATTGTTTTTATTTAGATACATATGTAAAACAATATGCATCATAGTTATAGATTGTATAAAAAATCAATGAATATATTTAGACTCTTCTTCAATTATGAAATTCATCTTCTTTACTGTTCATGAGAAATTCACATTGTATCACAAAAACAGATATAAAGCAACATGTATCATGCAAAGTGTATTAGAAAAAACCTCATGATATATCAGATTCTTCTTTCCCTATGAAATTTTTCTTCTTATTTATTTATTCATGAGAAATTCAAATATTATATCATAAATAGAGATATGAAGCAGTTTGTATCATACAGATAGTATTAAACTCTTTTCTCTTCTGAATCTTCTCTTTTTCTGTGATTTTTCTTGAGTAATTCAAAATTCTATATCATAAATACATATATAAAGTATCATATATCTATGTTGGTGGACTATACATATTCCTGATACACAAATATACAAAGGGAGAAGCACGAGAGAAGATCATATACACATAAACACAAAGGGAGAGGCACAATAAAAGGAGAAATACACAAATATACAAAGAGAGAAGGAAGAAAGAAGGAAAGATACACAGAGGGAAAGGGGAGAGAGAAGCGAGTTAGAAAGGGAAGAGAGAAAGTGTCGCTAGGACTATTAAATATGAAAAGTATCATTGTGTAATGACCCTCCATGTTATTTTTGGATTTTCTGATCTTTTCAGTATTTAGAGCTTTCCTACAGCAATCCCAAGTCATTTATAACTTGCTGGCACTCACCGTTCGATTGCCTGGTCATTCATTTGGGTTTTATGTCTGTTTCCCTGTTTTCAAGCTCTTAGAGTTTAAACGGTTGACTTCAATCAAAAATCTAAGAAACTAACTTAAGAATGGATTTTTGATGATTCCATCAGCTCCAAAATGGCCAAATTAGGCTAATAGTATAGTCGACATGAGTATTGAGGAATTCGGTACGAGGTTGAGGCTGTTTGGCGCTTTAGTCTTTGAAATTTGGCCTAAGATTGACTTTGATCAATATTTTTGGTAAACGTGCTTGGATTGAAATTTCAACAATGTGGTCAGCTCCGGAATGGTCAATTAAGGCTAAAAGCATGCTCGACTTAAGTCCTGCTCCTTTCTGTGCGAGTTTAAGCCATTAGGCGTTTTAGCCTCCAAGCTTTAGTCTAAGGTTGACTTTGGTCAACATTCTTAGAAAATGCACTGGATTGACATTCCATCAGCATGGTTAGCTCCGTATTTTGAGTTTTGTCTAGAACAATCTTTTGTACGGTTCCTGAGGCTTCCGATCTAATCTCGAGGCCCATTATGGAATTTGACTTAAAATGGCATTAGGATGGGACCCACATCCAGTTGTAACTACCTCAGATGAAAATTCCAAGTGCGCCTTTCAGTCCAAAATGTCGTTTCCAAGTTGTTTGCACTTTTGGTCTGCGTCATTTGGACTCCGACTAATTTTTAAAGGCTTTTTCGATGTTTTGGGACTCTTAGCCCTTTTTCTCATTTTATGGTGTAGCATTTGTTTTCCGCGTCCGTGGACATGAAGTTTCGCATTTGTGAAGATTTAAATGGCGTTTTTCTCCACGTTCGAGGGCTTGGAAGCTCCGCGTTTGTGGAGGGTTATTCGGGCAACTTAAAGACTTGATTTTTAGCTTTTTCTCTCAACTTTAAACCACGATATTTTGAGCATTTCAAGTCCAAATTTAGCAATTCAAGAGGCTATTTTCAAGAAAATTTCATGTGAAATCCATTGGCGCTTGTAATCTTGATTAGAAGCTTCATTTGAGGTACATTCATCCCCAAAGGGGCTGCCCTAGCTTAACTTAAGCTTTAATGGTGATTTTAGTTGTTGGGCTGATTACTCTCGTTTTGAGCATTGATTTGTGCCCCATTTTGGGGTACGATCTCAATAATATATTAGAACATTTTCATGAATTAATATTCAGAATTCCCATCGCGGATCCCATAATTCTATTTTAGACCCAATTTTGGGTCTTTCTCCAAAAAATGCAAATTTAGTGTCAAAATTATCATATTGATGAGGTGATCAACATTTTGATAGCTTGGAGTCATTTGGAGTCATTTTTGGAGAAAATGCTATTGGAAAGTAGACTTGGAGCGCGCGTGTTCGGCTTTGAGGTAAGCTACGGTCTCCTTTCTTTTAATTGAGCTTCATAAGATGTTTAAATATAAATAGCTTGTAGTTTGGATTGTATGCGACAGGTTAGGCTCAATTCTCTATTTCTTGTTTCTTTGTCCCGGTGTGATCCTTAGGCTAGGTTGTTTTATGAGACTTCTAGTCTAATGGGTAGAACTATTGATTATACCTTAGTTTGGCGGTGAATAGACTAATTTAGGTGGCTTGATTGATGTTTATGGTAGTTGGCAAATTTGCTCCTTAGGATTGATTTTGGGATAAAACTTAGTTGATGTAGTCGTTATTGGCAAGAGTTTCTTAGACTTAGTGTCCTTCTCTATTGTAGCACCTATTTTGAAGCTTTAGTGTAGAGATTTCCACCCGGTTAGGCTTGTGAATTACTGTTGGATCCCATTTCTGGATTTAGAGCTAGAATCTCCTATTCTTTCTTTTGCCGTTTGGCGTGGCTAGCTGTGTCTAAAATCTTGAGGTTTGTATTCCCAATTTGATCAGGAGATATTGATTGACTAGCTGAGCACTTGTTTCTTCATTTCCTCCTCTTTGTAACCTAGTTAGGGTTGAGTTCCCTTTTAGGCCTTGTGATTGATTTAGAGGAGTGAAGTTGAGCTTTAGGCCTTGATTTGAGGTCAATCGCATTTGTTAGACCAGCTTTCATTCTCTAGAGGGTAAGGTGATTATAGCATCATTATTGTATGTGATTGCACGTATTATTTGCATGCTGGAGATGACATGCATTGCATTGGATTATTGTTTTCTCACGGATATAGTCGACCTAGGTGCATACATTAGTTCTTGGCATTGATTTGAGAAAGTTGGTTGTAACCCTAACTATTTTATACTAATTTTCGAATGGGGGGTCATACTACCTTCATTACTACTATTTTCAGTTAGCTGGATGCATCGAGGATGCGCTCCTTTTATGATACTCAATCGAGGCATCGAAGATGCACTCATTTTATTATATTGATTCAAGGAATCGAGGATGCGCTCATTTTATAATATTAGCCCAGTCATAGAGATTTTTGACCCTTTTATCTCTGGTCATTGTGACATAGTGGTCTTTGATGATTGGATATGCAGATTGATATCTATATTCATATAAGACCTAGATCGGGACCAAGCAGGTATATATGGGCGTTCTCGTGCCCCCCATATCAATCCTAGAGAAGTGCATGGGTCCTACTTCTTGGTCGAGATTGGAAGGAGGTGTACATATCTTGGTATAAGGCACTTGAAACTGATGGTACTACTAATTTTATTGTATGAATCTCATTCATATGTGCATTGCCTATCACCAGCATAGTTGTTTGTAGCTTTTGGTAGTATGGGATGTTGTGCGGATTTACCTGTTTGTGAGTGAACTTCCTAGGCATACAAGGGATCGATAAATATCGTCTAACTATTTATGAACTTGTGGCGGTATAATGGATGGTCTCTTATTTAAAGGTAGTTACCGCCCTTGTTCTTATTTTGCTAAATTTTGTGCAGGGATTTAGTTGATACAGTCTTTTGGGCCTTTATGTAATATCTGTGTTTACTTCTGTTAGTAGGGTGTCACTTAGTTATTTCCCCTTTCGTAGTATATCGTCGTGTTTAGGTCTTGGTCTGGCGCCACCAGGTACATCCTTGCTTGTTTCCTATTTTCTCTCTCTTTCTTATATCTGATGTTCCTTATTATATGTTTCAGTATTATTGTTGTTAGTTACTTGTGATATATACTCCTTGCTTACATGTTCTTTATACAGGTTTCATCTTTGGAGCACAGTCGACTGATTCCTAATGAGTGCTACTTATTGGTACTCATACTATATTTCTACACCCTACAAATCATAATACAAATTTTCACTACTGATTTGGATGTCGTGCGGAGCAGTTATTTTGATTTTGGAGACTTGGGTGAGCTCTTCGCGGTCAGAGTTTCCTATCTCATTCTATGTTGGACTTGGACTAGTCTTTATTTTGTATTTGGATACAGTTTGTATTACTATTACTATTATGATATTTGTATTAACATTGTACTTTCTTATTTAGTTTAGTGGCTTGACTACTGACTAATACCAGGTTTTGGGGTTTATCTTGTTATACTGTTATTATTCTTCTTTTCTTATTATTATTAATATTATTATTCGCTTCTTTCCTTTCACTTGTGATGGTCCGTTGTCTGTGGTTTTGGACTATAGGGTTAGGCTTACTTACTGGTGGGTGATAGTAGGTTTCATCATGACTTAAGAAATTGAGTCATGACAGAGTGGTATCAGAGTTGGTATCATCGGTATAAGAGCAAGTGCCTAGTAGAGTTCTACAGATTAGTGCGGAGATGTTTATATCCTATCTTTGGGAGGCTATAGGGCGTTTTAGGAATACTCCATTCTTGATTCATGATCGTGTCAAATTATTTGGTCAACCTCTAAATAGTTTCTTGAAATTTATTCCTCCTTAGATGGATAGTACGAGCTTTCCAATTGGTGTGGCTAGAGCATCAGCGCATATTACCCAAACATTGATGATATCTATGACCACCTCGACTCATTTGGATCCAGGATTTAAAATTTCACATCTCAATAATTATACACCACAGGCAGGTATGGTTTTGGGTGCATCGAGTGGTTCTCATCCTAGAATTGGATTTGTTGATCCTCAGCAAGGTTCTTCTCGGTTTCAAAGTATATGATTGAGTTTCTTGAGTGGGTTGGACAGACTACCCCCTTGTTTCTTACCAAGCGAGAGTTGATTCAGGGGTTTATTGATGGATTGAACTTGCCTTTCCATTTAGCATCACAACACTTGATAGCAGCTGGGTCTAATTTTCCCTAGGTGGTCAGTTATGTGAGGTCTATGGAGCATGCATGTATAGAGACTTAGAGAGATAGAGGTAGGAGAGCTTGATATCAGCATAGCAGAGGTAGCATCTCTCTATGAGGTAGACATCATTCTAGTGAGAGTGAGCCTCACTCAGACCTACCGAACCCATGGATGGGGCACCTCAACTTCCAAGGGTCCTGTGACAGGTTATGGTAACCATGGTGGATAGAGTTCACAACAAACTTCTCAAGGTGTGCCTTTTGAGCATCCAAGTTCTGGGGTTCATGTTATGCCAGCCGGGCCATCTCAATGGGTTTTAGTTAGTAGGAGGTGTTATATAATCAATGAGTTGGGATATTTGGCTAGGTATTTTCCTACAGTCACACATCGTAGGTGACAGGCTCGATAGGATCCGGTTCTTAGGGCTCAAGGACAGTCAGTTAGGGGTGGTACCCCAAGTGTTGCAGTTAGTGGTACGAGTGTTCAGTTAGGGGTCAGGCGCATTCCATCCCATTCTTCTATTGGTCATACAAAGGATGAGTCTCTAAGTATCAATCACATTTGTGTAAATTTTATTTCTAGGACTTTCCTTGCTTTTAGTGATTGGGTATTGGGGTTTTCGTACCTATCGGTGATTATTTTTCTTGTTAGATTCATCTTACTATTCTAGTAATTACCTTATTGGACTTATGTGGAAGTGCGTACTTAGCCTGATTACTTTCCTATTATTTGTTATGATAGCTTTATTTGAAACTATGTGTATGTATTTATCTTTCCTAGATGATTTCTTTTAGTGGTGGATCATATTGGTTTACTATGATGTGGCAGTACTGGTAGAGTTATACCTTGTGGATGTTGGGCTTAGTTGATTACTTGGGTGGATTTCCATTTAGCCCTTCTTGAGTTTTCTTGGGTTGATCATTTCCCCTTTTTAGTTTGCCCCCCCCCCCCTCTTAGCATTCTTAGCTGGTGTGAAGTTGCTTCCGAGAGAAGGGTGTATTAGTAGTTGTGGCCTTTGTGGTCTACTGTAGATATTGTTCGTGATTCTTCTTTTGTTCGATTCGTGTTCTTAGTTCCTAAGATGGTGAAGTTAAGGCTTGCCCTTCGATTTGGCTAGGTTGTCTTTTCATGGTAAGTTTGATGGTTAAGTTATCGGTTCATCTGGTTGTGTGATGTGGTGTCATATGGCTATGTTTGAGTTGGGAAGGTTGGAAATGGATTTATCCTTGGCTATTCTAAGTATGGTGATGTTTTAGCTTAAAGTGTCATGTAAAAAGGGTTCTTTTGGGTTCATTGAAATGGTGGTCTTCTTGTTCTTGTGACTGACTAACAATTAGCGAGAAGGGGTGATTATGGAGAGATAGAGTTCATATTGATGAGTCATGGTTTATCATAATTGCCTTGATGTGTCCTTGTTACTTATGAACTTTTAGGTGGTTAGTAAATACATCTCAAAAATTTCAGTCACAGGCTTATTTTACCTTACGAGCAGGACTCTCTTCTATTTCGGTGATTCTGTGTTGTGCCTTGGTTCTACCAGTAAGCTATAGCAGATGTATCGATGGTTCAAAGTGTCAGATTGTTGAATTGGGTCTTCTCTTGTGGTGTGCTTTGACTAATTTAGACCTTTGCTTCCATGCGCGAATGGAATTTCTCAAATGACTCTCCTTCAAAATGGAGTCAAAGTAATTCGTTGAATCATCTCTTGGTTTCTTGTTCAGGGTGCGAGGTTCACGTGTGTGTTTATGGTTAGCTGGCAGTGTTCCTTATGGTGTTCCTTTTGGTAGTTTAATTTTATTTGTGATCACTCTTGAAAATGGTTTATATGCTTGTTCGCTACCTACCGGCTAAGTTTTAGTTGGATTATGGTGGTTTACTCAGATTTGCACTCGTGGAGTGATACATGGACTCACAGCAATAGTTTCAATTTCTTTTGGGTAGACTCTCATATTGGTTCAGCTTTCTAGAAGTTTTGTTGGCAACAAAGTGACATTGGAGCTTGTCGCAGTTCAGTTTTTCCTCCTATGGATTTGGTTGTCCCTTGGAATATCCTTTTCAATTTTGAAAGATTTCAAACTCAAGTTATTGGTTTTGGGAGTTATTGGGTTGGTGTTGTCCGACCCGAGAAGGTACCTGTAGGTCTGAAGGAGATTGCGGGCCTAGCTTTCTAATATTTTCGTGCCCTTGGATTCTTTTCTATCCCTTGACTTTCGAAGAGGAAAGTCCTTTTAGTAGTGGATGTTGTAATGACCCTCCAGGTCATTTTTGTCTTTTTTGATCTTTTCAGCATTTAGAGCTTTTCTGTAGTGACCCCAAGTTATTTATGACTTGCTGCCACTGATAGTTCGGTTGCCTGGTCGTTCATTTGGATTTTATGCCCATTTCCCTATTTTGGAGCTTTTGGAGTTTGAACGGTTGACTTCTGTCAAAAATCTAGGAAAACAACTGCAAAATAGAATTCTGATGATTCCATCAGCTCTAGAATGGCCAAATTAGGATAGTAGCATGGTCGGCAAGAGTATTGAGGCAATTGGTATGAGTTTGAGGCCATTTGGCGCTTTAGTCTTTGAAATTTGGTCTAAGGTTAACTTTGGTCAACATTTTTTGTAAACGCGCTCGGATTGAAATTTCCTCAGTGTGGTCAACTTCGGAATAGTCAATTAAGGATAGAAGCATGCTCGGCTCGGGCCCTGATCCATTCGATGCCAGTTTGAGCCATTAGGCTTTTTAGCCTAAGGTTGACTTTGGTCAATATTCTAGGTAAACGCGCTCGGATTGAAATTCCGTCAGCGCATTAGCTTAAATATCGAGTTTGGTCTAGAATGACTTTTTGTGGGGTTTTTAAGGCTTCTGGTCTAATTTAGAGGCCCGTTGTGGAATTGACTTGAAATAGATTGGGAGTGGGATCCACATTCAGTCGTAACGACCTCGGATGACAATTCTGAGTACGTAGTTGAGTCCGGAATGTCGTTTCCAAGTGGTTTGCACTTTTGGTTTGCGTCATTTGTACTCCGAATGATTTTTGAAGGCTTGTTCGAAGTTTTGGGACTCTTGGCCCTTTTTCTGGTACAGCATTTGTTCTTTGTTTTTGCGGAGGGTAAAATGGTTTTGTTCTCCGCGTTCGCGGGCTTGGCAGCTCCGTGTTCACGGAGGGTTATTCGGGCAACTTAAAGACTCGATTTTCAACTCTTTCTCTCAACTTTAAACCACGATATTTTAAGCATTTCAAGTCCAAATTTAGCAATTCAAGAGGCTATATTCAAAATAATTTCATGGGGAATCCATTGGTGAGCTCCAAATCTTTATTCGAAGCTTCGTTTGAGGTAAATTCTGCCCCAAAGAAGATGCCCTAACTTAACTTTAAGCTTTAATGGTGATTTTAATTGTTGGGCTGATTTGTCTCCTTTTGAGCATCGATTTGTGCTCCATTTTTGGGTACAATCTCAATAATGTGTTTAGAACCTTTTCACAAAGTCATTTTTTGAAATTCTCATTGTGGCTTCCACAATTCTATTTTAGACCCAATTTTGGGTCCATCTCCGAAAAATGCAAATTTAGTGTCAAAACATTCGTATTGACGAGGTGATCAATATTTTGATAGCTTGGAGTCATTTGGAGTCATTTTGGAAGCAAAAAGCTACCGAAAAGTAGACTTGAAGTGCGCGTGTTCGGCTTCGAGGTAGGCTACCGTCTCATTTCTTTTGATTGAGCTTCATAAGGTGTTGTTTAATATAAATAGCTTGTAGTTTGGATTGTATGTGATGGGTTAGACTTAATTCCCAGTTTCTTATTTCTTTGTCTCGGTGTGATCCTTAGGATAGGTTGTTTTGTGAGACTTCTAGTCTAGTGGGTAGACCTATTGATTATGCCTTAGTTTGGCCATGATTAGCCTTTTTAGGTGGCTTGATTGATGTGTATGGTGGTTGGCGGATTTGCACCTTAGGATTGATTTTGGGATAAAACTTAGTTGATGTAGCCGTTGTTAGCGGAAGTCTCTTAGACTTAGTGTCCTTCTCTATTGTAGCACCTATTTTGAAGCCTTGGTGTAGAGATTTTCACCTGGCTAGGCTTGCTAATTACTGTTGGATCCCATTTCTGGATTTAGAGCTAGAATGTCCTATGCTTTCTTTTGCCGTTTGGCGGGGCTAGCTGTGTTCAAAATCTCGAGGTTGTAATTTCAGTTGGATCTGGAGGTATTGATTGACTAGCTGAGCACCTGTTTCCTCATTTCCTCCTCCTTGTTACCCAGTTAGGGTTGAGTTCCCTTTTGGGCCTTGTGATTGAGTTAGAGGAGTAAAGTTGAGTTTTTGGCCTTGATTGGAGGTCGGTCGCATTTGTTAGCCCAGTTTTCATGCTCTAGAGTGTAAGGTTCTTGTGGCGTCATTAGTATATGTGATTGTGTATGTTGTTTGAGTGCTGGTGATGGTATGCATTCCATTGGATCATTGTTTTATCACAGATGTAGTCGATCCTGATGCATGCATTGGTTCTTGGCATTGATTTGAGAAAGTTGGGTTGTAACCAAACTATTTTATACTAATTTTCGAATGGGGGGTCGTACTATTATCTCCGGTCACCACGATGGAGCGGACTTTAATGATCGAATATACAGATTGATATCTATATTAATATAAAACCTGAATCGAGATCAGACAAGTATATAGGGCAGTCCCGAGCCCCCCATAGTGATCCCAGAGAGGCGCATTGGTCCATCTTCCTGACCGGAACTTAAAGTAGGCATATATATCTTGGTATGAGGCACTTGGCACTGATGGTACTACTAATTTTATTGCACGATTCTCATTCATATGTGCATTGCCTATCACCATCATAGTTGTTTGTACATGTCAATAGTATGGGATATTGTGCGGGTTTACCTGTTTGTGAGTGAACTTTCTGGGCACACAGAGGCTCAAGAAGTATTCTCTTACTATTTGCGAACTTGTGGTGGTATAAAAGGTGGTCTCTTGTTTGAAAGTAGTTACTGCCCTTGTTCTTATTTATCTAACTTTTGTGTAGGGATTTAGTTAATACGGTCCTTTGGGCCTTTATGTAATATATGTGTTTACTTTTTTTTTGTAGGGTGTCGCTTAGTTGTTTCCCCTTTCGTAGTATGTCGTCGTGTTTAGGTCTTGGGATGACGCCACCAGGTACGTCCTTGGTTGTTTCCTATTTTCTTTCTCTTTCTTATATCTGATGCTCCTTATTGTAGGTTTCCATATTATTCTTGTTAGTTACTTGTGGTATATACTCCTTGCTTATATGTTCTTTATACTTGCTTCATCTTTGAAGCTAGTTGGTCAATGCCTATTGAGTGTCACTTGTTGGTACTCATACTATACTTCTGCACCCTACAGATCATAGTACGGGTTTTCAATATTGATTTGGACATCGTGCGGAGCAGCTCTTGGATTTTGGAGACTTGGGTGAGCTCTTGGTGTTCAGAGTTGCCTATCTCCTTCTATGTTGGACTTGGACTAGTCTTTATTTTGTATTCGGAGACAGTCTGTATTACTATTACTATTTTGATATTTGTATTAAGCTTGAACTTCCTTATTTAGTTTAGTAGCTCGACTACCAACTGATACCAGGTTTTGGGGTCTATCTTGTTAAATTGTTATTCTTCTTCTTTTCTTATTATTATTAATATTATTATTCGCTTCTTTCCTTCCGCTTGTGATGGTCCGTTGCCTATGATTTCGAACTGTGGGTTAGGCTTACCTACTGATAGGTGATAGTAGGTGTCATCATGACTTGAGAAAATCGGATTGTGACACGTTGAGTTAAGTTATTAGGCCCCAAAGTACCGTGGTTTCTAAAATTTTCTCAATACTTTAATAAAAATTTTCATAGACCAATCAAAGCTACGTATCAGCCTAATTTTTGAGGGACTGAAATGGGGGGATAATAATCTGTCCAAACTTGGACAAGCTTGATTTTACCGCCTCTAGCCACCACTACCACACGGGACCTAACCAATACATCTATGAAAGTTGAAAAAGAAAATTGGGTGACAAATTATCGAGATGAATTTCTTCTTATAGCCAGTTGCGTTATAACTTTGGATATCACAAAACATAAATTCAATGCAACATTTGCTTCTGTTTTAAATGGAGTAACCATTTTCTATCGCGTCAAATTGTTCAAACAATAGTAGTTTTTAAGCTGCAGGTTTTTCTTGTATTCTTAGAGTTGAATGAATATGTTAGGGGAAGGGGATAATAAAAAATCTAGCAAGAGAGGAAGGTGGCACAAAGGCATTTTTCCTTGTGAGTTCTATAAACAAAAAGCATATGCTGTCGTTTGCAAATTGAAATAGCTCCTCCAAGAATTAGAACTTGTACTAAAACCTTCTTTCCATAGACATCTTGCAAGGAGGAACTATTTGCTCCATCAGGTTATAGTTTACAGAAGACACAAGAGCAAGTTCAAAGAAGCATTTCCATTTTCATCCAAATGGATTATAGAAAGTTCAGTAAAATAATTCAAATCAGAGAACATTATGATGCATTTTTTACCAAAAAGATTGGACGCATAGTAAGTTAAGCATTTACAAAACATATACATCCATCTATGGATCGATAAAGGTGAGAGTAAAAAATAATACTATGACTCACAAGTGCATCAAGGTACGAAGGTCATCAACACTAATCTCTCTTTGATCTTGAGAACCCTTCTTCCTAAAAGCCTTCCTCGCCAGCAGTTTCTTCTTTTCTTGCAGTTCCAGTATCCTCTCTTCAATGGTGCTTCGTGCAATCATCCTCACAATCTTCACATCTTCCTTCTGTCCAATTCTATGGACTCTGTCCATAGCTTGCTCCTCAACTGCGGGATTCCACCAAGGTTCCATAAGATAGACTCTAGTAGCAGCTGTAAGATTTATTCCAGCCCCCGAAGCTTTTAGACTTGCAAGCAAGATGGTAGGCCCCTCCGGAGCTGGGATTTCAAACTCCTTTATCACTTGGCATCTCTTTTTTGCATTCATTGACCCATCTAAGCGCAATATCTTAAAACCAGATGCTTTAAGCGGCTCTTCAAGTAGGAGCAACAACTTCCTGAATTGAGAGAAGACAATTGATTTTCTTCTAGGGCTTTCATCTCTTGATGCAACAAGAAGTTTTAGGAGTGCATTCACTTTGGATGATGCAGTCGATGAACTTCCACTATTTGCAGCATTAGATGCTTCAGGTGGGCAGGAAAATAGGTCAGTTTCTGTCAGAGGATGGCGGCAAAGTGGGCAGCAAGGCTTGGCACGTTTTATCGTCTTCAAAATGCATGACTTGCAAAATATATGCCCACAAGAAGTAATGACACCATTGGTAGGCGGAAAAATGCAGATTGGACAATCAATTCCCTCATCATCTTGTAGCGCTGAGAGCATTTTGTCCAACAACTGTGGGTTGCTTTGCACATCTAGTTTAATTCAATTATTAAATGTGTTAAGTCACTGTATAACTGAGTCATAATAGAAAAGCAGGGTGGCATAAAAGGCCTTAGACTTGGCTAAAATGATTAAAATCCCCAATCATCAGAGCTCTAAAGAAAATGCAACCAAGAAAAAAAAAACATGCACTACTACGCTTAAACTATTTTGTCTTTTCATTCCTGGTGTAAAAAATTCTTTTGTAGTTGAAACAGAGTCAACGTTATTGTTTTTAGAGTCCTTGTAAGTAGAAAAGGACAGATGAACTCATGGGATCCGTTGTAAACATTGGCTACCAAAACAAGAACAAACAAATTTGAGAGATTTCAAGTCTAACCTCCAATTTTCCAAAACAAGAACAAACAAATTTGAGAGATTTCAAGTCTAACCTCCAATTTTATTCGATGGAAGTAAAGATCTCAGGTCTGAAGGACACAAGGCTATATCTACACAGATTTGTCGAAGTCGCACAATTACACTCAGCACAGTCCAATAGTTTTTCATTGAACTATCAGAAGAGATGTATTGATTGACAATCTTCTTAGCTTCTGATTCCATCTGATCATAAATTTCTCTTTCTTCTCCAGAAAGTTCCACAAAAAAAGTCTCAATAGATTTTGATGGCAAACCAGTTAGAGCCTTTTCTTTGGTCCTTCTCAAAGACATGGTTGACATTAGGACCTGAAAGGACAATGAAGATCAGAATCCTGAAACAAACTAGTAGGGAACATAAATTGAGTGTAAAACTAATTAACTATGAAAAGGGAAAGAGAATAGATTAAAGTCATTTGCCTTGATTAAGAAACTAATCTTTCCCACAAATGAAATTGAGATAATAAAAATAATTTGTTGCTTTTTTTCACCAACCACATTCTTTCCTAGAGATATGAAAATGAGAATGGTAATAAGTTAAGAGGAATTTCCAGGTGCAATCAGCTAAATCTCAGATTCCAGAAGTTGTGCTTCAGCAATGAGAATTATGTATTAGTGTTCTAAAGCTTGCATTTGTATTGTCAGAGAAGTATTTCTCTAACAGAACTTTATAAGTTATAGCAATAATATTATGTGCAGTAAACTCTTCAAGAATACAATGGATGCCACAGAAGCAAAACACTACACATTTGCATTTCTTCAACGTACTGTTGATCGGTGAAGATTGTCATGCATCAGAAATTCAATAGAAGAATACTTCAAAGATAAATAACCTTTCACCATTATAAATATAAACCAGCAGCACAAAATAAATTTACTTGAAATTAGAGTAGGCCATATTTTGAATTTTACTTTAGTTACTGCAGTAATTTTAGTTTAATAGTTGCTTAGGTTTAGAATAATTTGAATTTTAAATTTCCATTAGATAGATTAGTTTGTTGAGGTATTTTAGTTTGTTTTTGAATTTCAAATTATGCAGATTTTTGTATTAAGTTGGCTATTTAAAGCGCTCATATGCTTAATAAAATTATTGAGACACATTTTCAACCATTTTTTGCTGCTCCATCTTTAAAAAAAACCAACACCATATCCAAACTTTAAACTGTTAGATATACACTCTAAAAAAGAAACTAGAACACTCAAACTAACAAGCAACAGACGTAGGCACACTGTAATACTTTAACAAAAAATGGCACTCTAACCATCAAAGAGGAACACATCACATACGATGAAAAGGTTGTCAGACCCATCTCTAGTACTGCCTGAAACTGGAACAGCCTTTTACCTTCCCCTACTCTATCGTTGCACAAATACTTTGTCTCCAACCTCATAAGGCATAACACTATAGGACTTAGTAGATTTTGCCAAAGCCTGAGACTAAGCCACCCTATCTTCATGCTCCTCCTTCCAGAAAATGACCTTCTACCCCTCCCTACATACATAACCAAATGCTCAACCATTTGTCCACTGCTGGCGAACTTCCACTCCTGTTTTAGGAGTAGGGTGGAAGGGAGCGGAATTTAACACAGTATGGTATAAAGAGGACCTAGAGCATCTAAATCTTAAGCTCTTTCCTCACATTTCAAAAGTTCATATCCAAAAACATTGTGAAAATAACATAACTTTACTAAGTACAGTCATAATGGAAAGGGATGAAAAGCATGATAATTACAGAAAAGGTGATAATTGGAACTGGGAAAACAATAGTTTACAATGGTCTGAATTCATAAAGAGAAGTACAATTACGAGCCAATATCACAAAAAGAGAATATGGAGACTTTAAATGCAACACAAACTTTTGGAAAAAAAAACAAATAAGAGCTTACCTGCAGCCTCGACACCCCCTTCTCATCTCCCTGGGCAAGTGGACGTTGTATCAAACTGTTCCAATAGGATTTAATAGACAGAGGCTCAAATCTCAAAAATGCCATCAAAGAATACAAATCGAATGAGTTATTTTGTATTGGCGTTCCTGTTACCACCCATCTACAATTAGCTTTCAAGTTGTTAACTGCTCGACTTTGCTGAGCATTCACATTCTTAATGACATGTGCCTCATCCAAGATAACTCGCCACCATTCTATCTTTTTGATAGGAGAATCTATCCATGCGTCTTCACTAGCCAGAATACTATAAGTAGTTAAAACTATGTCATACTTTTCCAGCTCATTGGCATCTCCAGTCCGCTCTCCATAATAAATATATGACTTCAGTGAACCTGGTTTTGTGTGCTCCTCAATCTGTGAGGTCCATGCTGAGAATACAGCTGGTGGACAAACAACCAATGTCGGCCCTGAATTTGAATTGCCAGAACATCTGTCAGGACTAAACACTGTGTTTCCCTTCACCTGTAGAGTGTGTGTTTGTTCAGTCTTTTGCTTCTTCCGTGAATTGTTAGCCTTTCTACTATCTCTTCCCGTTCTATTCCTCTTACTAAATGAAGAAGCACATGTGTCTTCCTCTTCATCTAATCCATCATCTCTCTCAGAATTAAGATGCCCACTTTTGATCGAAGAAATAACATCACCACATTTATCCAAAGCAATCAAAGAAAGGAGAGTAAGTGTCTTCCCCAACCCCATATCATCTGCAAATATTCCACCTCTTATAGGTTCAGGTCTTTTATTGGTAGAGTAATTTGTCAAGACATTCACATAATTACCCTCTTTCTCTTCCCAAAATAGAGGTAATTCTTCAGATTTCTCCCTCTGAACCAACCACCGCAATCCTTCCATCTGGTGCAGAAGAAGCTTTGACTTTATTATACTTTTGGGTGGCTCTAATGCTTTCAGTTCTTCCTTTTTACTGACTTTGTCATCCAACAGCTTAAATATCTCATCAATGTCCCTCCCTTCTAGTGTACTTCTTCTCTCCTTCACTATCTGTGCCTCTGAAAGTGTAAATGACGGATTGCTCTCGCCGATCAAATACAACCCACCATTTGTAATTCCTGATTTTACCATTTCAAATGCTTCAAATCTTGCAAAGATGTGAACTTGACAGGGAAGTTTGTATCTGTTTCCTGGACGAGCCACCTTTGGAACAATTCCTATGCATGAATGATAAACAAACTTGTTTCAAAAATCATATTGCAAACAGACTGGTAACTATCAAAGCGATATTATCATAAAATTTGAAGAGTCAGAGACTGCAACTAAAGAACAAACTCTCTTCTCCAATAGCAAAAAGTTAGGTACTTAATACTGGAAAGAAAAAGAAACTGAATCTGAATTTAAATGCGACTAAATTTTGATTCCTACATTCAAGATAATCAGGTGATGCAGAGACTATAACTAAACATGAGTACTAAATTCAAGAAGTTAACCAACTACTGAAAGATAAAATTCCAAATTTAAAAGAATATCAAGGGAAAATACCACAGGTTGGGAAAAGAAATTCAAGGAACAATCAGGAAAAGGAAATAGAAGGCTCAATGAAAAGTAGAAAAACAAATAAATCACAAAACTCAAGGTAAAACGCAGCTTCTACCTGAGACACCTGTGCATCTCATGTATCTCTGTCCCAATGTTGTCAAAGGAACGCTAAAGCCCCAAAGCTCGGCGAAGCGCTTTGCGCTTCACCTCACTTAATTGGTGCTTTGGCCTAGGCGTCAGGTGCTAAGGGCTGCCTAAAGTGTGTGCACCTTAAGCAATGGGTTCTGTCTTTAATTGCAAAACACATTATAAAGTTAAATTGTAGTTTTTCTCATTCTATGGTTCAAATAATTATTTTTTGTGTTTATAGTTACATTCTACTGCACAAAATTTCTATTTTTTATTTTTCTTTGTGGGCAGTTTTCTTTCCTAAAGCCCATGTTTTAATTGTGTGGTGCGCTTAAGCTTCAACAGCCTTTGGGTCTTTCCTCTTTTGACTACTCTGCTCTGTCCACAACATCCATAAGAATCAAGCAAACAAGTTCAGATTTTCTAACCTTCTGACAACAAATTTTCCAGGAAAAAGACATATGGCATATGAGTGAAGTATTAAAAAAAAAAAGCAGAGTGAGAATGCAAAGAGAACCTCATAGACTACCCCCACCTGCCCGAACCCACAGCTGGAGCAACAACATTTCCAGGAAAAAGACATTTAGCATATGAGTGAAGAACCAAAAAATACACAAGCTGAGAGAAAATGCAAAGAGAACCTCCTACACCACCCCACCTCCCCGAACCCACCCGAAACTAAAGAAATCACTGACACAAACAAAAATGAGGGACAAAGTAGTTGAAACAGATAGTAAGAAAGTTATACAGATCACACAAATGATACTATATCGGTGTTATTATAATATATGAAGTAAGAGATTGAATAAGTGAATTTTGCATGAGTTTTACCGTCAATGGTGATGAGACGGGCGTCCAAAAGCGGTGCTAAAACCATAGCGGCGGAGCGTTCGATGTGTCCAACTTGAATAGAACGAGTATTAAGCACTCTTATAGCATTTGAATCATACTGATTCAGCGGTTCACGTTGAAGTCCAACAATTTCTCGTCCACTGATTGTACCAGTATAGTATTGAAGACCCACAACGTTGACGATCACAAAACCCACCATGTACATCTCCCTTGCTGCAGTGGTGTCGGTCTCTTCTTCCTCTTCAAGCGGTGACAAAGGCCATCGGTCAAGACTCATGAAAACGTCAACTGGGTCTCTCCCTTCTAGCATTTTTTTCCCTCGATTCAAATGGGAGCGGCACAAAGGGAGAGAGAGTTTAAAAAGGGAAAGGCGGGTGTAGAGAGAGAAAAATTGGGTTTTTATGGACATACGGTTAGTAGAGACTAACACCTTGTTTGGTTGTCTTTTGGTCTTTTAAAATCCGTTTGGACAATTTACTAATTTGAAATAGTAATATTTATTTGAAGTTGTTTTCTTTGAATAGTATGTTATTTGGATTTTTTAAGTTTTATGTTTTTTTTTATAAATATAAAAATCTCACAATTTATAAAAATAATTAAAATTTCTTCAACTCTTATACAGTTTTAACAAATAAGCAAATCATAATCATAAATAATGTATCGAAATTTCTTAAAGCGCGCATTAATAAATAGCATATCTTCATGTTATTTTTATAAATAAATATTTACAATTATATGTTATTATAAGCTTTTAAATATACATAATTTTATAAGAATTCACTTGTTATTTAATATAATCCATCCATGTGGTATAGACAATTTATTTATGCCGAGCATAAGTGTTTTTTAACAAAATTTAAAATAATGAATATATTTTTACGAAATATAAATTTATGGATCACATATTATATTTTTAAAAAATTAAAATCACAACTTAAAATTTGAAATCCTGTTTTTCAAAAAAATTGAGATGTGAAATTGAAGTTAAAATTGTGGAGTTTTAAAAAAACAAATATTAACTTCAAATTAAAATTTAAAATATCGCACAGATTTCATAAACAAACGTGGACTTTCTAATATCTCTTTTCTTCCTTAATGACTTCAAAACAGATGAGCCACTATGAGGTTTTAAAAGAAAAGATTAATGTCTATTTGATTTAAAGATCAAATATAAATATCTATAAATTAATTATATTTTGTCTTTATGTAGGTAATAATAAAAGATTAATTTGATTGGACAAATGTAATATTCACTCATTCAAAATATTTATAGTAACACACACCTTCCGGGTAAGATTAAGCGTGATTATATCACGATCCAAAAATTAAGGTCATGATGGCACTTATTAAAATCTCCAATAGGCAAACCAACCCAAAGCCTGGAACAATCGATAACGGGCTAGGGAGCGGAAAATATACAAAGGAGCATAATAACGCAATTAAGAAAGAACAACAGATTGGCCTCCACATTCGCAAGCCAAGGGCCGCTTTTTTGAATGCCTGAGGCGCCTAGCCCATTCCTTCTCGTGTTTGCGGAGGCCAGGCAGGTTGGCTTGCCCGATGGCGGGGCTTTCTCCACGTTCACAAAGGCCTAGAAGTCGATCCTCCGCGATTGCAGGCCTTCCCTTCTGCGTCCGCGATAGTCAATGTGATTGATCTTTTAAATAAAAGACCAGTCACGATCAGATCCATCCCAAACTGTTCGAAACACCATAACCCTAGTTCTAGAGCTCCAAATTGGGTCATTCTAGTTGTTATCTTTCTGGAAAGTTTGTGCATACACGTTGGAGTGATTGGAAATCATTAGGGAGTGTGTATTTGAGTTAAATTTTGCCCCAAAGGGGCTGCCCAACTCATTAATGGTGTCTTTAATTGTAATTTTGTTGCATGGGTTGTTTCGTTAGGTTTTTGAGCTTGGATTGTGACCCATTTTGGGACACAAGTTCAGTAAGCTCATTTGGGCCTTTTGACGGAGTAAATTTTAGGATTCTTGATGTGAGTCCCAATATCTTGTTTTAGACTCAGTTTTGGGTCCGTCTCCATCTTTTATTATTTTATTTTCTAAATGACCGTATTGACGTTGTGATCATGTTGTTCATCGTGTGGCACGTTCAAAGGTCGTTCGAAAGGGCAAAGCTCCAGAATTCTGATTTTGGAGCGCTCGTGATTAGCTTTGAAGTAGGCTATGACTTTCTGGTCTTTAGATTGAGCTTGAGAATGTGAATTCATGTTGATTAGTTGGAATGTGGTTTGGGTTAGTTGTTGATTCATGTTACTTACTTAGAAATCATGTTTTAGGCCGTATTTTTGGGTTGTCGGAAGGGTTAGCATGTTTAATTCCTTATTGTGATCATCCTTACCTTGTTGTCGTTGTTTATACTTAGTGTAATTATTGGAATCTTGTTATTGGCTTTAGCCTAGACGTAGGCTAGTGTTGTCTTAGACTGGTGTTTTGGAGCTGATATGCCTTAAAGATTCTCTGAATTTGCTTCGGACGGCTTAACTCTCTGTAGACTGATAGAGCAGACTTGGGTCTGATAGTGGAGAGTTAGATAAGAAGTAACTTAGCTCTCGTGACCTATTATATTATCCGTAATTCCCTCGATGTTTGGGCCTAGTGATTGTTCGGTTATAATTTCGGGTGTCGATTGACTTATCAAAATTGGATGGGTGCAAGCTTGGAGTAATTTATTGATGGCACTCAACATGGGATTTCTCCCTGGCTACTCATATTGTCCCAAAATCAATGTCTAGCCTAATGACCTCTTCTGCCACAGTTCAAGTACTAACGTATCTCTTCAGCCATAGTTTGAGTCCTAGCTACCTCTTCAACTATGGTTTGAGTTCTAACGTATCTCTTCATCCATGATTTGAGTCCTAACGTGTCTCTTCATCTATGGTTTGATTCATGGCATCACCCTTATTAGCCGAGTTTGAATCCTGACTTGGTGATTCTATTGGCTTCTTTGGGGTGCCTTAGCCTCGGTTTAAGTCCGATGATGGATTTGTCAGTTGGAATGTCCTAATATCAATTAGTAGTATCCTTAGTTTTTCTGTGTACTCATTGTCCTTATGGGGATTCCCTTGAGTTTTACTTAAACTTGCACACGAGTGTACCTTTTGGGCTTATGGGGCCCTAATGAGGTGATAGTTAGTTTAGCTTGCTTTTACGCTCCTTCCTAGACTCGTGTGCTTTCTTTAATAGAGTTTTGTTCATTTGGCCTCTGTAGTTTTAATTCCAATTTTTCATATTGTCTTTACTTTTCAAACTCAATCGGCTATGATGTCTACTGGGTACCTGTTGTTTTAGTGCCCATAGTACACTCTGCATCTATTTTGTGATACAGGTTCGAGCACCGGTTATCAACGTTGGGTTCAAGCCAGTTGTAGGGGATTTGAAGACAAGGTTGAGCATCATTATAATGACCCTGAAGGTCATTTTCAACATTTTCGATAAAATTATCATTTTACCTCTCTCGTTAGTTTTTCCAAGTCACTTTTGGTTGGGTCCGAAAGCCGGTTTTTAAAAATCTTGTGAAAAGTTGAGATTTTACTAAAGAAATGAGTTTTAAAGGCTTAAGTTGTCAAATTTTGAGTTTCGGAATCATTTGGAGATTCGAGTCTTGGGATGGAATTATGTCAATTTCATTAGTTCCGGAATGTGGAAATTGGTCTAGGAGATCTGTCAGAATTAGATTTGGACTTGAAACCTGGATTGTAGGTCTGAAGTTGGAAATTGAATTAAAGTTTGATCCAATTTTGACTTTGGTCAACATTTGAGGTTCGGGTATTCGGATCGAAATTCTTATGGTTCAATAGTTTCGGAGGGTGATTCTAACGCTAGAAATGGCTTTGTTATAATTTTTAGAAGTTTCGAGAGTATTTTGGATATTTCAAGTGTCGAAACTAGTTTAGTTGCGACTTATCAGATTTCAGGTGAAGAATACCTCGAATTTGAATTCTGACGATTCCATTGAGTCAAGAACGTCGAATTTAGTAGAATTACATATATGGTTTGTGTATACGTGATTTCGAACGAATCTCGAGGGTCATTTAGGAAGTTTTTGAGACTTAAAGATTTTGAAGTTGCTGATCTCTAGGTGAGTGTCGCTTTAGCGACGATCACTTAAGCGAGACCCTATCACTTTAGCAATGTCCACTTAAGCGATGCCTTCGTCATGTTAGCAAGGCAGACTACTTAAGCAAAGTGAACCCCGGATCGTAAAAGCGATAGTCCGCTTTAGCGACCCTATGTCGCTTTAGCGACATCTGAAGAGAGTTTTAGACGAGGTTTAAGGTGTTTTCACCATTTTTGAACATTTCAAACTCGGTTTAGGCAATTTATTCAAGGTTTTTCATGAAAAAACTATTGGGTAATAAATTTCTAACACTTTCCTTCAATTCCCATTGAATATTTTCTGAATTTAATCTCATAATGTGAATTTCAAATTGGAGATTTTGAGTTTTCATGAACATGAACTTTTGAAAGAAAAATTGGATTTGTTAATTCATTTTAACCTCATTTTTGAAATGGTTTTCACCATTAGAATCCTGATTACTTGAGGAATATTTTCATCTAAAAATATTCAAATTTTGAGTTCGTTTTCCGATAGAAAATATTGACAATTTTATCCTTTTTCACCCGAATTGTTTGATTTTAGTGTCAATAGCTTTAAAATATGATTGTGAGTCTATATTTGATTAAATTATGGAGATTTGGAGTGTCGTTAGAGAGGAAAATCTTTGATTTTGGATTGTTCATGACTTTTGGCTAAGGCAAGTGGAATTATAACCTTCGTTAAGTATGTTGAACCTTGTATTTTTCTATGTGAGTGAATTAGGGTGTATTGGGTTATTAGATTGAGTTGAATTATATAATTTAAAAGTGTGATCGTTGAATTTGGATATGGGTAATTGTCTAAATATTGTAAATTACGAGATGTTGACTTATTGTGTGATTGTGGACTATATGATATCATATGCGAATATTTATCATGCTTCACTCATTACTTGTGTATATACTTATCTATGATGACTGAGAAATAATATGAGTGAGACACTGGATATTGGAATTGAGGTTTCTATCGGTCAAGGTGATTTGTCGAGGTCTCTTTCGGCGGCCGAGGTCTTTTCCGGCAGATATTATGACCGAGGTCTCTTCCGGTAGATATTGGCCGAGGTCTTTTCTGAAAATGATGAATGATACTTGGTCTATGTGAGGCCCCCATGGGTTCCAGTCTAAGGTGATCAGCGGATGTGTAACGTAGGACAGACATACATTACGATTATTTGATAGGCATTTATATCTATTTCATCCTGTGACTGTTTATGATTGAGATTTCTAGTGTATGCTTGAGTATGGTGATGATAACATATATGTACTTTCTATTTGTGGACTGTCTAGTATTCTGAGATAATTTTTGTATAAATTGTATAGACTGGGTTGTTTGAATACATGTGTGTAGTTGTGGATGATTGTGGTTGGGATGTCAGGAGTAGCTGTGTTCCGTATTGCTTTACTTAGGTTTTAGTTTCCATTTTGCTGAGTACCGTATTGTTGGTGCTCACCCCTTTCTTCTACACCTATGTAGGATCTAAGACCCGTACCTTCTGCTCTTAGCATTTCTGTGGATTGGACCGAGCTTCCGTACTTGTGAGAGGTAGCAACTTATCTTCTCCGATAGACTCTGCCGCCCATTTATCTTATGTTTAGTTCTGTTTGAGGACTGAGACATTTGGACTTTTACTTTCTTATTTCTGTCAAAAACTAGTGTCTTGTACATGTGAAACCAAGTCTTGGGTGGTTTAGAATCTAGTTTTCCGCTTATCCTTATCTATATCATATTAGACTTTACATTTTCGATTTTATTTCCATTTATTTTGAATTTTTTTGACTCTTAGGATGACTCGCCTTGGTGGGTTAGGCGAGTGTCATCACACTCGATTCCGAGTTGTGAAAAATTGGTATCAAAGCCCTTGGTTCATAGGTCTCACATGTGTACAAGCCCAGTCTAGTAAAGCCTTGAGAATCGGTGTAGAGACATTCGTTACTTATCTTTGAGGAGCTATGAAGAATGTTAAGAAATCCTCCGTTTACTTCTTTCAATTCTGTCGTGTGTGGGTTCATGTATAAGTGCTGAGTTTTCGTGTGTTCTTTCGGCAGATGGCTAGAAATCAAGCATCAACTTTTATTGGACGAGGAGAGCCAACCCCTGAATTGCAACTGAGACCCCAGTTTAGGGTAGAGGTAGAGACAGAGCCAGAGGTCGAGGTAAGGGCTAGGGCCGAGAAGCGGCACCATCCAGGGATCATAAGAGGGGTATTTCCCCCGTGCCGGCAATAGAGGCCAGAGGAGATCAGATTTCTCCTGAGTATGCGGCAGCGCCATTACTATAGGATACTCTACTAAGGGTTTTAGGCGTGCTTGAGACTATGGCACAGACTGGCTGCCCAGCTGGCACACCAGGTACATCACAAACTCGAGTGAGGATCCAGGTACCAGACAAGCAGCAGGCTCTTGAGGCTCGGAAACAGGCAGGACAGCCGTTGGTTGTCACGATCCGACCTAGGGCCTAGTTGTAACACAACAATTAAAACCCCGAAGGGGCACCAACCAAGCCTCTTGTACATATCATAAGCATACATAAGGTAAAGTAAAAACGAAAACATCATAAGAGAGTTTAAACCATGAATAGTAAATGAAGAATGTTATATGACAACATAGACTCGAAATATTTGTCCAACTAGATGCCTCTACTCATGAACATTGGTGGGGCTAAGACATGTCCCTAGCTCACCCTCAACATGAAACATAGCAAAAGTATTTTAAAAAAATAACCAACTCGATGACTAGTCCCCGATAAATGAGGACTCACCACATACACCACCAGATAGGAAAGCTTAACTAGTCATGTAGATGAATATGATCTTCAACCTCAACCCCTACATTATGAGACAATGTAGGCAAAAAGTATGCATTATTACGTTGGAATGTACTAAGTATGAGCGCATGATATGCAACATGAATCATAATATGCAGTGACCAAGATTATACATAATAAAAGGGTTAAGTAAAGTCATAAGGAATACCATGATGATCAAGCATTTAAAAGACATAGATGAAGATCATAAAGTAGTATAATAGTCATAAAAATATGTGGGATAGGAACCATAACTGACATTAAGACCATGCGAGCTATAACATGGAATCTCGTTGTCTCTTCATATAATGAAGAAAAGGGGAATCTACTAGTCAAGGTAGACTCTACCCCGCTAGGCGGGTCATGTACATACTCTATATGTGGATCCAATAGCTAGACCATAAAGAAAACCTACGGTGTCATGTAGTTTAAGAAATATGAGGTTGCTACTAGGGCTTTTGGTAGGGCCCCCACCTCAATTCCACTCGATGCTAAGTCAAATTCCACGGAATACATACATAGCTGTAATGACCCTACAAGTCATTTTTTTGGAATTTTTGTAAAATAACTATTTTACCCCTCTCTTTAGATGCCCCGAGTCGTTTTTAATTGTTACCGGGTGTTGATTTTTAGAAAATTCCATGAAAAGTTAAGTCCTTGGAAATTTTGAGTTTTCATAAGCTTTAACTATTAAAAAGTGGTATTTGAGGTCAATTGGAGCTACGGGTCTCGGAATGGAATTTTGTTGATTCCAACAACTCCGAAATGTCAAAATAGGCTTAGAAGACTTTACGGAATCAGTTTTGGAGTTGTAATGAAGATTTGAGGCCTTGAGTTGAGAATTTGAGGAACTTTAAGCCAAAGTTTGACTTTGGTCAACTTTTGGAGTTTCGATACTCGGAATGGAATTTCGATGACTCCGTTGGATTTGGGAGATTGTCTTTGGTCTAAAAGAAGTGTTGGTTGAATTTTTAGAGGTCCCGAGTTCGTTTTGGTATTTTGAAGGCCTAAGTTGATTTAGTTGCGACTTTTTGAGTTTTGGGTCAATGAAATTTCGAATTCAAATTTTGATGATTCCATCAGCTCCGGAATGACCAAATTAGTCTAGTAGCACTGTTGGAATGTCTATTGAGGCAATCGATACAAGTTTGGGGCCATTTGGCGCTTTTGACTTTGAAACTTAGCTTATGGTTGACTTTGGTCAACATTCTTGGAAAACGTGCTCGAATAAAAATTCGGACAGTGTGGTTAGTTCCGGAATGTCGATTTTGGTCAGGAATGACCTTTTGTTCGCTTCCCGAGGCTCTTGAGCTAATATCGAGGCCCGTTGTAGAAAATGACACTTGGATGTGGGACCCACTTTTTATTAAAATAAACTCGTATGGGAATTCTGAATACGCCATTGAGTCCGAAACATCGAATTTAGTGTGTTAGCATATTCGGTTTATTTTTATCGGGTTCCGAACGAATTCCGAAGGTTCGTTCAGAGACTTTATATTGTGGCAAAAAAATCAGAAAATATCTGCAACAAAGAGTGCAGATTTTCAGATTTTCTCCTCAACTTTGAACCTTCATAACTTGAGTTCTAGAGCTCCATTTTGGGTGATTCGAAGCCCAGTGTGTTCGGTAAGCTCATGGCTACACATTGGAGTTCTTGGGGACTGCTGGGTACTCTTCTTTTGTGGTAAATTCGCGTTATAGCAGCTGCCCTTTCTATTTTCAAAATTAATTTTTGTTGAATTTTGAGAATTTAGTTCTTGACCTATATAAACCCAATTTTGGTGATTCAAGGGTCTAAATTCAAGAGAATTTCGTGAGGAATCTCGTGATAATCTCAGAAACGTGAGGAGAAGCTTCGTTCGAGGTAAATATGCGTTTTAAGTTACTGATTTAGTCATTTTCGGAATGAAATTTTATGGAATTTTGGAAGAGTGTATCTTAGTCAATATAACTTCATTTTGAGTGATTATTAAGGCTAGATTGTGGGGTTTTTCGCAAGGAACGTCATGGTATAATTTGTTTTGATTGACAGATTTTTGTTCAACGTATGAAGAGGCTGCCTTATATTGTTTTCTTAGTTTGAAAATGTGAGAATTGATTGTTTGATCGTCTTACGTAATTTCCCACCCCGAATTGTGTTATAAATATGATTTGTGAGCTTGGAGTGACGTTTAGAACTTATTTTGGGGTCAAATCTGGAATTTCGTATGTGGTCCCACAATTCCCATTTTCGATCCCAAAATTGGTCCATCTCTAAAAATTATGAAATTAGTGTCTAAATGACCGTATCGACGTTGTGGTTCTATTTTTGATAGCTTGGCAGCGTTCCGAGGCCATTCGAAAGGGAAAAGCTTCATCACAGTCATTTGGAGCCCGCGTGTTTAGCCTACAGGTAGGCTACGGTTTTACCTATCTTTAGATTGAGCTAGAATGTGTGAAAGCATGTTGAAATAGTTGGAATTTGGGTTGGGTAGTTTGATTGTATATCTTAGGTGGTAGAAATCATGCTTTAGGCTTATTATTGGGTTTTCGAATATTTTGAAGCATGTGTATCTTGTTGTTATTTGTTAGTATTATAAGGAGAGTTGAATGAGCATGTTGTTGATACTATGGGGTATGTTGGCCTTAGTATAATATGTAAACTTTCTTTAGATGTCCCAGCGTCGTTCCGATGGACTTAGATCCTTGTAGAATGGTGTAGCAGGCTAGTGCCTGATAGTTTGGCCTTAGTTAGGCGTTATCCTTGCTCTTAAGAATATCTTCATCTATAAATCGATACAATCGTGACTTTCGTGATGCATTAACAATATTAGATTTCATGATCATTGCACTTGGCTCCGGTTCCATTTTTGGCGGCATAATAGTTGACTCATTTGGGAAAAGATTTTTGGTACTGTTGTATTCTAGTTGGGAAGTAGAATGTTTGGCATCATGGGATAAATTATCTGTGAGCATCCGGGTACCCAGTCCCGGCCTCCATTCTGAATTATCGGGGAGCATCCGAGTACCCAGCCCTGGCCTCCGCCGACTTATTTGTATGATGAGCATCCGGGTATCCAGTCCTGGCCTTGATCATATCGATGTGTTACGGCGAGCATCCTGGTACCAGTCCAGGCCTCGACCGCACCGATGTAATACGGCATGCATCCGGGTAACCAATCCCGGTCTCGACCGCACTTATATATTATGCCAAGCATCCGGGTACCCAGTCCCGTCCTTGACCACTTTGAACATTTGGGTGAGCCTCTAGGTCCCAGTCCTAGCCTCGACCCCTAAGTCACCACTAGATCAATTGACTCTTAGAGATTCTGGGTTTGGAAATGATATAGTACTTCGGCTCCTAATATCGCAGATTCTTGGTTCCTAGCCTTGGTAGTTGTAGCTATTCTGTGTACTCGGCGGGCTTATGGGGGTTCGTCCGAGTTTTTATTTAACTTGCGCACGAGTATCCCAGTTGGGCTTATGAAGGCCTAGTTGGGTATAGTTAGTTGTAGTTTTCATAGGTAGTACTCTTTTCCTTTTTGATGCTTATGTTGACTCCTATTTAGGCTATTCTTCTTTTTCTTATTATTTTTACCTTTTCTGCTCAGTCGGCCTATGATGCCTACTGGGTACCTGTTGTCTTGGTACTTATACTATACTCTGCATCTACTTTCGTGATGCAGGACCGAGCACCAGCTATCGCCGTGGATAAATCGAGCCTGTTGCAGTCAACTTCGGAGACTAGGGTGAGTACTTGGAGTTTTTAGATCATTCCTGTCTCCTTCAACATGGATGACCCATCTTTTGCCTTCTGAGACTAGCCAGTGGTTATATATATTTTTGGTCCACTTTCGGGACTTGTACTCGTATTTTATTTTGTAGCATCTCTGTACTTGTGACTTCCAGGTTTTGGGAGGGATATTTAGTTGTGTAAAACATATTTTGGGTTACTTCCGCTTACTCATTCTATTTACTTTTATAATTCGATACTTTTATTTAGTTTCTGCCCTCAAACCTATTATTTGAAGTTCCGGTTGATGGGTTGGCTTACCTACTAGAGGGTTATAGTAGGTGTCATCATGACCTGATGAAAAATGGGTCGTGACAAGTTGGTATCAAAGCGCCAGGTTCATTAGTCTCACTTGTATAGAGCTAACGTCTAGTAGAGTCTCGCGGATAGGTGCGGAGACGTCCGTAACTTATCTTCGGGAGGCTACAGGATGTCATTAGGAACATTCTCTATGTTGTGTCTTATTGATTTTGTGAAATCTTATTTGTTCCACTCTTTTGCAGGAATGGTTCGTACGCGCGGTACCACCAGTCATGATAACGCACCAAGGCCTGGCATGCCTAGAGGTCATCCTCGTGGGATAGGTAGGGGAGCAACACTAGCTCCCAACCCGAAAATAGAGCCGGAGCTAGTAGAGGAGCATCAGGACGCTCTTATTCCTACTCAGCCAGAGGGACCACCACCACCAGCACAGCCTCCAACAGCACCAGTTATGACCCCAGCACTACAGGCAGCGATTGTTTAGCTCTTCATGGCTATTGGAGTTGTACTACAGGCCCCGATCCCAGTATCGGGCATACCAGCACTACAGGATCCGCTCGTTCAGCCGGCACTTGAGGTTCAACTGCCTCCACCAGTTGTTGCACCCCCGCCAACAGTTATAGAGGGTATGATGTCATTACAGGATCAGAAGATGTTAGGGGTATTTTAGAGGCTGTCGCCCCCGATATTTTCTAGAGCCACTGGCGAGGATGCAATGGAGTTCTTGACTACCTGTCAAGAGCAGCTCTATTCCTTGAGTCTTATGGAATCCAAAGGCGCCGACTTCACTGCTCACCCGTTCAGAGGGGCAGCCAGATAGTGGTGGTGCTCTTATTTGCAGTCCAGACCAGCTGGGTCACCACCATTGACATGGGCCCAGTTCTCAGAGGCTTACTTGGCTTGATACATCCCTAGGAGTGTTCGGGACCGACTTCGGGATCAGTTTACTCGGTTGGAGCAGGGCCACATGACGATTGTAGAGTACGAGGCTAGGTTTCATCATTTTTCCCGACATGCCACTATGATTCTACCCACTGAGGAGGAGTGGGTACGATGTTTTGTGCGCAGATTGAGACCTTACCTGAGATTGGGGACCGAACACCTTGTTTCTGCGGGCCGCTCTTTTCTGGATGTGGTGGATCATGCCCACACGATCGAAATTATTCATCGCCAGGCCCAAGGGGGCAGCGATAAGAGACCCAGGCATTAGGGTAGCTTTAGTGGGTCCCATTTTAGAGGCCATGATAGTTATGACAGGCCCCGCCAGCGATTTCAGCAGGATAGGTACTAGCAGAGTCAGTTCAGTCGGCCGATTCAGGCCGCCCTGCCAGCAATTGAGGGTAGTCAACCCCATTTGGGAGGTTCTATCACAGGGAAAAGCTCGAGGGGATCAGGTTTGCTTTCTTCCTACCGCGGATGAGTTATCACGGGTCACTCAGCTTCAGGATATTTCGATTGTGGCTCACTAGAGCACTGGGCTAGGGAGTGTCCCGGTCAGGCTAGACCATTGGTAGTAGCACCACCTCCACCAGGAGGTATAGATTGGGGTCACGGCCGCAGCGATGGTCAGTAGGGTATTCGGGGAGGTTCCCGAGGAGGCAAGTCAGGTGGTAGGGTGAATATTCGTGGGGGAGACCGACAGGGCCACTTCTATGCTGCTCCGGAGAGGGCAGAGGCTGAGGCCTCAGATGATGTTATCACAAGTACTATCCTTATTTATCAGCAGACTACTTCAGCTTTATTTGATCCAGGTTCCACGTATTCTTATGTGTCTATATATTTTGCTCCACATTTGGGTATTCCTTATGAGTCACTTGAGGTACCGTTATATGTTTCGACCCCGGTAGGGGATTCTTTAGTAGTGGATCAGGTTTGTAGATCCTATGCAGTGACTATTGAGGGGCATGAGACTCGGGCAGATCTTATTTTACTTGATATGCTGGACTTCAATGTTATTATGGGCATGGATTGGCTATCCCCTCATCCTGCAGTTTTGGACTGTTATGCCAAGACCGTTATATTAGCCATGCCTGGTATTCCCCCGGTCTTATGGCAGGGTGTTTATAGTTGCTTACCGACTGGGATCATATCCTTTATGCGGGCCCGACGGCTAGTTGCATCCGGGTTCTTAGCGTACTTAGCTTATGTCTGTGATGTGTCTAGCGAGGCCCCTACTATTGATTCAGTTCCTGTGGTTAGGGAGTATACTGATGTCTTTCCTACTGACCTACCTGGTCTACCCCTAGAGAGAGATATTGACTTTGCCATAGATTTGGAGCTGGGAACTAAGCCTATTTCTATACCACCATATCGTATGGCCCCTGCAGAGCTCAAGAAGCTTAGTGTGCAGCTTGAGGATCTTCTAGGTAAGGGATTTATTCGCCCGAGTGTGTCGCCGTGGGGTGCGCCCGTCTTATTTGTTAAGAAGAAGGATGGGACTATGCGGATGTGTGTTAATTACAGACAGTTGAACAAGGTGACGGTGAAAAGCTGTTACCCCATACCCTGTATCGATGATCTATTCGATCAGCTTCAGGGTGCAATCATGTTTTCTAAGATTGACTTGAGGTCTGGCTACCATTAGTTGCGGATTAGAGCAGCCGACATTCCTAAGACTGCTTTTCGGACTCGCTATGGCCACTATGAGTTTCTTGTGATGTCTTTTGGGCTTACCAATGCCCCCACAACTTTTATGGACCTTATGACTTGAGTATTCAGACCTTATCTTGACTCCTTCATGATTATATTCATCGATGACATATTGGTATACTCGATGAGTAGGAAGGAGCACGAGCAACACTTGAGGGTTGTGCTCCAGACTTTGAGAGATCAGCAGCTTTAGGCTAAATTCTCAAAATGCGAGTTTTGGTTGGAGTCTGTGGCATTTCTGGGACATGTGGTGTCTAGAGAGGGTATCAGAGTAGATCCAACGAAGATTGAGGCTATTCGTGGTTGGGCTAGGCCCACATCTGTTATAGAGATTCGGAGTTTCATTGGATTAGCTGGGTATTATAGATGATTCATTGAGGGTTTCTCTACCATTGCAGCCCCATTGACCCGGTTGACCCGCCAAGATGTTCCTTTTGTGTGGTCCGAGGAGTGTGAGATGAGCTTTCAAAAGCTTAAGGAGTTGCTTACCACTGCTCCTATTCTGACTCTACCAGTTGAGGGAGAGATCTTTTCGGTATATTGTGATGCTTCTGGTGTAGGTCTTGGGTGTGTAATGATGCAGTGTGGCTGAGTTATTGCTTATGATACCACCCGAGCAAGGCGAATGTAGTAGCGGATGCCTTGAGCCGGAAGACAGAGAGTATGGGGAGTTTAGCTTACTTGTCTGCTGCGAAGCAACCCCTGGCCTTGGACATCTAGTATTTGGCTAATCAGATGGTCAGGTTGGAAATCTCATATTCCGGACCAATTTTAGCTTTTGTGAGAGCTCGATCATCTCTATTGGACCAGATTCGTGGCCGGCAGTATGAGGATGGAGAATTAGTAAAACTTCGAGAGTTAGTATTGTGAGGTGAGGGTGGCCAGGCTTCTATAGATTCGGATGGCATACTACGGTTCGATGGTCGCCTTTGTGTTCCTAGAGTTGGAGACTTCATTCAGTTGATCCTTCACGAGGCCCACGATTCTAAATATTCTATCCATCCGGGCACCGCGAAGATGTATCGGGATTTGAGACAATATTACTGGTAGAGTGGTATGAAGAGAGATATATCTGAGTATATATCCCATTGTTTAAGTTGCTAGCAGGTTAAGGCGGAGCATCAGAGGCCTGGTGGAGTCTTTCAGAGATTACCCATTCCCGAGTGGAAATGGGAACGAATTACCATGGACTTCGTAATGGGATTGCCTTGATCATCCAGAGGTAATGATGGTATTTGGGTCATCGTTGATCGATTGACCAAGTCAGCGCATTTCTTGCTAGTACGGTCCACTTTTACTGCAGATCGTCTAGCTCGAATCTATATTCAGGAGGTGGTCCATCTGCACGGGGTACCGATATCCATTATATCAGATAGGGGATCTCAATTTACTTCCAATTTCTGGAGGGCCTTTCAGAGAGAGTTGGGCACCCGGGTTGATCTTAGTATGGAATTTCATCCACAAACCAATGGTCAGTCAGAGCATACTATTTAGGTTTTGGAGGATATGTTGCGAGCTTGTGTATTAGAGTTCAAGGGTCATTGGGAGCAGTACTTAGCTTTGGCAGAGTTTGCGTACAACAATAGTTACCACTCTAGCATTCAGATGGCCCCGTTTGAAGCCTTATATGGTAGGCATTGTCGTACTCCGGTTGGTTGGTTTGAGTCTTCAGAGCCTAGGCCGTACAGTACCGATTTACTTCAGGATGCCATAGCCAGAGTTCGGGTTATTCAGGATAGGTTAAGGACAGCTCAGAGTAGGCACTAGAGTTATGCTGATCGCAGGCATTGGCCGTTGCGCTTCGAGGTAGGAGATCAGGTGTTCTTGCGGGTGTCTCCCTTGAAGGGCGTGGTGAGATTCGGCAGGCGGGGTAAGCTTAGCCCAGGTATATCGGGCCGTTTGAGATTCTGAGGAAAGTTGGAGAGGTTTCTTATGAGTTGGCTTTGCCACAAGTATTTTTAGCTGTACACCCTATTTTTCATGTTTCTATGCTACGCCGGTATATTCCAGATGAGTCTAACGTGCTTCACTATGACTCTGTTGAGTTGGATGATCGCCTGACTTTTGTTGAGTAGCCAGTGGCGCCATCGTCCGATCGAGGAGGCTACATGGGAGACCGAATAGGAGATGCGGGAGCAATTCCCCACCTTATTTGACCCTCCAGATATACTCTTGTCCTTACTTTCGCGGACGAAAGTTCTTTTAGTAGTGGATGTTGTAATGACCCTAAAGGTCATTTTTTGGAATTTTTGTAAAATGACCATTTTACCCCTCCCTTTAAATTCCCCGAGTCATTTTAAATTATTACCGGGTGTTGATTTTTAGAAAATCCCATGAAAAGTTAAGTCCTTGGAAATTTTGAGTTTTCATAAGCTTTAACTATTAAAAAGTGGTATTTGGGGTCAATTGGAGCTACGGGTCTCGTAATGGAATTACGTTGATTCCAACAGCTGCGAAATGTCAAAATAGGCTTAGGAGACTTTACGGAATCAGTTTTGGAGTTGTAACGAAGATTTGAGGCCTTGAGTTGAGAATTTGAGGAATTGTAAGCCAAGATTTGACTTTGGTCAACTTTTGGAGTTTCGATGCTCGGAATGGAATTCCGATGACTCCATTGGATTCGGGAGATGGGTTTTGGTCTAGAAGAAGTATTGGTTGAATTTTTAGAGGTCCCGAGTTCATTTTGATATTTTGAAGGCCTAAGTTGGTTTAGTTGCGACTTTTTGAGTTTTGGGTCAACAAAATCTCGAATTCAAATTCTGATGATTCCATCAGCTCCGGAATGACCAAATTTGTCTAGTAGCACTGTTGGAATGGCTATCGAGGCAATCGATACGAGTTTTGGGCCATTTGACGCTTTTGACTTTGAAACTTAGCCTATGGTTGACTTTGGTCAACATTCTTGAAAAATGTGCTTGAATAAAAATTCTGACAGCGTGGTTAGTTCTGGAATGTCGATTTTAATCAAGAATGACCTTTCGTTCGCTTCCCGAGGCTCCCGAGTTAATATCAACGCCAGTTGTAGAAAATGACACTTGGATGTGGGACCCACTTTTATTAAAATAAACTCGTATGGGAATTCTGAATACGCCATTGAGTCCGGAACGTCGAATTTAGTGTGTTAGCATATTCGGTTTATTTTTATCGGGTTCCGAATGAATTCCGAAGGTTCGTTCGGAGACTTTATATTGTGGCAAAAAAATCGGAAAAAATCTGCAACAAAGAGTGCAGATTTTCAGATTTTTTCTCCTCAACTTTGAACCTTCATAACTTGGGTTCTAGAGCTCCATTTTGGGTGATTCAAAGCCCAGTGTGTTTGGGAAGTTCATGGCTACGCATTGGAGTTCTTGGGGACTGTTGGGTACTCTTCGTTTGAGGTGAATTCGCGTTATAGCAGCTGCCCTTTCTATTTTCGGAATTAATTTTTGTTGAATTTTGAGAATTTAGTTCTTGACCTATATAAACCCGATTTTGGTTATTCAAGGATCTAAATTCAAGAGAATTTCGTGAGGAATCTCGTGGTAATCTCATAAATGAGAGGAGAAGCTTTGTTCGAGGTAAAAATGCATTTGAAGTTACTGATTTAGTCATTTTCGGAATAAAATTTTGTGGAATTTTGAAAGAGTGTATCTTGGTCAATATAACTTCGTTTTGAGTGATTCTTGAGGCTAGATTTTGGGGTTTTTTACAAGAAAAGTCATGGTATAATTTGTTTTGATTGAAATATTTTCGTTTTTGAGAAATCAATGTATAAAGAGGCTGCCTTATATTGTTTTCTTAGTTTGAAAATATGGGAATTGATTGTTTGATCGTCTTACATAATTTCCCACCCCGAATTGTGTTATAAATCTGATTTGTGAGCTTGGAGTAACGTTTAGAAACTGTTTTGGGGGTGAAATCCGGAATTTCATATGTGGGTCCCACAATTCCCGTTTTCGATCCCAAAATTGGTCCATCTCCAAAAATTATAAAATTAGTATCTAAACGACCGTATCGATGTTGTGGTTCTATTTTTGATAGCTTGGCAGCGTTCCAAGGCCGTTCGAAAGGGAAAAGCTCTAGCACAGTGATTTGGAGCCCGCGTATTTAGCCTACAGGTAGGCTACGGTTTTATCTATCTTTAGATTGAGCTGGAATGTGTGAAAACATGTTGAAATAGTTGGAATTTGGGTTGGGTAGTTTGATTGTATATCTTAGGTGGTAGAAATCATGCTTTAGGCTTATTATCGGGTTTTCGCTTGGCAGCGTTCCAAGGCCGTTCGAAAGGGAAAAGCTCTAGCACAGTGATTTGGAGCCCGCGTATTTAGCCTACAGGTAGGCTACGGTTTTACCTATCTTTAGATTGAGTTGGAATGTGTGAAAACATGTTGAAATAGTTGGAATTTGGGTTGGGTAGTTTGATTGTATATCTTAGGTGGTAGAAATCATGCTTTAGGCTTATTATCGAGTTTTCGGATATTTAGAAGCATGTGTATCTTGTCGTTATTTGTTAGTATTATAAGGAGAGTTGAATGAGCATGTTGTTGATACTGTGGGGTATGTTGGCCTTAATATAGGATGTAAACTTGCTTTAGATGTCCCGGCGTCGTTTCGATGGACTTAGATCCTTGCAGAATGGTGTAGTGGGCTAGTGCCTGGTAGTTTGGCCTTAGTTAGGCGTTACCCTTGCTCTTAAGAATATCTTCATCCATAAATCGATACAATCGTGACTTTCGTGATGCATCGGCAATATTAGATTTCATGATCATTGCACTTGGCTCCGGTTCCATTTTTGGCGGCATAGCAGTTGACTTATTTGGGAAAAGATTTTTGGTACTGTTGTATTCTAGTTGGGAAGTAGAATGTTTGGCATCATGGGATAAATTATCTGTGAGCATATGGGTACCCAGTCCCGGCCTCCATTCTGAATTATCGGGGAGCATCCGGGTACCCAGCCCCGGCCTCTGCCGACTTGCTAGTATGATGAGCATCCCGATATCCACTCCTGGCCTCAATCATATCGATGTGTTACAGCAAGCATCCTGGTACCAGTCCAGGCCTCGACCGCACCGATGTAATACGGCGAGTATTCGGGTACCCAGTCCCGGCCTCGACCGCACTTATGTATTATGCCAAGCATCCGGATACCCAGTCCCGACCTTGACCACTTTGAACATTCGGGTGAGCCTCTGGGTCCTAGTCCCAGCCACGACCCCTAAGTCACCACTAGATCGATTGACTCTTAGAGATTCTGGGTTTGGAAATGAAATAGTACTTTGGCTCCTAACATTGCAGATTCTTGGTTCCTAGCCTTGGTAGTTGTAGCTATTCTGTGTACTCGGCGGGCTTATGGGGGTTCGTCCGAGTTTTTATTTAACGTGTGCACGAGTGTCCCGGTTGGGCTTATGGGGGCCTAGTTGGGTATAGTTAGCTGTAGTTTTCATAGGTAGTACTCTTTTCCCTTTTGATGCTTATGTTGACTCTTATTTAGGCTTTTCTTCTTTTTCATATTGTTTTTACCGTTTCTGCTTAGTCGGCCTATGATGCCTACTGGGTACCTGTTGTCTTGGTACTTATACTACACTCTGCATCTACTTTCGTGATGTAGGACCGAGCACCAGCTATCGCCGTGGATAAATCGAGCCTGTTGTAGTCAACCTCGGAGACTAGGGTGATTACTTGGCGTTTTTAGATCATTCCTATCTCCTTCAGCATGGATGGCCCGTCTTTTGCCTTCTAAGACTAGCCAGTGGTTATATATATTTTCGGTCCACTTTCGGGACTTGTACTCATATTTTATTTTGTAGCAGCTCTGTACTTGTGACTTCCAGGTTCTGGGAGGGATCTTTAGTTGTGTAAAATATGTTTTGGGTTACTTCCGCTTACTCATTCTATTTACTTTTATAATTCGATACTCTTATTTAGTTTCTACCCTCAAACCCATTATTTGAAGTTTCGGTTGACGAGTTGGCTTACCTACTAGAGGGTTATAGTAGGTGTCATCATGACCTGATGAAAAATAGGTGGGGACAATAGCATAGTAATCATAGTTAACATATCATAGACATGATCATAGGTTTGAAACTCATAGAGTAGCTCATTTTATAATGTAAGTACAAGTGAGTATTTTCCTTCCACATTACAAATCATACATACATAATTCATATCATTAGGACTTAAGTCACCACATAGGACCCTAAGTCACCCTTTCCATAATTTGAATAAAGAAAGCATAATTTGAAACATACTTAAAATCATACTTGAATAGTCATGCTTGAAACTAAATTCATGTAATGGAGGAGTAATTCATGCTTGCTTGAGAGATTAAATCATAAATGAAATGAAATTCATGCACTTAGAAGAGTTGTTTATGAGAGGTAAGGATCAACAAAACAAAATAAAAGAACTTTATCACATACATGGCATTAGGGAAATGCATTTTCTGGAAAACTGGGCTATGGCGCTACAGTGGCGTGTCACGCCAAGGTGTAAAACACTGGGGGCTATGCAAGCGCTATAGTGGTGCATCGCACCAGGGTATAAACTACAGAGACACATTCCTGGCGCGATAGTGGTGCACCGACCCAGCATTTTCCCAATAAATTTCCAAACATTTTTATCATTTTCATGAATTTTTATCCCCTATAATGAGATCCTAAGTCCTAATTAACAATATAATGAATATATATGAAGAATCTACCAATCTTAAGAAATTACCAATTAATTAATACCAAAAATAGATTTGAATTCATAAAATACATCATAGTTTATGTAATTGAAGTTGAAATTAAGAAGATTCAAATTTTAATTGAAAATCATGGAAGATTTAAGAAATTCTTTGGGATCCATGGGTGAAAGGTACCCATGGATGAATCCCACATACCTTGAATACAAATTATGAAGGAAACTTGAAGAAGCACTTAAAGATCAATGGAGAATTTAAGAATATTCTGGCTAGGTCTTCAATGGAGATCTAGAGAGCTCTTTTTGTGGAGAGAAGATTTTTAGGATGGGTGATTAGTGAATGAATAAGGAAAATCAAGAGATTTGGGAATTAAATAGATTATGAACCTAGCCCAAAAACTATCTAGGTTAATTCCCCCTATAAAAATAGGGAAAAGACTACTTTGGCCTTAATGAAAATTTCTCTTAACCTACCAATGGATTCCCCAAGAATAATTATTCATCTTATTATATCATACTCTATATTTCTCACACTCGGAATATTACACTGGTAGTCCCTATAGTTGAGATTCCTCCAGCACCAGTAGTTAAGGGTCAAGATGCACCAGTAGCTGCATTGATTGAGGATGAGCAACATCGATATGAGAAGTTTAGAAATATAGACCCACCTCAGTTTCAGGGTGGAAAGACCAAGGATGCATATGAGTTATTGACCACTTGTAGGGAGTTGCTTGAGACAGTTCAATTGGCTGAGTCTCATAGTGTTCGATATGTTACTCTTCAGCTTTATGGACCGGATAGAGAGTGGTGCAGGACATATTCCGAGTATCAAACTTAGGTTCTCCTCTAGTGACTTGGGAGACATTCACCAGTACTTTTTATGATCGTTTTGATCACTTGGAGTGAGAGGGAGGAGAGTTGCATTAGGATTGAGAGCCTGAGGAAGGATGGGATGTTTGTTTTATAGTATGAGGTTTGCTTTTGGAAGCTAGATAAACATGCCACCATTATCAACCCCGATGAGATCGAGAGAGTTTGTCGTTTTATGAAGGGTTTGACTTATTCTATCCGGTAGTCTGTATTTTGGGTATCTAGAGGTGGAGCCTCATTTCAGTCTGCAGTTATTGACATTAAGGAGGGAAATTTAATAGAGAGGGAGGAATTTGGGGACCCTAGAGGGCCCATTCATTTGGTTAGTACTCCGGTTCCTCATTTGGAGGGAGAGACGTTGCACGTGTTATTGTTTCCTTCTGGCACTGTGGGGTTCAGGCATCTTTATCGACATTTGAGGGAAGACAGGGTCGTTGTGGCTCATACAGTTTGGATCAGAGTTCATCTGGTTCACAACATAGGCCTGCGGGTTGGGTTGGTTAGAGTATCCCTCTTATTTTTTTTGCAGCAGCCATCCATTTCGAGATTGTGTTTTGGGTGTGGATCCCCGAGCTATATGGTTCGACAGTGCCCTTGCAGACTCATTTTGGTCCACACCATTCTTACATAGCAGTGAAAGTTGATACGCCTAAATTACACCTTGACAAAGAGATATAAATTGGTCTTTGTCAAATATAGAACCTAACTAGGTTGGGGTCGAATCCCACAGGGAATAAGTTGACAACTAAGTTGTATGCGGTTATTTTACTATTAGATACTTATTTTCGACAAAAAGTAAAAATATGGGGGAGGGGGGATTTAGAATGTAGTTCTTAAAAGTTAATAATAACCAAAAAGCGATTTATAGTAGCAGGAGATTGGAGTTAATGAGGAAAGCTATCCAGGTTTGTGTTCACCAAGACAATTTTACAGATCTTCAGGTTAGTACAAAATGACTTGACACACTTCAGATTACATCAGTTTATCACACATTTATCACACTTAAATATTTTCAACCATCTTAAGAATGTAACATTTTTATTCTTCCGAACTAAAAATATTTCTAGTCAATCACCGATAATCAATCAAAGTAGTTAATCTTTCTACATCATTAACTATGAGATGAATTTACAATTTGAATTATTATTGTTTACTCTTTTCTCTAAGTTTTACTCTTTTACTCAAACAAGTCAAACCTAAGGCAGGATCTAATATTTGCAACCATTAGAAATTAGTTAATATGAAAGAATTAACAAGATGCGCAATGCACTACTTAGGTCATTCCGTACAAAACCCTAAATTTAAGTCAAATTGTCATGGATTTCACAACCCTAAGTTGTGGGTTTTAGCCACTCATGATTATGAAAACAAGAGATATTATTGCATTCATCTAAAAGAAAGAAACTTACAAAAGATAAAATAATCAACACTTTGATTTTGTAATTCACAGTTTTCGTTCAATAAACCAAAATCCAAGCAATATTGTGTTCTTTGTGTTCCCCTCCAAAAATAAGATGCTGAAATAAAACCTAAAAGTTGGTATTTATAGTCTCAAAAAATATAAATTCAAATGTCAAAATACGGATCTCAGACATATGCCTGATGGTGGATATGACGGCCCATCACAAACTCGACAGTCCATCACTTGTACCATCGGTGCTAACCAATGCTAATAAGTGGGAACGCCTATTCTGACGAGGGTGATGACGGAGAATCAGAGGTGTGACGGTTCGTCAAATATTCTGTCATTACTCTTTCTCTTGACTTCACTTTTATTTAAGTGTGACGGCGGAATTGATAGCCCATCAATAATGCAATGGCTCGTCAGAGCTGCCATCGTGATTATCAAATTCTTCCCCTTTTCTAGTTTAGATTGATGATGGGTTGAAGGCTCGTTGTAAGTGTGATCGGTCCGTCAGACCTACTATCAGGTCTCTATTTTTGCAGCTCTTTGCTTTGTTTTGCCTTCTTATCTATTTCCTCTAATTTTCTGCCTTAATTTAGTAGAAAACTATTAAAATACCTTATAGTTGTTTAAGAACTAGCATTTATTCCTTGTTAAATGCATTAGATATGCCGTCAAATGCCGGCACATGACCACCCTCATCTTAGAATATTTGCTTGTCGTCAAGCTACTCCTATCACAAACTTTATAGACCTGCAACTAATCATGTTTACAACAGTATCAATGTGCTCATATTTCACAAGTATGCATATTCAACAAGTATTACATTAACTAAAAAGGATCAAAGAGTGACATTTGGACATCAACAACCAACTTGGCATACATCATTCATATTTTCCTCGATCATCAATTCAAATAGTGCAGACTTATGCCCTTACAACAAAGAGGTCCCTCTCACACATGTATCCTGAATTATTAATGAGGGATGAAAAAAAAAGAGAAACTCACACTCAGAATGAAGGTCAATGCAATGCACATCCAATCCATAGGCTTGCCCTTATTATTTTCACCAAACTTTACAGACATTTGGATTAGGATCACTATAGGACTTTATTCATCTTGTAACATAGGCTCGGGTTAAAGGTAGGATACATTTGGGAAAAGTAACTAAGACCTCCTTAACATCATCTTTTCTTTGTTCCCCAAATTTCTTTCAAAGCCCACTTGATTCATCCTACTGACTCAATCTTGGTATTTTTTATGCCTACCTTATTTAAATTTATTATTATTATTATTATTTTTGTGGTGCATCCCCAAGTTTTTATTTCTATCATCCTATCTTTATTCATACCCCACAATAATTTTTCTTTACTCATAGTAGCCACCCTCAACTTAGGCATTTTGCCTATGTCAAGGTACATAATGTCCAAGGAGGGACCAGGGCCAAAGGAACAATTTTAAAATAAGCAGGTAAGGTAAACATGTTAACAATAATCAGGTTTTTATTTAGGCTTGAAACAAAAATTTGGATCAAAGGATTTATACATTTCTTTGGTTGATTTTATAGGCTTAGTGAGTCTAATTTCAAAAATGGCCTATGATCTTTTCCTAATCCATTGTCTTCCAGCCAATACGTTATAAACCAGAAAAATTCTAGATGTATATGTAGAGCATGACTACACAAGAAACTCACATTCACACATGACATGGTATGCACTATCAACATTTGACTGACCAGTTCATACATATAGCTTAAGTATTATTGATTCATTCATAGTCATCAGATGTCACACAAAGATCCTTAATAGTCAATATAAACTCATACACAATATCACACCATAAACTTTTATTGTTCCAATACATGATGCAAACAGTTATCGTACAGGCCCATTGATAAATATTTACATAGTTGACAATCCTAAACATGTCAGTTCTACTAGATTGCACCTAAAGGAAAATAAACACGGCAAAACAACCCCTAGGAGGTGTGATAAGACTCCCAGGTACACTCCCTTCCCTCTAAAACATATACATTTCCCTCAATGCATTACAAAATATAAATTAAAACTAGGAGAGATGGATTTACCATCAAAGCTCTAAGCTTCAGAGTTTGGCAATGGTGGTAAGGCTTTAGACTCTTTAATAACAGCATCAGTGATGCCGATAGTGTACAGCACCATCAATGACTCCATAGGCAATGTCTCAACAGCAGGTGAAGGAGGAGGGTGAGTGTGTGACTCCATAGTAGGCTCAACTCCTCTGATCGGAGTAGCCTCAGTCTCCAAAGTACTAGACGATGCCCCAAAAGCATGGGCTCGCAACTCCCCATAGCTAATCTCTGCATCAAGACGTGATAACCTGGTAGCCTTCTTAAGCTACTCCCTGTCGATCCTCTCCATCTCACTCTCACTGTGATGCCTCTTCTTTCCTCAAGGCCTCTCATCTTTATCTCCATCTATCAGGAACTTCCCTGAGGCTTTAGGGACTGTACTCAGAAGATCAACGAATGGCTCTTCTCTCTCCGATTCCACAACATCCAAAGTCAGGAATACCTCAAGCAACCTCTATCATAGTGTCAGCTGTCTCACCTAGTGTACCAAGAGTTTTAGAGGCCGATAGTAGGAGTTGCAGCTCCTATGGATGCTGCTGGCTATGCAGAAGTCATAGTCCCATCTAAAGGAGCTGGTCTGAATACCTATGGCATCGACTTATGCACCCGTATCTTAAGCTGTTGATCAGCCTTAATCTTTTCAATATCGAACCTCTTAGTCACCTCTATCTCTTTGTCAATGCCTACTAGAAAGGGCACCCCTACTAACTTACACAACTCAGTAATTAGCAAGGGAATGAGAGTGACGTCCTCGATTGCCAGACCCTGTATCGTATTTCCTCAGTAATAATCCTTCTGAAGTTCACAGGGAATCCGGATATGAGACTAGCCACCATGACAAATTTCTCTTCAGCTAATGTATTATCACGCTAGTGGGTAATAATCTGTAGCACACAACCGCCTACTAATATTTTGACAGAAATATCAAGGAGGATTTCTAAGTCCGTTCTCTAGCATTATTTAACCATATCGGATTTCCCTCGGTCATCACCTATGCAAACCATGGCCTTTGATCAAACCAAGTATGCATGTGATGGTCAAACTCTATCGTCCTTGATGGTGCTATATACTCTGGCCTAAATAAAAACCTGTTGATTGTGGTGGCATCAATCTGGAGTGGCACCTCGCGTACCATAACTTGATCCAGTACATCCAACTCCCCTTTTAGTGGCTTACCTTTTATAACTAGTGTTTCCGCATAATTCATATAGAACTCACAAACCATGGCTGGGTAGTATGCACCAGGACCTTCCGTATTCCACTCTAGCTTGTACTCATTGAATCAGGCCTCAATCTCAAGGTATTCTGGATATCAGATGCAAGAACTCGGGCCTTTTTAGCAATTCTTTATTTCAAACCCCCTTTTGAAATCTTAACCAACCTGTCTCTATTGTACTGCGCAGCCCCTTTGATGGACCACTGTATATTTTAACGAACCCCAGGGTTCTTTGTCTTGATTGAGCCTCCCTGAATGGGTTCTAAAATATCAACCCCTGCTGCATCTTTCAGTGTTGGTCGTTCCTAAGCAGGTGTCGGAGGACAGGCCGAAACTAGAGCCGATGCCTGATTCGTCTCCCTCTTCAGACTAGAGAGCTTCTCAATTTTGTCGGGTCGAAGCTCTAGTTTTAGGTGCTGGTGTGGTACTACTTGTAATAAGGACATGAGTGTCCTCCTTCGACTCACTGTACTCGTCTACGAGGCATCGTGTTGATCGTTTTTATTTATACCTACGGGTTAGTTTCATCTTCAACGGCATTGGTACATGTGGATGAAAAATATTAGTGCCAATGATCATAATAAACCAAAGAAAATTTTATAAAATTTTAGGTGCCAGGACCATGTGATGATAGAAATGACGGACCGTCAAAGATTTGACGATCGTTAATTCTGCCGTTATTGCTAAATAGTGACAACTAAATGTTAGACAGTGGAAATGATAGGGCATCAGTTATCTAACGGACTATTAAATCCATCATCACTGCTAACCAGTGAACCCTAGAATTATAGATAGCTATGACACTTAACCTGATGGCCCGTCATATATGTGATGGTCCGTCAGGTTCATCATCACTGTTATCTAGTGGCATGATTAATTTTACTGGCAGTGACAGCAAGTAAATGAAATGTTTGTTGATGGTGCACACGATGGGCTGTCACATAGGTGATGGCTCATCAAATGCATCTTCATAAGCTATAATCCTAACTGTTGGTACTCAGACTGCATTTCAAACTTAAATTCTCGACAACATTAAGGGTACCCAGACTTTCTAGGTGTCCTACAAACACATAATTACAAGCATGATGATTTTCCTTAAGAATATTGACGCGTGATATATTATTGGAAATTGTAATGCAGCAACACTAATGGGTACTCAGACTTTCCTTGTGCATGACAGATATCTAATTTGCAAAAATAATGATTTCCCTTAAGAATGTCGTTACTCAATCCATCATTAGGAACCGTCACTTGGTCAAATAAAACAAAATATTTTTTAGGTGTTTTTAACTATAGTATCTACAGAGACTACCAACTTCCATCCCATCTAAGTAACCATTTATAGGTTCCCTCTCACTCAAATAAACACCTGTAACTGACAGAATGTAAGGCTACTCAAACTTCACCTTATTTACAACGTTCAATTTCAATCAGCCCTATAAAAATTCAATGCTATTGCAATCTACCCACAAAACACAATGTCACACAATTTTCCAAACTGATATGTAGGTAGCAATACTAATAGTCCCAACAACCTAACTCAATCCAATTCACATATCATGATCATTCTATTCAAATTTAACAATCAAAACAACCCAATAAGGTATAAGAAGTTACTCAATACTTCACTCCATATCACCCATAACTCATCTACAACTGAACTTACCAAAATCTAGTATACAGGAATTAACATCACAAAACATACCTTTAGAACTTGATGCAACACCGAATGGAAATTTGAAATTAGCCCACCGCTACAATCCCCCTTCGAACGCAGATAAGTGAATAAGTTCCTGGGTGTAGGGATCGTGTATAGAAGATGGGTATAGGGATCGGGATATGGGTATTGGGAAGATGATATTGGATTTGAGAATTGATCGGGTTTGGCTGTGAGTATTTATGGGATCGGGTGATTTGGTGCTTTGAACACTTTAGGATATTGGTAACAATGGCGTAGGTCGGGTGATGGATATGTTGTAGTTTAATTGGTTAGGATTTAAAGAAAAAGGCGGGTTGAGTAGAAGATTATGGTTAGAATAACTTACCCAGTGCGACAGTAGATGTGACGACTTGTCATATATGTGACGGCCGTCACAATCATAAAGTTCTTGGCCTCACTTCAGAGATTTGCTCTTTTAGGCGACTGAGCTTCGAAAATGGATCTAATGGACGTCACACATGTGACGGTCCATCATTTTTACCTCATCCCTAACCAGTAGCTCATCTTTTGATAACTAATCTGATAGTTCGTCAAGGTTCTAATGGCCCTTTAGACCTCGTCATCGAATTTTTGCATGCCTTTTTCTTGACTTCTTTTACTACTTCACACTTAGCATACTTTTTCAAATACTTCAACCCAACATTCACACTATACAACATTAAATATGTACAAAAATATTTGGTTGCCTCCTAAATAGTGCCTTATTTAACATTGTGGCATGACTCAGGTTCCTTGATTACTCAGACTTCATCAAGGTAAACCAATTCTATTGCTTTACCTCTTCTGGAGTGCCAATGTACTACTTTACCCATTGTCCATTCACTTTGAAATGCTCCCCTTTCTCATTTTCCACTTCTAAAGCTCTAGATTGAAATACTTGCACTACTTGAAATGGCCCAGACCATTTAGACCTTAATTTGCCTGGGAATAACCGAAGCCTTGAATTGAACAACAATACCAAATCCCTCGGACTGAATTCTCTTTTCTGGATTCACCGGTCATGGTAGATCTTCATCCTTTCTTTGTAGAGAGCAGACCTTTTGTATGCCCTTAGATGGAATTCATCCATCTCATTGATTTGTTCCAAGCACATGTTCGCGGCATCACTCCAACTCAGATTTAACTTTTTAAGATCCCATAGGGACTTGTGCTCTAACTCCATGGGAAAATGACATTCCTTTCCAAACACTAATTGGTATGGAGATATAACAATGGGTGTTTTAAAAGCTGTCCAATATGCCCATAAAGCGTCATCAAGTTTCCTTGTCGAGTCAGTCCTATTGGCATTTACGAACTTTGCCAATATTTCCTTAATCTCTCTGTTTGACACCTCAGCTTTCCCACTAGTCTGTGGATGATAAGGAGTAGCCACTTTATGTTGTTTCACCCCGAACTTAGCTAGCAAAGTCCTGAACACCTTATTGCAAAAATGAGAACCCCCATCACTAATGATTGCCCTAGGTGTACCAAACCTAGAGAAAATGTTCTTTTTCAAAAATCCTGCAACACGTTTACCTTCATTGTCTGCTAGTGCCACTACTTCTACCCATTTGGAGACATAATCAACAACCACTAGGATATACTTCTGCCTGAAAGAACGAACAAATGTCCCCATAAAATTGATGCCCCAGACATCAAAGATTTCCACCTCTAAGATCGGAGTCATAGGGAGCACATGTTTTATTGATATTGCTCCTTGTCTCTGACACTTGTCATACCCTTTAACCAGATTAAATACATCCTAATAAATAGTGGGCCAGTAGTAACCACATTGAAGCACCTTTTGCACAGTACGAGTGCCACTATGGTGTCCTCCAACAGGAGAAGAATGACATTCTTCTAATATATTCAACATTTGGGCTTCAGGCACACAACGCCTAATCAAATTATCAATACACAACCTGAACAAGTATGGCTCATCCCAATAGTATTTATTGACATCATGCAGAAACTTCTTTCTCTACTGGAACGTCAGGTCTTCAGAAATCATGTAGCTAACAACGTAATTAGCTAAGTCAGCATACCAAGGAATAAGATCAATGTAGTGGCTAATACCTGCTCATCTAGGAATGAGTCATTAATCTCCATCCCATCCCCATCTTCTTTCTCATCTTCTAACCTCTACAAATAGTTTGCTACTTGATTTTCACACCCTATTCGATCTTTGACTTCAAATTCAAACTCCTATAGCAAAAGAACCCATCTGATCAACCTTGGCTTTGCATCTTTCTTTGCCATTAAGTATCTCAGGGCTGCATGGTCAGAATGTACTTTCACTTTCATACCCAACAAGTATGCCCTAAATTTCTCAAAGGCATATACCACTGCTAGCAACTCCTGCTCAGTAACAATGTAGTTTTTTGAGCTACATTTAATGTTTTGCTCTTATAATAGATTGGATGGAAGATCTTGTCATGCTTTTGTACCAGCACAACTCCTAAAGCTACACCACTGCATCACACATTATTTCAAATAGTTCAGACCAGTCTAGAGCAACTATCACTGACACTAAAATGAGCTTTTATTTTAGACATTCAAAGGCTTTCCTGCATGCCTTATAAAAGTGAAACTTCATCTCCTTCTGTAATAGCTTGCACAAAGGGTATGCAATTTTAGAGAAATTCTTGATAAACCGCCAGTAAAACCCCACATATCCCAAAAAACTTCTGATGCCTTTCATAAAGATAGGTGGAGGTAGTTTTTCAACCAATTCAATTTTCACCTTATCCACCTCAAGACCCTTTTCAGATATCTTGTGGCCCAACACTATGCCTTATTTGACTATAAAGTGACATTTTTCCAAGTTTAGCACCAGGTTTGCCTATTCACATCTTTGAAGTGCTCTGCTAAGATTCAACAAACAATCATCAAAAGAATCTCCTACCATAGAGAAATCATCCATAAATACCTCTAGAGTATCCTCAACTATGTCTGAGAAGATAGACATCATGCATCTCTAGAATATAGCCGGTGCATTACATAATCCAAATGGCATGCACTGAAATGCAAAGGTGCCATACGGTAATGAAAAGGTGGTTTTCTCTTGATCTTTCAATGCTATAAAGATTTGGTTATAGCCAGAGTAACCTTCCAGAAAGCAATACCACCCTCTACCAGCTAATCTATCCAGCATTTGGTCCATAAAAGGCATTGGGAATGGTCTGTTAATGTCCACTTATTGAGTTTTCTATAATCCATACAGACTCACCACCCTATGACTGGCCTCAATGGAATCAAATCATTCTTATCGTTAGAAACTACCATTATTCCTCCCTTTTAGGGACACACTGCATCGGACTGACCCAGCTACTATCAGAAATCGGGTATACCACACCTGCATCAAGCCATGTAATAATCTTTTTTTACCACCTCTTGCATAGGTGGATTAAATCTTCTCTGATGTTCAATGCTAGGCATATAATCCTCCTCCAATAAAATTTTATGAGTGCAGATTCCAGGAGGTATTGCTGTTATATCAACAATGGTCCATTCGATCACTTTCTTATATCTTTGCAGGACCTTAACAAGAACTCTAACTTGCTTCTCTTTCAAATCTGCAGCAATGATTACTGGGTAAAGTATTGTTTTTACCCAGAAATACATACCTTTAATGGCTCGGCAATTCTTTTAACTCAAGTGTAGGCGTCTCTTCAATAGATGGTTTAGTAGGGGGAGTTGGTCTATTTTTCAAATCAAAGTCTAGCTTTTTAGGAGCATAGGAATGTGATCCCATATCCCTCAAAGCATTTATTTTCTCATCATACTCCTCTAATCCGTCTACTTCGAAGTTCATGATCACTGCCACCAATGTTTCAACCGTGAACCTCCTTTCAATAGAGGACTCAATAGCCACCTCATCGGCTATATCTATCACAGATATCACAGTCATATAATTAGGTTACTTCATTGATTTGCACATATTGAATTTTACCCCTTCATTATTCAACTTGAAAGTTAATTCACCACTTTCCATGTCAACTAAAGCTCTTTGTGTGGCCATAAATGGTCTTCCCAAGATTATGGGGACCTAGAAATCCACCTCGCAGTCTAGGATCACAAAATCTACAGGAAAAACAAAATGGTCAACCCTTATCAACACATCACATAAGATCCCCACAGTCCTCTTCACTGGACGATCAACCATTAACAACCTCATTGAAGTTAGTTTGGGGGATTCCATGCCCAACTGCCTGTAAATTGCTACTGGCAAAAGATTTATGCTAGCTCCCAAATTGCACAAAGCCCTTGCAAATTAAATACACCAATCATGCATGGGTGCACCTTGATCCTCTTTCTTCTCAACCAATAACCTTGTAGCAACAACACACAATGGTATAGGTTATCTGGTGGCTCAAAAGTGACTGTTCGCTTCTTTGTAACTAGATCCTTTATGAATTTTGCGTAACCTGGCATTTGCTCTAATGCTTCTACCAAAGGAATGTTTATAGAAAACTCCTTCAACATTGATATGAATTGTAGAAACTTTCCATCCTCAGCTTTTTTCTTCAACCTCTGAGGGAAAGGAGGAGGTTGTTTCAGAATTTGTGGCAATGGATTCACCACCTCTATCTTACTTTTCTCCTTACCTTTTTTCTTTTCATTCAACTTTTTTTCTACTACTCGATCTTCTCCCTCATCATCAGCATTAGCAAGAACAATGTCATTTCCAGCATTTTTCACATGCTCATCAAATTCAGATTCAACACTTTCTTCCTGCTCATTACTTGTAGGTGTTGGCCCCATGAGCGTCTTTCCACTCCTTATCATTATTTCCATACACTGACCATCTTTTCTTGGGTTTTGAACTATTTCACTTGGCAGGGTACCATTCTTTCTTTGATTCAATGTGGATGATAGTTGCCCTATTTGCTGCTCTAACTGGTTAATGTACGTGGAGTGTGAATCTACCAACTGGCTTATATTGGATAGATCACCTTTTATTTCCCTTACTCCTAAGTCGATAAATTCCACCTTCTATAGCACATTAGATAGTATATCTTCCAACCTAGAGTTACCTGTCCTAGTTGATACTCTTTCTATATTACCTAGAGGTACATATACACCACTTCAAACATTCTTAGTATTGTCCTTATTTTGCCAGCTCCTTTGATCACGGTTTCTGGATCGATCATAGTACCTATCTTTTTGAAAGTTCTAACCTTAGTTTCTAGAGTTGAAACTCCATAAACCCCCTTGATTGTTTAGAAACTTCACCTCTTCATCATAGTGGCCTGCAGACTCAACTACCTTTACTTTTTTAGCTCCACCAGACAGTAGACGTTTAGTTAGCAAATCCATCTGAGTCATTATATGGGCCATATCTTGGTCGTTCTCCTCTTCTCTCTTTCATTTTGCTACCGATATCTCAAAAGTATATCCCATACCACCTATTTTAGAGTCTCTTGTATGCCAAGCCCTGCTGGTTTTTGAAACTTGGTCTAGAATAGCTGATGCTTCAGTGAAAGTCTTAAACATGAATGATCCACCATAAGCATGGTAAAAACTAGCCTGGTGACGAAGTTGCAAGATCGGTAGAAAAGCTCAATCAAGTTCTCATCTGTGAGATTGTGATTTGGAAACTATTTCAGCTTCTGACTAAACCTCGACCATGATTCATGTAGAGCTTCATTAGGTAGTTTCTTGTGTGCATTGATCTCATCCTTAATCTGCAGCCTCTTTGAAGGTGGGAAGAATCTCTCCAAAAATGCTTCCTTCAGTTCTCTCCAATTGGTAATCGAATCATGTGAGAGATCATTTAGCCACTTGATTGCCTTCCTAGAAAGAGACAATGCAAATAATCTTAGGCAAATTGTTATTTCACTAACTCCGAGATATCAGAAGATTTACATGTGGCGATAAAGTTTATCAGATGTTGACATCATCTCCAACTACTCTCCTGAATAATCCTTTTAAATTCAACAGGTGAATCATGTTGTTAGTGACAATGAACTTCTACCCTAGAGGTAGTGGAGAAAGAACTATAGCCTGAGTGGCTCTTATCCTATCCATATCTGGATCATCATCTTCCACAGTGAAGTTAACAGGTGGTTGACCTCTTCCTCTAGGCATTGGTCGTTGATATTAAGGTAGTAAATCCTCCTCCTCCTCATGTTCATCTCCCAAATTGTTATTACCACCATCATTCATATTGTCTCTAGCGTGAACTTCATCAAGCTCTCTTTGCCTCTGAGCTTCTCGTTCTTGTGCATTCATCTTGTGAACTGACCTTTTGATTTCTGGATCGTAAAAAATCAATGGTGTACCCTTACTTCGCTTACTTGGCATGCATTGAATTGTTCCCTTCAAAAGCTCAAACACAACAAACAAAAAGTAAAATTAGGAAATAAGACTAATAGTCAAACTTGACTTAATAGAAAATTGTATTCATCAACAATGGCGCCAAAATTTGATACACTCAAATTACACCTCGATAAAGAGATATAAAGTGGTCGTTGTCAAATATAGAATCCAACTAGTTTGGGGTTGAATCACATAGGGAATAAGGCGATAACTAAGCTATATGTGGTTATTTTACTGTTAGTTACTTATTTCTGACACAAAGTGAAAATATTGGGGGGGGGGGGGGTTAAAATGTAGTTCTTAAAATTTAATAGTAACCAAAAAGTGATTTATAGTAGCAGGAGATTGGTGTTAATGAGGAAAACTATCCATATTTGTGTTCACCAAGACAATTTGACCGATCTTCAGGTCAGTACAAAATGACTTGACACACTGCAGATTATATCCGTTTATCGCACATTTATCACACTTAAATATTTTTCAACCATCTTAAGCATATGACATTTTTATTCTTTCATACTAAAAATGTTTCTAGTCAATCACTGATAATCACTCAAAGTAGTTAATCTGGCTACGTCATTAAGTATGAGATGAATTAAGAATTTGAATTATTGTTGTTAACTCTTTTCTCGAGGTTTTACTCATTTACTCAAAAAAGTCAAACCTAAGGTAGGATCTAATGTTTGCAACCATTAGAGTTAATATGAAAGAATTAACAAGATGCGCAATGCATTACTTAGGTCATTCTGCACAAAACCCTAGATTTAGGTCAAATTGTCAAGGTTTCCACAACCCTAGGTTATGGGTTTTAGCAACTCATGATTATGAAAATAAGAGATATTATTGCATTCATCTAAAAGAAAGAAACTTACAAAATATTATATAATCAACACTTTGATTTCGTAATTCACAATTTTTGTTCAATAAACCACACTCCAAGCAGTACTACATTCTTTGTGTTCTCCCAAATAAACAAGATGCTGAAATAAAACCTAAAAGTTGGTATTTATAGTCTTAGAAAATACAAATTCAAAAGTAAAAACACAACTCTCCGACATCCGCCTGACGGTGGATATGAAGGCCCATCACAGACTCGACAGTCCATCACTTGCACCTTCGGTGCTAACCAGTGCTGATAAGTGGGAATGCCTGTTCTAAAGACGGAGATGATGAGGCATCAGAGGTGTGATGGTCTGTCAGATATTTCGTCATTACTCTTTCTCTTGGCTTCACTTCTGTTTAAGTCCAACGGCAAAATTGATGGCCCATCAGTGATGTGATGACTCATCAAAGCTGTCATCGTAATTATCAAATTATGGCCCTTTTTTGGTTTATCTTGACGATGGGGTTAATGGCCCATCGTGAGTGTGACCGTCCATCAAACCTACCATCAGGTCTTTATTTTTGTAGCTCTTTACTTTGTTTTGCCTTCTTTTCCATTTCCTCTGATTTCCTGCCTTGATTCACTAGAAAACTATTAAAATACCCTATAGTTACTTAAGAACTAACATTTATTCCTTTTTAAATGCATTAGATATGTCACCAGTCAGGGGTTTGGTACTACCAGCCAGAGGCTCAAATCCATAGACCCGGGGTCGTGGTAGGGGTCAGTTCGATAGAGGTGGTCGTACCAAAGGTAAGGGAGCAGGTGATTGTCACGCTCCGAGAGGGTACCCCACTCAGAAATCATATCTGACCTCCGAGAGAATCACTTGGTCTCATCACTCATTCATTCATCAGGAGAAGACTTAAGTAAAAATAAGAATACTTATGTGGACTCGCCATCATCAACATCAAATAAAAGAAATAATTCTTAGAAGAAGTAGTTTCAAAGGAGAACTATTCTAATTACATCATCAAACTCTGTCTATGAAGCCTCTAAAACTATTAGACTGTGCCAATGACATATCCATGGTTACCTGAAAAGAAAAATAATACTCAACAATAATAAAAGGATAAAGAGTTCCTCCAAATACAAAAAGGACTCACCAAATAGCTGGAAAGTAATGATCTTCAACGATGCGCCTGTTGAGGATCTAGAACACCTGTATTTGCATCGTAAAATAATTTAGGTTGATTGGCTCAGTACATGGAATGTACGAGTATGTAAAATGGCAGGAAAGTAAGGACAAATATCAAGAAACTCCTCTCAAAAGACTCGGCTCAGAACTCAACATTATCTCAACATCAATATGTAATGCAAGATTTAAAATAATAATTATAATAAGCAATGCTTACTTAGTTGAGAGTTTCTCTAATGGACAACCATCACTTATGAGCTAGTGATAATACAACAAAGCGATGTCGTTGCCACATCCATCCAATACCTTGTCAGGATAAAGTACATCACCATCTTGGATCCAATCATCAAAGTCTTCCTTTTGGGACTTAAGAGGTATAGCTTCCATCGTACGCTGGCTACATAGTTCTGGAGTTTGAGTTAATTAAACTCTTACCCAACTCGGTACTCAATACTACTCCCAAAATATGTGCTCCTATTAACCTCATCATCTAGTCTCATTAGACTTTAATTTAAAACATCAAACTCATCTCAATGCATCATCATCATCATTACCTCCTCATCAAATCATTATACTTCAAAACAGCTTACTCAAAACATCATTTAACCCAAAGAATCAAATTCATTTAAATTCAATTCTTTTGCTCTTTTAAAACTTAATAAAATACATATATAGTATTAATTTAAATCACTTTTTTTGTCAGTGAATATTAAAAGATAACATCTTTACTCAAAACATGCATAAAAAAATATTCATGAACATTAAATCAATTAGGGTTCATGGAAAAGTAGCCACGAATAATAATTCCAATAATATTAGAAATAAAAATAATGATAATCTCAATGCATAAATATAACTAACTCAATATAAGAAGAATTAACTAATTTAGAATTAAACAATTAGGGTAAAACTCAACTATAAATTAATTATGATGAATTTAAATATTGGGCACATGGACAAACTCAAATCCAATGCTATGAATAGCCTTAGATACATCGAATTCAAATCTTTACTCCAAATTGAAGAACTCAATGACCACTCTTGAACTCCTAGACTTTTCTCCTTACCGAAGTATTTTGTGTACTACCCGGAGTATAAGAATTACCAGAATTATATTTTTACACTACTAAAAACTAAAACTATATTTGAGAAAGAGTAAAAGAAGTGTATATATAGAAGAGTTGCTTGAAAAAGCTTGATGAATAAAATGAGGAAATAAGGTGGATATTTATAGGTGTGGAGGAGGGACCTAACAATAAATAAAAATAATTACAAAGGATGATCTTGAAAATTCAATGGAGGATTGTGATCTCATGGATGATGTCAAATGGAGGACTATTGATGTCATGGGTGATGTCAAATGGATCTAGATCTTTCCATAGTTGGTGAGATGAACCTTCTTTTAATGGAATACCCTTTTTTGGAACTGCGTTTGAACAAGATAACTTCCTAATTAGGATTTGGTGTCTCATATGAATTATAGATCTATAAGTATAATTTCATGTCATTCAAGAATCAACCGATTTGGAGCATCCTACCATAAGATATGAATTTTATTCTACAAATACTCTATTACATCACTATACCATATCTTATAAAAATTAATTTATTTGACCTATGTATCCTCCGAATCTTAAGATATGGTCTTCATGAAATTTGTAGGTAATATCGTTGGAGTTATTCAAAAATTTGAATCACCTAATTTGGACTATTCTATGAAAAGTTATTCCCAAAATACAGAAGCAGTATCATTTTCATCGAGAATTGAAATACCACATACAACATTTTAGGCGGTGTTATAATATCTCCCTCTTAGGATCATTCATCCTTGAATAAAGATGAAACTAGGGGACATGAATAACGAATTTCATCAAGACATCAATTTCTCAAAAACTCTGATACTCAAATGTTCAAATAACACATACTAAAATAGTCAATGACTCAAACTCTAGAATACACATCGACTCAAAGGTAGAAGTAAGGAATATTACCTTGAACATCATCCTCGGAAGGCACAAATAGATGAGGATATTTAGCCTTCATATCTTCTTCAGTTTCTCATGTTGCCTCTTCAACAAATTGATTTCGCCATGGGACTTTGATAGATGCCACTTCCTTAGTTCTTAATTTGCGAACTTGACGATCAAGAATCTGGACTGGAATATCTTCATAACACAAACTCTCTTTCACCCCAATGCTCTCAGTCGGGACAACAAGTGAAGGGTCTCTCAAACACTTCTTAAGCATAAAAATGTAATACACGGGATGAATAGCTGCTAATTTTGAGGGCAACTCCAATTCATAGGCTATGTTACCAACCTTCTTCATAATCTGATAAGGACCAATGTAGTAGGGACTAAGCTTCCCTTTCTTTCCAAATATCATCACACCCTTCATGGGTGAAACTTTCAAGTATACCCAATCATACACTTCGAACACCAAATCTCTCCTCCTAACATCAATGTAGGATTTCTGGCGACTTTGAGCAGTCATCAACCTCTCTTGGATGGTTTTCACCTTCTCCATAGCTTGGTGAACCAAGTCTGGTCTAATCAACTCAGCTTCACCAAATTCGAACCAACCAATTAGTGTTCTACTTCTCCTCCCATATAGAGCTTCATAAGGAGACATTTGAATACTTGAAAACCTATTATTGTATGAAAACTGAATAAGAGGTAAATAATCATCCAATTACCTTTAAAGTCGATGACACAGGCTATCAACATATCCTCCAAACTCAGTATCGTACGCTCTGCTTGGTCGTCTGTCTGTGGATGAAAAGTAGTACTAAGGTTCACTCTTGAACCCAAACCCTTCTGAAATGACTTCCAAAACTAAGCAGTGAATTGAGCTCCCCTATCTGAGATGATAGACAAAGAAACTCTATGCAGTCTAAAAATCTCTCTAAGATACAGTTTGGTATAATCCTCTATGTTGTCCATAGTCTTAACTAGCAAGAAATGAGATGATTTGGTCATCCTGTCCACAATCACCTAAATAGAGTCATGTTGTTTGTGGGTTCGCAGTAAACTGGTAATGAAGTCCATGTTGATCATCTCCCACTTTCATTCTAGGATCTCTATATTTTGAGCCACTCCACAAGGCCTTTGGTTCTCAACTTTAACTTGTTGGCAGTTCAGGCATTTGGACACAAACTCTGCTATATCTCTCTTTATTCCACTCTACTAGAATAGTTCTCTCAAGTCGTGGGACATATTTGTCGAACCTGGATAGATGGAATACCTAGAATTATGGGATTTTGCCATGATTCTCTCTCAAATGCCATCAACACTTGGAGCACATAATCTCCCTTGATATATCAACACTCCATCTTCCCCTTTGGCAAAATCCATTACCTTCTGCTTGTGAACCTCGTCTTTCAGTTGAAGGAGAATGAGGTTCTGATCTTGCTCTCCTTTCACCTTTACAACTAGAGATGATTCAGCTCCATTCCAGACTATTTTACCGCCCTCACTAAAGTCAATAAGTTAAACTCTCAAACGCATAAGTCTATGCACTTCCTTTGCCAACTACTTCTTTTTCTCTTCCATATGGGCCATACTCCCCATGGATAACCTGCTTAGAGCATCGGCAACTACGTTTGCTTTACTTGGATAGTAGAAAATGCTCATATCATAATCCTTGAGAACCTCTAGCCATCTCCTCTGCCTCAAGTTCAGCTCCTTCTAACTGAATACATACTGCAATCTTGTAGTCCGTGAATACATCCACATGTACACCATAAAGATAGTGACGCCAGTTTTTAAGAGCAATTACCACAGCTGCCAACTCAAGGTCATAAGTGGGGTAGTTCCTCTCATGAGTCTTAATCTATCTAGAGGCATAGGCAATGATCTTACCTTTCTACATTAACACACATCCTAACCCAACTCTGGAAGCATCACAATAGATTACAAAACCATTCATTCCCTCGGGTAGGGACAGTATTGGAGCAGTAGTCAATCTAACTTTCAACTCTTGAAAGCTTTTCTCACAAGCATCAGACTATTGAAACTTAGCTTTTTTGAGTCAGCTTAGTCAATGGTGAGGATATGGATGAGAATCCCTCAACAAACCTCCTGTAGTAACAAGCCAAACCTAAGAAACTCCTTAGGTCAGTTGGAGAGGTGGGTTTGGGCCAGTTCTTAACTGCCTCAATCTTTTGAGTATCAACTCAAATTCCATCACCAGATATAATATGGCCTAGGAACACTACAGACGCAAGCCAAAACTCACACTTTGAAAATTTAGCAGACAACTCCCTCTTCTTAAGAGTTTGAAGGACAATCCTAAGGTGGTTAGCATGCTCACTCTTACTTCTAGAGTAGACTAAAATATCATCGATGAATACAATTACAAATGTATCCAGGTATTGCTTGAATACCTAGTTCATGAGGTCCATAAAAGCTGCAGGAGCGTTTTTCAATCCAAAGGACATAACAAGAAACTCAAAATGACCATAACGGTTTTGGAAAGCAGTCTTTGGGATGTCACATTCTCTCACTTTCAACTAATCATAGCCTGATCTGAGTCTATCTTAGAGAAGCATGTGGCACCCTGAAGTTGGTCAAATAAATCATCTATCCTAGGGAGAGGATACTTGTTCTTTATGGTAATCTTGTTCAGTTGTCGGTAATCAATGTACATTCTAAGGGGACCCATCTTTTTTTGCATAAATAGGACAGGAGCGCCCTATGATGAGACACTTGGCCTAATAAATCCCTTATCTAGGAGGTCTTTCAGCTATTCTTTCAACTCTTTCAACTCTGCGGGAGCCATCCTATGTGTATCAGGAAAGACATCAATACCAAAGTCTATCTCTCTATCAGGAGGGATTCTGGGTAGATCCTTAGGAAAGACTTCAGGAAACTCACTCACAACGGGAACTGACTCAAGAGATGGAGCCTGATTATTAATATTTCTGACTCGGACTATATGATATATGCATCCCTTAGAGATTAACCTTTTGGCCTTAAGGTAGGAAATAAATTTACCCCTAGGCACTATAGAACTCCCCTTCACATCTAAGATTGGCTTATTTGGAAATTAAAACTTGATAATTTGGGTCCTACAATCAACTGAGGCATAACAATCATAAAGCCATTCCATGCTAAGAATCACATCAAAATCAACCATGTCCAACTCAACTAAGTCAACTATGCTATCCCTGTGATAGATTGACATAGTGTAATCTCTATAGACTCTCTCAACTAAGATAGATTCACAACCAGGAGTAGATACGCTGAAAGGCTCAAGAAAATACTCAGAAAGGATCTCAAATTTACTAGCTAAGTAAGGAGTAACAAAAGATAATGTAGCACTCGGATCAAGTAATGCATACACATCAAAACAAAAGACTCGGAGCATACCAGTAACAACATCGGGTGCATTCTCTTGGTCTTGGCGACTACTTATAGCATACAGACGGTTTTTTCCCCTTCCTATACTTGAAGTTGCATCTCTCTGATTATCTCTATTCTGCAAAGCTGCAGAAGAAAACTGAGCTCTACTACTTCCATCTCCCTGTCTCTTTGAAGGACACTCATTCTAAAAGTGACCTGTCTTTCCACATCTGTAGAAAGCATTGGTGCTGTTATGACCCAACTCCGTAGGCCGTGACGGGTGCCCGAATTGGACACTCGCATATATCTCTACTATCTATAAGTAAATTTGTCCCCTGTTTAAGTTATAGCACATCAACAGGAAGGATAACATATAACCCGGTGAGGCTTATCATAGGTACCACTATACGTACATGCATATACAACCCACAAATATATCCACAAACCTCTAAGAGTAAGAACAGTAACATAAGGTGGGATAGGTCCCCTGCCCTACCCGTGAACAAATAAATATATACATCGAGGGTTAATACCAAAACTAGGCTCCAACATTATGGAGTGCTTCTGAACTGCTGAGTGGAACTCCTATGCTGACGGATCCCCAAAGTGTGCATCTATACCTGCGGGCATAAATGCAGCCCCCCAAGAAAAAAAGGGGTTAGTACAACATATGTACTGAGTATATAAAGCATAGACATCATAAGGAAATTACAGTTGGCGTAAAGATACAGGGGAAAGTGTGCATCTAATCTTTACTGTACCTGTATCTTATAACATAAGGTCGTACATACTATCATCACGTACAGTACCTGTCTCATTCGGGGACTTGGTGTAATGACTACATCACTCTGTTATCATAAGCATCTGTATACGATTAGTGCTATCTCATATAATAATGCTGAGAAACGTATAACCCGATCTATATACTATATAGTAATACCGAGGAACATTCGGTCTGATCCACATATCATATAGTAAAACCAAGGAACGTTCAGTGGGAACGTTCGGTCTGATCCACATATCATATAGTAATGTCGAGGAACATTTACCCTGATCCGTATATTATATAGTAATGTCAAGGAACATTTAGCCCAATCCGTATATTATATAGTCATTTCGAGGAAGATTCAGCCCGATCCATATATTATATAGTAATGACGAGGAACGTTCGACCCGATCCGTATATTATATACCATACCCGGACCTTTATGGGACTCTGTGAAAGATGTATTACAGTATACATGAGTAAGGTAGTGAGTAACCATATATAATCTAAATCATTATCAGAGACTCAACAATGTAAGAAGATTAAGATATCATCTGACGACCAAAATAGTAGTATAGCCATCTCGAGTGCCTTCTAAATGCCATTAAGGCCTATACCACTTAGGATATTGGGGACCCTATACATGTACTAAAGTAATACTAACAATTCATAGAATCAGGGATACCCGTCGTCACATCATCCTTAGGACTAGAAGTTAATGTATCCATTACTTCTGAACCTATGGAGTTCAAGGAAAGTAGTTCAACTTACTACAAGAGTTTGACATTCAAAAGTGAAAAAGAGATACGGATTACATTTAGGACTTAAAAATAGAGTTACCCCAGAGCTCATATCATATTTTACTTACAATTAGGACATACCAAAGGAAGAGAAAGAATAAGCTTTACCTAGTCTCTACTTTTCCTCAAGGAGTCATCATTTACATATATCGTACCCAGCCCATCATGGGCTCGGTATCATAAAGTTATTATTGCATTACCTTACCATCATATCACCATACTTATGTCAAAGATATATCAAGAGGAAAGAAGGGTAGCTCTACGTACTTATGCCAAAACATGCCAAGAGAAAGGAGATAACTTCACATACTTAATACAGTCCATCATATAGAAGCCTTGAGAGACAATAACTCAACTAGTATAGGAACTCTACCATCGAGAAGTGAATAAGACTTATGAGTCATACTTGGGGTTCTATGAATGGAATTATCCCCGCATTTCGTATATGAATCACTTAAGGCTAAGACATGCCAAAAGAAAAGAAAGGGTAAGCTTCACATACCTCTTACGGATTACTCTTACACGTTCGTCTCATCATATCTTGAACCTATTTAACATGAAAGTAATAATAAGGTTAATAAGGTTAATGACCTTACACTTTCCAATTTCCAACTCTTCACCCAAGTACTCATAGGAGTTATTTCCTTATCCATTACCCTCGAATAGTTTGTTACTACTTTCGAATCTACCGAAAATTGGGTAGAATCTCCCCTATAACTTCAACATCCATGAGATTTCAACTTGGACACAATATAAACAACCATACCACCACCAACAACCAGCAGCATATTTACAAGTAAATCACTTCAACCTTACACAATACAAGCTCCAAACGACTAGCTCCAAACTACGATATGAAAATAGAGTTTTTAATCTTTATTTTGCAAAATCATTAACCATGCCAAATGGAGGGTCATGTGGATGCAACCAGAAGTACCCACACCTTTTTTAAAACACTTTGAATCCTTGCAACACGCAACCCAACTAGACGCACCCGCAGCACCATAACGATAACCCACTACTCGACTTTGTTTTAGCTATAACCACTTCAATTTAATTTATTTCTAACTTCAAGCATCCTTATGCAATTTTTCCACTTCCAACCTTATTTAAGACATGTAATATACCCTATAACAACATCATAAACTTCAATTTGAAAGGGAAATCCTTACCTCATCCAAAAATCGCCAAAACTTGCCTCGGAAGTTGCTTTAGCGCGCCTAACATTTCATGGTTGTTTGATAACATTTTGTGCTGCTCCAAACCATAAATTTTCATTACTAATACCTTCATAATATCTTGTTTCACCCTAGGTAATTAATTCACAGAACAAAATCGGAGACTTACCTTTTTTTTGTCCTCCAAAACCGAAGCTCTCTCTTCTCTCTAGCTCAAGTTTCTCTTCTCTTTTCTTCTAGACTTTTCTTGAATTTTTTTGGATAAAAAAAACTTAAAGAATAAGGATGACTTAAAAGTCTTCAAACACATCTATATATAGGCCACCTTAATGGGTGACACGTGTCAACTCCTAAGTGGTGACACTTGTCAAGCCCTTATAGGGCCAACGCATCACCCCTTCCACTTAGGGGATGACATGTGGCATATGGGGCCCACCCCCATGCTGCATCTACTACCACATGGAACTCCCTCATGCTTCCATGTGGCACTCTCTCATGGGCTTCCATGTGTCACTTTCTTTTCCTCCTCATGGGTTCGTAATCTCATCTTGCTTTATGAACCTATGTAATCCTTACTACGTAACCTTGGTATGTACTCAAATATCTTAAGTATGTAAGATTTTCAAATTGGTAGCTTACATAAGTAAGTCAAGTCCTATGACTCATTACTTGGCCTCCAATTCCTTCCGGATTCTCATAACCACATTTCCAATCTTCCCTTCTATGGGGTGCCACATTCTCCCTTCCTTAGAGTTGTTTGATAGTGTCATAGATTATCCGGCTCACATGACAACTTATAAGAAGATTATGATCCTTTAAAAAAACTTAAGAAGCTTAAATAAAAACTTAAGAAGATTAAGAGGTTCAAAAAACTTAAGAAGCTTTAGAACCTTCCAAGAAACTCAAAAACCTCTCAAGATACAAAAGTATTTCAAGGTACAAAAGTACGGGATGTAACATCCTTCCCCCCTTTAGAATATTCGTCCTCGAATGTGAACCAAAACCTTTCTCCGGATCTTATACCGACTATATGGAGAGTTTCTCTATCCCATTACCATAACATATACTTTCATCGAGCAATCAATATCAGAGTTCCAAAGGTTAGGATTACTTGTAGACGTAGGGAATAGGTATGGATACTTGTGTTTCATTTCCTCTTTCACTTCCCAAGGGGTCACCCATCCTAGTACTACTCTCATCCAAGTACGCTTAATTTCGGAGTTCTGATGGGATCCGGTGCGTTAGTGCTGGTATGATCGCATCCATCCCTTATGGGATCTCGTTTGAAGTTTAAGCATTCTCATTTACATATGATAGCATTAGTTGATTTTCTCTTATGCTTGTATTTCTATTGTTCGCTTCCCCTCTTTTAGGGTGTACCCTTGTCATCCTATTATTCATTTTTAACTATTCATATGCATATGATTCTATTCCAACATATTTGACATACTACACCTTCAGTTCATAGCTATCTATTCCCTTTTTCATCCGATACTCGTACTTAATTGATCACGTCTATCTTGAGTGCTCCCTATAGTAGTCCTTCTATTCTTAAGTTGTAAACAACTTATCTTGTCCTCTAATAATAGTTGAGGTTTCTGTATTTTCCAATAAGAATAAAACTCCATCATCGGGCATCTTTCCCCTCAACATGAGCTTTTTCTAAGGCGAAATACAGCTGAAGATACCTTAGTCTAAACTTTGCTGCTCAGATAGGCTTTTGTTTCTCCAAAATAAAATTTCCCAAGTAAAAAGGGTGCCCCTCATCGATGACCTGGAGGGTACCTTTTACATCTTTAGTTCAATATAATAGGGGTACTCGGTATCAACTTCCAAGACATATTAATAATTTATGTTTCATTCCCCCCTTTTTTTTGTTCTGGAAAATTTCAGCAGAGTTTCCTCTATACTCCTTACTATCCCCAAAACCTGCATGCAGGAAATACCAACAATGCCTTACAGGGCCAACATATGTATATTCATATCCTATCACAGCCACATAGGGCTTTTAATATCATCTCATATCGCAGCCACACAGGGCTTTCAATATCAACAATAGTATGAAAATGATGGACTTACCTCATGTGTCCAACTCAACCTGCATCTGTTACACTTTCCAGTCTACCTTCCTTTCAGTTTTCGACTTTACATTTCAATCATATGTCAATACCTTACCCAACAGATACCTTTTGTGCCCTTGCTTACCTGCGTGCTTTGTAACTTCCAATATCGTCAATTACTTCCTTCGGTTGATGTCGTCTTTCTGCTAAAGTCCAAGCTTAGTATAAGGAGTTTTCATATGACTCGGATCTATAGCACGATCTAAGACAAGAAAGAAAGGTAACATTCTAAATGTCCTGTAGTCTCCTGTTTATAGATGTGGTGCACAACACACCAATAAACAAGACTCTATTAGACACGGTCTGTGGACATTCCAAGGAAGGACCGCTCTAATACCACTTTTGTCATGACCCAACTCCGTAGGCTGCGACGGGTGCCCGAACTGGACACTCGCATATATCCTTGCTATCTGTAAGTAAATTTGTCCCCTGTTTAAGTTATAACACATCAATAGGCAAGAAAACATATAAGCCGGCGAGGCTTATCATAGGCACCATTATACGTACATGCCTATACAACCCACATACATGTCCACAAACCTCTAAGAGTAAGAACAGTAACATAAGGCGGGATAGGGCCCCCACTATACTTATGAACAAATAAATATATACATCGAGGGTTAATACCAAAACTAGGCTCTGGCACTATGGAGGGCTTCTGAACTGCTGAGTGGAACTCCTACATTGACGGATCCCCAAAGTGTGCATCTGTACCTGCGGTCATGAATGCAGCTCCTCCAAAAAAAAGAGGGGTCAATACGATATATGTACTGAGTATGTAAAGCATAGACATCATAAGGAAATTACAGTTGGCTTAGGGATGTAGGGTCAAGTGTGACATCTAATAATTTACTGTACTTGTAGCTTATAACATAAGGTCGTACATACTATCATCACGTACTGTACCCATCCCATTTGGGGACTTGGTGTAACGACTACATCACTCTGTTATCATAAGCATCTGTATACTATTAGTGCTATCTCATATAATAATGTCGAGGAACGTACGGCCCAATCCATATACCATATAGTAATGCCGAAGAACGTTCGGTCTGATCCATATATCATATAGTAATACCGAGGAACGTTCAGTCTGATCTACATATCATATAGTAATACCGAGGAACATTCGGTCCAATCCATAATTATATAGTAATGTCGAGGAACGTTCGGTCTGATCCACATACTATATAGTAATGCTGAGGAACATTTGGCCTGATATGTATATTATATAGTAATGCCGAGGAACGTTCGGCCTGATCCGTATATTATAAGTAATGCCGAGGAATATTTAGCCCGATCCGTATATTATATAGTAATGCCGATGAATGTTCAGCCCGATCTGTATATTATATAGTAATACCGAGGAACGTTCAGCCCGATCCGTATATTATATAGTAATATCGAGAAACGTTTAGACCAATCTGTATATTATATAGTAATGCCGAGGAACGTTCATCCCAATTTGTATATTATATAGTAATGCCAAGGAACGTTCGGTCCGATTCATACATTATATAGTAATGTTGAGGAACATTCGGCCTGATCCGTATATTATATAGTAATGCCGAGGAACGTTTGGCCTGATCCGTATATTATATAGTAATGTCAAGGAACATTTAGCCCGATCCGTATACTATATAGTAATTTCGAGGAAGATTCAGCCTGATCCGTATATTATATAATAATGTCGAGGAACGTTCGACCCGATACGTATATTATATAGTAATACTGAGGAACGTTCGGCCCGATCCGTATATTATATACCATACTCGGACCTTTATGGGACTCGGTGAAAGATGTATTACAGTATACACGAGTAAGGTAGTGAGTAACCATATACAATCTAAATCATTATCAGAGACTTGACAATATAAAAAGATTAAGCTATCATCTGAGGACCAGAATAGTAGTGTAGCCATCTCGAGTGCCTTCTAAATTCCATTAATCCCTATACCACTTAGGATCTCGGGGACCCTAGACATTTACTAAAGTAATACTAACAGTTTATAGAATCAGGGATACCCGTCGTCATATTATCCTTAGGACTAGGAGCTTATGTATCCATTACTTCTCAACCTATGGAGTTCAAGGAAAGTAGTTCAACTTACTACAAGAGTTTGACATTCAGAAGTGAATAAGAGATACGGATTACATTTAGGACTTAAAAGTGGAGTTACCCCAGAGATCGTATCACATTTTACTTAAAATTAGGACATGCCAAAGGAAGAGAAAGAATAAGCTCTACCTAGTCTCTACTTTTCCTCAAGGAGTCATCATTTATATATATCGTACCTGGCCCATCATGGGCTCGGTATCATAACCTTATTATTGCATTACCTTACCATAATAGCACCACACTTATGTCAAAGACATATCAAGAGGAAAGAAGGGTAACTATGCGTACTTATGCCAAGAGAAAGGAGATAATTTCACATACTTACTACTCTCCATCATATAGAAGCCTTAAGAGGCAATAACTCAACTAGTATATGAACTATACCATCGAGAAGTGAATAAGACTTATGAGTCATACTTGGGGTTCTATGAATGGAATTATCCCCACATTTCGTATATGAATCACTTAAGTCTAAGACATGCCAAAAGAAAAGAAAGGGTAAGCTTCACATACCTCTTACGGATTACTCTTACACGTTCGCCTCGTCGTTTCTTGAACCTATTTAACATGAAAGTAATAATAAGGTTAATTACCTTTCACTTTCCAATTTCCAACTCATCACCCAAGTACTCATAGGAGTTATTTCCTTATCCATTACCCTCGACTAGTTTGTTACTACTTTCGAATCTATCGAAAATCGGGCAGCATCTCCCCTACAACTTCAACATACCCAAGATTTCAACTCGGCCACAATATCAACAACCATACCACAAAATAAAACCAGCAGCATATTTACAAGTAAATCACTTCAACCTTACACAATACAAGCTCCAAACGACTAGCTCCAAACTACGATACGAAAATAGAGTTTTTAATCTTTATTTCACAAAATCTTTAACCATACCAAATGGAGGGTTATGTGTCTGAAACTAGAAGCACACACACCCTTTTTAAAACACTTTGAAGCCCTGCAACAAGCAACCCAACCAGCTGCACCCGCAGCACCACAACGACAACCCACTACTCGACTTCATTTTAGCTATAACCACTTCAATTTAGTTTGTTTCTAATGTCAAGCATACTTATGAAAATTTTCCACTTTAAACCTTATTTAAGACATGTAATATACCCCATAACAACATCATAAACATCAATTTGAAAGGGAAAGCCTTACCTCATTTGAAACTCGCCAAAACTTGCCTCGGAAGTTCTTTTAGAGTGCCTAAAACTTTATGGCTGTTTGATAATATTTTGGGAGGCTCCAAACCACAAATTTTCATTAATAATACCTTCATAAGATCATGGTTCACCCTAGGTAATTAATTCATGGAACAAAATCAGAGACTTACCTTTTTTTTCTCCTCCAAAACTGAAGCTCTCTCTTCTCTCTAGCTCAAGTTTTTCTTCTCTTTTCTTCTAGACTTTTTTTGAATTTTTTTGGATAAAAAGAAACTTAAAGGATAAGGATGACTTAAAAGTTTTCAAACACATCTATATATAGGCCACCTTAATGGGTGACATGTGTCAACCCCTAAGTGGTGACACTAGTCAAGCCCTTATAGGGCCAATGCATCACCCCTTCCACTTAGGGGATGCCACGTGGCATATGGGTCCCACCCCCTTGCTGCATCAGCTGCCACATGGCATTCTCTCATGCTGCCACATGGAACTCTCTCATGGGATGCCACGTGTCACTTTCTTTTCCTCCTCGTGGGTTCGTAATCTCGTCTTGCTTTACAAACTTATGTAATCCTTACTATGTAACCTTGGTATGTACTCAAGTAGCTTAAGTATGTAAGATTTTCAAATTGGTAGCTTATGTAAGTAAGTCAAGTCCTAGACTCATTACTTGGCCTCCAATTCCTTCCGGATTCTCATAACCACATTTCCAATCTTCCCTTCAATGGGGTGCCACATTCTCCCTTCCTTAGAGTTGTTTGATAGCGTCATAGATTATCCGTCTCACATGAAAACTTATAAGAAGCTTACGATCCTTTCAAGAAACTTAAGAAGCTTAAATAAAAACTTAAGAATCTTAAGAGGTTCAAGAAACTTAAGAAGCTTGAGAACCTTCCAAGAAACTCAAAAACCTCAAGATACAAAAGTCTTTCAAGGTACAAAAGTACGGGGTGTAACAAGTGTCCATACGACACTCTCCCAAATAGAGCTTCCCATATCTAGAACATAGTGGCTTTCCTCTAGAACCTTGAGCCACACTTAATTGGGACTGAGAGCCCTAAGCTCGGAAGTTCTGGTAACTTAGTAACCTCTAATTAGGTGTAAAAGAAATTGTTGAAGAAGGTGCATAATCCCCCTTCTGAAAGAATGACTTGATACCCTTCCTTTGATTCTGCTCGTTCTCATGCCCAGCAAACTTAGCCTTCTTGCTTAAGTGTTCCTCTCGGTTCTTTTTTTTTCATCCTCAACCTGTTGAGCATACACCATCAATCTAGAAAAATCCATGTTAGAAATAATTAGCATTGCCTTATAATCTCTCTTTACATGTTTGCCTAGGCCAGAGACAAACTTCCTCATCTTGGACCTCATATGAGGAATCATTTCTGGGGAATATTTAGACAACTAAATAAACTTCAAACTATACTCTTTTACAGTCATGCTCTTCTGCTTGAGGTTCACAAACTCCTCAAATTTTGCTCTTCGTAGCTCTTGGGGAAAGAAATGGTCAAGGAAAGCGCTTTCATACTCATCCCAAACTGCAGGTCCAGCATCCTCACCGTGACTCTACTCCCACTGGTCATACCATACATTCTGCACATCCTTGAGCTGGTAGAAAACCAACTCAACACCCTCAACCTCGGTAGTATGCATCGCTTTTAAGATCTTCCACATCTCATCAATGAAATTTTGAGGATCCTCCTCAATCTTAGACCCTTTGAAGACTAGCGGGTTCATCCTCAGAAAATATCTAATCCTTGTGGTGGAAGATGACTCTTGAGAGCAAGAGCTAGGAGTTGGTGAACTATGGTTACCCATCTGGACAGCTACCAGTTAAGTGAGCATGGCAATAGCTCCTCTGAAGTAGGAGTGGTATGAATAATAGGTATTTGGGGTACCTCAATAGACCTTGCAGGTTGGCCCTTAGTTCTCAGTGGAGGCATCTCTGACTATGAAACCTCAGTGCTAGTAGCGTTCCTCTGACTGGCTGTACATTTAGGAGGCATGCTCTGCAACGTATAAATGCATGAATTAGAAAGGAAGTTTTATAGAGTTAAACTCTATCGTACGAACTCAGATTAATAAAGAAGTGAAACAATTCCTAATGTCCTATAGCCTCCTGATTATAAGTGCGGTGCAAGACAACACCATAAGCAAGACTCTACTAGACATGGCTTCATAGACACCCTAGGACTCTTGAACTCTATGCTCTGATACCAAAAAGGACCCTAGGCATGGCCGGCACTCAGAAACCATATCTGGCCATCGAGAGAATCACTTGTTCTCATCACTCATTCGTTCATCAATGGAAGACTTAAGTAAAAATAAGAATATTTATGTGGGCTCACCATCATCAACATCAAATAAAAAAATCCTTAGAAAAGGTAGTTTCAAAGGAGAACTACTCCAATTACATTATCAAACTCTGTCTATGAAGCCTCTAACACTATCAGACTGTGCCAATGATATGTCTATGGCTACCTCAAAAGAAATATTATACTCAACAATAATAAAAGGATAAAGAGTTCCTCCAAATATAAGAAGGACTCACCAAATAGCTGGAAAGTAATGATCTTCAATGATGCACCGATTGAGGATCTCTAACACCTGTATATGCATCATAAAATAATTTAGGTCGATTGACTTCAGTACATGGAATGTATAAGTATGTAAAATGGCAGAAAAGTAAGGACAGATATCAAGAAACTCCTTTCAGAAAGACTCGGCTCATAACTCAACATCAACTCAACATCAATATGTAATGCAAGTTTTAAAATAATACTAATAAGCAATGCTTACTTAGTTGGGAGTTTCTCTAATGGACAACCATCACTTATGAGCTAGTGATGATACAACAAGTGATGTCATTGCCACATCCATCCAATACCTTTCCAGGGTAAAGGACATCACCATCTTGGATTCAATCATCAAAGTCCTCTTTTTGGGACTTAAGAGGCATAGCCTCCATCCTACGCTGGATACATAGTTCTGGAGTTTGAGTCAATTAAACTCTTACCCAACTCGGTGCTCAATACTACTCCCAAAATATGTGCTCATATTAACCTCATCATCTAGTCTCATTAGACTTTAATTTAAAATATCAAACTCATCTCAATGCATCATCATCATCATTACCTCCTCATCAAATTATTATACTTCAAAACATCTTACTCAAAACATCATTTAACCCAAAAAATCAAATTCATTTAAATTCAATTCTTTTGCTCTTTTAAAACTTAATAAAATACATATATAGTATTAATTTAAATCACTCTTTTTGTCAGTGAATATTAAAAGACAAAATCTTTACTCAAAACATGCATAAAAAAATATTCATGAACATCAAATCAATTAGGGTTCATGGAAAAGTAGCCACGAATAATAATTCCAATAATATTAGAGATAAAAATAATAATAATCTCAATGCATAAATATATCTAACTCAATAGAAGAAGAATTAACTAATTTAAAATTGAAAAATTAGGATAAAACTCAACTATAATTCAATTACGACGAATTTAAATATTGGGCGCATGGACGAACTCAATCCAATACTATGAATAGCCTTACATACATGAAATTCGAATCTTTACTCCAAATTGAAGAACACAATGACCACTCTTGAACCCCTAGCCTTTTCTCCTCGCCAGAGTATTTTGTGTACTATCCGGAGAATAAGAATTATCAAAATTATATTTCTACACTACTAAAAACTAAAACTATATTTGAGAATGAGCAAAAAAAGTGTATAGAGAGAAGAGTTGCTTGAAAAATCTTGATGAATAAAATGAGGAAATAAGGTGGGTATTTATAGGTGTGGAGGAGGGACCTAACAATAAATAAAAATAATTACAAAGGATAATCTTGAAAATTCAATGAAGGATTGTGATCTCATGGATGATGTCAAATGGAGGACTATTGATGTCATGAGTGATGTCAAATGGATCTTGATTTTTCCATGATTGGTGAGATGAACCTTCTTTTAATGGAATACCCTTTTTTGGAGCTGCGTTTGAACAAGATAACTTCCTAATTAGGATTTGGTGTCTCCATATGAATTGTAGATCTATAAGTATACTTTCATTTCATTCAATAATCAACCAATATGGATCATCCTACCATGATATATGATTTTTCTTCTACAAATACTCCATTTCATCACAGCACACCATGTCTTACAAAAATTAATTTATTTGACCTACGTATTCTTCGAATCTTAAGATATGGTATCATGAAAGTTGTAGGTAATATCGTTGGGGTTATTAAAAAATTTGAATCACCTAATTTGAACTATTTTATGAAAAAGGTATTCCCAAAATACAGAAGCAGTATCATTTTCATCGAAAATTGAAACACCACATACTATATTTTAGGGGGTGTTACAATGATGCCCTAGCACAACAGGGTGATAGAGGAGTTACCTAGTCAGATGGTGGATGGAGAGCTCATTGTTATGCTTTTCTAGGTGGACCTGAGGTTAAGGCCTTCGATGCAATCATCACAAATATTGTTCGGATTTGCCATTGCCCTGCATCTATGTTATTTGATCCAGGCTCCACTTATTAGTATGTGTATGCATATATCTATTTTGGGTTTGACTTGCTATGTGATCATATGCCCATGCCAGTGCAAGTTTCCACCCTAGTAGGAGAGCCCTTAGTAGTGGATCGAGTGTATTGATCTTGTCTTATGTCTTTGGCGGGTTATGAGACGTGGGTGGACATGATTATCCTTGATATGGTTGACTTCGACATTATTTTGGGTATGGAATTGTTATCTCTATATCATGATATTCTTGATTGTTATGTCAAGACTGTGATCTTAGCTATGCCCGATAGGCCACGTATTCGGGCCCAGTGATTGATCGATAGGGGTTGGTAGGCATACTTAGCATTTATTTGTGATACTTTTGTTGAGCCACCTTCTATGGAGTCTATTTCTGTGGTTCGAGAATTTATGGTTGTATTTCCTGCCGATCTTCCAGGGGTTCCACCTAATAGGGATATTGACTTTGCTATTGACTTCGAGTCGGGCACCAAGCCCATTTTTATTTCTCCTTATCGTATGGCTCCAGCTGAGTTAAAGGAGCTAAAAGAGCAGCTTCAAGATCTGTTGAGTAAGGTGTTTATTCGCCCTGGTGTTTCTCCTTGGGTACCCCAATCTTATTTGTGAAAAAGAAGGACGGGTCCATGAGGATGTGTGTAGACTATAGACAATTGAACAAAAAGACTGTTAAAAACAAGTACCCTCTTCCTCGTATTGATGATTTGTTTGACCAGCTCCAAGGAACGGCCTTATTCTCTAAGATAAACTTAAGATCCGGGTATCATCAGTTGAGGATTCGGCCTTCAGATATTCCTAAGACAGTCTTTCGGACTAGATATTGCCACTATGAGTTTCTTGTTATGTCTTTTGGGTTGACTAATGCCCCAGTAACATTTATGGAGTTATGAATAGGGTGTTTCATATGTATCTAGATTCATTTTTGATTTTCTTCATTAATGATATCTTGGTTTACTCCAAGACTGAGGCAGATCATATGCAACACTTGAGAATTGTGCTCCAAAGGCTTAGGGAAAAGAAGCTTTATGCCAAGTTCTCCAAGTGTGAGTGGTTGAGTTTGGTGGCGTTCTTAGTGCATGTGGTATTCAAGGAAGGCATTAGAGTCGATCTGGCTAAGATTAGGAGGTTCAAATATAGACTAGACCCACCTCAGCTATCGAGATTCGCAGTTTTGTGGGTTTGGTTGGATATTATCGTCATTTTGTTCAGGGCTTCTCTATGATAGCAGCTCCATTGACCAGGCTCACTCAGAAGAATGTGGTATTTCATTGGTCAGATGAGTGTGAAGAGAGCTTCCAAAAGCTCAAGGTATTATTGACTATTGCACCTATGTTGACCTTTCCTGAGGAGGGTGTTGAGTTTATTGTGTATTGTGATACATCAGGAATGGGTTTAGGTGGAGTGATGATGCAAAAGGAGAAGGTGATTGCCTATGCTTCGAGGTAATTGAAGACTCATTAAAAGAACTATCCTACCTATGATTTAGAGTTGGCGGCGATTATCTTTGTTTTGAAATTATGGTGACATTGTTTGTATGGGGTCCATTGTGAGATATTCACCGATCATCGAAGTCTACAATATATTTTTAGACAGATAGACTTAAATTTAAGGCAATAGAGCTTGGTTGAGCTTCTGAAGGATTATGTCTTGAATACTCTATATCACCCGGGAAGGCCAATATGGTGGCCGATGCATTGAGTAGAAAGACTTCTAGCATGGGAAAGGCTTGCAGCTATTGAAGCTAAGGAGCGACCCTTGGCTAGAGATGTTCAGAGATTGGCCAATGGGTTTGTGAGATTGTAGCTTTTTGATGAAGGTCAGGTCTTTGCTTTCATAGAGGCCCTCTCTTCTTTGATGGATCATATCCGTGAGAGACAGTTCGAGGATGAGAATTTGTACCTCATTCGAGACAAGGTGACGAGAGGTGAAGCTAAGGAAATAGTGCTTGATTCTAAGGGTGTTTTGAGGATTGAGAGTCGCATTTGTGTGCCCAAGGTGAGTGATTTGGTCAGATTGATACTTGAGGAAGCCCATTGCACTTGATATTCTATTCATACTAGGATAGAAAAGATATATCACAACATTAGTCAACACTATTGGTGGTGTGGTATGAAGAAGGACAACTTCGAGTTTGTGTCCAAGTATTTGACATTCCAGCTGGTTAAGTGTGATCACCAGAGGCCCAAGGGTGAGTTTCAGAGGATGGCCATTCCTACTTGGAAGTGGGAGAGGATCACTATGGATTTTGTGGTAGGTTTGCCCACCACCATGGGAGTATATGATTCCATTTGGGTTGTGGTCGATAGATTGACCAAAACAGCTCATTTTATTTCGGTTAAGGTTAATTTCACGGCGGAGAGGTTGGCTCAGCTCTTGATATAACCTAACATATATCTAAATCTTATGTCAGAATAGCTAATCCTTCCTAGAATCTTACATCAGAAAGTCTTATTAGAACCTAGTAGCCCATGGAATCTTATATTGGCGAGGTCGGACCCACTCTTTATTCGTACATCGGAATGGCACACAAATAGCTAACAGCTCTTGAAATCTTATATCAGATCATCTGTACAGAACTTAACCTATCACAGAGTCATTCTCGATATCTTACATTGACATAGATATAACATAATCAGCCCCTCTCAAAATCTCATCTCAATTCAGCTATAACACAAAAAGGAAAAGTGCCTGAATGAATCTAGGTGACAACTCACCACTATTGTCCAATCATAGATATTAATAGCACTACCCAAAGGTCACAACCTAGCTTGGAGGGTTGTATCTATCCCAACATCAATATCAAAACCAGCCTATGGGCCTCAAAATTTAACATCTAAACCAACTCTAGACAAACCTAGGATAAGGCTTCACCACAACCATGCTAAGGCTATTCTAGCCTAATTTCAACTCATGAGAGCAACGGTTATCAACTAATCATAAGAAATCTCCAGAATTACCTGAAATAATTGAAATAAGGCCAAAAAAAATAAGTAATGTAACGAGATATCAAACTAAAAACCCTCCCCACACATAGCTAATTAGCATGCTAGAACAATCAACAAATAAGGTCTAATGATAGTAAGTCGTAGCCTACCTCAAAGTCGATCACGCGCGCTCCAATCCTCTAAATTTGTGTTTTTCCCTTATGAACCGCATCCGAACAGTGTGACACTATCAAATTAATGATCCTAGCGCCAATACGGTCATTTTTAAACCCTTAATTACAATAATAATAAACGGGAATAAAATGAGCTAAAAATGGCATTGTAGGACCTACGCAAGGAATTCTAAAATTGACTCCATCAAGAGATCTCAATCATCTCAAAGAACCTGTGCCCCGAAAATGCCACAAAACAGTTCATGTACCATAATGCAAGAAATTGATCTTTTGTGAGATGAAGCAAGCAGAAACGTGAATGAGCCTCATGTCGATGGAAGCTTAAAAAGTTGCTTCTTTTTCATTTTTTCACATTCTACTCGTGAGAACCCTAGAAAAATCAAAGCTTAGTATTCTAAATCATATTTATAGGTTGATAAACTTAGCTTGGGTCTTAAACGTAAATTATTATACGTTGTGAGTTCATTGCTTTGGTATAATTTTCTTTGTGAATTGTGTGGTGTAGCTGTGTTGGTATTGTGTCAATAGCAGTTGGGTTGCGTTGAGAGTTTCTGAGTAGTATTACGAACTTATAAAGCAAGGTGAGACTCTCCTTATATCGATTTTATCTTCGTTAAGACAGGGATAGTATTTTACAGTTGATGGGTAGGTCAGGGTCCTATCCTGACCAAGTATATCACTCTTAGAGGCTTGCCGGCTTTGGGTTGTATAGATATGCATTGTCGGTTGTGTTGGCCCTGTTGTTTTGTCCTTTTAGCACAATGATTTTTTGGCATTGATAGTATATATGTTCAATTTGTATGTTTTGAAATATCATGATGGACTCAACAACCCGCATAACGTTACTTGATTATAGATATCATAATGGTCTCGACGATCCATGCATGATTTAGTTTCTTTTCTTTATAAATTGTTGGAATTATCTGAGTTTATTGCAGATTATGCTGATAGAGGTCTTGCCAGCCGAGGGCTTATTATTAAGTCAAGATATATTTAGTGGTTTTCTTGAATTTGTGGATGGTATTATGCTGATAGCATAGTTATCCAGCAAGAGTCGACTCAGATCAAGTGTGGCACCAGTTGCAGTTGCATACCTAAGTTGGGTTGTGACAAATAATGACTTGGGTTTAAAAATTAGAATTGTTAAACATTTTGTTTTTACCTCAAACAATTTTTACTTTTTTCAAGAAAAAATCTATAATAACAAATATTAAAGTTGACTCGTCTTTAAAGAATATTATTTTTGTAAAAGGAACATTTTTATCTTTATACTTTTATAAATAAGTTGTATTTATTCTTTGTTGTACTTTTTTAATATATTTGTCATTTTTCATCTAACATGTGCATCATATTTATTCTTGTACTTTAAGAAAAATTATACTTGTCCCTTCTCTATTAAATGGCTTTAACATTTTTGCCCTTTTCAACAACCTTTAGGACCATATTTGCTTTTATACTCTAAGAAGAAAAAAAATCATATGCTTCCTGACTTTTATCTTTTCTTTTTTTTTTTTAATATTATTTTGATATTCCATCAAGTGAATGATATATATATATATATAACCATGACAAATTTCTATTGTTTTAAGATTAAAAAGGGGTTAAGTTAATAAATAATCCTTATAGATGTTGGTCTTTGTATTTTGTGCCCCATAAGAAAAGTGTTACAATAATAACCTTCATTTATTTAATTAAAATTCTTTGAACAAAATTATTCTCCAAACCTAACAAATAAAGGGAGCATAAATAAATTAAACTAAAAAGAAATTATTTATTTTACTGTTCATTTTTTTCTTTTTTCTTTTTTCTTCTTTTTTCTTCTTTTTTCATGGACGTTCTTTCTTCTTCTTTTTCTCTCTTTTTTTTTTGGTCTTTTCTTCCTCCTTTTTCTACTCTGTCTTTGCCTTCCTTTCCTCCCCCCCCTTTTTTTTTTTGCTTTCTTATTTCTTTTTTAAAAAAATATATTTCCTTATTCTTCTTTTTTTTTATTTTCTTGATATCTTTTTTTCACTTATCGAGCTAGAAAAATGACCTATGAAATACATTTTTATTTCTTTTAAATAAAATTTATCCCTAGATTCAAGTGTCAAGGTTCAAGATAATTCTTTTACTACTTACTCTTTTAAATAAAGGTTCAAGACTATTCTTTTACTATTTACTATTTTAAATTATTTATTATTAATATTGTTATTAGGAAAAAAGTATTTGATATACCCCTCAACTTTGTCATTTAGAGATGATATGTCCCTCGTTGAAAGTGGCTCATATATGCCCCTACTGTTACACAAATGGCTCACATATACTATTTTTCTCTATCGGAAGTGAAATAATTAATCCTAAATTTATTTTTAAAAGTTTTTTATTAAAAAATAATACATATAAAGGTATATTTGATCCTTCTCACACCTAATTTATTTTTTTGACTTTTTTGATTCAACGGCTAATTTAAATTTATTATTTTGATGGTTGTTGTTGTTGTCCTAAAGAATATATATATAGTTTATTTACTTTATTTAATGTGGAGGTCATTGTAATAATTGAGAAATTGAATCGTATTTAATTAATTGTACCATCGTTTTTCACGTGGCTCTCCATTTTGTTAACTTATTTATATTTTGGTGATTATCATGAACCCACATTACAATTCTTACATTTACCTTTTTTATTCCCCAATCAATTTTTATTATCTCATTATTGAATATTCTAACGTCTACCAAACAGTCAAACCTTTTGCATTATGCATAATTTATTGTTTTGTGTTTATAAAAAGATCAAATTTATTTTTTGATGTATTCTTCAAATTTTAAGCACTGCAACAAATTCATACTAGTATCATTATATAATTTTTTTAAATTTTGAGCCAAATTCTATTATTGTAACTTTATATTATATTTTTTTATTGAATATTTTAATTGTTAACATTCTTACTTCATAAGGTCTACGTACATCCTATCTTCTCGAGACTTCACTTGTAGGATTACATTGAGTATATTATAGTTATTCAATTTACATATGACAACTAAAAGAAAACGACCTCCCTATGAAGTTTGGTTTTAGGCCCCGAACTTATTGAGACGCCCTGGCCCCATGGGCAACAGATCTTGATTTATGAGATAATCTATAACTATTGCATTAGAAGCAGGGTTGTGAAAGGCGAGAGGCAGAGGCAAGGTAAGACGAGACCTTGTCGCCTATTACTAGCGAGGCAAGGCGATATCGAAAAGGCTACAAAAGGCAAGAATAGGCGAGTGGGGACGAGGCGAGGTGAGGTGACAGAGGCGTCGCCTTCTTAAAAAAAATCTCATGTAATGATTAAAAGGCAATATTAAGGTTTATTTGGTATTTTCGACAAACACGACTCTCTTCTCCCTTTTTTCTCTTCAGTTCATCTTCGCGACCTTCAGTTCGTAGTTCGTAGTCGCGAACTTCAGCTTCTCTCTTCTTCTTCTTTTTTCTTCAATCATCTGCTTCGCGACCTCAGCATGTACGTTGTCAATAATTTTTCTTCATCTTCATCTTCTTCTTCTTCTCTATTTTTTCATGCTCTGTTTTTTTTATTTTTGTCAGCACTCAGTAGTGTGCAATCTTTGTTTTTTTAATTTCTGGAGACTATTGACTATTGCAATCTGCCTACTTTTTTAAAAAAATAAAATTCTAGTTCTTTTTATTTGTTTCTACCCAACTTAATTTAGTTTATACTAATTAATATAGTATTTCTTTGTCCATAAATAGTGATTTTAATGGCGTGTGATGCTATCTACTATTATTTTTTGAATTAAAATATTTTCTAAATATATTATTGCTATTGAGATTTTAGATATTTATATATGCAATTCAATATTTTAAGATTTTGATATTAATTGGTGCATCAATTCAAAAAGGCAAGCGGCTCACAGGCGAGCGAGGCAAACCCTTATCGCTTTTTGTCTCCTTTCGTCATCCAAAACACTGATTAGAAGTAAGACTTATTAGCCCAAGGGCTTCCAAACAACAAGTTAAGTCTTATGGACAAGACTTGACACTACATTTTGATTTATGATATGCTCTATAACTTTTGTCATAGAGGCAAGACTTAGCCCAAGGACTTTCAAAGAACAAGTTTCGCCTCATGGGTAACAACTTACACCATTTTCACTAGGTCTAACTCATGAAAAACGTAATAACAATTGTCTTAGAGGCAAAACACAGCTCAAAAGTTTTTTTAAAAATATAACATATGCCTCATAGGCAACAATTTGCACTATTTCACTATGTCGAACTTATGAGATACTTTATCACTCTTTCCTTAGAGGCAATACATAGTTCAGAGCTTAAAAAATAACTTATGCATCATGGATAACACTATTTCAAAACTACGATATTCTTCTCCATAGATTATTTTATCAATAAATGTTAACATACTTCATTTTTCTTACATTAAATATGCGGTCATTTCTATTACAAATATTAACTAATTTTAAAATAAAATTCTTAAGTTTATTTATATGTCAAAGAAAGAAGATCATTTTTACGGATTACTTAACTTTTGGTATATTGGCAAAAAATAATGAGAGTTAAGAAAAAAGAATTTACAAGTAAAGAGAAAAAAATAAATGAAAGTAAAATAAAGAAAGAGAAGAATGAAAAAAACAAAGAAAATAGAAGTTCAGCAAAAAGAAAAAAAGAGAAAAAAGTATTTCTTTTCTTAAAAGAAAAAAGATAAAAGGAAATATAATAAAGAAAGAGAAAAGTGGAAGGAAAAAAAACGTTGAGAGACAAGAGTTGTTTAAAAATATTTGAAGTGTAAAGAGACAAAACTATACTTTTATTTTATGGAAGGAAGACTTTTTTTATAGGGGATAAAAAATTACTCTCTCTCTCCTTTGTCTGACATCATTCTCTCAACGAAGAACCCTAAATCTCTCTCTCTACTGTTCATCCAACACACCTTCACAATATCAGGTCTGCCGGAATGGCCTTACCGCCGCCGGTGGAGCTTCCCAGACCACCAGAACAAGCCTCATCCTCTAATCCAGCTAATACCACTTTGAATCTGCAAAAAGATACTGAAAATGCAATTTCAAGTGAGGTTGGATTGATTCAAAATGCACAACATTTTTCCAATCAAATTGGGAGCAATCTTCAGGCGATTTATGCGAGAACAGCATCTGAGTCGCCTGAAATGCGCCTCCAAAATCGAACAACTTCAGGCGAGATTCAAGACATGGCAGCCACTGAAAGAAGCCGCTCACAGTCGCCGCTGTCGTGCCTTCATATTCGAAGCGGCTCCGGAGAGATTCGAACCATCGGACCTACTGGGGGTTGCTCACAAGGTCATGGCGCAACTGTAGGAACAATCTTCACCGGAGAAATCATCGCCGGTGAAGAAAGTGGTGTCGGCGCAGGGGCTCAGGCGACTCATTTTAAACAAAAGTTATACCAGAATGTTCCTCAGTTTGATGCGCCTCTCCTAAGCTCAGAGCGCTACTTCGAATCACCTCCATTGGATTCGAATATCCCTTGGACCTCTGGCGAGAGTGAAATTTGCAGTTTTCAAGGACATCTCTAATCTTCTTAGAATCGCATACCCCTATATCCATTGGCCTTCGAACTGGATCCACACTATCTCCTACATAGATAAGTGTAGTCATGAGATGAAGATTACCCAAGTCTCATGAATTAAGCCACAACTCGGTTTCGTTAAGCTAAATACTGACGGTAGCGCGTTGGGTAATCCGGGGGCTATTGGGGGGGGTGGCATTGTAAGAGATCACATGGGTAATTTCCTCTTCGCTTACGCCATACCACTAGGGGAGGGAACCAACAATCAAGCTGAACTAGAGGCGGCTACTTATGGGCTTAGATGGTGCATTCCACAGGGCTTCCATCATGTTATCCTAGAAGTTGACTCGGAGTTGCTCACTAAATGGATCAATCACCAGATGAAACCTCCGTGGAGCCTTCACCAGGTAACTCATGACCTTGTTGATATTACCAAATTATTTGCCTTCTTTTCTTGCAGACATGTATACAGGGAGGCAAACTTCACTGCGGATGCTCTCTCCAAGCACAGTCACACTCTTACCATTCCAGGCCACTACACTACCCTCCAGCAGCTACCTCGTGGTATTCGAGGATACTACATGCTAGATAGAATCGGCCTACCTAGCTTTAGGCGGAGGAAGACCAAACGGATTAAGAAGCCTCCATGATCTACTACTTTGTTTTGCATCCTTGGATTGATCACCCAATTGCAGTGTTTGTGATTCCCCATGCTATAATTTTAGTCATGTTCTTTGATGATTCTCGTTTACGCTAAAATTTTGTTGTATATATAGCTTTTATGAAGATTATCTCCTTTTATAATTAGATTTTTCCTTTACTATGTAAAGGGAGAGTCTCCCTTATTTATGTTTTTCTAGTTTATTTGTATCGAGAGGAGTCCTCTCCTTTAGGTGCATAGTTTCTAGGATCCTTTTTTGTGTGCTTGTATCGGGGATGAGCTGATTGACCTTATTAGGAATATCGGCTTATGAACCACCATAGGATTGGAGGTTAGGTTTATGCCCCCCTCCGTGTATCTTTCTATTTTTTTGTATAATACAGCTTGGGGGTGAGCGGCTCAACCCCTGGCCGCGCATGAGAGGTGGGAGCCTCGTGTATGGTCTGTTCCCATAAAAAAAAAAAAAAAAAAAAAAAAAAAAAATAGGGGATAAAAAATCAAGACCATTATATTTGAGAATATCTTGTGTAATTTCTTAACTAAAAAGATACATAATAAACAATGAAATTAAGTTCCTAATTGGTGCATATAATTTTCGTTCAAACAACAAAATGCAACAACTTGCACGATAAAATTCAACAGTATAAACGAAAGAAAGAAGCAAATGAAATTCCCCTCATCCTTCGAAAAAAAAAATAAGGTTGAGTGTTTTTTTCTTCATCCAGTTCACATGTTTGGGACCTTCTTTTTTACCCTTCCAGTTTCAATTTACGCTTGAAACAAAACACCAACAATGTGGATGAACATCATATTTACGCCACAACCACACTCGTGAAGCTTTAGACCTTAAACAATGTCACTAAATTCCTCCAACAGAATTATTTGCTTAAAGTCAAAAACAAAAGGTTCAGTAGAGCAAGAGTAGCAACATGATAACCTAGTTTAAAGAAAAGGAAGCTGATATCTCTAAAGTGTTCATCCTACAACTGACTGCTGTATAAGCAGAGGTATGCAAGATCCTCAATCACAAGTAGGATATATCACATCAATCAATCCAACAAGTCAGACACCGCATTCTTCTTGAATGCATCAACTTGAGCCAACATGTTTGCCAATCCTTTATTTGGGAATACATTATCTGCCTTCATTCTATCAGCAATACCATAACAAGGAGCTTTGGCATTTATATATGCCCGAAGTAGGCATTGGTACTGGGTAATTCGGGAAACATATCCAGCTTGTCTCATTCTATGAAATATTTTCTCAGTATTATGAATATCACCTCTATTTGCATATTGTTCCATAATCACCAAATAAGAATTAATCATTGGCCTCAATCGATTCTTCTCTCCAACTTTATGCAATATTGAATCCGCTTTTTCCACTCCTCCAGCTTCAACATAAAGTCTGACTAGGGCATCCCAAGTCAATGGCCCAAGTTGGCAACCACTGTCAGCCATACGCTTCACAAGTTCCTTTCCTTTCGACAACATTTTATGATTCGCATAAATTCTTAATAAAACAGAATAATGCTTCGATGACAGTCTTGGCCATGTTTTGGCCATCTTATCAAAGACTGCCTCCGCCCTCTCAATATTATTCAATTTTCCCCAAGCTTCAACAGCAGCCACGCATTCTTCAAGCCAAGGATTAGACTCACAAACTTGCCAAATTCTATCAACTTCGTCGGCCTTTCCAAGAGCTGCATAATGAGGAAGCAAAATACGACATGCCCAGCGATTTTCTTTTATATCTCCTCCTTCCATCTCTTTTAGAACATTCTCGGCCTTCTCATTCAGACCACCCAAGACATAATGCTTCGCCAAGAGGCTCTTAATGCTGTTATCAGGTTCTATCCCCTCAGCCTTCATGGTCTCAACAATTTGCTCCATTCCAGATATGTCTTTGCATTGCCCCTTAGCATCTATCAATAGATTGTATGTAAAATGGGATGGCTTCACATTTTCCTTCTCCATTAGTAAGAGAACATCGGCAATCTTCTTTTTATCAGTCTTCTTATATAGAAAGAGCATTTGATTGCAAGCAAAGCATGTTAATGGGAATTCAAGGTCCTTCATTTTGTTAAAAATCTGCTCAGATTTCTTCACATCACTTTGAGCAACGAAATTGGCCAATAAAGTGCGATAAATAACTTCACTTCTGAAAGACTCTGGTATCATCCTAATATAATCTTCTGCCTTCTTTAGACCACGGACTTTGGCAATTAAATCAACACGAGAAGCATAGTCTCGGTCAGTAAAAGTGAGCTGATTTTTTGACTCCAACCACTGAGAGAGCTGCCAAAAGCCAGAAATGCCATAATTGAATAACAGCAAGGATGACAAAAGAAATCGACAAACTAATCACAGGTTCGAAGCTGTTTTTTATTCTCAATGTGAAACTAATAGAACTAGTGTTATCATTATCTCCCTAAACCCATGTTCTTCCACAAACATAAGTTGGCATGACAACTAGGAAGCAGCTAAACATTTTTACTCTATGTTAATGTAGAACTTAAAATAGCCAAAGAGGGTAAAAGGAAAAAAAAACAACCAATGAAGAAATACCGATAGACCAGGAAGGATGCAGCAGAAGCAGGAGATTATAATGAATTTCGTATGCAGTAATCAAAATGAAGTGTGAATATTATACAGGCAGGCGTTTGGAAAATATTTGGTTGAAGTGGAAAAAAATAAGTAGTTGAAGTTGAAAATAGTATTTGGAGATATTAACAATAACATACCCAGTGTACTCCCACAAGTGGGGTCTAGGGAGGATAGAGTGTGTGTATATCTTGCCCCTACCTTGGGAGGTAGAGAGGTCGTCTCCGATAGACCCTCGGCTCAAAGGAAAAGCATACTAGAGGAGATCGAAAAAAGAAATAATAGAAGTGAAGAAATCATGGCAAAATAATATTAAAAAAAAACAGAATGTATTGCTTACTAGCATGGAATGAATGAATCAAGATAAGAACTGTCTATTTAAAGGATTCACATAAATTGACAAACGGTTCACAGATTGATTGATATGCTAGTTAATATGTTGGACCATGGTTAGAGCCAAGTCACTTCTCATAATAGGTTTCGACTTTGAATAATAAGGACACAATAAACCTGAAGACATCTATCACGAGGGAATGAGATTTAAGAAAGAAAAAAAACCACTATCTTTGCCAATAGTAACTAGAGAAGTTTATCAAAATGTATTAACTGACGTTTTTTTCTTTATAGTTGCTCAAATTAAAGAGAGCATGCGCATGTGGGAAATCCTAAATCTTTTGCAAAGTTATTTCTTGATGCTCAAGCTTCATTATTTCTAAAATGACTATTGATTGCACAGTTTACAATTTTATTAAAGAAAAACTATAAATGCATCATGACCGCACTGCTAATGTAAACACACAATGATCATTCTTTTAATGACAAGCACACAGTAAGCACTCAAAGACCCTAATGGTAAAACCTATAAATGCATCAAATTTAAATGAGATGTCTGATCTAATATAAAACATACAGATTACCTGCAGTGCCTTCCCGTACATGCGCCTTTTACGAAAATTAAGCATTGCTGCTGCTACTTCTTTCCGTATCACGTTATTTCCTTCAACCCATTTATCCATGATTTTACTAACAGATAAAGTTGGTGCTGCCATGATAGCATTGAATAATACTTTAGAAACTCTGTTCCTTGGAGACTTCCATTTGCTAATTTCAGCCTCCGTATCAGACAATAATTCCTGAGGTGCTTCCACATTTTCGCTATCAAGATCCTCTTCGGAAAGCTCATGCTCACAGACTGACTCGTCTACTATGTTGACTTCTTGTATTGCTTCAGTTGCAGTAGAAGATTCAAAATCTGAAAACCCATTGTCTGAATTACTATCTTCCTCTCCGCTGCTCTTTGTGCCAGCTTGTGAAGAGAAACTTTGGCTTGCCATGAATAATCTTAGAAAACCATGAGATGCTATTTGGAATCCTCTACATGTAAGAGGTCTATGTGATATTACATTGGAAGCCTCTTTAAGCCCATCATTGTGTCCTTTCAGGAATTGACTTGAAATATCTGAAGTGGCATAACAAATTCGAGAGCCTCCGGTCATAAATACTTGTTTCCTGGAGCAGATAACCAATTTCATCAATAAAGTGTCCATAATCTAAGCTAGAAAAGACTCTCCCTCTCTCTCTCTCTCTAAAGGAATCGGAAAACATAGCAATGTTTAGAGAACAAAGTTGATGAATAAATATTCAAAGTAACACTCCAACACTCCCTACACTATATCAATTGCTTTAACCGACATGGCATCGCTGTAAATTTTTGATACTCAAAAATATCACCAAAATGATACCCTTATATTTTATGTTTCACTTGGTATGTTCATCATATGTCACTTACCTTATATCCAAAACAAGCATTGATAAATGCTCCAGCAAATGATTTATCAAGGTAAAATACTATAAATGAAAAAATGAAAGTTACCCAACTATTGAGGTTGAGGCATTGTAGTTGTTTTTGTTGAAAAATGGAAGTAACACTCTTCTGTACCAAACATAAGCTATATAGTAGTATATAGACAAAGTTTAGCGGTAGACATGTTTTCTCAGTGGCCTAGTAACAAGTCCATAGAATTGCAGAACTTCCATTCTTCTTTCTTATTTAGATTATAAAATTAATAAAACGGAAATGAACAAACCTTTTCTACCCAAACATCAAAAACTTCCTACTCAAAACAGCATACGTTTCCAATGTTACACACTATCGTTAGACACAAAAAAACATACTTGATTCACCAAACAACTGAGATAACTCAAAATTTACAGCAAAATTAGATGTGTTTTGTATGCGGGAAATGTTCTTGGGAAAGATTTTCATTAACCTCTATGTGATACCCTTTAACTGTGCACACAATTAAAAAAAAAAGAATTTTCCCATTTAGATGGTTGGAAACTTCTTGGGTTGGCATGGAAACTGCAAAAAATCATTTTCAGGAGAGATTGGTGAGTTGGTTCTCCATTTCCTTCAACACTACACATACTAGTACCAATCTAATAAATAAAAAAGAAGAAAATTTCTGAGGAGAGAGAGTAGAGTAGAGATGGGATTACTTGAAAGAAGAAGACGCTCGACGAACTGCCCACATGATTCCTTTGCAAACTCTAAATGTGACTCTGGAATACCAAAGAATCCTTAAACCCTAAAAACCCTTTCTTTTGATTTCGCCTGCTTTTGAGCCTGCCTGTGTAAAATGCCTTTTTAAAAATCGAAAAAGGTCTAAAATGTATTAGAAATGGTATAAAAATATTCATCTATTGCACCTAAAATGTCTTTGACATTAATGAAAAAGGGCATTTTTCATTAATGTCAATGGCATTTTAGGCCTAATAGATGGATGAGCGGTATTTTTGTACCATTTCCAATACATTTTAGACCTTTTCCGATTTTTAAAAATTCGTTAAATAAATTTTGATTTATAATTATTGTAAATAATTAAATTGTAACCACTAGATGACCGCCACGTGTTTAATTTTTTTTAAAAATTATTTAATTAAAATTATGTTAAAGAAAATGTCATTTTTGGACCTAAAGGTGGATGTCAAAGGCATTAATTTTCAGAATTTTATATGATAATCATCCATCTTTAGTTCAAAAAATGACATTTACTTTAACATAATTTTAAGTAAATAATTTAAATAATTTTTTTAAACACGTGGACGTCATCTATTGACTATAATTTAATTATTTAAAATTAATTATAAATTAAAATTTCTTTAGCATAATTTTAATTAAATAATTTAAATATTTTTTTTAAACATGTAGCAATCATCTATTGGTTACAATTTAATTATTTAAAATTAATTATAAATCAAAATTTCTTTAACATAATTTTAATTAAATAATTTGAATAATTTTTTAAAACACGTGACGGTCATCTATTGGTTACAATTTAATTATTTAAAATTAATTATAAATCAAAATTTTTTTAACATAATTTTAATTAAATAATTTGAATAATTTTTTAAAACACGTGACGGCCATCTATTGGTTACAATTTAATTATTTGAAATTAATTATAAATTAAAATTTTAGTTAACGAAATTTTAATTAAATATTTTGAATAAGTTTTTTAAACACATGGCAATCAACTATTGGTTATAATTTAATTATTTTAAATTAATTATAAATCAAAATTTATTTAATAATATTTTAATTACATAAAAGAGTCTAAAATGTCCTCAAACTATTGAAAATGTTACAAAAATATTTTATTGAAATCACTTGAAATTCATAATCATAGTTCCTTGAAAACATACTTGAAATAACTTATAACATGGGTCATTGAAATTCAACTGGAAATCATGTAATATGATGTGAATTATGCATAATTTAATCAATAATCATAAGAGAAATCATAATTAATAAGACTCAATGCAAATTCATGAAAATTAGGGCTTTTAGAAGAAGAATTCATAAGAGAATTTGAGAAAACCTTGGGAACCCATGAGTGAAAGGATCCATAGATAAATTCCACATACCTTATATCTTAGAAGCCCTAATTTTCTCTTGACTTGAAGACTTGACCTCAATTTTCTCTTTGAATTGTTTGAGGAAGAAGAAGACTCTTGAAAGAGAACTTTAGAGAAGATTTTGGGATTTGGGAGTTAGGGTGAGAATGAGAGAGTTAGGAGGGCTAAGGGTAGTTAATAAGATAGAATAAAACTCTAAAATAATCCACATTTATTAATGAAACCATAAGGAAAACACCAAAACACCCTAACTTATTTGAATTCGGGCACCTGCACGGAAGGCCCACCATGGTCCTTGAAGCCCACCACGGCCCGTGGTGATGGTCGTGGTGAGGAGGCTCAGACTTGGGTTGGAGGGGTCTTGAGGGGTTAGGTTCATGATTGTCTTCACGGTCCGTGGTGAGCACCACTAGCCATGGAGCCCTCTGTGGTCCTTGTCCCAATTTTTTTTCCATTCTCAAGTGCACCTTCACGGTTGCTTTCCATGGAGTGTGAATAGCACAATGGCCGAATTCAATTGAAATAATTCAAAAAAAAAAACTACTGTGAAGGGCTCCGTGAAAGACCACCTCGTGCCAAAAGCTATGACTTTTATCTTAATTTCGATTTCCTGACTTTTTAACTTCCAAGGTCTTATAATATCTCCCCCTTGGAAACATTCATCCTCGAATGGGACATTAAACTAGCATGAATGGGGTAGGAAGGAGACATATCAAATCAACATGAATGCACAACATAGAAAAAATGCACAAATCATGGAATATTCAATCCCAAGATAAAACATAACTTTAAAACTCATTTAATGATCATAAATGCATATGAAAATATGAGAATGAATGAAACACATGGTTTTGACTGAGTGGATCATGAATGAGCTCAATACCTCAACTAGAAATGAAAGAAGAGAGATAAGGATATCGTGATATCATATTAGCCTTGACTTCCCATGTAGCACCTTCAACCTCTTGGTTCCTTTATAAAACTTTAACTGAAGCTATTTCTTTATTCCTCAACTTTCTAACTTGCCGGTCTAGGATCTCAAAGGGAACCTCCTCATATGAAAGACTCTCTTTCACACCAATGCTATCCAAAGGCACAGTGAAGCTGGGATCACCAATAAACTTCCTCAACAAAGACACACGAAACATCGGATGCACCGATGCCAACACAGAAAGCAAATCCAACTCATATGCCACCTTGTCAATGAACCTCAAAAAATTTATATGGACCTACATATAGGGTAATAAGCTTCATTTTCTTACCAAAACGAATCACACCCTTCATGGGCAAGATTTTCAAGTAGACTTAATCATTAACCTTAAATTCAAGTTCTACATCTAAATAGGAATTTTATCGACTCTAGGCTTTCTTCAATCTTTCTCTAATCAATGTAACCTTCTCCATAGCCTCATGTACCATCTCAGGTCTTATAGAGGCAATTTCACCAACTTCGAACCAACCAATAGGAGACCTACACCTCCTATTATTTAAGGCCTCAAATGGAGCCACTAAATGTTGGAATAATAACTATTACTATAGGTGAACTCAATCAATGGCAAATGATCATCACAATTACCTTTGAAATCAATGATGTAGGCTCTCAACATGTCCTCTAAGGTCTGAATTATACGTTTGGTCTGGCTGTCAGTCTGAGGGTGATAAGATGTACTAAGCTTAACTTGAGTACAAGGACCCTTTTGGAAAGATCTCTAAAACTAAGATGTAAACTGAGTACCTTGATGTGAAATGATGGACAATGGTACACCATAAAGTTTAACCAACTCTCGGATATATAATCTGGCATAGTCCTCGGCTGAATAGAAGGTCTTAACAGGAAAAAAATGAGTTGACTTAGTCATTCGATCAACGACCACCCAAATCAAATCATGTTGCCTATGGGCACGAGACAACCATGTAATGAAGTCTATATTCAAGGCTTTCCACTTCCAAGTAGGAATCTCAATATGTTGAGCTAAACCTCCTGATTTTTAATGCTCAACTTTCAATTGTTGATAATTAGTACATTTTACCACAAATTCCACAATATCCTTCTTCATGTCATTCTATTAATACACTTCTTGTGGAACCCGAATGAATAGAATACTGCAAACTATAAGCTTCGAGCAATATAATTTCCCTCAACCCATTAACATTCGGAACACACAATTGGCCTTGATATCTTAATACACCATCTCCCTATTAGGAGAAAGCCTAAATAACTTTTTCGGCAACCGCTTTCTTCAACTAAATTAAAGCAGGATCATTATCTTGCTTGGCCTTAACATCTGCCAGAAGAGACGATTCAAAACCAGTTTGAACAACAACAACACCAGCCTCAGAATCAACCAATAAAATATCCGAAAGGGCTAATATATGAACATCACAAATTAGCTCCTTCTTTGCATCCTTAACATGGGCAACATTATTCGGGGATAATCTACTAAGAGCATCGACAACCATATTTGCTTTTCCCGGATGGTACAACATACACATGTCATAGTCCTTCAAATACTCAAGCCATATCCTTTGTCAAAGATTCAAATCCTTTTGAGTGAACACATATTGCAAGCTCTTATGATCAGTGAATACATCAACATGAACACCATAAAGGTAGTATCTCCAAATCTTCAAGGCAAAACCAACTGCCGCCAACTCCAAGTCATGATTCATATAGTTTTTTTCATGCACCTTGAGTTTCCTAGAATCATAAACTATCATTTTACCATTTTGCATCAACACGTAACCAAGACCGACTCTTGAAGCATCTCAATAAAAACCTAACCCATCGGAACCTTCCGGTAAGATCAACACTAGAGCGGAAGTAAGCCTATTTTTAACTCTTGAAAACTCTTCTCACATGCCTCGGACCATTGGAATTTCACCTTCTTTTGAGTCAAAGTAGTCAAGGGTGATGCAATGGAAAAGAAACCTTCCACAAATTGCATATAATAATCGGCTAAGACTAAGAAACTCCAAATATCGAAAGGAGACAAAGGTCTAGGCCAATGCTTAACCGCTTTGGACTTCTTAGGATCAACCATAATACCTTCGCCAGAGATAATATGCCCAAGGAAAGCAACTAACCTCAACCAAAACTCACACTTGCAAAACTTAGCAAACAACTGTTTGTCGTTGAGACGGTCCTTGAGAATTTGCAAGACAATTCTCAAATGATTGGCATGCTCCTCCTCACTCTAAGAATAGATCAAAATATCATTAATGAATATAATTACGAACATATCCAAATATTGCTTGAACACCATGATCATCAAATCCATAAAAGATGCAGGAGCATTCTTTAGTCCAAAAGACATAACTAAGAATTCAAAGTGACCATATCGAGTTCTAAAACCCATCTTAGGAATGTCACATTCTCTTACTCATAGTTACGGTTACCGATCGAATATCAATCTTTGAAAAGTAGCTTGCTCTTTGAAGTTGATCAAACAAGTCATCAATCCTTGGAATGGGATACTTATTCTTAATTATGACATTGTTCAATTGCTGATAGTAATACACATACGGAGAGAACCATCCTTCTTTCTAACAAAGAGAACTGGAGCACCCCATGGAGAAATACTTGGTCTAATGAAACCCTTATCCAATAAATCTTTTAACTTTTAACTGATCCTTTAACTCCTTCAATTCTGTCGGGGCCATTCGGTCAGGAGGAATAGATGTAGGTTGGGCATCAGGAGAAGATCGATACCTAAGTCTATTTCCTAGGGACACTTGAGAGATCATTAGGGAAGACTTCTGGAACTCATTTACAACTAAAACTGACTTATGAGTAGGAGTGTCGGAATTTGTATCTCTAACCCAGACTACATGATAGATGCAACCTTTGGAAATCATTTTTCGAGATTTAAGGCATGAGATGAATTGACCTTTAAATATGGAATTACTACCTTTCCATTTTATGACTGGCTCATTCGAGAACTGAAACTTAACAACACAGGTCATATAAAATATAGAAACATAACATGCATGAAGTCAATCCATATTGAGAATAACATCAAAATCGGTCATATCAAGCTCTGTAAGATATTTGAGGTGACTTTATGAAAAACTAAAATTGGGCAATTTCGATTGACTCTCTTAACCACAACTAAATTGCCAATAGGAGTATAGACTGAAAAACGATTTAACAAGATCTCGAGACTAACAATGAATTTCATAGTAAGATAAGAAGTAACAAATAATATAGCAGAACCCAAATCTAACAATGCATAAATATCATAATCAAAGACTTTCAACATATCAATCATAACATTGGCTGAATCCTCTAACTCCTAACGAGTCTGAAGGGCATAAAATTTGTTTTTTCGCTGACCACCACCCAAAGTAGTACCACGTTGATCTAAACGATCCATCATATAAGTCTGAGTCTTGGGTCTAGAACCACTCAGACAATCCTTTACTTGATGACCTAGCTTTCTAAAACTATATCACATATCCGATCCTGCTAAGCATTCTCCCTTATGATTATTTCTAAACTTGTTGCATAGAGGGATAACTTGACCACTTAGAGCTCTTCCTTTTACCTTACGATTAGGAAACTTATCTTTATTAAGTTTTGGATCCAGAGTGTTTGATGAACTTTGTCCAAAATACTTTTAACAAAATTGAGGACGACCACCATAAGAGAAATTTCCGCCCTCGGTCTGAGCCATCTTAGACTTCCTTCTAGATCTCTCCTTCAACTTTTCCTCTTCAATCTATTCAACATGTGTCATAAGCCATGAAATGTCCATCTCTTTGATAAGAATGTCGGTTCTACATTCTTTGACCACCAGATCAGACACACCCAAAATAAACTTGCCCATACGAGCCCTTGGATTGCAACCATAAAAAGAGCTTATTTAGACAACTTAGTGAACTTGAGGACATACTCCCTCACACTCATGTTAACTTGGTACAAATTGCTGAACTCTTGTACCCTAGTTTCCCTCAACTCCAAAGGATAGAACAAGTCAAGAAAAAACTCTTGAATTCCTCCTAATCAACGGGACCATCATCTCTACCTCTTTCATCCTTCCATTTATAATACCAAACTTGTGCCACTCCCTTAAGTTGATAAGCCTCTAAGTCTACCTTCTCCGCTGGACTAATACCCATAATCCCAACAATCTTAGCAATGCCTTCAGTGAATTCTTGTGGATCTTTGTCCACCTTAGAGCCATGGAATTCAGGAGGGTTCATTCGAGTGAAGTCACAAACTCGGATAGCCACCGTACCCACATTTGTATTCACGAAAGCTACTACCTGCCTATTAGCTTGAGTAGCTACGACTTGGGCGAGAACTTGAAATGTGACCTGAAACTCCATATGAGAGAGTTGCTCATTCAAAGGGTTATTTAGAGCTTGTTGCTCATCCTCTACATTCCTTCGGACGGGGTTCCTTCTTGGAGGAATATTTCTCTAATCGCAAAAAGAAAGCATTAGAGGAAGAATCCTTAGAATTTCAACTCTATCGCACGATGAGATCATGAAAGAAGTGATGTTTTTCCTAAGATGCTTCATAGCCTCCTATTCATAGATGTGGCACACTTCACATCGATGAACAAGACTCTACTCAATGTGACATGTTGGACTCCTTATAACACTTTAAACCTTGTGCTCGGATACCAAGTTTGTCATGACCAAAGCTAGTCCCTAAGTGCGACATAACATTTAGAATCCCAAGGGAACAAGCTTCTTAGCATATCATTAATGAGAATATATAAGGTAATTAAAGCCATAATATAAGACATAAATGAGGAAATAAAGTCCTAATAAAAGAGAACAAGTCTCAATCTTGAAATGAAAAGACAACATAGACTCTATGACATCCAACATGCCTCTACTAAACTAGATGGGGGCAAAAGACAAGCTCCTAGCTCACCCATGACAACATATAAAAGTCAAAGAATGATAGAAAGATAAAAGTCTTGTCCTCAAAGCATGAAGACTCACCAACTATAAGAAGTGAAACTCAACTTTAGTGTCATGACTCGATCTAGGGCCTTGTCATACACGGCGATCGAAACCCTAAAGGACTCCAACCACACCTGTTGATATATCATAAAGCATACATAAGGTAAAGTAAAGTGGAATATAACATAAGAAAGAGTCTATTATGAAGAGTAAATGAGAGTATAATTTGACTACATAGACTCTACATGTTTTATCCAGCAAATGCCTCTACTAATGAAGATGGGCGGGGGCTAAGAAATATACCTAACTCACCCTCAAATATCAAAACATAACAAAGTCTTTAGAATAGAAACAAGCCATAACTCGCCTTCGATAAGATGTGGACTCAGCAACCCTTCCCGAATGGAACTCAACTAGCCACGTGTATGAATGTGGTCCTCAACCCCTACATTATGAAACAATATAAGCAATAGATATGCGTTAGTATATTTAAATGTACTAAGTATGTGGTATGACATGCAATGTAAATCATAGGATGCAATGATCAAAGAACGTACATAAATAAAAGGATAAGTAAAGTCACGAGAAAACCATATTGATCATAGCATTTAAGGGACATAGTTGAAATCGTAAAAGAACATAAGAGTGGTATATATATGTGGGATAGTAGTGTAACTGATAATAAGACCATGCGAGTTATAATATGGAATCTCGATGTCTCCCCATACAACGGAAGAAAAGGAATCTATGTGCTAAGGTAGACTCTACCCCACTAGGCGGGTCATGTACATACGCTATATGTGGATCCACTAGCTAGGAAATGAAGGCAACCTATAGTGGCATAAGTTTAAGGGACTAGAGGCTGCTACTAAGGCTTTTGGTAGGGCCCCCACCTCAAGTCAGCTCGGTGCTAAGTCAAATCCTACGGAATACATAACATGACATAGTAACCATAGTTAACATATATTATAGACTTGATAAAAGGTTTAGAATTCATAGAATAGCTCATATCATAACATAATTGCAATGTGAGTATTGACTTTTCATCATTACAAATCATACTTGCATAATACATGATATTAGGTTCCTTGATCACCACATAGGGCCCTAAGTAATCTTTTCCATAATTTGCATGAAATTCATGATTTGATCATAATTGAAATGCATAGTCATAACTCATACTTGAATTTAGGATAAAACTTGAATACATAATCAATTTTATTGAAAACTATATGATACTTGAAAAATCATTGGACTTCATAATCATAATTCGTGTAAATCACTATTGAAAATAGCTTCATGCATGGGCATTCATAATCTAACTTGAAATCATGCTATTAATGTAAAATCATACTTATAGTGATCATTTATAACAAATAAAAACGTAATTGAAATAGTCCAACACAATTCATCAAAATTAGAGTTTAAAGATAATAAAATTTTATGAGATTTTTGAAGAAAACCTTGGGACTCCATGGGTGAAAGGAACCCATGGATCAATTCCACATACCTTGGTAGAATCAACCTAGAATATAAGAGGAACCTTGATGAATTTGAAACTCTAGTTTGAAGTTTGGAGAAGAAGCTTTGAGAGGATCTCTTAGTCTTGCCTTGGGGAAAATTTGAAGAATAAATTGAATAGGAGGGGAATTTGAAGAGTTAGGAATATATAGACTTTGAACTTGGTCATAAAAGGGTCTAGGTTCATAGAATCGAACTGGAATTACCCTTCATTAAATTTTGAATTTTAGACCTATAAAAGGACTTCTATGAGTCATGGAAATAGTGATGAGTCATCAAGGCGATCGTCGTGCAGTTTTGGAAAAAATACTGAAAAATCTTATCTTTGAAGTTGCTTCTATGAGTTGTGCATATGACTAATCTTTATGGTTAAGAGTCGTAATATTGACTCGTCCTGTAGTTTAAAAACCTGCAAGTTTTGAGGGTCACTGAAGTTTTTGTACGACTCATTTTGACAAGTCATCAACTCTTCTACGACTCATCCTGTTGAGTCATTGAGTGGGTTCTAAAGCTCAATAGGTGTAAGTGTTCAGACCCTACACTATGAATGGTTTTTATGAGTCGTCAAACTACTCATAGACCTACATATTTCACTAATCGAAGTTTCCAGCCCCAGACTCACTTTCAGGAGTCATTTCTATGACTTGTAAAGGTCCTTACTAGTCGTAGATATACTCATAAACCTGAGGACTGCCCAAATTTCCTTGAATTCACTTGTTTTCGACTTTTGAACTTCTGAGATCTTATAATATCTCTCCCTTTGGAAAATTCTTCCTCGAATGAGATTAACTTAACATAGAAAGGACAAGGAATGAGGACTAACAACCCAACATGAATACGGTGACACATAGAAAAGCATAAACCATGAGATTTTCAATCTTAACATAAATCATGACTTTAAGACCAACTTCATGAACATTCATACATATGAAAGACATACTAAACTGGAAAGTAGGAGTTTAATTGACTTGATCGTGGATAATGTAGTACCTTAGGCTTGAGTAGAAGGAAAGAGATATGGATAGCGCTTTATCATGTCCGCTTCCACTTCTCATTTGCACTCTCTACTTGTTGATTTCTTCACAACACCTTGACGGACGCAACATCTTTATTCCTTAACCTCTTCACTTGCCGGTCTAAGATTTCCACTAGAACCTCCTCATAAGTCAAATTATCTTCAACATTCACACTTCCCAATGGCATAATAGAGTTTGTATCACCCATAAATCTTGTCAACATCGACACATGAAATTGTAAGACCCCAAAAGTCAGAAAGTTGGAACCAAGGAGAAAATTCTCAAAATTTTAAACTAACTCATGATTTTAAGTCCTTTTACGACTCATAGGGACTTCTACGCTAAGCGGGTCATGTACATACACTATATATGGATCCACTAGCTAAGCCATGAAGGAAACCTATGATGGCACGTAGTTTAAGGGAATTGAGGTTGCTACTAAGGCTTTTGGTAGGGCCCCTACCTCAAAGTCCACTCGATGCTAAGTCAAATCCCACGGAATACATAACATAGTAATCACACTTAACAAGTAATCATAAACTTGTTCATAAGTCTAACCTTCATAGAGTAGATTTTTTTATAACATACTTGCAATGTGAGTTTTAGCCTTTCAATATTATAATATCATACTTGCATAATTCATATCATGAGGTTCCTTGGTCACCAACATAGGGCCCTAAGTTACCTTTTACATAAGTTGCATGCGATTTATAATTTGATCATAATTGAAATTCATAATCATAATTCATACTTGAATTTTGAGTAGAACTCCTAAACATAGTCAATTTAGATGAAAACCATGAGAATACTTTGAAATCATTAAACTCCATAATCATATTTTATTTATATCATTATTGAAAATAGCTTCATGTATGGGAACTCGTAATTCATCTTAAAATCATGCAATTAATGTGAAATCATGCTTATAATGATCATTCATAACAATTAAAAATGTAATAGAAACAGCCTAACATAATTCATCAAAATTTGAGTTTAAAGATATTAAAATTTCATGATATTTTTGAGGAAAACCTTGGGACTTCATGGGTGAAAGAAATCCAAGGATAAATACCCACATACTTTGGTAAAATTGACCTAGAATTGAAGAGGAATCTTGATGAATTTGAAATCCTAGCTTGAAGTTTGAGAAGAAGCCTTGAAAGGATCTCTTAGTCTTGCTTTAGGGAAAATTTGAAGAGTGAATTGAATAGGAGGGAAATTTGAAGAATTAGGTATATATAGACTTTGGAATTGAAATACGAAATTTGACCTTACAAATTGAACTCTACAATTCATAGAAGTGCCGATGAGTCGTAGGAACGACTCGTCATGCAGGTTTTGGGAAACACCCAAAAATTGAGTCTCTTAAATTTCCTTGTGAGTCATTATTACAACTGGTAATCATGTCTACAGGTCGTAGACCCAACTCATTTTGTAGGGTTAAAAACCTAAAATTTTCCACTCTCTAAAGTTTGCATACAACTCATGTTAACGAGTCATCATCCCTTCTACGACTCATCCTGTCGAGTCGTAGAAGAGGTCCTGAGTCTCAGTAGTTGCAGAGGTGCAGAACCTGCACTACGACTGGTGTCTATAAGTCGTTGACTTTTGTATGAGTCATCGAACAACTTGTAGACCCACACACTTCCCTTATTAAATTTTAAGCCTCAGCTTCAGATCCACGAGTTGTCTTTACGACTCGTAATAGTCTCTACAAGTCATAGACTGACTCATAGACCTGGGTCAGTCCAAATTTCATTGAGTTCACTTTTGTTCAACTTTTTTTCAACTTTCGGGGTCTTACAATATATCTCTTTTGTGAACATTCGTCCACGAATTAGATTGAATTAACATAGAAAGAATACAAAATGGGGACTAGCATCCTAACATGAATACGATGACATATAGAAATCATAAACCATAAGATTTCCAATCTTGACATAAATCATGCTTTTAAAGCCGACTTCATGAACATGCATGCATATGAAAAATACATAAAACTGAAATGTAGGAGTTTAATTAATTTGATCATGAACAACTTAGAGCCTTAGGCTTGAGTGGAAGGAAAGAGATACAGCTAACTCTTTATCATGTACGCTTTCGCTTCCCATGTAGCACTCTCCACTTGTTGATTTCTCCACAACACCTTGACAGACGCAACATCTTTATTCCTTAACCTCTTCATTTGCCGGTCTAAGATTTCCACTAGAACCTCCTCATACGTTAAATTCTCTTTAACGTTCATAATTTCAAATTGCACAATGGAGTTTGTATCACCCATAAACTTTCTCAACATGGACACGTGAAATACTGGATGAACCATAGCCAACTCAAATGGCAAATCTAACTCATATGCCACCTTGCCAATACGCTTCAATTTTCTATAAGGTCCTACATATCTAGGCCTCAATTTCCCTTTCTTACCAAAAAATATTACACCTTTCATAAGTGAGACTTTCAAATAAACCCAATCATTCACATCAAATTCAAGTTCTCTTCTTCTAATATCCAACTAGGACCTTGATGAATTTGATCCATCTTTAATCTTTCTCTTATGAGACTTACTTTTTCCATTGCATCAACTATAAAATTGAGACCAATCAATGCCATCTCACCCACTTCAAACCATCCCACCGGGGATCTACACCTTTTTCTGTGCAAGGCTTCAAAGGGAGCCATTAGAATGCAAGAGTGATAACTGTTATTGTAGGCAAATTCAATCAATGGAAAATACTCATCCCAATTTCCTTTAAGATCAATAACACATGCCCTCAACATATCCTCTAAAGTTTGGATCATTTTTTTTCTTGTCCATCCATTTGAGGATCGAAAATGGTACTTAACTTAACCTTTGTACCAAGACTTTTTTGAAATGACTTCCAAAAATGTGAAGTGAATTGAGTACCTCTATCTGATATAATCGACAAGGAGAAACCATGAAGATTTACCAATTCCCTAATGTACAACTTAGCATAGTCTTTGGCACCACTTGAAGTCTTAACGAGTAGAATATCACGACCCAAACTAGGGCCAAGCCATGACACAGTGATCGGGATGTAAGGGACCCCAACTAATCCATCGTAGCATATATTGCATACATAAGGTAAAGAAATATAGTAAAATAAATGGAAGTAAAAGCTCAAGGGTATGGGTCTAAGGGATAAAAATACTCAAATCAATGTCCGAATGGACTATATGAAAATATTGTCTAAACATTCCACTAGTCTAGTCTTTGATGGGAGCTTAGGACATGATCCTATTTCACTCGAGTAAAGTAAAGAAAAGTTAAGTAAACAATGAGAATAAAAGTCACATCCTCGATAAAATGAGGACTCACCAACTCCTTGATATCAAAAGCAACTCTAACCACGAAGAGGATGGTCATGAGTGTCATCCGTCCCTACATTATGAGACAATGTAGGCAAAATATGTGTTATTAGTACATGAAAGGTACTAAGTATGTGAGGTGTGCATAAACAAGTAAAAGAATATGAACAATATGAAATAAGATGCATGGCCAATCCTAATGAACATGAGTAAGGCATAAAATATTTGAAAACATATGAAAACTCATGGTCAATGTATATAACAAAAATTCACCATAAAACTCATATCTTAACTTCAACTTGTGTGGGATAAAACCTTTAACCGACATCTAAGACCATGAGAGCTATAACATGGAATTCGATAGAACCCTCATCAAGAAAGTGGAGGCTACCTTGCCAGGGTATACTCCCGTTATGGTACTCAACTCAACTCAACTGTTCTATATGTGGATCCACTAGCTAGGCATTGAAGGCAACCTATGCGGACAACGTAGTTTGTGATATTAGATTGCTACTAGGATTCCCTTCGATAACTAACTGCGTTACCGGACAAAACCCTACCTACAAGCCCTCTCGATGCTTAGTCAATATTCCAATGAAAACTCATTTAAACATGATCATAACATAATATGGAAATATAGTAACTTCCTATCAATCCATCTTTATAAAGCATATTAGGAGTAACTCATTAACTTTAGTGATTCATAGAAATCCATAGCTTCGGTGAGAATTGTCCTTATCACCATCTTTAAATATGATTGTGTGAGAATTGTACTTATCACACCATAATAAATTTCTTTGATCATAACTTGATCATCATCATAACTTCATTATTAAATCATAATCTCAACTTTGAATCATAGAACTTTTCTTGAAAAATCATTAAACTCATAATCAACTCATAAAAATATATTTGAACTTCATAACAATACTTGAAATAACTTTATATATGGGAATTTGTAACTTAACTTAAAATCATGTAATTCATGTAGAAACATTCTTAGAATAATCATTGATAACAATTCAAAATAAAATTAAAATAACCCAATGCAATTCATCAAAACTAGGGTTCATAAACTATTAAAAATTGAATAGTACTTTGAGAAAAATTTGGCACTCCATGGGTGAAAATAACCCAAGGATCAATCTCCACATACCTTGATTAAAATCATTTAGAATTGAAGAAGAAACCTTGGTAAAATCTGAAACTCTAGCTTGAAACTTGGAGAGAAACCCTGGGATAATTTATTTCTTGCCTTAGGAGAATTTAGAAGAATAATTTAGAATGAGAGAAATTTCAAAATATTAGGTATAATTTTGTCTAGTTTCATTGAACCGAACTTCAGAAATGACATAATTGCCCTTCATTAAATTCAAAACTTGACCCTACAAATCTCTGTCTATGAGTCATAGAAGAAATGATGAGTCATGAAGATGACTCATCCTGCAGGTCTAAGAAAAGAGCTTGAATTCAAGTCTCTGAAGTTGGCATACAAGTCATTTCTACAACTCATCTTCCCGACTACGAATCATAATGAGCGTTCGTCTTGTAGGTTTTGAAAGATGCAGACTTGAGGGTTTATGAACCTTCTCTTTACAAGTCGGGATTATGAAAAAACATCTTGACCATGAGTCATCAACTTAACTTGTCTTGTAGGCCTAAAAACTTGCAAGTTTAGGACTCTCTGAAGCTCGTTTATAAGTCCATGTTACGACTCATCGAATGGGCTATGAGTCATAATTTTAAGTCGTAGGACCTTCATTTGAGTTTGGTCTTGAGCAACTATCAAGGTGCACTCTATGACTCATCCTTACGAGTCGTAGGAATAGCTAGGAGGCGTAGAGTGACTCATAGAACTGAAGTAAGTCAAAACTTTTGAAGATTTCCTTTGGGTTTCAACTTCTCGACTTTCGAGCTCTTACAATATCTCTTCTTTGGGAATATTCATCATTGAATAAGATTAACTTATCATAGGAAGGACACGGAAAAAGGACTACTACCCAACATGATAATAAGCCACCTTGTAATGCATAGAACATGAAAACTTCAACTCAACATAAAACATGACTTTAAGATCAACTTTCATGAACATGCATGCATATGAATAACATAGGAGGAATTGAATACGTGAGAGTTTAACTAACTTAAATAAGAACACATATTACTTTAGGCTTGAGTAGAGGGAAAGAGGTACGGGTATCATTTCATCATATCCACCTCTGCTTCCTAAGTAACACTCTCTACTTGTTGATTCCTCCATAATACTTTGACGGACACAACTTCTCTGTTTCTTAGCTTCTTTACTTGACAGTCTATGATTTCCACCGAAATCTCCTCATAAGTCAAGTTCTATTCAACACTTACATCTTCCAATGAGACAATGGAATATGTAACACCCATGAACTTTCTCAACATAAATACATGAAACACCGGGTGAACTATAGCTAATTCAAAAGGCAAATCTAACTCATAAACTACCTTTCCAACACGTCTCAATATTTTATAAGGTCCAACATATCTAGGACTCAATTTTCCTTTCTTACCAAAGAGTATTACACCCTTCATGGGTGGAACCTTCAAATAGAACCATCCATCCACCTCAAATTCAAGGTCTCTTTTCCTAACATCGGAATAAGACTTTTGATGAATTTGATCCGTCTTCAACCTCTCCCTTATATATCTCACCTTTTCCATAGCATCTATTACCAAATCTGGATCAATCAAGGCCATCTCACCTACTTCAAACCATCCCACCGGGGACCTATATCTTCTTCCATACAAGGCTTCAAAAGGAGCCATTTGGATGTTAGATATAACTATTATTTTAGGCAAACTCAATCAATGGAAAATTCTCATCCCTACTTCTTTTAAAATCAATAACAAATGCCCTCATTGTATCCTCTAAAGTTTAGATCATTCTTTCTTCTTGAGCATCAGTTTGAGGATAGAAAGCGGTACTTAAATTAACCTTCGTATAAGACGCTTTTGAAATGACTTCCTAAAGTTTGAAGTGAATTGAGTGCCTCGATCTGATATAATAGACAAGGGAACACCATGAAGTCTTATCAATTCACGAACATACAACTTAGCATAGTCTTCGGCACCATAAGAAGTCTTAACCGGTAGAAACTGAGCCGACTTAGTCATCCTATCTACAACAACCCAAATGGAATCACATTTTTTCTTTGTACGAGGCAAACCCATTACAAAGTCCATATTCACATCTTCCCACTTTCAAGTAGGAATTTCAATGTCATAGGCTAAACCTCCTGGTCCTTGATGCTCAACTTTAACTTGTTGGCAATTAGGACACTTGCCACAAACTTCGCTATGTCCTTCTTCAAGCCATACCATGAATACACTTCCCTCAAATCACAATACATCTTGGTGGAACCCGAATGAATTGAATATCAAGAACTATGAGCCTCATTCAATATCAACTCTCTTAAACCATCAACATTGGGCACACACAACCAACCTTTATAACGGAGTACACCATCTCCTCCTTGGGAGACAACCTCAATGGATTTTTTGGAAACCATTCTCTTAAATCAACCAACACCAGATCATGGTCTTGTTTGGCCTTAACATCCGCCACAAGAGACGATTCTGAATCATTATGAACAAGAATACCTCCATCGTCAGAGTCAACTAACCGCATACCTAGATGTGCCAATCTATGAAAATTATTAACCAATTATTTCTTACTTTCCTCAACATGTGCAACATTATCCATAGACAATCTACTTAATGCATCGATGACCATATTAGCCTTGTCTGGATGGTACAACAAACTCATATCATAGTCTTTCAACAATTCAAGCCATTGTCTTTGTCGAAGGTTCAAGTCCTTTTGCTTAAACACATATTATAAAGTTTTATAGTCAGTAAACACATCCACATGGACACCATAAGGATAGTGTCTCCAAATCTTTAAAGCAAACACAACCGCTGCTAGCTCCAGGTCATGAGTTGGATAATTCTTTTCATGCACCTTAAGTTGCCTAGAAGTGTGTGCTATCACCTTACCTTGTTGCATCAAAACACAACTAATACCAACTCTAGATGTATCACAATACACAACAAAACCATCAGACCCTTCCGGTAGAGTCAAAATAGGAGCGGTAGTAAGACGATCTTTCAACTCTTGGAAACTCTTCTCACAAGCTTTCGACCATTGAAACTTCACTTTATTTTGAGTCAACTTAATCAAAGGTGATGAAATCGAGGAAAACCCTTACACAAACCTTCTACAGTATCCGACTAGGCCAAAGAAACTTCTAATATCCGAAAGGGACAATGGTCTAGGACAATTCTTCACCACCTCATATTTTTTAGGATCAACCATAATCCTTTTACTAGACACAATATGACCAAGAAAAGCCACCTCCCTCAGCTAAAACTCACACTTATTGAACTTGGCAAATAGTTACGTGTCCCTTAGAGTTTCCAAAACAATCCTCAAGTGATTAACATGCTCCTTCTCATTCCGAGAGTAAAATAATATGTCATCGATAAACACAATTATAAATATGAAAGATATTATTTGAACACCCTATTCATCAAGTTCATGAATGCCTTAGGCACATTGGTCAAACCAAATGACATAATTTAGAACTCATAATGGCTATACCTTGTTCAAAATGCCGTCTTGGGAATATCACACTTCCTTACCATTAGTTAGTGATAACTGAACGGAGATCAATCCTAGAGAAATAATTTGCCCTTTGCAATTGGTCAAAAAAATTATCTATCCTCGGAATCGGGTATTTATTCTTGATGGTTACTTTGTTTAATTTCCAGTAGTCAATGCACATATGTAGTGAATCATCCTTCTTTATAATAAATAAAATAGGAGCATCCCATGGGGAGATACTTTGTCGAATGAAACCTTTGTCTAACAAGTCTTTCAATTGATCCTTTAACTCTTTTATTTACAACGGGGCTATTTGGTAAGGAGGAATAGAAATGGGTTGAGTATTCGGAAGATGGTCTATACCAAAGTTAATCTCCATACCGGGAAACACATTCGAAATCTTATTAGCAATAGGGACCGACTCTAGAGTAGGGGCCTCAAAATTTTCATCCCTAACCCTTACAAAATGGTAGATACAACCTTTAAAACTCATTTTTCGAGATTTAAGGTACGAAATAAATTGACCTTTGAACACAAAATTACTACCCTTCGAATCTAGTACTGGCTAATTAGGAAATTGAAACCTAACCACTCGGGTTCTATAATCAATAGAAGCATAACATGCATATAGACAATTCATACCAAGGATAACATCAAAATTGGTCACATCAAGCTCAACTTGATCACATAAGGTAACTTTATGGAAAAACAAAATCAGACAACTTCTATATACTCTTTTAGCCACAACCGACCCACCTAGGGGAGTACAAATGGAAAAGGGATTTAACAACGTTTCAGGGCTAACATCAAATCTTATGACCACATAAGGGGAAACAAAAGACAAATTTGCACCCGAATCGAGTAAGGCATAAAAATCATAGTGAAAGCCATGTAACATACCGATAACAACATCAGGAGTCTCCTCCACCTATTTCCTATCATGAAGAGCATAAAGCCGATTATTGCATTGACCACCTTTTAGTTGCACTTGAGCACCCTGAGCAACTTGCCCTCCATGAGATACTTGGCCTTGAGGACGACCATCTTTAACCTTACACTCCTTAGCATGACGACCCAACTTACCCCATCGGTAGCACACATTCAAACCCACTAAACACTCACCCTTGTGGTTCTTGCTATACTTCTTGTATGCGGGGGTCACTTGGCCAATATAAGCACCTTCTTGAGGATTAGGGTTGGGCACATTATCCTTGTCAAACCTTAGAGTAGTGGCAGTTGAAGATTCATAGACGGAGTACCTTGGGAGAAAATGAGGACGTCCACCGCCTCCAGACTTACCATGAGAGAAATCACTATCATCGATCCTTGGTCTCTTTGACTCCCTAGTTTTCTCATTTAACTTCTCACCCTCTATTTGCTCCGCATAGGTCATAAGTCTAGAGATGCCCATCTCCCAAATTGACATATCTATCTTACACTTCTTTGAGACCATATCCGACACACCCGACACAAACTTTCTTATACAAACTCTTAAATTGGTAACCATGAATGGAGCGTATTTCGATAATTGAGTAAACTTGAGGGAATACTCCTTCACACTCATACTACCTTGCTTAAGCTTGATGAATTCTTGCACTTTGGCCTCCCTCAACTCCAATGGGAAGAAGTAGTCAAGAAACACTCTTTTGAACTCATCCCAATTCATGAGGTCCGCCTCTCTAGGCCTCTCGCTTTTCCATTAATCAAACCAAATTTGAGAAACACCCTTCAATCTCCATCCTCCCAACTGGGCAACCCCCATGATCTCCACTATCTTGTGAATGCTATCAAAGAACTCTTATGGATCCTCTTCCACCTTAGAACCCCCAAACTCCAGAGGATTTATCCTCATGAAATCACAAACTTTTGTCACTGCCGTACCTACATTTAGGTTCACGAGTGCAACCATTTCACTATTGGCTTGAGCAAGTACTTAGAAGGCCGCTCAAAACTTGGCATTAGATACTTGATCATTAAAGGGATCATTTGGAGCTTGTTGCTCCTATTTAACCATATTCCTTCTAGCAGGGTATTTTGTGGAGGCATTTTCTGAAAATCACAAAGAACAAGCGTTAGAGGGAAAGACTTAACCACTATACTACATGACATAGATCATGAAAGAAGTGAGGTTTTCCCAAGACATTTCACAACCTCTTATTCATGGATGTGGTGCACTTTACACCAATAAACAAAACTCTACTTAATGCGGCATGTTAGACTCCATAGGATGCTTCTAAACCTTGTGCTTTGATACCAATTTTGTCAAGATCAAAACTAGGGCCAAGCCATGTCATGGAAATTGAGATACGAGGACCCCAACCAAGCCATCTTAACAAATATTACATATATAAGGTAAAGAAACATAGTAAAATAAGTGAAAGTAAAAGCTCAAGGGGATGAGTCTAAGGGATATAATTACTTAAATCAACGTTTGAATGGACTACATCAAAACATCATCTAAACATTCCTCTAGTCTAATCTTTGGTGGGGGCTTAGAACAAGATCCTAGCTCACCTGAGTCAAGTAAAGAAAAGCCAAGTAAATTATGATAATGAAAGTCATGTCCTCAATAGAATGAGGACTCACCAACTCCTTGATATAGAAAACAACTCTAGCCACAAAGAGGATGGTCATGAGTGTCGTCCATCCCTACATTATGAGACAATGTAGGAATAATATGCATTAGTACATGAAAGGTACTAAGTATGTGAGGTATGCATGAACAAGTAAAGGAACGTGGACAATATACCATAAGATGAATGACCAATTATAATGAATATGAGTAAGTCTTAAAAACAATTGAAAACATATGAAAACTCATGGTTAATGCATATTATAAAACTTCATCATAAAACTCATAGCTTAACTTTCAACTTGTGTGGGATAAGACCTTTAACCGACATCTTAAGACCATGCGAGCTATAACATGGAATCCTATGAAACCCTCATCACAAGAGGGAGGCTACCTTTCCAGGGTATACTCCATCATGGTGCTCAACTCAACTCAACTGAGCTATATGTGGATCCACTAGCTAGGCCATGAAGGCAACCCTATGCGGGCAATGTAGTTTGGGCCTTTAGGTTGCTACTAGGATTTTCTTGGGTAACTGCATTATCGGACCAAACCCCACCAAGAAGCCCTCTTGTTACTTAGCCAATATCCCAATAAAAACTCATAAAAACATGATTATAACATAATAGGGAAATATAGTAACTACCTATCAATCCATTTTTATAAAACATATTAGGAGTAGCTCATTAACTTTAGTGATTCATAGAAATCTCTAACTTCGGTGAGAATTGTCCTTATCACCATTTTTAAACATGATTGTGTGAGAATTGTACTTATCACACCAAAATAAATTTCTTTGATCATAACTTGATCATCATTAGAACTTCATCATTAAATGATAATCTCAACTTTGAATCATAGAACTTTGCTTGAAAAATCAGTAAACTCATAATCAACTCATGAAAATCATTTTTGAACTTCATAATTATACGTTAAATAGCTTTATGCATTGGCATTCATAACTCAACTTAAAATCTTGCAATTTATGTGGAAACATGCTTAGAATAATCATTGATAGCAATTTAAAATGAAATTGAAATAGCCCAATGCAATTCATCAAAACTAGGGCTCATAAACCATTGAAAATTGAATGATACTTTGAGAAAACTTTGGAACTCCATAGATGAAAGGAACCTATGGATCAATCCCCAGATACCTTGATTCAAATCACTTATAATTGAAGAAGAAACCTTAGTGAAATTTGAAACCCTAGCTTGAAACTTGGATAGAAACCTTTAGAGAATTTAGTTCTTGCCTTAGGAGAATTTAGAAGAATGATTTTGAATGAGGGAAATTTCAAAGGATTGGATAGATATAGGTTTGAAATTAGCCATAACTGTGTCTAGATTCATTGAATCAAACTTTGAAAATGATATAATTTCCCTTCATTAAATTCAAAACTTGACCCCACAAATCCTTTCTACGAGTCATAGAAGAAATGACGAGTCATCAAGATGAATCATTCTGTAGGTCTGAGAAAAGAGCTCAAATTCAAGTATCTAAATTTTGCATACGAGTCATTTCTATGACTCGTCTTCCGACTATGAATCGTAATTAGCGTTTGTCTTATAGATTTTGAAACCTAGAGACTTGAGGGTTTATGAACCTTCTCTTTATGAATTGGGATTATGACTTAACATCTTGACCACGAGTCAATAACTTGACTTGTCTTGCAGGACTAAAAACCTACAAGTTTAGGACTCTTTGAAGTTCGTTTACGAGTCTATGTTACGACTCATCGAATGGACTAAGAGTCATAATGTTAAGTCGTAGGACCTTTTTTTGAGCTTGGTCATGAGAAACTACCAAGGTGTACTCTACGAATCATCCCTACGTCGTTGGAATAACTAAGAGTCGTAGAGTGACTTGTAGAACTGAAGTCAGTCAAAAATTTTAAAGATTTCCTTTGGGTTCCAACCTCTCGACTTTTGGGGTCTTACCTAGAAAATAGGCCGACTTTGTCATTTGGTCCATGTCATGACCCAAGCCTAGGGCATAGATGTGACATGGTGAATGAGAAATCGAAAAGTACCTCAAAATAAGATTTTTAGCTTTCTTTTAGACTTTCGTAGGTAATGACAATAAATAAACAACAGAAATCCTAATGGTAAATCTTCAACTTATATATGTCCAATAATACCTCTAACTTTTAGATTTAATAGGGCTAAGAGTCCCTAGATCACCCTCAATCATAATAGAAAAAAATGCCATATTAAGTGTCTAAAGATCTCAATATATCATAAGCTAGAAAGATAAAGGAGTATTATTCCCGGAACATATGAACTCACCAAAAGTAGTCTTCAAATGAAATCTCAACTAGCCACGTGGAGGAGAATGAGGAGGAGCACCGGTCCCTACATGATGATATCATGTAGGCAAAAGAGTATGTGTTAGTACTTCGAATGTACTAAGTATGTAAGCATGCATGAACATTGAAGAAACATTAAAACATTTATGTAATATGAAACATAATGCAATGCATGCATAATCAATCATATATATATCCTTTAAAACATTCATTTTGTGGGAAAATGACCATAACCAACATTTAAGATCGTGCGAGCTATTACATGGAATCCAACATAACCTTCTACGTTGGCCGGGGAGACTACTTTCAAGGTAGAACTCTGTCAACTTCATTCATTTCTTTAACTTTAACTTTAAGGGCTATTTGTGGATCCATTAGCCTAAGCCTATAAGGACTCCTATGTTGGCACACAGTTAATGAGACAAAGGGTTGCTACTAGGATTCCCTTACTGAATCCCACCTCAATGACCAATTCGATGCTAAGTCAATTCCACAGAATAGTTTAATTCTTCGAAATAGTCATAGCATATAGCTTGAGAATTAGAAGCATCATATTCTATAGAATAACTCATTAAAACCTTTGGTAATTCAAATATGCAAGAATTGTCCTTATTGCATAAAGAAATCCATCATTCATATCATTTCATCATTCTTTCATTTCATAAGACCCCCTTTTGACCATAGATATTGCTTTAATTTAAACATTCGTTTGGAGTCAAAGCTTTCAAGTCAAACTTTATTGAAAACATAGTAAAACTAGGTGGGTTCAAATCACTTCAACTTTCAAATATGAATGTAAATGAAATTATACATAAATACTTTGAAATCCATCAATTAAAAATCATGCTTTAAACAACCCACCATGAATTTTAATAACCTTTAAAGAGAAAAATAGAAAAAATACTTGCAAACCATCAATTCATACATATGAAATCATTTTGCATCAAACTAGACCAATAATCATTAGTTTAACCATGATTCATGTTATTAAATAGAAATAAGAATTTACCCATAAGAAAATCTTACTTGAAATCAAGAGATTTAGTTGAAAGAATTTTGAACTACATGGGTGGAAGAATCAATGGATAAACACCCACATAACTTAGAGTAAAACTTAAAGAAAATAAACATACTTTATCATATAATCAAAATACTTTAGGCATGAGAGTGAAATGAATACTCTCATTGAAGCCTTACATACGATAATATAAGATAGGTAATTAAATTTTAAATACTTAATAATATATGCATTTGGAATCATGATATGAAAACCATAAAGTTTCATACTTGAATTAAATAGAAGACTTTGATAATTCATTTGGGCTTCATGGATAAAAGGATCAATGAATCAATACCCACATACCTTAGAGTAAAGTTTAAAGAAAATAAACATAATTTATCATATAATTAAAATACTTTAGGCATGAGAGTAGAAGGAATACTCTCATTGAATCCTTACATACCTGGAATACGAAGCGTTACTCAGAAACGAAGGACTTAATAAACACTCTTGAATCCTAGCATATTCTCCTCGCCGGAGCATTTTGTGTACTATCTGGAGTATATGAATCATCAGAATAGTATTTATACACTACTAAGAACTAAAAATATATTTTGACAATGAGTAAAGAAGTGTATATAGAGAAGAATTGCTTGAGAAAGTTTGATGAACAAAATGATGAATAAGCTGGGTATTTATAAATGTGAAGGAGGGACCTAACAATAATTAAAATAATTATAAAGAAAAATCTAAAAATTTAATGGAAGATTGTGATGTCATGAGTGATATAAAATGGAGGACTATTGATGTAATGGTTGATATCAAATGGATCTAGATCTTTCCATGGTTGGTGAGATGAACCTCCTTTCAACGGAATGCCCTTTTTCAGAGCTACTTTGAAAAAAATAACTTCCTCATTAGGATTTGTGTCTTTATGAATTATTTCTCTAGAAGTGTACTTTCATGTCGTTCAAGAATCAACCAATTTGGAGAATCCTATAATGAGATATGATTTTTCTTGTATAAATACTCTATTTCATCACAACACCATATCTTGCAATAATTAATTTATTTGACCTACTTAACCTCCAAAACTTAAAATCATAAAAGTTGTAGGTAATGATGTTCGGATTATTTAGAAATTTGAATCACCTAATTTAGACCATCCTATTAAAAGTTATGCCTAAAATACAGAAGAGATATCATTTTTATTGAGAATTGGAACATCATATACAACGTTTTTAGGAGGTGTTACAGTCCTCAACAACCCAAGTGGAATATGTTGCCTTCTAGTATGAGGAAAGCATGTGACAAAGTCCATATTCACATCTTCCCATTTTCAAGTAGGAATTTCAATGTCTTGAGCTAAACCTCCCAATTTTTGATGCTCAACTTTCACTTGTTGACAGTTATGGCACTTAGCCACAAACTCCTCTTTGTCTTTCTTCATGTCATTCCACCACTACACTTCCCTCAAATCACACTACATCTTGGTGGATCCCGAATGAATTGAGTATCGAGAACTATGCCTCCTTCAATATCAACTCTCTTAAACCATCAATATTAGGTACACACAACCGACCTTGTAGCGAAGTACCACATCTCCCTCTTGGAAGAAAGACTCAATGGCGTTTTTGGCAATTGAATTTCTTGATTCAATCAACACTGGATCATGGTGTTGTTTGGCATTAACATTCGCCACAAGAGACAATTTTGAGCCATTATGCACAAGAACACCTCCATCATTGTAGTCAACCAAACGTTCACCTAAACGTGCTAATCTATTGACATATTTAACCAACACCTTGTTATCTTCCTCAACATGTATAACACGATCCATGGAAAATCAATTAAGAGTATCGGCTACAATATTTGCCTTACTCGGATGGTACAACACACTAATATCGTAGTCCTTTAGGAGTTCAAGCCACCTATATTTCCTATGGTTTAAGTCCTTTTGGCTAAACACATTTTGCAAGATTTTGTGGTCAATGAACAAATCAACATGCACCTTATAGAGATAATGACGCCAAATTTTTAAAGCAAGCACAACAACCACAAGTTTAAGATCATGGGTTGGGTAGTTTCGTTCACGCACTTTACTTTTCCTAGAAGCATATACTATAACCTTACCATGTTGTATAAAAACACAATCCAAACCAATAAATGAGGCATCATAACAAACAACAAACCCATCCATGCCTCCGGGCAATGTCAAAATAGGAGCCGACGTAAGACGATCTTTCAATAATTAAAAACTCCTCTCACATTCATCCAACCATTGAAACTTCACTTTATTTTAGGTCAAATTAGTCAAAAGTGAAGCAATAGAAAAAAACCCTATAACAAACCTTCTATAGTATCCAGCCAAGCCCAAAAAGCTTCTAATATCCGAGTAAGACAATGGTCTACGCCAAGTCTTTACCGTCTCCATTTTCTTTGGATCAACCTTAATCCCATTACCAAATACCACATGGCCAAGAAATTCTACTTACCTTAGCCAAAATTTGCACTTACTAAACTTGGCAAATAGTTGCTTGTCTCTCAATGTTTGCAACACAATTCTCAAGTGACCCATATGATCCTCCTTATTCCGAGAGTAAATCAAGATGTCATCAATAAACACTACTACAAACATATCCAAGTATGGATTCAAAATAGGATTTATCAAATCCATAAAAATACCTGGAGCATTAGCCAATCTAAATGACATGACTATAAATTCAAAATGATCGTACCTTATCCAAAACGTTGTTTTAGGAATATCACTCCCTTATCCTTAGTTGATGATAAACGAAATGGAGATCAATCCTTAAAAAGTAGCTTGAACCTTATAATTGGTTAAATAAATCATCTATCCTTAGAATTGGATACTTGTTCTTTACGGTGACCTTATTCAATTGCCGATAATCTATACATATTCAGAGTGACCCATCTTTCTTCCTAATAAATAACACGTGAGCACCTGATAGTGATATACTTGGCCTTATAAAGCCCTTATCCAACAAATCCTTTAATTGCTCTTTCAACTCTTTAAGCTCCATCAGAGCCATACAGTAAGGAGAAATAGAAATAGGCTGAGTATCGGACAAGAGTTGGATACCAAAGTCAATTTTCCTTTTGGGAGGATCGAGAAACACATCAGAAGACTCATTAACTATAGGGACCGACTCAAGAGTAGGAGTTTGGAATAATATCCCTAACTCACATTATATGATAAATGCACTTTTGGAAATCATTTTTTGGGCCTTAAGACATAAGCTGAATCGACCCTTAACCACCGAATCAATGGATGCATAAGAGGCATGTAACTAATCCATACCAAGAATAATGTCAAAACTGGTCATGTCTAGTTCAACAAGATCACAAGGGATAACTTTAAGCAAAACCAACACTGGACAATTTCTATAAACTCTCTTGGCTAATACCGACTCACCAACGGGAGTATAAATTAAAAAAGGTTCTAACAATACTTTGGGGCACACATCAAATCTCATAGAATGGTAAGGAGTAACAAAAGATAAATTTGAACCTAGATAAAGAAATGCATATGCATCAAAATTAAAGACCCATAACATACCCGTGACCACATTCGGAGTTTATCTCACATCTTACCTTGCATAAAGGGAATAAAATCGGTTGTTGCGCTGGCCACTCTTAGTTTGATCTTGGGTTTCTTGGTGTACTTAGCCTCCTTGAGGATGAACTTTTACACCTTTGTTGCTAACATGAGGGCACTTGGATTGCTTATGTCCCATCTTTCTATATCCATAGTAAGCACCCATTCCCATCAAGAATTTCCCTCCATGATTCTTTCCACACTTATCATACTTGGAAATGAAGGGCTACTAACATTCACACCTCCACCTTGAAACTTAGGTTATGACACCTTATCCTTAACAAACTTTTTCCCCAAACCATAGCCTTATTGAGAACGACCACTACCACCTCTACCGGTCCTGGCATTAAAGAACCCACCTTCATACCAAACCCTCTTATAATCCCTCATTCTCATCTCTTTGAGTTTCTCTCCCTCAATTTGTTCGGCAAAGGTTATGAGCTGAGATATGTCCATCTTTTTAATAATCATGGTGGTACGACATTCCATAGAAATAAAGTTGGACACCCTAATATGAATTGACTCATTCAGGCATATAGATCGGCAACCAATAAAGAAGCATACTTGGATAGCTTGGTGAGCTTGTGGGTATAGTCCCTCATACCCATGTTAGCTTGTCGAAGATTGATGAACTCCAACATCTTGGCTTTCCTTATCCTAAGAGGGAAAAAATGATCAAGTAAAGCAAGTTTGAAGACTTCCCAATCAATAGGTCTTTCATCCACCCTCTCTATCTTCCATTGAATATACCAAACTTGAGCAACACTTTTGAGTTGGTAAGCCAATACCAAACTTGAGCAACACTTTTGAGTTGGTAAGCCGATACCAAACTTGAGAAACACTTTTGAGTTGGTAAGCCGCCAACTCTTATTTCTCTTCCGAAGTCACTCCCATAATACTTGCTATCTTGTACACCTCATCAATAAATTCTTAGGGATCCTCATCAACCTTTGACCCATGGAACTCCAGAGGGTTCATCCTTGCAAAGTCTCACCCTAGAAGACAGAGTGGGAATGTTAGGATGAGCCGCAACCCCTTGGTTGGCCACAACTTAGGCTAGTATACTGATAGCGGTTTGTAACTCTGCATTAGTAACTTGGCCGGATAGGGGACCATTGTCTTGAGGGACAGGATGAGCTTGATCCTCATTAGCATTGATCCCTCTTTGCATAGGTGCTATTTTTGGAGGCATTTTCTAAAAATTGCAAAGGACAATCGTTAGGGAAATGATGTCTTAGAGGGTGTTCTATGATATAACATAGAACATGAAAGAAGTGAGAATTTTCTAAAATGCCTTATATCCCCTATTCATAGTTGTAGCACACTTCACAACCATGAATTAGACTACTTGATGTGGCATGTTGGATACCATAAGACATCTTAAACCTTGTGCTTTGATACCAAGTTTGTCACGACCCGACCTTGGGCCTAGTCATAACACGATGAATGAAACCCCAAAGAGCTCCAACCAAGACTCTTGACATATCATAAAGCATACATAAAGTAAAGTAAAGTAGAACATAACATAAGAAAGAGTCTATCATGAAACATAAATCAGAGTGTAATTTAACTATATGAACTCTACATATTTTGTCCAACAAATGCCTCTACTAATGAAGATGGGCGGGGGCTAAGACATGTCCTTAGATCACCCTCAAATCTCAAAACATAACAAAGTCTTTCTATGTAAGATCCCGTAAGATGAAAAGTCAAATGAAAGGAAAATAATTTCAAAAAGGAAATTGGACTGACCAGGCCTATTAGTCAGTGTACGACTCATTTAGGTTATTATGAGTCATAGATTCGACTCGTAGAAGTGAAGGAAAGTGTTTGAATTTGGATAAGGAAAAATGAGAGTCTATGAGTTGTATGACGACTCATGATAAGTCTATGACTCGTAGAGAAGAGTCGTAGTGCAGGTCTGAAATCCTACAAATAAGCAACCCTCAGGGCCTCTTTTATGACTCGATAAGATGAGTCGTAGAGAGGACCATGACTCATAAAGGTGAGTCATATGCAAACTTTAGAGACTTGTTTTTCAAGGTTTTTGAGTACCTGTAGGACGAATGAAGTCTATGAATCGTAGACTTGAGAACGAGTCCTAGAAACGACCTGTATAGGAAGTGTAGAGGCTCAATTTTTAGGCCTTTTTAAGGCCTACAAGACGAGTTGTTCCTATGACTCATCACTACTTCTAGAACTCGTAAGAGTCAAATCATACGGTCAAAAAAATTTGGATTTAAGGGGTAATTTTATCTTTTTCCAAGTTTGGTTCAATGAACCTAGAAACTTTTATGGCCAAGTTCAAAGCATATAAATACTTAATTCTTCAAATTCCCCTCATATTCAATTCACTTTTCAAATTTCTTCTAAGGCAAGAACTCACATTCTCTCAAGGTTTCTCTCCAAGTTTCAAGCTAGAGTTTCAATTCCACGAAGGTTTTTCATCAATTTTGAGAAGATTTCACCAAGGTATGTGTGGATTGATTCATGAGTCCCTTCCACTCATGGAGTCCAAGGTTTATTTTAAAAATCTCATGAAATCTCATTACTTTTAAACTTCAATTTTTATGAATTATGTTGGGCTATTTTAATTTCATTTTAAATTATTATTTATGATCATTATAAGTATGTTTCTATAAAAATTACATGATTTAAAGTTGAATTATTAATGCCCATGCATGAAGCTATTTTCTATGAGGAGTTATATGAATTATGATTATGAAATTCAAGGTTTTCAAGGTATTTTTATGGTTTTTCAATCAAATTGATTATGTATATGAGTTTTACTCTAAATTCAAGTATAAATTATGATCATGAATTATAAGTATGTTTAAGATATGAATTTCATGCAAGTTATGAAGAAAGATGACTTAGGGCCCTATGTGGTGACCTAAGGCCTAATGACATGAATTATGCAAGTATAATTTGTAATAATGAAATGACAATACTTACATTGCAATTATGTTATGAAATGAGCTATTCTACAAATTATGAGTTTTTGAATAAGTTATGATGTATGATAAGTATGTTTTCTATGTAAGAGGAAGTTGGTTAAATATATACATATATTGGCAAATTTAGGAGTGAATTTAATTGACTCTAAGTATGGAGGTGTTCTTGTACATAATGGCTCAGAATCGTCTCTTGTGGTGGATGTTATATCCAAACAAGACAATGATCCAATTTTTGTTGAACTGAAGAAGTCTGTTGCCAAAAAAACCATAGAGTATTTCTCCCAAGGGGAAGATGGGGTACTATGTTACTAAGGTCGCTTGTGTGTTCCTAATGTTGATGGGTTAAGAGAGTTAATATTGAATGAAGTCCATCGTTTTCGGTATTAAATTCATTTGGGATCCACCAAGATGTATCGTGATTTGAGGGAAGTATATTGGTGGAATGGCATAAAGAAGGACATACGGAGTTTGTGGCTAAGTTTCCTAATTGCTAACAAGTTAAAGTTGAGCATAAAAAATTGGAAGGTTTAGCTCAAGATATTGAGATTCCTACTTGGAAGTGGGAAGATGTGAACATGGACTTTGTAATGGGTTTGCCTCATACTATAAGGCACTATGATTCTATTTGGGTCATTATGGACTGAATGATTAAATCAGTCCACTTTTTATTGATAAGACTTTTTATGATGCCGAAGATTATGCTAAGTTGTACATTCATGATCTTGTGAAACTTCACGGTGTTCCTTTCTCTGTTATATCAGATAGAGGTACTCAATTCACTTTACATTTTTGGAAGTCCTTTCAAAAGGGTGTTGGTACAAGGTTAAGCTAAGTACCACTTTTATTCCTCAAACTAATGGACAAGCCAAAAGAACAATCCAAACTTTAGAGGATATGCTAAGAGCGTATGTGATTGATCTTAAAGGAAGTTGGGATGAGCATTTGCCATTGATTAGGTTTGCCTACAATAATAGTTTTCACTCTAACATCCAAATGACTCCTTTTCAAGCCCTATATGGAAGAAGATGCAGATCTCTGGTGGGATGGATTGAAGTGGGTGAGATGGCATTGATTGGTCCGTAGCATTTATCACCAAATCTGGACCAATCAAGTCCATCTCACCTACTTCAAACCATCCCACTGGGGATCTACATCTTCTCCCATACAATATTTCTAAAGGAGCCATTTGGATGCTAGAGTGTTAACTATTATTGTATGCAAATTCGATCAATAACAAATGTTCATCCCAACCTTCTTTAAAGTCAATAACACATGCCCTTAGAATATCCTCTGAGGTTTGGATCGTTCTTTCAGCTTGACCATCAGTTTGAGGATGGAAAGCAGTACTTAACTTAACTTTTATACCGAGACCCCTTTGAAACAACTTCCAAAAGTGTGAAGTGAATTGAGTACCTTGATTTGATATGATGGGAAAAAGGAACATCATGAAGTATTACCAACTCATGAACATACAACTTAGCATAGTCTTCGGCACCATAAAAAGTCTTAACTAGTAGAAAATGAGACAACTTAGTCATTCGATCTACAATAACCCAAATTGAATCATGTTGCTTCTTAGTACGAGGCAAACCATTACAAAGTGCATTTCACATCTTCCCACTTCCAAGTAGGAATTTCAATGTCTTGGGCTAGACCTTCTGATCTTTAATGCTCAACTTTAACTTATTGGCAATTTGGACACTTAGTTACAAATTCTGCTATGTCCTTCTTCATGCCATTCCACCAATACACCTCTCTCAAATTATGAAACATCTTGGTGGAACCCGGATGAATCAAATATTTGGAACTATGGGCCTTATTCAATATCAACTCTCTTAACTCATCCATATTAGGTACACACAATTGACTTTGGTAACGTAAAGCACCCTATCTCCCCCTTGGGAGAAAGACTTGATGGCTTTTTTGACAACCGACTCTTTTAACTCAACCAACATTAGATATTGGTCTTATTTGGCCTTAACATCTATCACAAGGGACGATTCTGAACCATTATGGACAAGAATACCTCCATCGTCGGAGTAAATCAATCACACACCTAAACATGCCAACATCCTCAACCAATTATTTCTTACCTTATTCAACATGTACAACACTACTCATAGAGAATCTACTTAGTGCATTGGCGACCATATTAGCTTTGCCCGGATGGTACAATACACTCATATCATAGTTCTTCAACAATTTAATCCATCTTCGTTGCCAAAGGTTCAAGTCTTTTTTCTTAAACATATATTGTATACTCTTATGGTCGGTAAACACATCTACATGGACATCATAAAGATAGTGTCTCCAAATCTTCAAAGCAAGCACAACCACCGCTAGTTCAAGATCATAAGTTGGATAGTTCCGTTCATGCAGCTTAGGTTTCCTTGAAGCATAGGATATTACCTTACCATGTTGTATCAAACACAACTAAGACCAACCCTTGAAGCATCTCAATATACCAGAAAACCATTTGACAATTCTGGTAAGGTCATCCTTGAAATTGAGTATTTATTCTTGATGGTCACTTTGTTTAATTCTGGTAGTCAATACACATACGTAGTGAACCATCTTTATTTCTCACAAACAAATCGGAAGTACCCCATGGGGATATACTTGATCTAATAAAACTTTTGTCCAACAAGTTTTGCAATTGATTCTTTAACTCTTTTATTTCTGCCGGAGCCATTCGGTAAGGAGGAATAAAAATAGGTTGAATAACCAAAAGAAGGTCTATACCAAAATCAATCTTCCTTTTGGGAGGAACACACGGTAGATCATTGGGAAACACATCTGGAAACTCATTAAAAATTGGGACCGACTCTAGAGTAGGAATATTGGAATCTTCATCCCTAACCCTCATAAGATGGTAGATACAACTCTTGAAAATTATTTTTCGAGCTTTAAGGAACGAAATGAATTGAACTTTGAACATAGAATTACCACCTTTCCATTCTAGGATTAGTTCATTTGGGAATTAGAACTTAATCACTAGGGTTCTACAATCAATAGAATCATAACATGCATATAACCAATCTATACTAAGGATAACATCAAAATCGGTCATCTCAAGATAAACTAGATCACATAGGATAACTTTATGAAAGCCCATAACCAGACAACTTCTATAGACTCTTTTAGCCACAACCAACTCACCTACGGGAGTATAAATAGAAAAAGGCTCTAACAATGTTTCAGGCTAACATCAAACCTTATGGCGACATAAGGGGAAACAAAAGATAAATTTGCACCCGGATCAAGTAAGGCATAAACATCAAAGTGAAAGACCCGTAACTTACCAGTAATAATATCAGAAGTCTCCTCCACATCATGCATACCATGAAAAACATAGAACCAATTATTAAGTTGACCACCCTTTGGTGGCACTTGAGCACCTTGATCAACTTGGCCTCCATGAGCAACTTGGCCTTGAGGATGATCATCTTTGACCTTGCATTCCTTAGCATGATAACCCAACTTACCATACCAGTAGCACATATTCAATCCCTCTAAACACTCATTCTTGTGGTTCTTACCATACTTCTTTCATGCAGGAGTAGCTTTACCGATAGGAGCACCTCCTTGAGGCTTAGGGTTAAGAACCCTAACCTTGTCAAACCTTAGAGTGGTGGCATTAGAAGATCCTTGACCAGAGTACTTTTGGCAAAAATGTGGATGTCCACCACATCTAAACTTACCATGAGAGAAATCACCACCATCGGTCCTTATCTTCTTAGACTCCCTATTTTTCTTATTTAGCTTCTCACTCTCGATTTTCTCTGCATAGTTCATGAGTCTAGATATGTCCATATCCAAAATTAACATAGCTGTCTTGAACTCTTTAGGAACCATATTCTTGAGTCGGCAACCATGAATAGAGCATATTTTGAAAATTGAGTAAACTTGGGGTCATACTCCCTTGAACTCATACCAAGTCATGTGGTCCACCTCTCTAAGCCTCTCACTTTTCCATTGATCATACAAAATATAAGCAAAACCTTTCAATTGGTAAGTAGAAAACTCTGCCCTCTCAACCGGGATAATTCCCATGATATCCACAATCTTGTGAATGCTATCAATAAATTCTTGTGGATACTTTTCCACATTAGAACCCCAAAACTCCAGAGTATTCATCCTCATGAAATCATGAACTCTTGTCTCCAGCGTACCAACATTCGAGTTCACAGGAGCAACCACTTCATGGTTAACCCGGGCCACAATAGCTTGTGCAAGTACTTGAAAGGCCACTCGAAACTCGCATTGGAGACTTGATCATTCAAAGGATCATTTGGAGCTTATTGCTCCTCTTAAACTAGATTCCTTCTAGTAAGGTATATTTATGGAGGCACATTCTTAAATTTGGAAAGAACAAGCGTTAGAGGAAAAGGCTTAACCACTCTACCGCAAAACTCCAGAGTATTCATCCTCATGAAATCATGAACTCTTGTCTCCAGCGTACCAACATTCGAGTTCACAGGAGCAACCACTTCATGGTTAACCTGGGCCACAATAGCTTGTGCAAGTACTTGAAAGGCCACTCGAAACTCGCATTGGAGACTTGATCATTCAAAGGATCATTTGGAGCTTATTGCTCCTCTTAAACTAGATTCCTTCTAGTAAGGTATATTTATGGAGGCACATTCTTAAATTTGGAAAGAACAAGCGTTAGAGGAAAAGGCTTAACCACTCTACCGCACAACATAGGTGATGAAAAAAGTGAGAGTTTTCCTATGACATTTCGTAGCCTCCTATTCATGGATGTGGCGAACTTCACCTCAATGAATAAAACTCTATTTAATGTGGCATGTTAGACTTTCTAGGACTTTTCTAAATCTTGTGCTCTGATACCAAGTTTATCACGACCCTAACTAGGGACAAGCCGTGAGATGGTGATCGGGATGAAAGGGACCCCAACCAAGCCATGTTAGCATACATTACCTTCGTAAGGTAAAGAAATATAATAATAAAAGGCCAAAGTCACAACTAATGGGAATGGGACTAAGGGATAGCAACTCAATAGATGTCCAACCGGCCAACAACACATAGCGTCTAAATATGCCTCTAGTCTAGTCTTTAATGGGGGTTTAGGACAAGCTCCCAGATCACCCAAGATAATAGAAGAAGTACAAATAGTAGCATCATGCAAAGCAGTCATTGCCCTCAATAATATAAGGACTCACCACTCTTGATACCTAAACAACTTTAGCCACGAATAGGATGGTCGTGAGTGTCGTCTGCCCCTACATTATGAGATAATGTAGGCAAAATGTGCATTAGTATATAGAAGATACTAAGTATGTGAGACATGCATGAACAAGTGAAGGAACTGGAACAATATTCCATAAGATGCATGACCAATCATAATGAACATGAGTAAGGCTTAAAATATTTAAAAACATATGAAAACTTATGGTCGATGCATATCATAAAACTTCATCGTGTAACTTATAGCTTAAATTCAACTTGTGTGAGATAAGACCTTTAACCGACATCTAAGACTATGCAAGCTATAATATCAAATCTGATTGAACCATCATCGAGAAGGGGGAAGCTACCTTTTCAGGGTATACTCCATCATGGTACTCAACTCAACGGTGCTATATGTGGATCCACTAGCTAGGCCTTGAAGGCAACCTACGCGGGAAATGTAGTTTGGGACTTTAGGTTGATACTAGGATTCTCTTGGGTAATTAACTGTGTTACTAAACTAAACCCCGCCTAGAAGCCCTCTCGGTGCTTAGTCAATATCCCAACAGAAACTCATAAAAACATGATCATAACATAATAGGCAAAGATAGGAACTACCTATGAATCCATCTTTATAAAATATATTAGGAGTAGCTCATTAACTTTAGTGATTCATAGGAATTCATAAATTTGGTGAGAATTATCCTTATTACCATCTTTAAACATGATTGTATGAGAATTGTACTTATCACACCATAATAACTTCTTTCATCATAACTTGATCATCATCATAATGTTCACCATTAGAATCATAATCTCAACTTTAAATCATGAAAATTTTACTTGAAAATCAATGAACTCATAATCTATTTATGAAAATCATCTTTAACTTCATAATCATAACTTAGAAATAACTTTATGAATGGACATTCATAATGTAACTTAAAATCATGCAATTCATATAGACACATGCTTAGAATAATCATTGATAACAATTCAAAATAAAAATTAAAACAAACCAATGCAATTCATCAAAACTAGGTTTCATAAATCAATTTAAAATTGAAAGATCTTTGAGAAAACTTTGGGAATCTATGGGTGAAAGGAATCCACGGATCAATTCCCACATACCTTGATTGATTCACTAAGAATTGAAGAAGAAACCTCGTAAAAATCTGGAAACCCTAGCATGAGCTTGAAGAGAAACCTTAAGAGAATTTGTTGTTGCCTTGGAGAATTTGGGAGAGTGATTTAGAATGAGAAATTTTGAAATAATCGGGTACATATAGGGTTGAACGTAGCCATAATTGTGTATAGGTTCATTGAACCAAACTTGGAAAATAACATAAATGCCCTACATTAATTCTTCGAATCTGACCCTACGGATTGACCCTTTGGGTCGTAGAGAAGATGATGAGTCATCAAGATGACTCTTCCAACAATTCTGAGAAAAAGGCTCAATTTCCAAGTCTCTGAAGTTTGCGAATGAGTATTTTCTATGACTCGTCATCTTGTCTATAGGTCATAAACTTGATTCGTCTTTCAAGTTTCAAAACCTGCAAATGAGAAGGCCTATGAAATTTGATTACGAGTCATTTCTACAACTCGTAAGATTTTCTACGAATTATCCTATCAAGTTGTAGAATTAACCTTGAGGGACTTCTGAGTATGGCCTCTGAAGTTAACTTATGGGTCAGTGTTATGACTAGTCAAATATTCTACGAGTTGTAATATTGACTCGTAGGAGACTTATGAACTTTGGTCCTGAACAATACCTAAGTTTCCCTCTACGACTCATTTCTACGAGTTGTAGCAAATTGTAGAGTGGGCCGTAACCTTGGGTCCAGTCAACATTTGGGAAAATTTCTCGTTGGTTCCAACTTTTTGACTTTTGGGGTTATACAATTAGGAATCATATATATTTTCATAGGTAATGGCATTAAACAATAAGCGGTAAATAAAAGGGGAATGATACTAAGGGATAACATCATAGTAATTGATTAGTTATAGACTTTAAAACATCATACATCTATGTCCAACAATACCTTCTACATCATAGACTTGGTGGGGGATAAGACATATCCCTAACTCACCCTCATAAATAAAAGAACAAGTACCAAGAAGGAAATCCAAAATTTTTTACAAATCATAAACTAGAATAGGGGTATTTTTCCCAAAACATGAGAACTCTCCTAAGTAGTAGCCTTCAAAGATCAAACTACCACGTGGAGGTAAATATGGAGCAACGCCGGTCCCTATGTGGTGATATAATGAAGGTAAAAGAGTATGTGTTAGTATTTTGAATGTACTAAGTATGTAGGCATCCAAAATATTGAAGATCAATAGAGCAATAGTATATTATGAAACATAGTGGAATCCATGCATGATCAAACATGTAAATAACATTGAAAATGATCCTTTGTAGGAGATGATATAATCTCCATTTAAGATCATGTGAGCTATTACATGGAATCCAACATAACCCCCTATATTGACATGAGGAGACTACTTGTCGGGTAGAACTCCGTCAAACTTTACATTTATTCTTTAACTTTAGGGCTATTGTGGATCCACTAGCCTAAACCTATAAGGACACCTATGTTGGCGCATAGTTAATGAGACAAGGAGTTTCTACTAGGATTCCCTTACCGAATCCCACCTCAATGTCCCATTCGGTGCTAAGTCAATCCCATAGAATAGTTCATATAATAAGAACGTAATTAGTTACATAGCTTTAGATCATCAAACTTCATATGGTAGAATAGCTCATTAAAACTAAATGATTCAATTGTGAGAATTGTCCTTATCACATAGAATCCATTCTTTGGATAAAATACCCTTTCATCATTATTCAATTATTCTTTAAAGACCTTCATATTCCTAGTAATTAAACCTTTGTAAACATTGGGTTAGAACCCCCTTTCAATGGACTCAACATTCTTTAAAAGTCATTACAAAACATGGTGGATTGTGTAACATTCCTCAAAATTTTCACAAGTACATTAAAAATGCCTTGTGAATAAGCCACTCATGTAATGCATTATCCTTAATATTTTTGGCAAATCCGAGTCCAAAATATCAATTAGGGGGTCAAAACCTACAGAAAAATGGCCTCGATAGATTTTTAAGACATGTATATCGAAAGATAGATTTTTCAAGGAACTACGCAAAATAGTAAAGTGTACGGCAAGTCCGCGTCATAAACTTGCTCCCATTCAGTGCAATTTTTCCCCGAGTCAAAATCTGGCCAAAATCTCATTCACTCAAAATTGGCCTATCGGGGAACACCTCTACATCGCGGACCTGGGCGATGGTTTTTGTCCAAATTTAGTTTTTAGTAAGGGAACTTTAGACTTTTTTCGAATTGTTAGTTAATGAACCTAGACGTTTTTAGGACCTAATTCAGTTCTATTAATTAACCTAAATCTCTAATTCTATTTATTCTTCTACAATTTCCTACTCAAATATTTCTCTCTCTACAAAAGACCTCAAGGTCTCCATTGAAGACTTCAAGTAAATTCGCTCAAAACTCTCAAGTTCTTTCAAATTATTTGATTTTCTCACTTAAGGTATATGGGTATTGATTCATGGATTCTTTTATCCATGAAGCCCAATCAAATTCTCAAGTTTTCTATCAAATTAAAGTATGGTATTTTATGGGTTTTATGATCTCTAATACAATTGCATGAATTATGATTCAAATTATGATTATGAGTCTATTTTAATATAAATTGATGGTTATTGCATTGAATTGAAGAGTTTTTTTTATGAATTCTCCTATATTGATCTCTAGGGTTCTTAATGTAAAGTATGGGTATTTTCAATAACACTTCCGAATGATATTATCTTTATGAATTATGTATAAGCGGATAGAAAGTATATGATCATGCATGTTTTCAAGTCAATTTCGTGGTTTTCAAATAATTGATCATGCATTCATGCCTTACCCTAATTTCAAGTATAAGCTATGATCATGAATTTCCAAGTATGGGTTATGTCTAAGTGTGTATGATTCGTAATATGGAAGGACAATACCCACATTTCACTTATGTTATGAAAATGAGCTACTCTATGATTTCAAACTTATGATCATGACTATGATATATGTCATTATGATTTTTATGATATGTATGTATTCCATGGGATTTGACTTAGCATCGAATGTCGACTTGAGGTGGGGGCTCAAAATATGGGGTCCTTATATAAAGTCTCTTATTCCATAACTACGTTCCACCATAGAATTTCTCTTTTTGACCTATCTAGTGGATCCACATATAGCGTATGTATGACCCGCCTAGCGGGGTAGATTCTACCTTGGCAAGTAGATTCCCTTTTCCTCCGATGTAGGGGTAACATTGAGATTCCATATTGTAGCTCGCATGGTCTTATTGTCGGTTATGGTTCCTATCCCACATATGTATGATCTCATATGTATTTTCATGATCTTAATTATGCTTTTCAAATGCTTTGGTCATAATGATTTTCTCATAACTTTACTTATATCATCTTATCATGTGTTTTACTTGACCGTTGCATCCCATTATTTATGTTGCATGTCATGCCCTCATACTTAGTACATTCCAATGTACTAATGCATACTTTTTCCTACATTGTCTCATAATATAGGGGTTGAGGTTGAAGATCATATTCATCCACGTGGCTAGTTAAGCTTTCCTATCCGACGGTGTTAGTGGTAAGTCCTCATTTATTGGGGACTAGTCATTGAGTTGGTTATTATTTTCAATGACTTTTTTAAAGTTTCATAATGAGAGTGAGCTAGGTACATGTTTTATACCCTTCCAATGTACATGAGTAGAGGCATCTAGTTGGACAAATGTTTTGAGTCTATGTTGTCATGTGATATTCTTCGTTTACTATTCATAGTTTGGACTCTTTTATGATGTTTTCATTTTTAATTTACATTATGTATTCTTATGATATATACAAGATGCTTGGTTGGATCTCTTCGGGTTTTCAATCATCGTGTTATGACTAGGCCCTAGCTCGGCTCATGACAGTTTGGCCAATTTAAATTCAAATCATTAAACTCAATGATAAAATGCATGAGAGCAATAGAATGCATCAATTATAACATACTTGAAAACAACCCACCAATTCACCTTAAAACTCTTTCATGCCTTCATATAAAGACCTTTGGTAAAATCGTCAATTTCATACAATTGAGAGACAATATAAGATAAGATAAGTAAATAAGCTTTAAATATTCAATAATATATGCATTTGTAAGCATGGCATAAAAGCCCATAAAATTCATACTTAAAATTGAATTGTTAATTTGGAAAATACTTGGGTTCCATGGGTGGAAGAATCCAATGAATAAAGAACCCACATACCTTGGAGAATAAAGCCTTAATGCAGCTTGATAATGTAGACTTAAAGAACCTTGAATGAAACCCTAGACTCTATTTAAAATCCTTGGGAGAACTTGAGAGGGAGAAACTTTTTTGTTTGTGTCTACGTGTGAGAAATGAGGGATTGGAATGGCTTAGGGTCCTTATATAGAGTCAAAGCAGTCCCCAAACCGACCACACTTTGATGTTAAAACATGGAAACTAACCCTCAGGACTTTCTCTATGACTCATTTCTATGAGTTTTAGAATCTTCTACGAGTTGTCAAAGGGACTCATCTTGCAGGGTTGGAAGGACCCTGAGGAATGAGTGTCTAAACCCCCTTTATGAATCATTTCTATGAGTCGTAGATAGATAATGAGTCATAGAATTGATGATGAGTCATAGACTTCAGTCATCTTGTACGGTTTAGAAAACCTGCAAATTCAAGGTCTCTGATGTTTCTTGACGACTCATTTCTGTGACTCGTCTAATCTTCTACGAGTCGTAACTTGACTCGTAGCCACTTCTTACCTTATCCAAAATATACACCCTCAATTCTCAGTCCTATGAGTCACCTCTACGACTTGTAGACTGAGTCGTGGAACCTACTTTCAATCCTTTTTTTCTAAAATTTCCCTCGTTTCGACTTTTTGACTTATGGGGTCTTACAAAGACTCTTGAAAGAGACTTTAGAGAGAAGATTTTGGGATTTGGGAATTAGGGTGAGAATGAGAGAGTTAGAAGGGCTTAGGGTAGTTAATAAGATAGAATAAATCCCTAAAAACTGTACATTCATTAATGAAACTAAAGGAAAAAGACCAAAACACCCCTAACTTAATTGAATTCAGGCACATGCACAAAAGGTCCACCACAGTCTGTGTAGCCCACCACGGACTGTGGTGGTGGTCATGGTGAGGACGCTCAGATTTGGGTTTGAGAGGTCTTGAGGGGTTAGGTTCACGATTGGCTTCACGGTCCGTGGTAAGCACTACGAGCCATAGAGCCCTTCGTGGTCCGTGTCCCATTTTTTTTCTATTCACTAGTGTCCCTTCACAGTTGCTCTCTATGGATAGTGAAGAACACCATGGCCCGTGAAGGGATCTATAAAGGACCACCTAGTGCTAAAAGCTTTGATTTTCATCTTAAACCCCATTTCCTAACATTCCAACTTCTAGGGTCTTACAATATCTCCCCCTTGGGAACATTCATAATCGAATGGGACATCAAACTAGCATGAATGGAGTAGAGAGGAGAATAGCAGCCAAATATAAATGCACAACATAGCAAAATTGCATAAAACACGAAATATTCAATCCCAAGCTAAAATATGACTTTAAAACTCATTTCATGAACATGAATGCATATGAAAACATGAGAATTACTGAAACATATGGTTTTGACCGAGTGGATCATGAGTGAGCTCAATACCTTAACTAGGAATAGAAGGAGAGAGATGAAGATATCGTTACATCATATCAGCCTCGGCTTCCCATGTAGCACCTTCAACTTCTTAGTTTCTCCATAGAACCTTTACTAAAGCTATTTCCTTGTTCCTCAACTTGCTAACTTACTGGTATAGGATCTCAATTGGAACCTCCTTATATGAAAGACTCTTTTTCATACCAATGTCGTCAAAAGGTACAATGGAGCTGGGATCAAAAAAAAATTCCTCAACAAAGACACATGGAACACCAGATATACCGATGCCAATTCAGAAGGCAAATCCAACTCATATGCCACCTTGCCAATGTGCCTCAAAATTTGATATGGACCTACATAGAGGGGACTAAGCTTCTGTTTCTTGCAAAAATATATCACACTCTTCATGGGTGAGATTTTCAAGTAGACCCAATCATTAACCTTAAATTCAAATTCTACATCTGAATAGAACTTTTGTCAACTCTGGGTAGTATTTAATCTTTCTCTAATTAATCTGACCTTGTCAATAGCCTCATGCACCAACTCGAGTCCTATCAAGCAGATTCATCTACTTCAAATCAACCAATAGAAGACCTATACCTCCTACCATATAAGGTATCAAATGGAATGATAACTATTATTATAGGTGAAATCTATCAATGGTAAATGATCATCCCAATTACCTTTGAAATCAATGACATAGGCTCTTAAGATGTTCTCTAATGTCTGAATGGTATTATCGGCCTAGCCATCAATGTGAGGGTGAAAAGTTATACTGAGCTTAACTTGAGTACCGAGACACTTTTGAAAAGATCTCCAAAATTGAGATATAAATTGAGCACTTCGCTCTGAAATGATAGACAATAGGACACTATGAAGCTTAACCAACTCTTGGATTACAATCTGGCATAGTCCTTGGCTGGATAGGAGGTCTTAATAGGAAGAAAATAAGATGACTTAGTTATTCGGTTAATGACCACATAAATCAAATCATGTTGCCTACAGTTATGAGGAAACCCTGTAATGAAGTTCATATTCAAGGCTTTCTACTTCTAAGTAGGAATCACAATATGTTGAGCTAAACCTCCCGGTTTTTGATGCTCAACTTCACTTATTGACAATTAGTACATTTTGCCACAAATTCTACAATATCCCTCCTCATGTCATTCTACCAATACAATTCCCTCAAATCACAATATATATTTATGGAACCTAGATGAATAGGATACCGTGAACTAAGAGCTTTAGACAATATCATTTCCCTCAAGCTATCAACATTGAGAACACACAATCGGCCTTGATATCTCAATATTCCATCTCACCCGTAGGATAAAGCCTGAATGGTTTTTTTGGCGACCTCTTTCTTCAACTCAACAAAAGTAGGATCATTATCTTTCTTGGCCTTAACATCCGCCATAAGAGACCATTCAGAACCATTTAGAACAACAACACAACCATCTTCATAATCAACCAATCAACATCCAAAAAGCCTAATCTATAAGCATCACGAACTAGCTCCTTCTTTGCATCCTCAATATGGGAAATACTATTCGAGGACATTCTACTAAGAGCGTCGATAACCATATTTGCTTTTCCCAGATGGTACAACACACTCATGTCATAGTCCTTCAATAACTCAAGCCATCTTCTTTGTCAAAGATTCGAATCATTTTGAGTGAACACATATTTCAAGCTCTTAGGATCGGTATATACATCAATATGAACACCATAAAGGTAGTGTGTCCAAATCTTCAAGGCAAAAACATCCATCGCCAACTCATAGTCATGATTCAAATTGTTTTTTTCATACACCTTGAGTTACCTAGAAGAATAAGCTATCACTTTACCATTTTATATCAACACGTAACCAAGACCGACTCTTGAAGTATCATAATAAAAAACAAACACATTGGAACTTTTCGGCAGGTCAACACTAGTGCGACAGTAAGCTTATCTTTCTACTCTTGGAAACTCTTCTCACATGCCTCATACCATTGAAATTTCACCTTCTTTTGAGTCAAAGTAGTCTAGGGAGATGCAATGGAAGAGAAACCTTCCATAAACCATATATAATAACTAGCAAAGCCTAAGAAACTCTGAATATCGAAAGGACACAAAGGTCTAGGCTAATACTTAACCACTTTAGACTTCTTAGGATCAACCATAATACCTTCACCGGAGACAATATGGCCAAGGAAAGCAACTAACCTCAATAAAAACTCACACTTGCTTAAAACCAGCGGTCGTTGAAACGATTTTTGAGAATTTACAAGAAAACTCTTCACTGATCAACATGATCCTCTTCACTCCGAGAATAGATCAAAATATCATCAATGAATACAATTATGAACATATCCAAATATTGCTTGAACACCCTATTCGTCAAATCCATAAAAGCTGGAGGAGCATTTGTTAGTCTCAAAGACAAAACCAAGAATTCAAAATGACCATACGAGGTTCTAAAATAAGTCTTTGGAATGTCACATTCTTTTATTCAGTTGATGGTAACCAATTAAAGATCAAACTTTGAAAAGTAACTTCCTCCTTGAAGTTGATCGAACAAGTCATCAATCCTTGGGATGGAATACTTATTCTTAATTGTGACCTTGTTCAATTGCTGGTAGTCAATACGCATATAGTGAGAACCATCCTTCTTTCTAACAAAAAGAACCAGTTTAACCCTTGGAGAGAAACTCGATCTAATGAAACCCTTATCCAATAAATCTTTCAATTGATCCTTTAACTCTTTCAATTTTGCCAAGACTAATCGGTAAAGAGGAATAGATATAGGTTGGGTATCGGGGAGAAGATTGATACTAAAGACTATTTCCTTTTCTGGAGCGACACTTGGGAGATCATTGGAGAAGACTTTCGAAAACTCATTTACTATTAAAATTAACTCAAGAGTAGGAACATCGGAATTTGTATTTGTAACCTAGAATATATGATAGATACGACCTTTGGAAATAATTTTAAGCTTTAAGGAGTGATATAAATCGACCTTTAAATATGGAATTACTATCTTTCCATTCTATGACTGGCTTATTTGAGAATTAAAACTTGACGAGATGGGTTCTTCAAGATATAGAAGCATAACATGCATGAAGATAATCCATACAAAGAATAACATCAAAATTCATCATATAAATCTCTAAAAGAACAATTGAGTTTACTTTATAAAAAATTGAAACTGGTAATTTTGATAGACTCTCTTAGCCACAACTAAATCTCCAATAGAAGTATAGATCGGAAAAGGCTCTAACAAAATCTCAGAATGAATAATGGATTTCATCGCAAGATAATGAGTAACAAATGATAGAGTAGCACCTAGATCTTACAATGCATAAATATCATAGTTAAAGACTTTCAACATACTAGTGGTGACTGGTATGTTGAAAGTCCTTGACTTTGATATTTATGCATTACTAGATTCGGGTGCTCCTCTATCATTTGTTACTCCTTAGCTTGCTATAAAATTAATTGTTAGTCCCAAAATACTTGTGGTGACTGGTATATTCAAAGTATTTAACTTTGATATTTATACATTGCTTGATCCGGGTGCTACTCTATCATTTGTTACTCCTTATCTTGCTGTGAAACTAATTGTTAGTCTCAAGATCTTGTTAGAGCCTTTTTTCATTTATACTCTTGTTGGTGATTCAGTCGTGGCTAAGAGAGTCTATCGAAATTGCCTAGTTTTAATTTTCCATAAGATCACCTCAATTGATCTTGTAGAGCTTGATATGACCGGTTTTGATGTTATTCTCAGTATGGATTGGCTTCATGCATGTTATGCTTCTATATGTTGTAGGACTCGTGTGGTCAACTTTTAGTTTCTAATAAGCCTTCCTTATAATGAAAAGGTACTAATTCTATGTTTAAAGGTCAATTCATCTCTTTCCTTAAAGCTTGAAAAATGATTTTTAAGAGTTGCATTTATCATCTAGTCCAAGTTAGAGATACAAATTCCAAAGCTCCTACTCTTGAGTCAATTTCAGTTGTTAATTTTTTTAATAGTTTTCCTCGATGATCTACAAGGTATTTCTCCTATAAGGGAAATAGACTTTGGTATCGATATTCTCCCTGATACCCAACCTATCTCTATTCTTCCTTATCGAATGACCTAGCAGAATTGAAAGAGTTAAAGAATCAATTGAAGGATTTATAAGATAAGGGTTTGATTAGACCTAGTATCTCTCCATGGGGTGCTCTAGTTTTCTTTATTGGAAAGAAGGATGGTTCTCTCCATATTTCTATTGCTTACTAGCTATTAAACAATGTGACAATTAAGAATAAATATCCCATTCGATGAATTGATAACTTGTTCGATCAACTTCAAAGAGCAAGCTATTTTTAAAAGATTGATCTTTGATCGAGTTATCATCAACTCCGAGTAAGAGAATATGACATTTTGAAGATGGCTTTTAGAACTTGGTATGGTCACTTTGAATTCTCGGTGATGTCTTTTGGACTAACAAGTGCTCCTATAACTTTTATGAATTTGATGAACAAGGTGTTCAAGCAATATTTAGTTATGTTTCTTATTGTATTCATTTATGATATTTTGATTTATTCTCAAAGTGAGGAAGAGCATGCTGACCATTTGAGAATTGTCTTCCAAATTCTTAAGGACCGTCAGTTATTTGCCAAGTTCAGCAAGTGTGAATTTTGGTTGAGGTCTTTTGCTTTCGTTGGCCATATTATCTTCAGTGAAGGTATTATAGTTGATACTAAGAAGACCAAAGCGATTAAGAATTGGCCTACACCATGTCCCATTCTGATATTCAGAGTGTCTTTGTCAGATGGTTTGTGAAAGGTTTCTCTTCTATTACATTGACCTTGACTATTTTGACTCAAAAGAAGGTAAATTCCAATAGTTCAAGGCATGTGAGAAGAGTTTCCAAGAGTTGAAGGATAGACTTACTTTTGCTCTAGTACTGACCTTGCAGGAAGGTTCCAATGGGTTTGTTGTATATTATGATTCTTCGCGAGTTGGTCTTGGTTGTTTGCTTATTTAAAATGGGAAATGATAGCATATGCTTCTAGGCAACTCAAGGTACATGAGAAGAATTATTCAACCCATGACTTGGAGTTAGCGGCAGTGGTATTTGCTTTAAAGTTATGGAGACACTATCTATATGGTGTCTATGTGGATGTATTCACCAATCATAAGAGCTTGCAATATGTGTTCACTCAAAAGAATTTGAACCTTTCACAAAGGAGGTGGCTTGAATTATTGAAGGATTATGACATGACTATATTTTACCATCTAAAAAAGCAAATGTAGGTGCCGAGACTCTTAGTAGATTGTCCATGAATAGTGTTGCCCATGTTAAGGATGAGAAGAAAAAGTTGGTTTGGGATGTTCAATGATTAGCCTGTTTGAGTGTTCGATTAGTTGATTTTAAGGATGGTGGTGTTATTTTACAAAATGGTTTCGAATCGTCACTTGTGGAGGATGTTAAGGCCAAGAAAGATAATGATCCTACTTTGGTTGAGTTGAAGAAAATGGTTTCCAAAAAGCCATTGAGGCATTCTCCTAAGGGGGATATGGTGTTTTGAGATATCAAGGCTGATTGTGAGTTCTTAATGTTGATAGTTTTTGAAATGATATTTTCCAAAGCTCATAGTTTTTGGTATTCTATTCATTTGGGTTTCACAAAGATGTATCATGATTTGAGAGAAGTGTATTGATGAAACGACATAAAAAAGGACATTGCAGAGTTTGTGGCTAAGTGTCCTAATTGCCAACAATTAAAGGTTGAACATTAGAAATTGGGAGGTTTAGCGAACCTGCCACTCGTGGGTTGAGTTGAGCTTTACTTTTCCATTATTGGTGAGTCTTCATGCTTCGAGGACAAGAATTTTATCTTTTCATCATTTTTATAATTTTTTTTATGTTGTCATGGGTGAACTAGGAGCTTGTCTTATGCCCCCATCTATTTAGTAGAGGCATGATAGATAAGTCTACATTGTCTTTCTTCGAGTTTGAGAGTTATTCTCCTTTATCGAGACTTGCATATTGAGACATTACTTCTTCATCTATGTTGTTGCTTATTTATTTTACTTACCCTATGTATGCTCATTAATGATATTCTAAAAGGATTAGTTGGAGTATCTCAAGATTTTAATCATCGTATCACACCTACGGTCTAGCCTGAGTCATGATAAATAGGGATCATAGGTCCATCTTCTCAAACTAGGTAAGTGTATGCGTTCCTATGAGCTAGTCTCTATGACTCGAAAGAAGGTCTACGACCCATTGGAGCTTGGTTATAGACCATTTATGCAAATTCCAGTAAAGTCCAAATTTGTACCAGGGCTTATATGACTAGCCTTCTATGGTCCGTTGAAGTGTCTACATTCCATAAGAGTGCTCATAGACGGCCTAGAGTTAATTTTAATGAGAGAGTTTGGTATTTCCCCACCTTTCCCAAATTAAACCCAAGCCATTTTGGGACCAAAATTAGTTCCTTATCAGTACCCAAATAGGTTTTCCCTCTCATTAATACTTAGAACTTTTGTGAGCAAGGATTGGAGAGAAGAAGAAGAGCTAGGGTTCATAGTTTTCAAGCAAATCCTTTGATTTTTGATGAGATAACCTTCGTTCTAGGTATGTAAGGATACCATGACATTGGAATAAGTTCTTCCTAGTGCCCTACATGTTCCTAAAGTCAAATTGAGTTGTGAGTTTTAGTTTCCAATTCCATAAAAGTGAATTCTTGATGTGTTACTTACTTCTTCATTGAATTCCAATATGTATTTTATATTGTACTTGATGAGTCGATGTTTGAGTTACTGATTTATGATCGTATCTACATGAACCTTATTTGAGGTTTTCATTATATGTAATTTATGCATTAATGATGTTAAAAGAATGATGATTTATCCATTTTAATAAATGATGAGTTGAGTATGATGTTGAGGTTGAAAGAACCTTTTGATGTCTATTTTCAATCATGAATATTAATACATTTACATGTCATATTTTTGAGAATTTGATGTATATTTTAAATGCAATTGATGGGATGAATGTTATCTATGATTAAGAGAAGAGATGATGATGAGAGAAGATGGTGTAAATTGATATAAAAGTCCAATGAGACTAGATGAGATGTATTTTGAGTATTTCACTCACTTGATGTATATGTATATGAGCATAATAATCTTTTGGGAGTAGTATTGAGCACCGACTTGGCCAAGAGTTTAAGTAACTCAATCTCCATAAACTATGTAGACAACGTAGAATAGGATCGTGTTGTTCATTCAGGCAACTCCTCATTGTCCCAAAACAGAACTTTTATATAGATCTAGAGATGATGCATCCCTTACCCTAGCAAATTATTGGACAAATGTGGCAACGACATCGCTTTGGTGTATCGTCACTAGCTCATACGTGATGGTTGTCAGTTAGAGAATCTTCCTAAGAAGTAAAGTATCTTATTTTATATACTGAGTTGCATTTATTTTTGCATACTATTTTAAAGTATTGTCTTATTTTACTTCATGCTTTATTGGTGTTGAGTTATATCCAGAGTTGAGTTCTTGAGTTGAGTATCCTGATGTAAGTTTCCTTTTGATATTTTACATACTCGCACATTTCATGTACTGACGTTATTTGACCTGCATCATTCTATGATGCAGATACATGTGTTAGAGATCATCAACAAACACACTGTTGAGGATGTATCTTCCATAGCTTTTGGTGAGACCTCTTTGCATTCAAAGGATATACTTCATTGTTAGCTTATTTCATTGTTATTATTTCATTAGGGTAGTTTTGGGCTTGTCTCGGCACCTTCTTAGTAGTGAGTAGAGGTTTAATAGACTGAGTAGAATGGAGTATATGAGTCTTTCAGAGTTTGTTCCTGAACTATGTTTTTCCTGGATGGTTTCTGATATTGAGTTTATTATTACACTAAGTACTTTGAGTAATCATTATTTAAATATTGATGAGATGTTTTGTAAGTTACCTCCTTGATGTTACTCCTGTTGGCTTTGAGTCTTCCATTTAGTGAGTTAGCTAGGCCTAGTGGTTCATTTGGGAACAATAATAGTTTTTGAGAACCTACCATGTCTAGAGTGTAGGTTGAGTGTGAGAAATATTATGCTAATAGGAAATGGTTTTGGTATATGCATGGAATGATACATCCCTTATAGGTCCTGACATGATATTCATCGATGAATGATTTAAGGAATAGGTAGGTATTCCCTCCATGTGTCCTATGATTCTTGCGCAAGGGGTTTGTATCAACATGACAGACATGCATCACATTATCTAACATTGCATCATATCACATTTATACTTCATTATCATTTGTGGCATTTTGGTTGACTTTGTGATGTTCGTGAATATTTTGGAATGATGTCTAATATTAATAATATGAAGACTCTAATTAATAGTGAATAAATGTTTTGTATTGTGCCTTTTCTTATAGAAATGCTAGGATGGGTTTCTCTGACTTTCCATTCGGGTTATTGGATGAGGAGGTTTGGTTGGGCAGTTGGTGTATTTTGTGTTAAATATTACTTTAATTAGGGTTGGTTTGGGTGCTTGCTGTGTATCGTGTTATTTGGTACTCATTTCCTTTACTTTTATACTTGTTTAGGTTATGAGTCGGATCATCATGATTTCACCTTTCTCTCTTCTACATCCTAGGCTTATCATTTGGAGTTTGTCGATGTAGCTATTATTTCATTTCATTAGGCATATCTTAATCTTAGTATGTTCTTATTCGGATCTAGAAATAAAGACATTCAGACTTGTATTTCTTTGAATTCTATTATAATATATTAGAGGTTTGTACATGTGACACCAGGTTTTTGGGGCATTTTGAGTTATGTTATGTTTCTGCCTTTGGTGTTATACTTAGTTTGTTTTTTCATTTTAAATTTCTGTATTACCTTAAGTAATGGGGTTTAGGCTGGCCTATCTTGGTGGGATAAGACAGGTTCCATCATGTCTGGTTTTCAGATCATGACAAATGGTATCAGAGCATAGGTTTTATAAGTCTAACGTGTTTACAATCCAAGTCGAGTAGAGTTGCGATCGACACAGAGATGTCTTTTGCTTATCTTTAAGAGGATATGAAGACTGTTAGGCTATTTCCTTTTTTTCTTTTATTTTTATCTGGTCTGGCTACTCTCGCTAGTGTTGAGTTGTCACATTTTCTTTTGACAGATGGCTAGGAAGAGCTACTTCTACTAACAAAGGAGGGGAGTTAGTCCCCAAGAATATTGTTATAACCCTAGCTAGGGGTAGAGGTTGAGGCAGTTCTAGGTAAAGAGGCATGTCCGTGGGGCAGCACCAATAAGAGGTTATGGTAGAGGTGCTTCTCTTGAACCAGAGATTGATGTTTGATAAGACCATGTTCCTCTAGAGTACGCTGCAACATTATTTTTTTAGGATACCTTCTTGAGAATATAGGGTGTTCTTAAGGGTTTCACTCAGAGTGGGGGTTCGACATACACACCACATGGTTCTTAAAGCAGAGTAGAGGCTCAAATCCCAGATTAACATCAAGTTTTAATAGTTCATAGTCTGTTGGGACAACCACTAGTAGATTAAAGATTTGATGTTGATCCTTTGCTTGGGGCTGGAGTGCAAGATGAGCCTTTGCTTGTATTGAATGAGGATGAACAACACCATTATAAGAAGTTCAGAAAAATGGATCCATCTTAGTTTCAAGGTGGAAAGATCGAGGATACACATGAGTTCCTAAATACGTGTCGAGAGTTACTTGGGGAAGTTATTTAGCCAAGTCTCCTAGAGTTTTTTATGATACACTTCTGTTGTATGGGCTGGCTAAAGAGTGATTAAAATTTTATTGGGATCTAGACTAATTGGATTTACATAAGTGACTTAGATATGTTTGCTAGTTGTTTCTATGACCATTTCATCCCTTGGAGTGTTAGGGAGGAGAGAAGGTAGAGGTTAGAGAGCCTGAGGCAGGATAGTCTTTCTATTATAGAGTATAAGACTCGATTCTACCAGTTTTCCAGACATGCCTTGGCTATTATTCCAAGTGAGGCTGAAAGGATCTACAGATTTTTGAGAGGATCATCTAGATCTATCTGTTTGGCTGTGTTTAGGTCATCACGTGAGAGAGCTTTATTTTAGTCCATAGTTATAGCCGCCAAGGAGGATGATTTGATGGTGTGAGGCATAAAATGCACTCTTGGCCTTCTGACTTTCTTTTATCTAGTAAGATTCTCTTTCATAAGATTGATCGACCTTTTCATTCAAGCAGGAATGAGAGATGATTTGATATTTACCTTAAGGGAAACTAGTCTTTAGGTTAGGGAGTGGCAAATATCTCTTTTGGGATCAGTACCATCCCTAGATATAGTAGTTAATCAGCGGCGGCTATTGGACCAGCCCCTTCGACCAGGGGTCGGGGCAGAGCTTGACTAGGAAGAGATAGTAAGGATTATAATAGTGGCACCATAGTACAATAGAGTAGGGGAGGAGGTACAGTTTATACAGAAGGTGGTAAAAGGGCTAGTGTTATGCTTTTTTGAGAAGACTCGAGGTAGAGGCTTCAGATGTGGTTATCCTTTGTATCATCCGGTTTGCCATCGATCTGTGTCTGTGTTTTTAAATCTAGGCCCTACATTATTGTATGTGTCTGCCTATTTTGCTTCTAGTTTTGATTTGATATGTGAACATATGCTTGTGCCTATAAGTTGTTTCTGCCCCTATGGTTGAGCCCTTAGTGGTGGATCAAAAGTATTGATCCTATCTTGTTACCTTGGGGGGATATGACATATGGGAAGATATAATCATATTGTGGATGGTAGATTTTGATGTCATTTTGGGTATGGATTGGCTCTCTCCTTATCATGCTATTCTTGATTGCTATGCTAAGACTGTAAACTTAGTGATTCCTAGTGTTTCAAGGGTTGAGTGGAAGTGTTCTAGTGATTATTATCCTAGTAAAGTTATTTCCTTTCTCCGTGCTCAGAGATTGATTGATAGAGGTTATTTATCTTACTTAGCATTTATCCGGTACACTAGTGTTGCGCTGTCTCTTATAGAGTCTATTCTGATGGTTCAAGAGTTTGAAGATGTATTCCCTACTAAACTTCCAAGTGTCCCTCCCGATAGGGATATTGATTTTATAATAGATTTAGAGCCGGACACCAAGACCATATCTATTCTTCCCTATCGCATGGACCTAGCGGAGTTGAAGGAGCAGTTATAGGATCAATGGAGTAAGGGGTTTATTTTTCCTAGTGTGTCACCTTAGGGTGCACCAAATTTATTTGTCTTGAAGAAGGATGAGTCTACAAGGATGTGCATTTATTATAGACAGTTGAGTAAGGTGATTATTAAGAAAAAATACCTTCTTCCACGCATTGATGATTTTTTTGATCGGCTTTAGGGGGCGACATTGTTTTCCAAGATAGACTTGTGGTTGGTTTTTTTTTTAAGTTGAGGATTAGAGCATCGAATATTCTTAAGATAACTTTTCAGACCCGGTATGGTCATTATGAGTTCTTTGTGATATCCTTTGAATTGACTATTGCCCATGCAACTTTCATGAAGTTGATGAATTGGGTATTCAACCCGTATTTGGATTCTTTTGTTATTGTATTCATTGATGACATCTTGTTGTATGCCATGACTGAGGCTGATCATGTTTGCCATTTGAGAATAGTGCTTCAGAGGATGAAGGAGGAGAAGTCTTATGCAAAGTTCTCCAAGTATGAATTCTTAGTTTTTCGGAGGAATTCTTTGGACATGTGGTGTTTAAGGACGGTTTTAGGATGGATCTGGCCATGATTAAGGCAGATAGAGATTTGTCGGGGGCCTATTTCTCCTATTGAGATTTGTAGTTTTTTGGGGTTAGTCGATTATTACAAGAGGTTCGTGCAGGCTTCACTTCCATTGCAGCCTTATTGACTAGATTGACTCAGAAGAGTATGGGTTTCCATTGGTCCAATGAGTGTAAGCCTAACTTTCAAAAGCTCAAGACTTTGTTGATGTCGTATCCTATTTTGACACTACCCAAGGAGGGTGTAGGTTTTACTATGTACTTTGATGCTTCAGAAGTTGGATTAGGTGGTGTATTGATGCAAAAATGGAAAGTGATTGCCTATGCTTCTAGACAGTTGAAGACTAAGAGAAGATCTATCCTGCCCATGATTTGGAGTTAACAGCATTGTCTTTGTGCTAAGGTTGTGGCATCACTTCTTGTATGGTGTGCATTGTGAGGTCTTCACCGATCATAAGAGCATTCATATATATTCAATCAGAGGGATTTAAACTTGAGGCAATATAGATTTCTTGAGTTGTTAAAGGACTATGATATGGCTATTTTGTATCACCCAGGGAAGACCAATGTAGTGGCAGATGCTTTGAGTAGAAAGTCTTCTAGTAGGGGAAGTCTTTCCTTGATTTAAGTATAGGAGAAACCATTAGCTAGAGATGTTTAGAGGCTAGCTAATAGCCTTGTTTGGCTACAAATTTTAGAGAATGGTGTGTTCTTGCTTTGTGAAGGCACGTTCTTCCTTAGTTGGACATATTAAGGAGAGATAGTTTGAGGATGAAAAGTTGTGTATCATCTGAGACAGTGTTGAGAGGTGAAGCTAAGGAGGTGGTGTTTAATTTTGAGGGTGTATTGAGGATTGGAGGTAGGATTTGTGTGCCTAAGGTGGGTGATTTGATTAGGCTGATTTGGAAGAGCTATATTGCTCGAGATACTCTACTCACCAAGGAGTAACCAAGATGTACCACGATTTGATTCAACATTATTGGTGGTGTGGTATAAAGATGAAATGTTGAGTTTGTGGCTAGGTGTTTCACTTGCCAATATGTGAAATCTGAGCATCAGTGACTTGGTGATGTGTCACAGAGAATTCCCATTCCTACTTAGAAATGGGAGCATATCACCATGAACCTTTTGGTAGGTTTGCCTTCTATCATGGGTGGTTATGATTCTATTTTGGTGATCCTTGATAGATTGACCAAGTCTTCCCATTTCATTCTGATTAAGGTGAAGTGCACGTCCGAGAAGTTGGCTTTGATCTATATTAGTTAGATAGTTCGATTGCATGTGGTTCCTATTTCTATTGTTTCAAATTAAGGTTCACTCTCTACTTTGAAATTTTGGAGGGAACCATAACATGGGTTGGGTACCCAGTTTGACATGCGTCACTACACAAACTAGTGCCTAGATGTGACACAACGATTATGATTTCCAAGGAAATTCCAACCAAGCCCATTAGCATATCATAAGCATAAATGAAGCGAGACAACATAGACTCCACACATGTATCCAACATGCCTCTACATGACTACATAGGTGGGGACTAGGACATGTTCCTTGCTCACCCTCAAAGAAAAGAAATGACATAATAAGGAATAGTCTCAATGTACCAATATAGTCTAAGAATGACAAAAAATGAAAGATAGAATCAGTTTGCTCCGAAACATGAGGACTCACCAATAAAATCTTAAATGGATTGCCAACTAGCTACGGAAAGAGGATGGAGCATTTGTCCCTATATTGTGATATAATCTAGGCAATAAAGTATGTGTTAGTACATTTAAATGTACTAAGTATGTAGGCAATGCAATACATGATAAAACCATGCTGTGCAAATGACCATTTCAAATAGCATGATGAAAGAAGTAGCAAAATCATAAGTAGACATGAGATTAGTCAATGCACAATAAACCATAAAAGTATCATGTGAAAGTAAAGAATAAGATTAGTAATTTAAAAATCATAAGGAACATACATATGTGGGATATTGAAAAGTAGTTTTGAGATCATAAGTCTTTGTGAGAGATACCGTTAACTGACATAAAATATATAAGCTATAACTGGGCCGATGTTAACTTCAGACATCAAAAAGAGAGGGTCCATACTTGCCAAGGTACGAACCGTGATACCTAAGTGGATTCACTAAGCTATTAAGGAATCAAGCCTCAACTAACGGGTTACCCTTTCTAAGGAATAAAGCCTCTACTAATGGGTGATCCTTCTTCCTATGGTGGCATGGAGTTATGGGACAATGTGATTTCTACTAACAGTCTCATGCCTCTACTAATGGGTGAGCCTTTATCCAAGATCCACTCAGTGATAGGTCAACTCTCAATGAAATATCATACATAGTATATCATAAATTTGTCATAAATCATAGTTCATACTTGTATTGAAAACATAAACTCATCGTGAGGAAAGAAAAATCAAAGCTACCAATCCAATTCATAAATCTTGTTCATAGGAATAACTTATCATCATGGGATTCATGTAATATGGGTATATGCCTTCCATCATTACTGGTCCTTTTTCATAAAAATCATCATTAGGTTCTTAAGTCACCCTATTTTATAAAACTTGCTTGAAGCATCATTAACACATCAGTCAAAACCTTTCATGAGTCGTTCATAATCATTCATTAAAAATCCCTTGGAGTTCATGATCATGTCTTATTCTTGAAAATAAGGTGAAAACATGAATATATGATCAATTGACATGCAAATCATGAAATTTAATTGAAAACATGCATAATCATATACTTATATCAACCCATACATAATTCATGAAAATAATATCAATTGGAATTGTAATTGAAAATACCCATTATCCATAAGATGAACCCTAAAGATCAATCTAGAAAATTCATAGAAAAACTCTTCAATTTCATGCAATTATCATCATTTTATATTGAAATAGATTCATAATAATAATTTGAATCATAATTCATGTAATTCAAATAGAGATCATAAAATCCACAAAAATACATACTTGAATTTTATCAAAAATATGAGGATTTGTTGGGCTCCATGAGTGAAAGTGTAACACCCCCTAAAAACGTTGTATATGATGTTTCAACTATCGATGAAAATGATATTTCTTCTGTAGTTTGGGCATAACTTTTAATAGAATGGTCCAAATTAGGTGATTCAAATTTTTAAATAACTCAAACATCATTATATACAACTTTTGTGGACCATATTTTACGTTTCAGAGGTTAGTAAGTCAAATAAATTAATTGTTGCAAGACATGGTGCTGTGATAAAATGGAGTATATGTAGAAGAAAACTCATATCTCACTGTAGGATGCTCCAAATCGGTTGATTCTTGAATGACATGAAAGTACGTTTCTAGAGAAACAATTCAAATTAAGAAACCAAATCCTAATGAGGAAGTTATCTTTTTCAAACACAGCTTCGAAAAGGGTATTCTGTTAAAAAAAGATTCATCTCACCAACCATGGAAAAATCTAGATCCATTTGACATTACCCATGACATCAATAATCCTCCATTTGACATCACCCATGACATCACAATATTTCATTAAATTTTCAGGTTTTTCTTTATAAATATTTTAATTATTGTAAGGTCCCTCCTTCACACCTATAAATACCTACCTTATTTCATCATTTTGTTTATCAAACTTTCTCAAGCAACTCTTCTCTCTATACATCCTCTACTCATTCTCAAAATATAGTTTTAGTTTTTAGTAGTGTAGAAATACTATTTCGGTAATATCTATACTCCGGATAGTACACAAAATGCTCCGGCGAGGAGAAAATGCTAGAATTCAAGAGTGTTTATTAAGTCCTTCGATTCTGAGTAACTCTTAGGATTTCAGGTATGTAAGGCTTCAATGAGAGTATTCCTTCCACTCTCATGCCTAAAATATTTTGATTATATGATAAATTATGTTTATTTTTTTAAGATTTACTCTAAGGTATATTTGTGTTTATTCATGGATTGTTCCACCGATGTAGTTCAAAACTCTTTCAGCTAAATTTCTTGATTTCAAGTAAGCTTTTATTATGGTTAATTCTTATTTCTACTTAATAGCATGAATAAGGGTTAAACTAATAATTATTGGTCTATTTTGATGCAAAATAATTTCATATGTATGAATTGATGGTTTACAAGTAATTTTTCTATTTATCTCTTTAAAGGTTCTTAAAATTCATGGTGCATTATTTAAAGCATGCTTTTTAATTAATGGATTTTAAAGTATTTATCCATAATTTCATATACATACATGTTTGAAAGTTGAAGTGACTTAAACCCACCTAGTTTTATTATATTTTCAATGAAGTTGGACTTGAAAGCTTTGACTCCAAATAAATGTTTATAAAAATAATGTCTATGATAAAAAGGGAGTCTTATAAAATAAAAGAATGATGAAATGCTATGAATGATGAATTCTTTATGCTAAAAGGACAACTCTTGTATTTTTGAATAATTAAAGATTTTAATGAGCTATTCTATCGAATGCGATGTTTTGAATTTTTAAGCTATATACTATGACTATTTTGAAGTATTAAACTATTCTGTGGGATTGACTTAGCACCGAATGGGTTATTGAGGTGAGATTCGGTAAGGAAATCCTAGTATCAACCCTTTGTCTCATTAACAATGTGCCAACATAAAAGTCCTTGTAGACTTAGGTTAATGGATCCACAAATAACCCTTAACGTTAAAGTTAAAGAAATGAATAAAGTTGACAGAGTTCTACCCGGTAAGTAGTCTCTCCGGCCAATGTAGGGGATTATGTTGGATTCCATGTAATAGATCGCATGTCTTAAATGTCGGTTATGGTCATTTCCCTATAAAATGAATGTTTTAAAATATATCTATATGATTGATTATGCATGCATTGCATTATGCTTCATATCACATAAATGTTTTAATATTTCCTCAATGTTCAGGCATGCTTACATAGTTAGTACATTCAAAGTGCTAATACATATTTTTTTGCCTACATGATATCACCATGTAGGGACCAGTGTTCCTCCTCATTCTCCTCTATGTGGCCTGTTGAAATTTCGTTTGAAGACTACTTTTGGTGAGTTCCCATGTTGCTGGAATAATACTCCTTTATCTTTCTTGCTTACTATGACATTTCTTTCTATTATGATTGAGGGTGAGCTAGCGACTTATCTTTGCCCTATTAAATTTAAAAGTTAGAGGTATTATTGGACATATGTAAGTTGAAGATTTACTATTATGATTTTTTTCTTGTATATTTAGTGTAATTACCTATAAAAGCCTAAACGAATGCTAAGAGTCTTTTTTGAGGTACTTTAGGGTTCCTCATTCGCCATGTCACGTCTAGGCTTTAGCCTTGGGTCGTGACAAACTTGGTATCAGAGCTTGAGGTTTTGAATGGTCCTCGGAGTCCAATATACCATATAAAATAGGATCTTATTTAGGGTTGTGAAGCGCGACATTACTATGAATAGGAGATTATGAGACATTTAGGAAAGTATTCACTTCTTTCAAATTCAATTCATGCCTTAGAGTGTCCTAAGCTTTCCTTTAACTAATGACCCATTTTGTGTTCTCTAGATAATGACTCGTGGAAGAGCACTTCTAAGAGCAAGGGTTGATGATAAATACCAAGCTCTTCCTGTTCGCAATGGCCTATATCATGAGAAAGGTGTAACCCATGCCGAGTTTTGCAATATCATTACATTGTTGACTCAAGTCGTAGCCAACCAAGGGCATCAAGTCATTCCTCCTCCCCAAATGCAAAATCTGGCCTCTAGGACTTAAGATTTCCAAAAGAGAAATCCGCCTAAGTTTGATAGTTCTAAACTAGATGAGGACTCTATGGAGTTCATTGATGTGGTGTACTAGATTGTGTGTATCATGGGTGTACAACCGAATGAGAAGGATGAGATAGTGGCCTATCAACTCAAAGGTATGGCTAGAGAATGATACGAATAATGGGTTGTTAAGAGGGATAAAGAAATTGGGCCATATGATGGGAAGAGTTCAAAGGTGCCTTCCTATACCGCTTCTTCCCATTATAGCTAAGGGAGGCCAAAATACAAGAGTTCATCAACCTCCGTCAAGGGAGTATGAGCGTGAGGGAGTATGCTCTCAAATTCACTAAGTTGTCAAAGTATGCTCCCTTCATGGTCTCTGACCTAAGAGCTAAGATTAGAAAGTTTATTTCTGGTGTCTCAATCTTGGTGTCAAAGGAGTGCAAAATAGCCATGTTGGTGAAGGATATAGACATCTCTCAATTAATTACTTACGCAGAACAAATTGAAGAAGAGAAGCTAAGAGAGATATCATAGGGGTTCAAAAAGGCTAGAGTGGATGGTGGTGGGTTTAACCCTCAAAGGTCCGGTAATGGTAACAATGGAAATGGCCAAGGTGGGCAACGGTTTGTGAAAAAAAGTTCCACCAATACTCCTCCTCGAAGGTTCAACAAGGACAAAGGTGCTAAACCAATAGTTCCAAGACAGAATAATGCTGCTCAAACTTTCCCTGCTTGCAAGAAGTGTGGATGGACTCACAAAGGGGAATGCTTAGTCGGATGCAATACATGCTTTAATTGAGGCAAGCTGGGCCACCATGCTAGGGATTGTAGAGATGGTGGTGGTTGTCCTCAAGGCCAAATTGCTCATGGTCAACAAGCCCAAGGTGGTGTCCAATGCATCAACCATTTTTACGCCTTGCATGAGAGACAAGAATTTAAGGATGCACCCAATGTCATTATTGGTATGTTAAAGGACTTTGCTTTTGTTGTGTATGCACACTATTAGATCCAGGTGCAAATTTATTATTTGTTACTCCATTCCTTACTAATAGGTTTGATGTGTCACCCGAAATGTTATTAGAACCCTATTTGGTGTCTACCTCTGTTGGTGAGTTGGTTATTACTAAAAAGGTCTATAGGGGTTGTCTCGTATCTATCTTGTATAAAGTTATTCCTTGTGATCTCATTGAGCTTAACATGGTAGATTTCGATGTCATTCTTGGGATGGATTGGTTACATGCATCTTATGCTTCCATAGATTGTAGGACTCATCGAGTCAAGTTCCAATTTCTAAATAAGTTCTTCATTGAATGGGGGAGTCGTGATTCGTTTATGAAAGGTAAGTTAATTTCGTATTGTAAGGCCCGAAAATTGATTACTAAGGGTTGTATTTACCATATTGAGAGGGTTAGGGATGTCGACTCTGAAATTTCTCCTTTAGAGTCAGTTTCCGTAGTCAATGAGTTAACCCAATGTCTTTCTCGATGACCTATCCAGTCTCCCTCTTGAAAGGAAAGTTGATTTTGGTATCTATCTCCTCCATGATACCCAACCTATATCTATTTCTCCTTACTGGATGACCCCAATCGAATTGAAAGAGTTGAAGGAAAATTAAAGTACTTATTAGAAAAGGGGTTCAAAAGATCAAGTGTTTCACCATGGGGTACTCCTATGTTATTTGTGAGAAAAAAGGATGGGTTGCTTCGAATGTGCATAGACTACTAGTAATTATATAAGATGACCATTAAGAACAAGTACCCAATCCCTAGAATAGATGTCTTGTTTGAGCAATTGTAAGGGGTAAATCACTTCTCCAAGATTGACCTTTGGTCTGGCTATCACCAACTATGGGTGAGGTTGTGTGATATTCCTAAAATGGCTTTTCAAACAAGGTATGGTCACTTCGAATTTATGGTGATGAGTTTGGGGTTGACGAATGCGCCAGTGGTGTTCATGGACTTGATGAATAGGATGTTCAAACCTTATTGTGATACTTTTGTGGTGGTCTTCATTGATGATATTTTGATTTACTCTAGGGGTGAGGAAGAACATAAGAATTACTTAAGAGTTGTGCTTCAAACATTAAGCGATAGGAAATTGCTTGCAAAATTTAGTAAGTGTGAATTTTGGTTGAAGGAAGTGGTATTTGTTAGTCACATAGTGTCTGATAATGAGATTAAGGTTGATCCTAAGAAAATAGAGGTAGTCAAGAATTGGCCTAGACCGTTGTCTCCTTCAGACATTAGGGGCTTCTTGGGTCTAGACGGGTACTATAGAAGGTTTGTTGAAGGTTTTCTTCCATATCATCTACTATGACGATATTGATCCAAAAGAAAGCCAAATTCGTATGGACGGATGAGTGTGAGAAGAGTTTCCAGACCTTGAAAGATCAACTTACTTTCTCTCCTATTTTGATTCTACCAGAAGGATTAAAAGGGTTTGTGATTTATTGTGATGCTTTAAAGATTGGTTTAGGTTGTGTCTTAATGTAAAATGGCAAGGTCATAGCCTATGCTTCTAGGAAATAAAAGGTGCATGAGTGGAACTCCCCTACCCATAACCTTGAGTTGGCAGGCCATCATTTTTGCTCTAAAGATTTGATGGAATTACATCTATGTGGTGCATATGGATGTATATACTAACCATAAAAGTCTTCAACATGTGTTCACCCAAAAGGACCTTAATCTAAGGCAAAGGAGGTGGCTAGAACTCCTTAAGGACTATGACATGAGTATGCACTATCATCTGGGTAAAGCTAGAGTTGTTGCCGATGCACTTAGAAGAGTGTCTATGGGGAGTATGTCCCATGTTGATGAAGGGAAGATGGAGTTGGTGAAAGATATTTACCGGTTGGCTAGATTACAGATGAAGTTATGTGGTACCGATGATGGTGGTATGGTTGTTCAAAATGGGTCCGAATCCTCTTTGGTGGTGGATGTTAAGTTAAAGCAAGATGTTGACCCGACGTTTATTGAGTTAAAGAAGTTGGTGAAGGAAAAAAAGATAGAGGTATTTTCCTAAAGGGGAGATGGGGTGATATAGTACCAAGGTCGACTATGTGTTCCATATGTGTATGGTCTAAGGAGTTTGATCTTGATGGAGACTCATAATTCTACATACTCCATTCATCCCGGTTTGACGAAAATGTGCCGAGACTTAAAAGAGTTCTATTGGTGGGGTGGCATGAAGAGGGACATATAAAGGTTCGTGTTCGAATATCCAAATTGCCAATAAGTGAAAGTCGAACATCAAAGACCGGGTAGCCTAGCCCAAGACATTGAAATCCCTACCTAGAAGTGGAAAGATATGAATATGGATTTTGAAGTGGGTTTGCCTCAAACCCGAAAGAGTCATGATTCAATTTGGGTAATTGTTGATAGAATAACTAAGTTGTCTCACTTCCTACCAGTTAAGACTTTCTATAGTACCAAAAACTATGCCAATTTGTATATTCAGGAGTTGGTGAGGTTGCATGGTGTGCCATTATCCATAATTTCGAATTGTGGTACCAAATTCACTTCTCATTTTTGGAGATTGTTTCAATAGGGCCTCGGTACTAAGGTAAACTTGAGCACCGCATTCCATCCTCAAATTGATGGGTGAGCCAAAAGGACAACTCAAACACTAGAGGATATGTTAAGGGCTTGTGTGTTATAGTTTAAATTAAATTGGTATGATCATCTACCGCCCATCGAGTTTGCCTATAATAATAGTTACCATTCAAGTATTGAGATGGCGCCGTTTAAGGATTTGTATGGGAGATAATGTAGATCCCCAGTTGGTTGGTTTGAAGTAGGTGATATGACATTGTTGGGCCTCAATTTGGTACTTGATGCTTTAGAGAAAGGTTGAAGACGACTCAAAGTCATCAAAAGTCCTATTCCGACACTAGAAGAAGGGATCTTGAGTTTAATGTGGATGATTGGGTGTATCTAAAGGTTTCACCCATGAAGGGTGTGGTTCAGTTTAGTAAGAAAGGGAAATTGAGACCAAGGTATGTAGGGCCTTATAGAATCTGAAGAAGTGTTGGCAAGGTTGCATATGAGTTGGAGTTGCCATTGGAAATGGCCATGGTTCATTCGGTGTTCCATGTGTCTATGTTGAGAAAATGTGTGGGTGATCCTAGTTCCATTATTCCTGTAGGAGTAGTGAATGTTGAAGAAAACTTGACATATGAAGAAGTTCCACTTGAAATTTTGAACCGGTAAGTTAAGATATTGAGGAACAAAGAAGTTGCATCTGTTAAACTCCTTTAGAGAAATCAACAAATTGAAAGTTTTACATGGGAAGCGGAAGAGGATATGATTAAGTGATACCCTCATATTTTCCCCTCTACCCAAACCTAAGGTATTAAGTTGTCCTTGCTCAATTACTTGAAATCTTTGCATTTCAACTTTTCTTGTCATATGCATGTAAAGTTATGAAATACATTTTGAACGATGTTTTAAATTGCACTATTGCATTAATGATGGGTTGTTGGTTTACACTCTACTCTACTTAAGCTAAGTCTTTTCGCATTCGAGGATGAATTTTCCCAAGGAGGGATAATGTAACACCCCCTAAACACGTTGTATATGATGTTCCAATTCTCGATAAAAATGACATCTCTAAGTTGTCAAAATATTCTCCCTTTATGGTCTCCGACCCAAGAGCTAGGATGAGAAAGTTTATTTCTGATGTCTGAAGCTTGGTGTACAAGGAGTGCAAAATGGCTATATTGGTCAAGAAACTGGAAATCTCTTGGTTAATGACTTACGCCAGACGAATTGAAGAAGAGAAGCTGAGAGACAGATCAAGGGTGTTCAAAAAGGCTAGAGTGGATGGTGGAGGGTTTAACCCTCAAAGGTACAGTTATGGTAACAATGGCAAAGTCCAAGGTGGGCAACAGTTTGTGGGACAAGGTTCCACCAATACTCCTCTTCCAAGGTTCAACAAGGATAAAGGTGCTAAACCAATGGCTCCAAGAGAGAATGTTACTGCTCAAACTTTCCTCGCTTTCAAGAAATGTGGAAGGACTCACAAAGGGGAATGCTTAGCCGGTTCCAATACATTCTTTAAGTTGCCAAGCTGGGCTACTATTCTAGGGATTTTAGATATGGTGGTGGTAGGACTCAAGGCCAAATCCAAGGAAGTGTCAAATGCACCAACTGCTTTTACGCCTTGCATGAGAGATAAGAGGTCGAGGACGTACCCAATGTCATTATCGGTATGTTAAAGGTCTTTTCTTTTGATGTGTATGCACTATTTGATCAAGGTGCAAATTTATTATTTGTTACTCCATTCCTTGCTAATAGGTTTGATGTATCACCCGAAATGTTATTAGAGCCCTATTTGGTGTCTACCCACGTTGGTGAGTTGGTTATTGCTAGAAAGGTCTATAGGGGTTATCTTATGTCTATCTTACATAAAGTTATTCCTTGTGATCTGATTGAGCTTGACATGGTAAATTTCGATGTCATTATTAGGATAGATTGGTTACATGCATATTATGCTTCCATAGATTGTAGGAATCATTGAGTCAAGTTCCAATTTTCAAATGAGTCCGTCATTGAATGGGAGGGTCGTGATTCGTTGGTGAAGGGTAAGTTCATTTCTTATCTTAACTCCCAAAAATTGATTGCTAAAGGTTGTATTTACCACATTGAGAGGGTTAGGAATGTCGACTCCGAAATTCCTCCTTTTAAGTCGGTTCCCATAGTCAATGAGTTCCCTGATGTCTTTTCCAATGACCTTCTCGTGTCCCTCATGAAAGAAAAGTTGATTTTGATATCGATCTCCTCCTTGATACCCAACCTATCTCTATTCCTCCTTACCGGATGACCTCGATCAAATTGAAAAAGTTGAAGGAACAATTAAAGGACTTGTTAGAAAAGGGGTTCATAAGACCAAGTATTTCACCATGGGGTGCTCCCGTGTTATTTGTGATAAAGAAGGATGAGTTACTTCGATTGTGCATAGACTATCAATAATTAAATAAGATGACCATTAAGAACAAGTACCCAATCCCTAGAATAGATGTCTTGTTTGAGCAATTGTAAGGGGAAAGTCACTTCTCCAAGATCGACCTTCGGTCCATCTATCACCAACAACAGGTGAGGGAGTGTGACATTCCTATAATGGCTTTCCAAATAAGGTATGGTCACTTTGAATTTGTAGTGATGAGTTTGGGGTTGACGAATGCGCCAGTGGTGTTCATGGACTTGATGAATAGGGTGTTCAAACCTTACCTTGATACTTTTGTGGTGGTCATCATTGACGATATTTTGATTTACTCTCGGGGTGAGGAAGAACATAAAAATCATTTGAGAGTTGTGCTTCAAACGTTGAGGGATAGGCAATTGTTTGCAAAATTTAGTAAGTGTGAATTTTGGTTGAAGGAGGTGGCATTTCTTGGTCACGTAGTGTCTGGTGATGGGATCAAGGTTGATCCTATGAAAATGGAGGCAGTTAAGAATTGGCCTAGAATGTTGTCTCCTTCAGACATTAGGAGCTTCTTGGGTCTAGCTGGGTACTATAGTAGGTTCTTCGAAGGATTTTCTTCCATCTCATCTCCTATGATGAAATTGAACCAAAAGAAAGCCAAATTTATATGGACGGATGAGTGTGAGAAGAGTTTCCAGACCTTGAAAGATTGACTTACCTCTGCTCCTATTTTGACTATACCAGAAGGATTAAAAGGGTTTGTAGTTTATTATGATGCTTCAAAGATTGGTTTAGGTTGTGTCTTATTGTAAAATGGCAAGGTCATAGCCTATGCTTCTAGACAATTAAAGGTGCATGAGCGTAACTACCCTACCCATGACCTTGAATTAGTGGCCGTTGTTTTTGCTATGAAGATTTGGAGGCATTACCTCTATGGGGTGCATGTGGATGTGTATACCGATCATAAAAGACTTCAATATGTGTTCATTCAAAAGGACCTTAATCTAAGGCAAAGGAGGTAACTAGAACTCCTTATGGAGTATGACATGAGTGTGCACTATCATCCGGGTAAAGCCAATGTGGTTGCCGATGCACTTAGTAGAGTGTCTATGGGGAGTGTGGCCTATGTAGATGAAGGGAAGATGGAGTTGGTGAAAGATGTTCACCAATTGGCTAGATTAGGGGTGAAGTTGTGTGGTACTAATGATGGTGGTATGGTGTCACGCCCCGAGAGGGTACCCTAGGCATGGACGGCACTCAGAAACCATTTCTGGCTTCCGAGAGAACCACTTGGTCTTATTACTTATTCGTTCATCACTAGAAGACTTAAGTGAAAATAAGAATACTTATGTGGGATCTTTATCATAAACATCAAATGAAAGAAAGAAGTTCTTAGAAGAAGTAATTTCAAAGGAGAACTACTCCAATTACATCATCAAACTCTGTCTACGAAGCCTCCAACACTATCAGACGGTGTCAATGACATGTCCATGGCTACCTCAAAAGAAACATAATACTCAACAATAATAAAAGGATAAAGAGTTCCTCCGAATACAAGAAAGACTCACCAAATAGCTGAAAAATAATGATCTTCAACGATGCGCCTGTTAAGGATCTCTAGCACCTGTATCTTCATTATAAAATAATGCAAGTCGAATGACGTTAGTACATAGAATGTACGAATATTTAAAATAACAAGAAAGTAAGGCTAAATATCAAGAAACTCCTCTCAGGAAGACTCGGCTCAGAACTCAACATCAATATGTAATGAAAGTTTAAAAATAATAATAAGAAGAAATGCTTACTCAGTATAGAGTTTCTCTAACCGACAACCATCACATATGAGCTAGTGATGATATAACGAAGCGATGTCGTTGCCACATCCATCCAATACCTTGTCAGGGTAAAAGACATCACCATGTTGGATCCAATCATCAAAGTCCTCTTTTTGGGACTTAAGAGGCATAGCCTCCATCCTACGCTAGCTACGTAGTTTTGGAGTTTAAGTCAATTAAACTCTTACCCAACTCAGTGCTCAATACTACTCCAAAAATATGTTCTCATATTAACCTCATCATCTAGTATCATTGGACTTTAATTTAAAGCATCAACTCATCTTATTAACTCTTCATCAACCATTATACTTCAAAAACATCATTTACATCTCATCAGAACATCTTACTCAAAACATCACTTAATATAAAGAATCAAATTCATTTCAACTAAATTCTTTTGCTATTTCAAAACTCAATAAACACATATATAATATTAATTCAATTCACTCTTTTTTTAATGAATATTAAAAGCCAACATCTTTACTCAAATACGCGTAAAAATATTCATGAACATCAAATCAATTAGGGTTCATGGGAAAGTAACCACGAACAATAATTCCAATAAATGAGAGGTAAACATAATAATAATTTTAATGCATAAATATATCTAATTCAATATAAGAAGAATTAACTCATTTAGAATTCAAGAATTAGGGTAAAACTCAACTATAACACAATTATAATGAATTTAGATATTGGGCTCATTGACGAACTCAATCCAATGCTATGAATAGCCTTACATACCTGAAATTCGAAGCTTTACTTCAAATTGTAACACTCTTGAACCCCTAGCTTTTTCTCCTCATCGAAGTATTTTATGTACTATTCGGAGTATAAGAATCACCAAAATAGTAATTCTATACTACTTAAACTAAAATTATATTTGAGAATGAGTAAACAAGTGTATAGAGAGAAGAGTTGCTTGAGAAAGCTTGATGAATAAAATGAGAAAATAAGATGGGTATTTATAGGTATGGAGGATGGACCTAACAATAAATAAAATCAATTACAAAGGATTATCTTGAAAATTCAATGGAGAATTTTGATGTCATGGATGATATCAAATGGTTCTAGATCTTTCCATGGTAGGTGAGATGAGCTCTCTTTTAACGGAATACCCTTTTTCGGAGCTGCGTTTGAATAAGATAAATTAATCATTAGGATTTGGTCATAAGACTTGTAGATCTAGAAGTCTAGTTTCAATTCGTTCAAGAATCAACCAATTTGGATTATCCTACTGCGAGATATGATTTTTTCTTCTACAAATACTCCATTTCTTCACAGCATCATATCTTGTAAACATTAATTTATTTGACCTGCTTATCCTCAGAATATTAAGATATAGTCTTCATGAGAGTTGTGGGTAATTTCGTTGAGGTTATTTAGAAATTTGAATCACCTAATTAGGACTAATATATGAAAATTTATACCCAAAATACAGAAGCAATACCATTTTCGTCGAGAATTAAAATACCACATACAACGTTTTAGGGGTGTTAGAGGAAGGAATACTTTTATTGAAGTCTTACATACCTTAGAGTAAAGCTTAAAGAAAATAAATATAATTTATATAATCAAAATACTTTAGGCATGAGAGAACATTATATAATCAAAGTACTTTAGACATGAGAGAACATAATTCTAATCAAAATACTTTAGACACGAGAGAACATAATTGTAATCCAAATACTTTAGATATGAGAGAACATAATTATAATCAAAATACTTTAGATATGAGAGAACATAATTATAATTAAAATACTTTTAGGTATGAGAGAACATAATATAATCAAAATACTTTAGGCATGAGAGAACATAATTATAATCAAAATACTTTAAATTATGAGAGAACATAATTATAATCAAAATACTTTAGATATGAGAGAACATAATTATAATCAAAATAATTTTAGACATGAGAGAATATAATATAATCAAAATACTTTAGGTATGAGAGAACATAATTATAATTAAAATACTTTAGGCATGAGAGAACATAATCATAATCAAAATACTTTAGGCATGAGAGAACACAATATAATCAAAATACTTTAGGAATGAGATAACATAATTATAATCAAAATACTTTAGGCATGAGATACCATAATTATAATCAAAATACTTTAAAACCTTTGCATGCCTTCATATAAGGACCTTTGATAAATCAACAATTCAATGCATTTAAGATCCAACATAAGCTAATATAAGATAGGTAATTAAACTTCAAATATTTAATAATCTATGCATTTGGAATCATGATATGAAAATTCATAAAGTTTCATACTTAAATTAAATAAAATATTTTGATAATTCATTTGGGTTTCATGAATGAAAGGATCCATGAATCAATAACATTTTAGGGGGTGTTACATAAGGTTGTTCAAAATAGGTTCGAATCTTCTTTAGTGGTGGATGTTAAATTAAAGCAAGATCTTGACCCGACGTTTATCAAGTTAAAGAAGTTGGTGAAGAAAAACAAGATAGAGGTATTTTCCCAAGGGGGAGATGGGGTGCTATACTACCAAGGTTGGCTATGTGTTTCGAATGTTGATGGCCTAAGGAGTTTGATCTTGATGGAGGTTCATAATTCTACATACTCCATTCATCCTTGTTCTACGAAAATGTACCGAGACTTAAAAGAATTCTATTTGTGGGGTGGCATGAAGAAGGACATAGCAAGGTTCGTGTCCGAATGTCCAAATTACCAACAAGTGAAGGCCGAACATCAAAGGGTAGGTGGCCTAGCCCAAGATATTGAAATCCCTAATTGAAAGTGGAAAATGTGAATATGAATTTTGTAGTGGGTTAGCCTCATACCCGGAAGCGTCATAATTTGATTTGGGTAATTGTTGATAGAATGACTAAGTCGGCTCACTTCCTACCGGTTAAGACTTCCTATAGTGACGAAGACTATCCAAGTTATATATTTGGGAGTTGGTGAGGTTGGATGGACTAATAATTTTGAAAAGGTCTAAAATGCCCTTAAAAAACTCAACTCAGCCATAAAATTCTCCCAGGTCCGCGATGTGGATCTGTTGCTGATCCTACTATTTTGTGAATTTTTTCAAAAATTTATCTTCCAATATATGGGTCCTAAAAATCTACCGAGACCATTTTCCTGCAGGTTTTGACCCCCTGATCAATATTTCGAACATGAATTTTCTAAAAAGATTAAGGATGATGCATTACTTGAGCGGCCTATTCCCAAGGCATTCTTAAGGTACTTGTAATCATTTTTCTAGAATGTTACAATATCTCCCCCTTGGGAACATTCGTCCTCAAATGAGATTCAACTAATATAGGAAAGACATGGAAAAAGGATTTAGAAACCCAACATGAATATGAAGACACTTTGGAAAAATAAATGCGTATAACATGTAAACTTCATACTTAACATAAGACATAGTCCTTGCGAGAAATCATTTTCATGAATCATGCATGCATATGAATGACATATGGAACTGAAGCGTAGAAGTTAAATCGATTTGATAATGAGAAACTTACTACCTTTAGGCTTGACTTAAAGGAAAGAGATAAGGATATCACTTCATCATGTCTGATTCCGCTTCCTACGTAGCACTCTCTACTTGTTGATTCCTCCATAACATTTTGATAGATGTAGCATCTTTATTTCTCAGCCTCTTCACTTGCTGGTCTAAAATCTCAATCGAGACCTCCTTATACGTGAAATTCTCTTCAATAATCCCATTCTCCCTTGGCACAATAGAATTTATATCACCCACAAACTTCTTCCTCAACATCGACACATGAAATATCGGATGAACCAAAGCCAACTCAAATGGCAAGTCTAACTCATATGCTACCTTGACAATGCGCTTCAATATCCTATAAGGTCCTATATATCTAGGTTTCAACTTCCCTTTGTTACCAAACCGCATTACCCCTTTTACAAGTAAAATCTTCAAATACACCATATCATCCACATCAAATTCAAGCTCTCTCCTCCTAGTGTCTGAATAGGACTTTTGACTACTTTGAGCCATTTTCCATCTTTCTCTTACGAGCCTTACTTTCTCCATTGCATCAATTACCAAATTTGGACCAAGCAACACCATCTCACCAACTTCAAACCACCCCATCGGAGACCTACATCTTCTCCCATATAATGCTTTAAAAGGATCCTTATTGTAGGAGAACTCAATCAATCGCAAATGGTCATCCCAACTTCCTCTAAGGTCAATCACACATGCCCTTAACATATCCTCCAATATTTGAATTGTTCTCTCGGCTTGTCCATCAGTTTGAGGATGAAAAGCGGTACTCAGCTTGACTTTAGTGCCAAGGCCTAATGACTTCCAAAATTGTGAACTAAATTGAGTACCTCTATCCGATATAATCGAAAAAGGAACAACATGAAGTTTCACAAGTTCACGAATGTATAACTTAGCATAATTTTCGGCACCATAAGAAGTTTTGACCGATAGAAAATATGCCGATTTGGTCATTCGGTCCACAATGACCCAAATAGAATCATATTGTCTTCTATTATGAGGCAAACCCATGACAAAGTCCATATTCACATCTTCCTACTTTCATGTAGGAATTTTGATTTCTTGAGCTAGACCTCTCAGCCTTTGATGTTCAACTTTCACTTTGGCAATTAGGACACTTAGCCATAAACTCCGCTATGTCCTTCTTCATGCCTTTCCACCAATACACTTCCCTCAAGTAACGATACATCTTGGTGGATCCCAGATGAATTGAATATCGAGAACTATGGGCCTCATTCAATATCAACTCTCTTAGTCCATGAACATTTGGAACACACAACTGACCTTGGTAACGTAATACCCCATCTTCTCCTAGGGAAAAAGCCTCAACAGATTTTTTGGCAACTGACTTCTTTAATTTGACCAAAATTGGATCATTATCTTATTTGTCCTTGACGTCTGCCACAAGAGACGATTCCGAACCATTATGTATAAGAATACCTGCATCATTGCAATCAACCAAATGCACACCTAGACATGCCAATCTATGGACCTTTTTGACAAATTCCCTTTTACCTTCCTCAACATGTGCAACACTACCTATAGACAACCGACTAAGAGCATCGGCTACAGTATTTGCCTTACCCAGATGGTAAAATACGATTATGTCATAGTCCTTTAGGAGTTCAAGCCACCTCCTTTTCCTAAGGTTCAAGTCCCTTTGAATAAAAACATATTGCAAGATTATGTGGTCGGTAAACACATAAACATGCACCCCATAAAGATAATAGCGCCAAATTTTCAATGTAAACACAACCGCCGCAAGTTCAAGATTATGGGTTGGATAGTTTCTTTCATGTACTTTAAGTTGCCTAGAGGCATAGGTTATAACCTTACCATGTTGTATCAATATACAACCCAAACCAACATGCGAAGCATCAAAATAAACAACAAACCCATCTGAACCTTTGGGCAATGTCAAAATAGGGGCTGACGTAAAACGATCTTTCAATATTTGGAAACTTTTCTCACATTCTTCTGACCATTGAAATTTTGCCTTCTTTTGTATCAACTTAGTTAAAGGCAAAACAATAGATGAGAAACCTTCAACAAACCTTCTGTAGTATCCGGCTAAGCCCAAAAAGCTTCTAATGTCCGAAGGAGATAATGGTCTAGGCCAATTCTTAACTGCCTCCATTTTCTTTGGATCTACTTTAATCCCATCACCGGACACCACATGGACAAGAAATGAAACCTCTCTTAGCCAAAATTTTCACTTACTAAATTTAGCGAATAATTTCTTTTTCCTTAGTGTTTGCAACACAATCCTCAATTGACCCATATAATCTTCCTTATTTCGAGAGTAAATCAAGAGTATCATCAATAAAAACCACTATAAACATATCCAAATATGGCTTGAAAATACGATTCATCAAATCCATGAATATAGCAGGAGCATTTGTCAACCCAAACGACATTACTACAAATTCAAAATGACCATACCTTGTCCAAAAAATGTCTTGGAAATATCACACTCCCTTACCCTCAATTGATGATAACCGGAATGGAGGTCAATCTTAGAAAAGTAGCTTGCTCCTTCTAATTGATCAAATAAGTCATCTATCCTTGGTATTGGATATTTGTTCTTTATGGTGACCTTATTCAATTGTCGGTAGTCTATACACATTCGGAGTGACCCATCTTTCTTCCTAACAAATAACATGGGAGCACCCATGATGAAATACTTGGTCTTATAAAACCCTTATCCAAAAAATCCTTCAATTGTTCTTTCAACTCCTTAAGTTCTGCCGGTACCATATGGTAAGGAAGAATAAAGATAGGTTAGGTATCGGGAAGGAGATTTATGCCAAAGTCAATCTCCCTTTCGAGACAAATACTAGGAAAATCATTGGGAAATACACGTCAAAGAACCCATTATCTATAGGGATCGACTCAAGAGTAGAAGTTATGGAATCAATGTCCCTAACTCGCACCATATGATAAATGCACCCTTTGGAAATCATTTTTCGGGCCTTAATACATGAGATGAATTGACCCTTAACTACTGAATCATTACCCTTCTATTCAAGAATAGGCTCATTAGGGAAGTAAAACTTAACCACATGAGTTCTACAACATATAGACGCATAAGCGGCATGTAACCAATCCATACCAAGAATGAAGTCAAAATCGGTCATATCAAGTTCAACAAGGTCACATGGAATAACTTTGTGCAAGACCCATACAGGATAATTTCTATAAGCTATATGGGCTAATACCAAACCACCAATGGGAGTATAAACCAAAAAAGGTTCTATCAACACTTTGGAGCACAGATGAAATCTCATAGCAATGTAAGGAGTAACAAAAGACAAGTTGGCACCCGAATCAAGCAATGCATAAAAATCAAAGTTAAAGACTCGTAACATACTCGTGACCACATCGGGAGCCTCATCAACCTCTTGCCTAGAATGAAGAGCATAGAATTGGTTGTTTTATTGGCCACCCTAGGTTGAACTTGGTAGCCTTGTTTCACTTAACCTCCTATAGGACGACTGTCTCCACCCTTGTTGGAAACAAGAGGGCACTCAGATCGCTTATGGCCCATATTTCCACATCCATAGAAAGCACCTGTTCCCATCAAGCACTTTTCCCCATGATTCCTTCCACACTTTACACAATTTGGAAAAGAAGGGTTACTAGCATTTATACCTCCTTCTCCTTGAGCTTTAGGGTATGGCACCCTATCCTTAGTAAACTTATTTCCCGAACTTTGGCCTTGATGAGAGCATCCACTAATACCAACAGTCCTAGCATTTGAGAACCCACCTTCATACCAGGCCCTCTTAGAATCCCTTATCCCCATTTTCTTGATCTTTTCTCCTTCAATTTGTTCGGAAAAAGTCATGAGGTGAGATATGTCTATCTCCTTAACAAGCATAGTGGGGCGACATTCCTTAGCAACCAAGTCAGATACCTCCGATATGAATTTACTCATTCAGGCATGTGGATCAGCAACCATTTAAGGAGAATACTTGGATAGATTAGTAAACTTAAGGGAATAGTCCCTCAACCCCATATTTCCTTATCGAAGATTTATGAACTCCAAAACTTTAGCCTCCTTTAACTCAAGAGGGAAAAACTAATCAAGGAAAGCAAGTTTGAAAATTTCCCATTCGATAGGACCTCCATCCTCCCTCTCCAACTTCTATTGAGTGTACCATATTTGAGAAACCCCCTTGAGTTGGTAAGCCGCCAACTCTACTTTTTCTTCTGAAGTAAACCCCATAATACTCACTATCTTGTAGACCTCATCAATGAACTCTTAAGGATCCTCATTGACTTTTGAGCCATGAAACTCTGGAGGATTCATTCGTGCAAAGTTCCTTACTCTTGAGGATGGAGTAGGAATATTAGGAGGAGCCACAACACCTTGGTTAGTCACCACTAAGTCTAGCATAGTAATAGCAATTCAGAACTCTGCATTAGTCACTTGGTCCGGTAGAGGACCATTGTCTTGAGGAGCCGGGGGAGCTTGGGCTTCATTAATATTATCTCCCCTTGGAAATGGTGGTCTTCTAGGAGCCATCTTTTTGAAAAATTGCCAAGAAAGACCGTTAGGGAAAAAACTCATAACGTAAACTTTATAGCACGACATGGATCATGAAAGAACTGAGAATTTCTAAACATTGCATAGACTCCTACTCATGAGTGTGACGGGCTTCACACCCATGAATAGGATTCTATTTGACGTGGCATGTTGGACACCCTAGGACACTTGAAAAACGTTGTGCTTTGATACCAAGTTTGTCATGACTCGACCTAGGACCTACTCATAACACAATAATTAAAATCCCGAAGGACTCCAACCAAGCTTCTTGTACATATCATAAGCATACATAAGGTAAAATATAAAAGCAGAAACATCATAAGAGAGTCTAAAACATAAATATAAATCTAAAAATGTCTTATGAAAATATAGACTCGAACATATATCCAACTATATACCTTTAAACATGAGTATAGACAGGGTCTAAGACATGTCCCTAGCTCACCCTTAATATACAATGAAAACAAAAGTCTTTTGAAAAGAAAATAGTAACCAACTTGAAAATTTGTCCCCGATCAATGAGGACTCACCACAATACAGTCGAATAGAGAATGCCTACTAGTTACGTGGATGATTAGGATCTTCAACCTCAACCCCTACATTATGAGATAATATAGGCAAAAAATATGCATTAGTACGTTGGAATGTACTGAGTATGAGGGCGTGACATACAACGTAAATCATAGAAGGCAAATGTCAAGTAAAACACATGATAAGATGGAATAAGTAAAGTCATGAGAAAATTATATTGACCCAAAAGTTTAAAAGCATAAATTTAAAATCATAACATACTTAAGAGATCATACATATATGGGATAGTAACCATAAACAGAAATAAGATTATGCGAGCTATAACATGGAATCCCATTGTCTCCCCATACAACAAAGAAAAGGGGAATCTACTTACCGAGGTAGATTCTACCCCGCTAGGCGGGTCATACATACGCTATATATGAATCTAATAGCTAAGCTATGAAGGCAACCTACGATGGCACGTAGTTTATAGGACATGAGACTTCTACTAAGGCTTTTGGTAGGGCCCCCACCTCAAGTCCACTCGGTGCTAAGTCAAATCCTATGGAATACATACATAGCATAGAAATTATAATTACATAAATCATAGTCATGACCATAGATTTGAAATCATAGAGTAGCTCATTTTTAAAACATACTTGTAATGTGAGAATTGTCCTTTCATCATTACAATCATATTTGCATAATTCATATCGTTAGGCCTTAGGTCACCACATAGGGCCCTAAGTCACCTTACTTCATAACTTGCATTAAATTCATACCTTGAACTTAGAGTAAAACTCAATTGCATAATTAATTGACTTTGAAAATCATGTAATTCACTTGAAAACATGCATGATCATCAACTTTATATCAGCCCATACATAATTCATATAGATAATATCTTTTGGAAGTATAATTCAAAGTATTCATAATTTACATCATGAACCCTAGAGATCAAAATAGGAGAATTCATGGAAAACTCTTCAATTCAATAAAATAACCATCAATTTATATCAAAATAGACTCATGATCGTACTTTGAATCATAATTCATGCAATAGGAATAAAGATCATAAAACCCATAATATACCATACTTTAATTTGATAGAAAACCTTTTGAAATTGATTGGGCTTTCATGGATGAAAGGATCCATGAATCAATACCACATACCTTAAGTGAGAACATCAAATAATTGAAAGAAATTGAGAGTTTGATTGGAGAAATTGAGTAGATTACTTGAATTCTTCAATGAAAACCCTTAAGAGCCTTTTTGTAGAGAGAGAAATATTTGATAGATGAATTATAGAAGAATGAATAGAATTAGGGGTTTAGGTGAATTTATAGAGTCGGATTAGTCCCTAAAAACATCAAGGTTTATTGACTAATAATTTGGGAAAGGTCTAAAATGCCCTTAAAAAAACTCAACTCGGCTAGAAAACCCTCCCAGGTCCACGACGCGGTCGCGGATCCTACTATTTTGTGAATTTCTTCAAAAACCTATCTTGCGATATACGGGTCCTTAAAATCCATCGAGATCATTTTTCTTCAGGTTTTTAGCCCCTGATCAATATTCCGAACATAGATTTTCTAAAAAGATTAAAGATGATGCATTACTTGGACAACCTATTCCCAAGGCATTCTTAAGGTACTTGTAATAATTTTTTAGGGTTGTTACAATGATTGGAGTGATATATTGATGGAACTAAGTTTAGGGGTACTCCCCGTGATGCTCAATTGGTCACTGATTCTAATTCGATTCAATCCCTTAGCTACAGTTACCTAGTTCAAGCCCGCGATCTAGCTTACTTGTGTTCGGACCCTTAACTATAGTTACCTGATTGAAGTTTATGGTCTAGCTTACTTATGTTCAGGCTCCTTAGCTATAGTTATCCGATTGAAGTTTGTGTTTTAGCTTACCTCTGTTCGACCCTTTAGCTACATTTACCTGATTAAAGACCATGGTCTAGCTTACTAGTATTGACTCATTAGCTACCGTTACATGGTTGGAGTCTGTGGTCTGCTTATATGTTTTTCAATTATTGATTCCCTTAAGAATCTTTGGTTTAAGTTTTCATATACTCTCAGCTTTGGGTTGAGGTATTAGAGTTTGGGAATGTTTTAGTTCAAGTCCAGGAAATGGTGATATTATTGGAATCTTTTTGGCTCCGTTCATTTTACTTCAGCTATTATTGCACCTACCGGGCTTATGGGAGTCCATGTAGGTTGTTACCTTATAATTATGTATGAGTGTACCCATCGGGTTTATGGGAGCCTGGCAGATTTAGTTAGATTCTTCCTCTTTGATTGTTAAGTACACTCGTATGTATAGCTACATTTACTTCTTGCCCTATCTTTGGTTGTGATCATTCTCTCGTACTCCAGTTTACTTTTGCTCATCTTGTTTAGTTGGCTTATAATTCCTACTTGGTACCTGTTGTTTTGGTACTCATACTATACTCTGTATGTATTTTCATGACGCAGGTTCGAGTACTAGTTACTGCCATTGATTCGAGCTAGATGCAGTTGTGATTGAAGGAGAGGGTGAGCACATTGCGTCCTGGATTCATCCGTCTCCCTCTTTATATACATTTTGACAGTATTTTGCCTTTTGAGACAACTATTTTTCTATGTTCCAGTTTTGGGACTTATACTCTTTTTACCAGTAGCTCTATACATATGACTTTCAAATTCTAGGAGGAATCTTTTTGGTTTGTATATATTTAGTTGCTTCCGCCCGCTCATGTATGCTCATATTATTTCTTTACTGTTTTAGATTGAATTGTTAGTCTTCTCCCATAATATCCCATTACTCGTTGTTCTGGGATATGGGTTGTCTTGCCTACTGGTAGGTCGTAGTAGGCTCCATCATGACAAGAGAAATCGGGTCGTGATAGACCGTTAGTTATTTTCTAAGTTTAGCAAGTTTTAGTTTTAGTTGAGGTCAATTTCTTTCCTTTGCCATATTGTCTCCGGTGAAGGTATTATGGTAGTTCCTATGAAAACCAAAACAGTTAAGAATTGGCCTCGACCTTTGTCTCCTTCCAATATTCAAACTTTTTTGGACTTAGCCAGTTATTTAAGACGGTTTGTGGAAGGCTTGTATTCCATTGCTTCATACTTGACTACTTTGATTGAAAAGAAGGTAAAATTCCAATGATTCACAGCATGTGAGTAAAACTTCCAAGAGTATAAAATAGGCTTACTTTTGCTTCGGTGCTAACTTTACCAGAAGGATCCAATAGGTTTGTTATTCATTGTGATGCTTCAAGGGTTTGTCTTTGTAAGACCTTGTAAGTTGAAGAGCCAAAACAAAGGAACAAATTCTAGAAAATAGACTGAATAAGCTCGTACAACTGAGTCTACAAGTCGTCGGAGTGACTCGTAGGACTGAGGTTGAGGCTGTCTATTTGGATAAGGGAAGGAGTGGGTCAACATGTCCATGTTATGATTCATAGAAGTTTAGATGAGTCATAGAAACATCTCGTCAAGAAACTTCAGAGGCATAGATTTGCAAGTTGTCCAAACCTTGCAGGATGACTCAAGTCTACGAATCATCGTCAAGTCTACGTCGTAGAGATGAGTCATAGAGAATCTCTTGAGGGTCAGTCCTAGTCGTAAGGACCAATCGTAGGGTCAGTTTGACCAGTTTTTAAGAGGGGTATTTTGGTCTTTCCCTACTTTTTAACATTAAAGTGAGGTTGTTTTGAGGACTGGGTTGACCTTATCTAAAGACCCTAAGCTATCCCAAACCCCTCATTCTAACACTTAGTCCCAAATTCACAAATCCCTTCCTTCTCTCAAGGTATTGTCCAGCTCGAGCAAAGTCTAGGGTTCCATCTCAAGATCTTCAAGTCTCCACTTTCAAAGCTGCATTAGGGCTTTAATCCCCAAGGTATGTGGGTCTCATTCATGGGTTCTTCCACCCCTGAAGCCCAAGTATTTTTCTAAAATTAGTAACTAAATTTCAAATGGTGAATTTTATGGGTTTTCATATAAAGATTTCAAATGTAAAGATTATTAAATATTTGAAGTTTATTTCTATATCTTAGCTTATATTGACTCAAAATTCATAATTGTTGATTTATCAAAGGTACTTATATGATGAATGAAAAGGGTTTTAAAGTGTATTGGTGGATTGTTTTAATGATGTTTTAATTGATGCATTCCATTACTCTCATGCATGCTAGTATTGATGTTAATGATTTGTAAGTTGAATTGAATAGAACCCACCTAGTTTTACTATGTTTTCATTAAGTTTAAATTGAAAGCTTTGACTCCAATAAGAATGTTGATGAAAGCAAATGTCTATGATCAAAAGGAGTCTTATGAAATGAAAGAATGATGAAATTATTATAAAATGATGGATTCTACTTATGAAAGACTAATTCTCTCTTGTGTGAATCAAAGAAAGCTTTTTAATGAGCTATTCTACCGAATGATGTTTTGATGACTTAAAGCTATGTAAATGATTATGTTCTTTCATATATTAAGCTATTTCATGGGATTGACTTAGCAGTGAATGGGGCATTGAGATGGAATTCAGTAAAGGAATCCTAGCAACAACCCCTTGCCTCATTAACTATATTCCAACATAGGAGCCCTTGTAGGTTTAGGCTAGTGGATCCACAAATAGCCCTAAATGCTAAAGAAATGAATAAAGTTTGATAGAGCTCTACCTGATAAGTAGTCTTCCTGTGATAACATAAGGGGTTATATTGTATTTGATGTAATAGCTCGCATAGTCTTAAATGTCGGTTATTGTCACTTTCCCACAAAATGAACATTTCAAGTGTTATTCATATTGATTGTTTATGCATGAATCTACTTATGAACTTTATCATATGATGTCTTAATGTTTCCATTTAATTGCATGCTTACATACTTAGTACATTCAAAGTACTAACATACACTCTCTTGCCTACATGATATCACCATGTAGGGACCGGTGTTGCTCCACATTCACCTCCACATGGCTAGTTAATTTCTTTAAAGGCAACCTATTTGGTGAGTTCCCATGTTTCGAGAGCAATATTCCTTTCTTTTTTAGATTATGATATGTCAAGAGCCTTGTATATATTTCATGGCACTTATTTCTATTTTGTTGAGGGTGAACTAGGAACATGTCTTAGCCTCCTTCAAGTCTAAAGATGTAGAGGTATTGTTGGACAATGGATGATGATTTGAGATTGTTGTAAACTCTTATTCTATGATGTTTTCCTTAATCCCTCTAACCCTCTTTTATTTACGCTTATTATTGAATGTTGTTAACTATGAAAAGCTAAATGGAGGCTAAGAAGCTTGGGAGGGGTACCTCTAGGTGTCTCATTCGCCATGTCGCATCTAGGCCCTAGGCTTAGGTCATGACAAACTTGGTATTAGAGCTCGAGTTTTTGAATAGTGCTCATAGTGCAAGATACATCATCGAATAGGGTCTTGTTTATGGTTGTGAAGCACGCCACAACTATGAGATCTTGAGGAAAGATTTTCCCTTCTTTAATAATATATGTCGTGCCCTAGAGTTATCCTAAGACTTCCTCTAACTAATGAATTATTTTATGTATTCTAGATCATGCCTCCAAGAAGAGTACCTCCACCTAGATCAGGGTTAATAATGATGACCAAGTGTCATGACCCAACCCCGTAAGCCGCGACTAGGGTCCGACCTTGACCCCTATATACGTATCTATCAGCTATAGTCAAGTTGAACTGTGTGTGATGTGATATTATACACAAAAACCCCAATGGTTCAAAACTTTTTCAGGTATATGTAGCCCCTTTCATTCGTACCATATCATGAAAAGTAATGCAAGCCGACAAGGCTGTTGTAACATAAAAATGTTTACAACGCGACATATAGGTATAGCTGAAACAAACTTATAAACAACTCACATACACATGTCTACAGACCTCTAAGAGTTATGAACAGTAACATATGGCGGGACAAGGCCCCCATCGTACCCCTTAATAAACAAATGCCGACATCAAATGACAGCACCAAGAGCTAGGCTCTAGAATAGTAGAGCCCTTCCAACATAGCTGAGTAGAAATCCTAAGCTGGCGGATCTCCGAAATGAACATATGTACCTGCGGGCATAAAACACAGCCCCCAAAGAATGGGGGGTCAGTACGATATATACTGAGTATGTAAAGCATAACACATCATAACTGAGATAACAACTGAAACAGGGATGTAGGAAACAAATATAATATTTAACAACCCACTGTACCTATATCTTAGGACATGTAGTTATATACATTCTCATACACTTACCCAGCCCTCTAGTAAACTCGGTGTCATAATCGTTTTATCATCTTAACATGTCATCATATCATCATATATATTACTTCATCATATCGTCGTATACAACATTATTCTATCGTATATGATATAATCTTATCACATATGTCATCATATTACCTCCTATTTATTTTTGGGCTCGGGGTCACAAATGTATCACTATATTTTCATATGCATGCCTACATAAGGTATCCGGCCCTTTAGTGGGGGACTCAGTGAAGGGAGTGGTGTATGCTATAGCATACCATCATCATATATACATACCATACCCGGCCCTCTAGGGAGGGACTCATTATTCCTTCTTTATTTTGCCACATATACCATCATACATGTACCATCATATCACAACACATACCATCATATTACTGTTAGCCCAGGACTCGATGAATAATTATATTATCAAAATATATTACCATGCCTCACGTACAAAATCATCTTCTCATACATGGAACTATACGTACTCGGCCCGGGACTCAATGAAAGAAGTAGTAAAGTTGCACCCGATATAATATCCAGCCCATCATGGGATGCGGAGAAATAAGGGTTACAACATGCACGAGTAGAGTAGTGAGAAACCATATGCAATTAAGTCACTCTCTGAGACTCAATGAAATAGTTAAGTGAACCGTTACCTGAAGACCAGGGAAGTAATTATCTGAAGTACCCTTTAGATGTCATTAGGAATTACATCAATTGGGGCCTCAGGACTCACAGACATGCATCAAGACAATACCACATAGCTCATGCAAGCAAGAAACAACTTATGAAATCAAAAACATTTGTCACTGTAGAGCCTTCGGGAAGAGGAACTGGCATCTCCACCTACTATTCACTGTATAAAAGGCTCGAGAATAGTAGTTTAACTACTTTCAGACCCTTAATATTCAAAAGTGACTACAAGTCATGAGTTACACCCAAAATTATAAGTGGAGTTGCCTCCAAATCTATGTACTATAGTACTTATAGTCTAGCCTTTCTAGAAGTAGGAAAAGACAAGCTTTACATGTACTACTTTTCATCACATGGAAGACTTGAAAGGTAATGACTCAACTTGTTACAAGAGTTATAATCAGTAGGAAATGAACAAGATTCTTAACTCACACTCAGAGTTTTTAAGAATGGAATGACTCCCAATTTCATATACATAATACTTACATCTAAGACATGCCAAAAGAGAAGAAGGGATAGCCTTACATACCTGTTATGGATTACTCACATCCAAGCTCGCTTCGTTACTCCTTTAACCTATTTAGCATGAAAGTAATGCTAAGGTCAGTGACCTTCGACTTTCCAGTTACTAATTCTACCACCAATTACCCATAGGAACTAATCTCTTATCCATTTCCTTCAATTAGTTCATTACTAGTTCTGAAGTTAGGGAAAATTGGGCAGCATCTCTCCTATAACTTGCCCTATCCAAACTTCCATTTTCACCTCCAAACCTTAGAAGCCATACTAACACTAACAGCCAGAAGCCATATAATATTGAATTACTATAATATGATGCAATACAAGCTCCCAACGACTCGCCCAAAATCATGATATCAAAATAAGGTTTTTAGTCTTTATTTTGTAAAACCTTAACCACACGAAATGGGGTGTCATGTGGCTGCAAACAGCAACACTTATACACATATTTAGACATGTTTCCATCCCTGAAATACCAAAAAACAATTTACAATACGATACTACAATAACAACGACACTAGTTACATTTTAAGCCACTAGAATACATCAAAACAGTCCCTACCCGACCTGCAACTTCCTTCAGCCGTAATATCCATATTTTCACGTATCCAACTCATGTTTACACACCCATAAAATTCTTAAAACTTTACCAAAACATGGGAGAAGAGAATCAAGCCATACCTTAACAAACGGCTTCTCAAACTTGCTGGAAATTAACTTCGAAAACTCCTTGACGTGGCTGTTTGCAGCCCTATCTTGCTGCCCCAACTATCAATTTTTGTTGTTAAAAACCCCTACTTAGTTGAGGAATACCTTACATAATTAATTCATGGAGAAAAATTAGAGAACTTACCTTGTAGAGGCTAGGGCCGTAGGTACTCTCTCTTAGTCTCTTAGGGTTTCTCTTTTTGTTTCTTTTGTTCTAAGTGCTGAAATAAGATAAGTACAGCATGTAGTATATATATACACCTCCCTAAGAGGTGAAATATGGCATCCCCCTAGGGGTGACACGTGGTAGCCTCCTAGGGTGCCACCTCATTTATGCGACCACTCATATGCTGCCACGTGGCAGTATAAGGTCCACCCTAAGCAGGTGAGTCACCTACTTGGTCCAAGTAGGTGCATCACCTACTTTCTTCCAAGTAGGTACTATGCCTCCTTCCGCCTTTTACGCGGGTCCGTAATCTCATTTTACTTTAAGAGCCTATGTATTTCTTGCTACTTAAGCTTGACGTATACTCAAGTAGCTTAATTATGTGAGACATCCAAGTTGGTAGCTTATGCAAGTAGATCGAGTCCTACAACTCATTATTTGGCCTCCAACTCCTTCCGGATTCTTATAACCCTATTTACGATCTTCCTTATTATGGGGTATCTAATTCTCCTTTCCTTAGAGTTACTTGATAGAGTTGTAAATAATCTAAGTTATGTGGCAACTTTTAAGAAGCTTAAGAAAGCATTCCGAAGTACAAAAGTATTGGCATAACACCAAGCTCATCCGGTTTCCAAAGCTCCATATCATGAGGAAGAGGTGACAAATTTGGAATTTTAGAACATCATCACTTTGTTGGCCAAAGACATAGCCAACCAAACTAACCAAGGCATTGTTCCTCCTCCTCCTCCTCAAGTGCCTACTCTGGCTTCTAGGTTATGGGAATTCAAGAGGATGAATCCACCCGAATTTGATGATTCCAAGGTAGAGGAGGACCCTATGGAGTTCATTGAGAAGGTTTATCAAATTGTGGCCATCATGGGAGTTCCTCCACATGAATAGGCCAAGATAGTGGCCTATCAACTCAAGGTCATAGCAAGGGTTTGGTATGAGTAATGGGTTATTAAGAGGGATGAAGATATGGAACTCATAGAATGGGAAGAATTCAAGGGTTCCTTCATAGATCTCTTCAATCTTTTGGAGCTAAGGGAGAAAAGATTCAAAAGTTCAACAATATGAGTGTGATGGAATATGACCTCCAATTCACTAAATTGTATATGTATACTTCTATCATGGTCTTCGACCCAAGGGAAAGGATGAGTAAGTTTATTTTCGGCATTTCTAGTTTGGTGTCTAAGAAATGCAAGATAGCCATGTTGGTTAAAGAGATGGACATCTCCTGACTCATGACATATGAGGAACAAATTGAGGAATATAAGTTGAGGGAAAGGTAAAGAGGGTTCAAGAAGGAAAGAGTTGACAGTAGAGGGTTCAATCATCAGAGGTTTGGTTATAGTGGTAGTGGAAAGGTCCAAGGTGGCCAATGATGCATGGGAAAGGTTCCACCAGTACTCCTATTCCAATGTTCAACAATGACAAGGGTGCTAACCCAATGGTTCCAAGAGAGAATGTTATTTCTCAAGCTCTCCCCGCTTGTAAAAAGTGTGGAAGTGCTCACAAAGGGGAATTCTTAGTCCATTCCAATGCATGCTTCAAGTGTGGTAAACTAGGTCACCAAGCTAGAGATGGTAGAGGTGGTGGTGGTAGGCCTGTAGTCCAAATTTCTTATGGTCAGCAAGCTCAAGAAAGTGGCCAATGCACCAATCGCTTTTATGCCTTGCATGAGAGATAAGAAGTTAAGCAGGCACCTAATTTTATTACCAGTATGTTAAAGGTCTTTGCTTTTTGATGTGTATGCATTATTACATCCAGGTGCTAATTTTTCATTTGTTACTCCATTCCTTGCTAATAAGTTTGATGTGTTACCCAAAAAGTTAATAGATAACTATTTGGTGTCTACACCCGTTGGTAAGTCAGCTGTTGCTAGAAAGGTCTATAAGGGTTGTCCTGTATCTATCTTGCATAAAGTTATTCCTTGTGATCTCATTGAGCTTGACATGGTTGATTTTGATTTTATTCTTGGGATGGATTAGTTGCATGTATGCTTCCGTAGATTGTAGAACTCATAGAGTCAAGTTTCAATTCCCTAATGAGCCTATTCTTGAATGGAAGGGTCATGATTTGGTAGTGAAGGTTAGGTTCAATTCTTGTCTTAAGGCCTAAAAGTTGATTGATAAGGGTTGCATCTACCATATTGTAGGGATGTTGACTCCAAAAGTCCTTCTCTTGTATCGATTCCCATGATCAATGAGTTTCCTGATAATTTTCCCGATGTCCATCCCAAAAGAGAAGTTTAATTTGGTATCGATCTTCTCCCTGATACCCAACTTATCTCTTTTCCTCCCTACCGAATGATCCTAGTGGAATTAAAGGAGTTAAAGGAAAAATTAAAGACTTATTGGAGAAGGGGTTTATAAGGCCAAGTATTTCACCATGGGGTGCTCCCATATTGTTTTTAAGAAAAAAGGTTGGGTATCTTTAAATGTGCATAGATTATCGTCAATTGAACAAGGTGACCATTAATAAAAAGTATCCAATCCCTAGGATAGAGGATTTGTTTAACCAATTGCAAGGGGAAATTCATTTCTCTAAGATTGTTCTCTGGTCCGGCTATCATCAACTAAGGTTTAGAGAGTGTGACATTCCCAAGGAAATATTTTGAACAAAGTATGGTCACTTTGAGTTTTTGGTGATTTTTTTTGGATTGATGAATGCACTGGCAGTGTTTATGGATCTAATGAATAGGGTGTTCAAATCGTACCTAGATACATCTATAGTGGTCTTCATTGATCACATCTTGATTTCTCTTGGGGTGAGAAAGATCATAAGGATTATTTGAGAGTTCTGCTTCAAACCTTAAGGGATAGAAAATTGTTTGCAAAATTTAGTAAGTGTGAATTTTGTTTGAAGTAGGTGGCGTTTCTTAGTCACATAGTTTCTAGTGATGGGATCAAGGTTGATCCTCAGAAAATAGAGGCGGTGAGGAATTATCCTAGACCATTGTCTTCTTCGGACATTAGGAGCTTTTTGGGTCTACCTAGGTATTATAAAAGGTTCATTCAAGGGTTCTCTTCTATCTCATCACTATGAAGAAATTGAGTCCAAAGAAGACAAAGTTCCTATGGACGAATGAGTGTGAGAGGAGTTTCCAAACTTTGAAAGATTGACTTATATCCTCTCCTATTTTGACTCTACCAGAAGGGTTAGATGGGTTTGTGGTGTATTTTGATGCTTCAAGGGTTGGTTTGGGTTGTGTCTTGATGGACAACAACAAGGTTATAGCTTATTAAACTAGGAAATTGAAGGTACAACGTAACTACCCTACCCATGATCTTGATTTAGCATCTGTTGTAGTTGCTCTAAAGATTTGGCGGCATTACCTCTATGGGGTACATGTGGATGTGTTCATCGATCACAAGAGTCTCCAATATGTGTTCATTCAAAAGGGCCTTAATCTAAGGCAAACGAAGTGGCTTGAACTCCTCAAGGACTATGACATTAGTGTTCATTATCATCCGGGTAAAGCTAATATGGTTTTTGATGTACTTAGTATAGTGTCTATGTGGAGTGTGGCTCATATTGATAAAGGGAAGAGAGAGTTGGTAATAGAAGTTCGCTGGTTGTCTAGATTAGGGGTGAAGTTGAGTGGTTTAGATGATGGTGGTATGTTCGTTTCTTCATAACGAGTCCGAATCATCTTTGTTGGTGGATATTAAGTAAAAATAAGACCTTTACCCGACATTAGTGGATTTAAAGAAATTGGTGAAAGAAAAGAAAGTAGAAGTCTTTTAACAAGGGGGAGATGGGTTACTTCACTACCAAAGTCGGTTATCTATTCTGGATATGTATGGGCTAAGGGGTTTGATCTTAAAGGAGGCACATAATTCTTCAAAGTTTATTCATCCCGGTTCAACTAAAATGTACCAAAACTTAAAAGAGCTCTATTGGTGGGGTAGAATGAAAAAAAACATAGCAAGGTTCGTGTCTGAATGCCAAAATTGCTAATAAGTTAAGGTTGAACACCAAAGGTCGGGAGGCCTAGAACAAGACATTAAAATACCCACTTGGAAGTGGAACATGTGAAGATGGACTTCGTAGTAGGTTTGCCTTGTACTCAGAAATATCATGACTCGATATGGGTGATTGTTGATAGAATAACGAAGTCCACTCAATTTCTACCGATCAACACATCTTATAGCACCAAGAATTATACTAAGTTGTATATTTGGAAATTGGTAAGGTTGCATGGTGTGCTTTTGTAAATTATTTCAGATTGTGGTACCCAATTAACTTCTCATTTTTGGAGATTATTTCAAAGGGGTCTTGGTACCCAAGTGATTCTAAGTACTGCATTTCATCCTCAAACCAATGGACAAGCCGAACGAAAAATTCAAGCACTATAGGATATGCTAAGGGCTTGTGTGTTGGAGTTCAATGGAAGTTGGCATGATCATCTACCACTTATTGAGTTTGATTACAATAATAGCTATCACTTAAGTATTAAAATGGTGTTATTTGAGGCTTTGTATAAGAGGTGATGTAGGTGTTCAGTTGGTTGGCTCGAATTGGGTGAGATGACCTTTTTGGATCCCTATTTGGTGCTTGATGCTTTGGCGAGGTGAGAGTCATTAGACAAAGGTTGAAAACACCTCAAAGTCTCCAAAAGTCCTATTATAATACAAGGAGGAGGGATCTTGAGTTTAATGTGGATGATTGGGTATACTTGAAGGTTTCACCCATGAAGTGTGTAGTTCGGGTTGGTAAGAAAGGGAAGTTGATCCCTCGGTATGTAGGGTAGTATAAAATCTTAAGACGTGTTGGAAAGGTTGCTTATGAGTTGGAGTTGCCATTGGAAATGGACATGGTTCATCCAATGTTACATGTGTCTATGTTAAGGAAATGTTTGAGTGATCCTAGTTCCATCATGCCTTTGGGATTAGTGAATGTTGAAGAGAACTTGACCTATGAAGAGGTTACGATTGAAATTTTAGACTGGCAAATCAAAAGATTGAGGAACAAGTACGTGGCCTCCGTCAAAGTCCTTCGGAAGAATCACCAAGTTTAAAATGTTACATGGGATGCGGATGCGGATATGATGAAATGATACCCTCATATCTTCCACTCTACTCAAGCCTAAGGTACGAAGTTATTCATGAGTCATTTAAAGCTCCAACATTTCAGTTTTTCCTAAGTTCTCATATGCATGCATGTTCATAAAATTGATTTTAAAGTCATATTTTATGCCAAGTTTAAACATCTCATGTTTTATGCATTTCAAGTGTCATTGTATTCATGTTGGGGGTTACTAGTCCTTGTTCCATGTCCTTACTATGCTTGTGAAATCTCATTTGAGGATGAATATTTCTAGGGGGGAGATATTATAAGACCCCATAAGTTGAAGAGTCAAAATAAAGGAACAAATTCTGGAAAATAGACTGAATGAGCTCCTATAACTCAGTCTATGAGTTGTAGGAGTGACTCGTAGGACTGAAGTTGAGGCTTTCCATTTGTCTAAGGGAAGGATTAGGTCTACGAGTCCATGTTATGATTCATAGAAGTTTTGACAAGTCATAGAAATGACTCATCAAGAAACTTCAGAGGCATAGATTTGTAGGTTATCCAAAACTGCACGATGACTTGAGTATACGACTTGCATCAAGTTTACGACTCAAAGAGATGACGTGTAGAGAAAATTCTAAGGGTCAGTTCTCAGAGTTGTTCTCATATCCTGCAGGATGAGTCCTCTCTACGACTCATAGAAAGTCCTACAAGCCGTTAGGACCAATCATAGGGTTAGTCCGGCTAATTTTTAAGAGGGGTATTTTGGTCTTTCCCTACATTTTAACATTGAAGTGAGGTCGTTTTGAGGACTGAATTGACCCAATATAAATAGCCTATTCTATCCCAAACCCCTCATTCTCATTCTTAGTCCCAAATTTACAAAACCCTTCCTCCTCTCAAGGTCTTCTCCATCTTAAATAAAGTCTAGGGTTACATATCAAGATCTTCGAGTCTCCACTTTCAAAGCTACATTAGAGATTTATTCCCCTTGGTATGTGGGTCTCATTCATGGTTTCTTCCACCCATGAAGCCTAAGTATTTTTCTAAACTTAGTAACTAAATTTCAAATGGTGAGTCTTATGGGTTTTCATATTATGATTTCAAATGTATAGATTATTGAATATTTGAAGTTTATTTATCTATCTTAACTTATATTGACTCAAAATTCATAGAATGGTTGATTTATCAAAGGTCCTTATATGAAGGTCTAGAAAGGGTTTTAAAGTGTATTGGTGGATTGTTATAAAAATGTTTTAATTGATGTATTATGTTACTCTCATGCATGCTAGAATTGATGTTAATGATTTGAAAAATAAATTGAATAGAACCCACCTAGTTTTACTATGTTTCTGTGAAGTTTGAATTGAAAGCTTTGACTCCAATATGAATGTTGATGAAAGCAAATGTTTATAATCAAAATGAGTCTTATAGAGTGAAAGAATGATGAAATGATGGATTCAACTTGTGAAAGGACAATTCTCACTTGTATGAATCAAATAAAGGTTTTCAATGAGCTATTTTATCAAATGATGTTTTAATGACTAATATATATGTAAATGATAATGTTCTTAGGTATATTAAACTATTTCATGCTATTGACTTGGTAGAGAATGGGGCATTGAGGTGGGAACCAGTAAAGGAATCCTAATAGTAACCCCTTGTCTCATTAACTATGTGCCAACATAGCAGTCCTTATAGGCTTAGGCTAGTGAATCTACAAATAGCCCTAAATGCTAAAGAAATGAAAGAAGTTTGATGGAGCTCTACCTGGCAAGTAGTCTCTCTATCCCAATATAGGGGGTTATGTTGGATTCTATAAGACCCTAAAAGTGAAAAAGTTGGAACCAAGGAGCAAACTCATAAAAAATTAAAATAACTCATGTTCACGATACACTCTACGACTTGTAGAGCTTACTACAACTCATAAGTGTGTCGTAGAGTGAGTCCTAATGGTTCATCTAGAACAAACCCCAAAGGACAACCTATGACTCAACAGGATGAGTCATAGGAGTGTATATGATTCGTAATACCAGTAGTAACCCAACTTCAGAGGCTAAGTTTCAGAAGTCCCTCCAGGTCAAATCTATGATTTGATAGAATGGTTCATAGAGTTTGTAATGAGTCATATAAATGACTCATAATTAGACTTCAGAGACCCCTTATATTTGCAGGTTTTAAGAACCTTCAAGATGGGTAAAGTCTACGACTCGTAGATAAGTTGGCGAGTTGTAGAGATAATTCATTTGAAAAATTTAAAGGCTCGAATTTAAGACCTTTTCTTAGACATGCAGGACAAGTTATCTTGACGACTCGCCATCTTCTCTATGACCCGTAAAGTTGATCAGTAGGATTGATATTTTAGTTTTTAATAAAAGATGGTTTCATCGGGTTGTTAATTCTTGCAGATAGTACACCATGCCCGTAGTACAGAGGCTATACATTGTAGGCCTATGAAATTAGCGACAAGAGACCTCACTGATAGGACAGTTTTAGTAAAAGCCAGTTACATAGTAGGGATTTTATGGAAGAGGCTCCCCATAGAAGTATCCACCTAAAAAGCCGGTACAGATAACCTTATAGCTTACTGATGATAGATCAGTGGGTGCCCGCGGTCAAGGTGGTGAGACTTTGAGTCAGTCTTCTCGGGGAAAGACTTTTGGGTATTCAGGTTGTGGTGGTCATGTAGGTTCAGTTGGGTTATCACAGGGTGGTTCATTCAGATTACTGTGCTATGATGTGGTATGGTAGGCCATATTGCTAAGGAGTGTTCTACTATTACACATCGCAGGATCAGCGGGGTAAGCCACCAGAACCATAGTTCTGCAGCCCATAGAGGGGGTACAGGTTGGCAGAGGTAATGCTCAATATGATAGAGGTGGTCTCCAGGCAGGTCGGGCAGGTCATAGAGTTGGACACATCATATGTATGTATTTTCCGGTAGACCGAAGGTGGAGATATTAGATGCCATCATCACAGGTACAATCTTTGACTTTCATCAACCTGCCTATGCTTTATTTGATCTGAGGTCTACTTACTCGTATGTCTCTTCTCGTGATGCTACTCGGTGGGATATCCTATGTGAGAAATTTCCTATACCTATATGTGTAGCTACCCTTATAGGTGATTCTTTATTAGTGGATCGAGTGTATCGATCCTGTGTAGTGACTATTGTGGGGTATGGTAAAAAAGCAGACCTGATTATGGTAGATATGGTAGACTTTGACTTAATTCTAGACATGTATTAGTTGTCTACTCATCAAGCAATTTTGGATTTCTTCTCCAAGACTGTTACCTTGTGTATGCCTGGTATCCCTCGTATGGGAAGGTGCAGTTAGCCATGTTCCATGTGGTGTGATTTCCTTCCTCAAGGCTCAGAGGTTATTGGGGAAGAGGTGTCTAGCCTATCTTGCTTATGTTCGTGACACTAGTGTTGACACTCCTTCTATTAATTCGGTCCTAGTGGTCTGAGAGTTCCCTGATATGTTTCCCACTGATCTACCTAAACTTTTTCCTGAGAGTGATATTGATTTCGACATTGATGTTGAGCCAGGTGTACAACCAGTCTCTATTCCACCATATCAAATGACTCCAGTCGAGTTGAGAGACCTTAAAGTGCAGCCCCAAGACCTCTTTAGTAAGGGATTTATCAGGCCCAGTGTTCTCCTTGGGGTGCTCCTGTGTTGTTATGTATGTGTATTAATTACTAACAGCTGAATAAGGTGGCCATTAAAAATAGGTAATTCATGTAGCGGATTGATAATCTATTTGACCAGCTCCAGGGTGCAGCAATTTTCTCTAAGATAGACTTGAGGTCAGGGTATCACTAGTTCAGGATTAGGCAGTCATATATCCCTATGATTGCTTTCAGGACTTGGTATAGGCACTATGAGTTCTTAATCATGTCTTTTGGGTTAACTAATGCCCCCACAACAATTATGGATTTAATGAACCGTGTGTTCAACCCCTACTTGGACTCTTTTGTCATTGTATTTATTGATGACATACTAGTCTACTCTAGAAGTAGAGAGGAGTATGAACAACACCTGAGGGTAGTACATCAGACCTTGCGAGATCAGCAGTTGTATGCCAAATTCACTAAGTATGAATTTTGGCTTGATTTTGTGGCATTCCTAAGGCACGTGGTGTTCAAGAATGGGATTATGGTAGATCCAGCAAAGATAATGATACTTCATAATAGGGCTAGGCCCACTTCTCCTACTAAGGTTCACAGTTTCGTTGGGTTGGTCGGATATTACAAACGGTTTATGGAGGGGTTCTATTATAGTACCTTTGACCAAATTGACTCAGAAGAATGTTCCAGTGGTCTGAAGAGTGTTAGGCGAGCTTCCTGAAGCTCAAAACCTTGATAACCTCAGCTCCAATTCTTGCTCTCCCTGTCGAGGGTCAGGGATTTACAACGTATTATGATGCCTCAGGTGTTGGCTTAGGTTGTGTTCTGATGCAGCAGGGTAGAGTTATTACATATGCTTCCAGGTAGATAAAGATGCATGAGCGGAACTACCCCTCACATGATTTAGAGTTGGCTATGGTAGTTTTCGCATTAAAGATTTAGAGGCATTACTTTTATGGAGCCCATTAGGAGATCTACAATGACCACCATAGTCTTTAGTACATATTCATCCAGAAGGACCTTAATTAGAGACAGCGCAGGTGATTGGAGTAACTGAAGGATTATAATTTCACTATTCTCTATCACCCGGGCAGGACAAATGTGGTAGTAGATGCTTTGAGCCGGAAGACGGTGAGTATGGAGAGTTTGGCAATCTTATCAGTTGAGGAGTGGCCTTTATCTTCAGATATTCAGTCCTTAACTAATCAGATAATTCAATTTGATATTTTTGAGGCAGGCAGGGTACTTGCTTGTGTAGAGGCTATGTCTTCCTTGATAGAGAAAATTTGGGAACAATAGTTTGAGGACCCATAACTGAGGGTGATTCATGATAAGGTACTCAGTAGGGATGCTAGGAATGCGACCTTAGATCAGAAGGGAATTTTGAGGTTTGAGGGTCGTATCTGTGTTCCTAGGGTTAGAGATCTAGTCAGGCTCATCCTTAAGGAGGCCCATTGTTCCATACATTCCATTCATCCTGGTGCAGTAAAGATGTATCACGACCTACGACAGCATTACTAGTGGTGTGTGATGAAATGGGATATTATTGCTTTTGTCCCTAGGTGCTTGAACTGTCAACAGGTCAAGTTTGAGCATCAGAGTCCAGGTGGTTTGACCCAGCGACTACCCATTCCTAAATGGACATAGGAGTGGATAGATATGGACTTTATAGTGGGCTAATCATGTACCTCCCAAAGTTTTGATTCTATTTAGGTTATCGTAGATCGACTGACCAAGTCTGCTCACTTCTTACTAGTCCAGACTACATACACTTCACAGAAGTTAGATCAGATCTATATCCGATAGGTGGTCCGAATGCATGGGGTTCCGGTATCTATCATTTCTTACCGTGGTACTCAGTTTACTTCATATTTCTAGGGGTCTATTTAGAAGGAGTTGAGTACCTGATTGAGCTCAGTATAACTTTCCACCCTCATACCGATGGTCAGTCAGAAAGGACAATTTAGGTCTTAGAGGACAAATTGCGGGCCTGTGTTAATGATTTTGTAGGTCAGTGGGATAAGTCCTTGGCTTTGGCGGAGTTCGCTTATAATAATAGCTACCATTTGAGCATTGAGATGGCTCCCTTTGAGGCATCGTATGGTGGGAGATATCGTTCCCAAGTAGGCTAGTTTGATGCCTTTGAGGTTAGGCCTTGGGGCACCGATTTGTTGTGTGACTCGATGGATAGAGTTCTTACAATTTAGTAAAGGCTCTGTATTGGCAATAGTAGGTAGAAGAGTTATGTTGATCGGAGGGTTCATCCTTTAGAGTTTATGGTTAGAGATTGGGTATTCCTGCAAGTATTGCTCATGGAGGGTGTGATGATATTCGAAAGGAGGGGTAAGCTCATCCCCTGGTTTATTGGTCTTTTTGAGATCTTGAGATAGGTAGGGGAGGTAGCTTATAAGTTGGGCTTGCCCCAACATTATCAGGTGTTCACCCTGTGTTCCATTTTAGAGGCTTACGGTTTGATAGAGTTGACCTTTGTCAATATTCGGAGATTTAGGCGCCGTGTGAGAATTTTAATGGTTCCATCAGCTCTGAAAGGTCCACTTTAGTCTAGAAGGAAGGCTGGTTTGGGTTTTTGAGTCTTCGTTTTGATTTTAGGTGTTTTTGTAATTTTTTGGGGAGAAAAGACCTTACCCAAGGATCTCACTCCTCGTGGTGGTCAGGGGTTGAGCCGCACACCCCAAGCCTTATTATAAATTAAAAATAGAAAAATACATGAAGGGGGACATAAAACCTTACCTCTGAGACTAAGGTGGTCCATAAGTCGAGTAACCTACTAAGGCCATTCAACTTATCCCTATTTACAAGATGGAGCGGACTTAGACTATGCACCTAGGAAAGGAATCTTCTCAAACCAGTAATTCTAAGAAAGCGTAAAATAAGGGAGACTCTCCCCTTACATAAATGTACGGACAAAGTCTATCTAATTTTCAGATAAGGAGTAAATAAAATAGACAAAGAACAACCATAGAAGAAATCACAGTTCTGTAGTTGGTTGATGCTGCACACCATGCCATTATTTTTTTCATTTGAAGAAACTCCATGAGTAGCTCAATTGTTGCAGCAACCTGCAGGTTCCAGCAACTTGCAGTATTGCTAGTTCTTGCAAGTATGATTGTATTGGATCAACTGTAGATCTTGTTGTTGGATATTGCAGCTCTGCAGTGTTTCTGTAGTTGGTTGATATAATTATTTGATGTATTTATGGATCTTTTTGATGAACACATCATGTCAAGATCAAAAGGTGGTTTTGCCATTTTAACTTTAAGGTTGGACATAGTTTGATTTTGGTCAACTTTTTGAGTAAACGCGCTCGGAGAAAACTTTTATCAACACGATTAGCTCCAGGATGAAGTTGCGGTTGGTGTAAGACCTCAGGAATTTGGCAAGTCCCAAAAAATAGAACCAAAGAGCGATAGTGTAGAGAAATGCAGGAAAATGGCACTAGGAACCAAACATGGAAGGCCATCACGGGCCGTTAAAGCCTCCATGAAGAAACTTGAGAGGCTACCCTGCAGTACATTTTCTGAGATTATCCAAGTCCCTTAGCAAGGGACACTATCAAAGGCCGTAGTGAGCACCATGGACTGTGATGGGGTCCCCGTGAAGCCAGTTCCAGCCAAAAATTTTAAGGGACATTTTGGACTTTTCCTTTATTTTTAACAAAAGTAAGGTCGTTTTGAGGGTAGATTTTACCTATTTAGAAGACCGCAAGGTCTATCCACTCTCATTTACTCTCCCTCACCTTCTAAGACCCAAACCGTAACTCCTCAAGTTCTCTGAAGTCTCTCTTATCTTCAAGGAAGGATCTAGGGTTTCACTCCAAGAATATCAAGTCTTCTTTTTTTTCCTTGCATATCTACCATTGAATATTCTTACAATCCTCAGATATGTTGTGGGTTGAGATTGTTGATATCTTATTCGATATTTTGATAGAATGGAATCATTTGGAGGCGGCTCAGAAGGGAAAGACCAAGGTATAGCGGTTCAGGTACGGTTTTGGCTTTGAGGTAGGTTATGGTTTACGTTTGGTAGACTTGGCTTGGCTAGAATTGATATATTTTGAGTAGTAATGTATGGTCAGGTGCATAATTTAGATGTTGTGATCCCATTGAGAAGTTTAGAATCGATGATCATCGGTAGTGACTTGTTCGGGTTTAGTCGTTGGATCCTTAGTCTAGGTGATATATTTCCTTGGCTACATCGTTAAGAATCCTCAGACATTCCTCCTAGATGATTTGAACTTATGATGCCAATTTTTGACTTTTCTGGTTTCGATTGGCCACTTGTTATGATTTTTGGCTTATTCTCATGCCTTGGTTGCTTATAATTTCAAAATATTGGGCTCGAGGCCATGCTCCTAGTATGCCGGTGTCTCAGGTGAGTAATATATAATTTTTGTACATGCTACTTGCCTTATTTACCTGACCTTTGTTAAAAACCTTTTAAAAAAAGAGTACTAAGAGAGGATAAGACTTTTGGTTGATGCCTAAATATGATGGTGATACCTTATTTATGGTATTATTTTTATTGATAAGCTCGAGGTGTGAATTTCTGGTGGCCCGTTGATACATATTCTAGATTATTATTTTTATTTATAAGCTCGAGGTGTGAATTCTGGGTGGCCCTTTGATACATATTCTGGGTTATTATATTTATTGATGAGCTCGAGGTATGGGTTACGGGTGCCCCTATTCATTGATGAGATTGAGGATTCTTTTGGAAGTGTTTTGGCCATAATTTAGAGTTTTCATTTGGGCTTTCTTTTGATATTTTATGAGTTGAGGTTATAGATGTGATTACCTATCTTGCTGGGTTACTTGATTATTGTATGATCTCCCTGTACCCTTTTTCCCGAGTCCATAGACTTTATGTTTCTCTCTTGTTTCTATTAGTATCATCGTGCTACTTATTAGATATTTTATTCTTTTTGAGCTCAATCGGCCTATGATGCCTATAGAGTACCCCATGTTTTGGTATTCATACTGCACTTCTGCATCTTTTTAATGCATCTCCCAGTTGGAGCAACCCTCAACGAGCGCCTGATCATCTATAGCGGTGCCAGTTCCAGATTATGGTGAGATCCCGACATTCAGAGACTTACTACACTCCCTTTTTTATTCTGATATGTATTTTTTATTTTGCACAGTTAGATATGTATTGTATAGTTACACATAATGTCAGCTTTTATACTTAGTAGCTTCTGTATCAGTGACACCAGTTTTGGGGTTTGGTCTATTGTCCGTTTGACTTTTTGTTTGGTCAGTAGCGGGCCTTTTATATATTTTATATCGTATTTGCATATCTATATCTTGGCCCGACTTTTCTTTAGTTATATTCTTTTAATTTCGCCTTCTTATGTTATTAATTACTTAATTAGATTGAGAATTGCCTTCGCTTGACTTGGGTTTGGCTTGCCTACTCAGGGGTTTTGGTAGGCGCCATCATGACCCGGATTCGATCGTGGCATCATGGTTTTATGAGTTTTTATTGGGATATCAACTAAGCACTAAGAGGACTTTTAGGTGGGGTTCGGTTCGGTAACACAGTTAGGTACCTAAGGGAACTCTAGTAGCAACCTAAAGTTCTAATCTTCATTGCCCACGAAGGTTGCCTTAATGGCCTAGCTAGTGGATTCACATATAGCACAATTGAGTTGAGTACCATGACGGAGTATGCCCTAGAAGGGTATCCTCGCCCTTGTCGATGAGGGTTCCATCGGATTCCATGTTATAGCTCCCATGGTCTTAGAAATGGGTTAAATGTCTTATCCCACACAAGTTAAAGTTAAGTTATGAGTTATATGATGAAGCTTTATGATATGCATTGACCATAAGTTTTCATATGTTTTCAAACAAATTTATTTCATACTCATGTTCATTATGATCGATCATGCATCTTATGGCATATTGTTCACGTTCTTTGACTTGTTCATGAGTATCTCACATACTTAGTACCTTTCCATGTACTAAAGCATATTTTTCCTATATTGTCTCATAATGTACGGACGGGCGACACTCACGATCACCCTATTTGTGTCTAGAGTTACTTAGATATCAAGAGTTTGTGTGGCCTTATCTAATCGAGAGCAATGACTCTATTTCATATTGCTACTATTTCTACTTCTTCACATGTTCGGTTGAGCTAAGAGCTTGTACTAAGCCCCCTCATCGAAGAGTAGACTAGAGACATGTGTAGTCGACATATGATATATTCTGGATTGGACATCTATTGAGTTTTTATCCCTTAGTCCCATCCTCTTAGGTTGATTACTTCCTCTTATTTCATCATATTTCTTTACCTTATGTATGCAATGCATGCCAAAATGGCTTAATTGGGGTCTCACGCATCCTAATCACCATGTCGCGGCTTGGCCCTAGTTTGGGTCATGACAAACTTCGTATCAGAGCACAAGGTTTCAAAGAGTCCTAGGGAGTCTAACATGCCGCATTAAGTAGAGTCTTATTCATTGGTGTGAAGCGTGCCACATTCATGAATAGGTATCTATGAAATGTTTTAGGAAAATTCTCACTTATTTCATCATCTATATTGTGCGGTAGAATGGTTAACTATTTCCCCCTAACGTCTATCCTTTGCGATTTTTAGAATATGTCTTCACGAAGATACCCCGCTAAAAGAAATATGGTTTAAGAGGAGTAACAAGTTTTGAATGATCCTTTGAATGATCAGGTCTCCAATATCGAGTTTTGAGTGGCATTTCAAGTACTTCTGCAAGACATTATAGCCCAAGTTAATCATGAAGTGGTTGCTCCTATAAACCCAAATATTGGTATGGCGATGACAAGAGTTCATGATTTTATGAGGATGAATCCTCGAGTTTTGACGTTCTAAGGTGGAATAAGATCCATAATTATTTATTAATAGCATTCACAAGATTGTGGATATCATGGAGATTAGCTGGCTGAGAGGGTGGAATTGGTTACATACCAATTGAAGGGTATTGCTTATGTTTGGTATGATTAATGAAAAAGTGAGAGGCCTAGATAGGCGGATCTCATGAAATGGGATGAGTTTAAAGGAGTATTTCTTGATCGCTTTTTTCCATTGGAGTTGAGGGAGGCCAAAGTACAAGAGTTCATCAACCTTAAGCAAACTAGTATGAGTGTGAGAGAGTATGCCCTCAAGTTTACTCAATTGTAAAAATATGCTCCATTCATGATTGCCAACTCAAGAGCCCGTATGAGTAAGTTTGTGTCAGATATGGTCTTAAAAGAGTGCTAGATGGCTATGTTGATTTAGAAGATGGACATATCTAGACTCATGACCTATGCAGAGCAAATTGAGAGTGAGAAGCTAAAGGAGAAAAATAGGGAGTCTAAGAGACCAAGGACCAATGGTGGTGATTTTTCTCATGGTAAGTCTGGAGGTGATGGAGGTCCTCATTTTTGCCAAAAGCACTTCAGCCAAGGGCCTTTTAATACCACTAGTCCAAGGTTTGACAAAGATAGGGTAAAAAACCCAAAGCCTCAAGTAGGTTCTCCTATTATCCAAGTTACGCCCGCATGCAAGAAGTGTGGTAAGAATCACAAGGGTGAATGTCTAGCCGGGTTGAATGTATACTACCGATGTGGTAAGCCAAGTCATCATGCTAAGGAATTAAAGATCAAATATTGTTGTCCTCAAGGCCAAGTTGCTCATGGAGGCCAAGTGCAACCAAAGGGTGGTCAACATAACAATTGGTTTTATGCTATGCATGGTAGGCAAGAGGTACAGGAGACTGCAGATGTTGTTATCAGTATGTTACGGGTCTTTCATTATGATGTTTATGCCTTACTTGATCCGAGTGTAAATTTTTCTTTTATTTCCCTTTATGTGGCCATGAGGTTTGATGTTAGCCCCGAAATATTGTTAGAGCCTTTCTCCATTTATACTCCCGTAGGTGAGTCAGTTGTGGCTAAAAGAGTCTATAGAAGTTGTACGATTTTGTTCTTTCCTAAAGTTACTCTATCTGATCTAGTTGAGCTTGAGATGACTGTTTTTGATGTTATCCTTAGTATGGATTGGCTATACGCATGTTATGCTTCTATTGATTGTAGAACCCGAGTGGTTAAGTTTCAATTCCTAAATGAGCCGGTCCTAGAATGGAAGGGTAGTAATTTCGTGTTCAAAGGTCAATTCATTTCGTGCCTTAAAGCTCAAAAACTGATTTCCAAGCTTTGTATCTACCATCTTGTAAGGGTTAGGTATGAAAATTCTAAAGCACCTACCTTAGGGTCAGTCCCTATTGATAATGAGTTCCATATGTATTTCCTAATTATTACCTAGTGTCCCTCTCAAAAGAGAGATTGATTTTTGTATAGACATTCTTTCGGGTACTCCACCTATTTCTATTCCTCCTTACTGAATGGTTCCGGTGGAATAAAAAGAGTTAAAGGACCAACTAAAAGACTTTTTAGACAAAGGTTTTGTTATACCAACTATATCCTTATGAGGTATTCCCATTTTTTTGTGAGAAAAAAAGATGGTTCACTACGTATGTGCATTGAGTACCAGCAATTGAACAAAGTGACCATCAAGAATAAATACCGAATTCCTAGGATAGATGATTTGTCTGACCAATTATAAGGGACAAGTTACTTCTCTAAGATTGATCTCCATTTCAGTTATAACCAACTAAGGGTGAGGGATTGTCATATTTCAAAAAGGGCATTTCGAACAAGGTATGTCCATTCTGAGTTCCTAGTTATGTTGTTCGATTTGACTAATGCCCCCGCGATATTCATGGACTTTATGAATAAGGTGTTCAAACAATACTTGGACATGTTTGTAATTGTTTTAATTGATGATCTATTGGTTTACTCTTGGAATGAGGAGGAGCATACTAATCACTTAAGGATTGTGTTGCAAACTCTAAGAGACTAGCAATTATTTGCCAAGTTCAACAAATGTGAGTTTTGGTTAAGAGAGGTGGCTTTTCTTGGAGACATTGTGTCTAGTGAAGGGATTATGGTTGATCCTAAGAAAACTGAGGCAGTTAAGAATTGGCCTAGACCATTATCGCCTTCTGATATTAGGAGTTTATTGGGCCTAGCCGGATACTATAAGAGATTTGTGGAAGCATTTTCATCGATCTCATCACCTTTGAATAAGTTGACTCAAAAAACGGTGAAGTTTCAATGGTCGGAAGCTTGTGAGAAGAGTTTCCAAGAGTTGAAAGATCATCTCACTACCACTCCTATCTTGACCTTGTCGGAAGGGTCCAATGGTTTTGTGGTGTTTTGTGATGCTTCAAGTATAGGCCTTTGTTGTGTTTTGATGCAACATGGTAAGGTAATAGCCTATGCTTCAAGGCAACTTAAGGTGCATGAACAGAACAATCCAACCCATGATCTTGAACTAACGGCGGTTGTGTTTTCTTTGAAGATTTGGAGACACTATATTTATGGTGTCCATATTGATGTACTCACTAACCATAAGAGTTTACAATATGTGTTTATGCAAAAAGCCTTGAACCTTCGGTAAAGGAGATGGATTGAATTGTTGAAGGACTATGATATCAGTGTATTGTACCATCCGGGCAAAGCTAATGTGGTCTCCGATGAAATATGTAGATTGTTCATAAGTAGTGTGGCATATGTTTAGGAAGGTAAGAAAGAATTGATCAAAGATGTCCGTAGATTGGCACGTTTATGTGTGAGGTTGGTTGACTACAATGATGGAGATATTCTATTTCATAATAGTTCAGAATTGTCTCTTGTGGCGGATGTTAAGGCCAAACAAGACCATGATCCGATGTTGGTTGAGTTGAAGAAATTGGTTACAAAAAAAGCCATTGGGGATTTCTCCCAAGGGGGAGATAGTGTGCTTTATTATCAAGGTCGGTTGTGTGTACCTAATGGTGATGAGCTAAGAGATTTGATACTGAATGAAGCTCATAGTTCTCCATATTCGATTTATATGGGATCTACTAAGATGTATTGTGATTTGAGCGAAGTGTATTAGTTGAATGGAATGAAGAAGTACATAGCGGGATTTGTAGTTAAGTGTCCAAATTGTCAAAAAGTTAAAGTTGAGCATCAAAGACCGAGAGGTCTAGCCCGAGACATTGAAATTCCTACTTGGAATTAGGAAGATGTGAATATGGACTTTGTAATGGGTTTATCTCACACTAAGAGGCAACATGATTCCATTTCGATTGTTGTAGATCGGATGACTAAGTCATCTCATTTTTTACTGGTTAAGACTTTTTATAATGCCGAGGACTATAATAATTTGTATATTCGTGAGTTGGTAAGACTTTGTGGTGTTCCCTTGTCTATTCTATAGGATGGAGGTACACAATTCACTTCATACTTTTGGAAGTCATTTCAAAGGGGGCTCGGTACAAAGGTTAAGTGAAGTACCGCTTTCCTTTCTCGAACCGATTGTCATGCTAAAAGAACGATCCAAACTTTAATGGATATGTTGAGGGTGTAACTCATTGATTTTAATGGGATTTGGGGTCAACATTTACGGTTGCTTGAGTTTTCCTATAACAATAGTTATCATTCTAGCATTCAAATGGCTCCTTTTGAAGAATTGTATGAAAGAAGATGTAGATCCCCGGTGGGATGGTTTGAATTAGGTGAGATGGCCTTGATTGGTCCATATTTGGTAATAAATGCCATGGAAAAGGTTAGAATCATAATAGAGAGATTGAAGATGGCTCAAAGTCTTCAAAAGTCCTATTCGGATGTTGGAAAGAGAGACCTTGAATTTGAGGTGGATGATTGGGTCTATTTGAAGGGTTCTCCCATGAAGGGTGTAATGCATTTTGGTAAAAAGGTAACTGCATTCGGCTATGATTTCACTCCATGTTGTTGCTGCCACATTCCAGATCCGGATACCATAGAGCACATTTTCAGCACTGGCCAATTCGCTAGGAATATTTGGCGCTACTTCTCAGATTCCCTAGGCATAAGGCATGAAGCCACACCCCTCAAACCTCTTGTTATGAGATGGTGGCTTCGTAAGTACCGCACATAAGCTAACAAACTTATCCTCCACTCCACCCTAATATTTATATGTTGGAATTTGTGGAAGAATAGGTGCGCTAGCAAATACGGGGGGAAGAGTTCTAGTTTGGCGAGAGTGAAATTTGCAGTTTTCAAGGACATCTCAAATCTCCTTAGAGTCGCGTACCTCTATATCCATTGGCCTTCGCACTGGATCCACACCATCTCCTGTATAGATAAGTGTACTCATGAGATGAAGATCACTCAAGTCTCGTAGATTAAGCCACAACTCGGTTTCGTCAAGCTGAACACTGATGGCAGTACGTTGGGTAATCCAGGGGCAATTAGGGGGGGGAATCTTAAGAGATCACATGGGTAAACTCATCTTCGCCTATGCCATACTGTTAGGAGAGGGAACCAACAATCAAGCCAAATAGAGGCGGCAGTTTATGGGCTTAAATGGTGCATTCAAAAGGGCTTTCAGCACGTTATCCTAGAAGTTGACTCGGTGTTGCTCACTAAATGGATCAATCATCAAAAGAAACCTCCATGGAGCCTTCACCAGGTAACTCATGACCTTGTTGTTATTTCTAAATTATTTGCTTTCTTTTCTTGCAAGCATGTATACAGGGAGGCAAACTTCACTGCGGATGCTCTTTCCTAGCACAGTCACACTCTTACCACTCCAGGCCACTACACCACCCTTCAGCAGCTACCTCCTGGTACTCGGGGATACTACATGCTAGATAGAGTCGGCCTGCCCAGCTTCAGACGGAGGAAGACCAAACGGATTAAAAAGCCTCCATGATCTACTATTTCATTTTGCATCCTTGGATTAAGCACCCAATTACAGTGTTTGTTATTCTCCATGTTATATCTTAGTTATGTTATTTGATGTCTCTCGTTTATGCTAATTTTGTTATATATAGCATTTATGAGGATTCATCCCCAGTTTTATTTAGATTTTTCCTTTATTTTTATGTAAAAGGAGAGTCTCCCCTATTTATGCTTTCCTAGTTTCTTTGTGTCAAGAGGAGTCCTCTCCTTTAGGTGCATAGTTTTTAGGTTTTCTTTTCATGTGCATGTATCGGGGATGAGTTGGCTGACCTTAGTAGGATGGCCGGCTTATGAACCACCATAAGATTGGAGGTTAGGTCTATGCCCCCTCCCTGTATTTTTTCTGTTTTATGTATAATACAGCCTGGGGGTGAGCGGCTTAACCCCTGGCCATGCATGAGAGATGGAAGCCTCGTGTAGGGTCTATTCCCCCCCAAAAAAAGATATCAAGAGAGATTTTGTATTCCCGATTTTGATGTCTTGAGAAAGGTGATATTGTCTGAAGCTCATAGTTTGCGGTATTATATTCATCCAGATTCCATAAAGATGTATAGATATTTGAGGGACATGTATTAGTGGAATGGTATGAAAAAGGACATTGCGGAGTTTGTAGCCAAATGTCCGAATTATCAACAAGTAAAGGTCGGGTACCAAAAATTGGGAGGTTTAGCTCAATATATTGAAATTCCTATTTGGAAGTGGGAAGACTTGAATATGAACTTCATTACGGGTTTGTCTTGTACATGTAGGCAACATAATTCGATTTTGGTGGTTGTTAACCGAATGACTAAGCCGATGAATTTTCTTTCCATTAAGACTTTTTATTCAGTCGAGGACTATGCTAGAATTTATATCCATGAGTTGTTTAAGTTTTATGGTGTTCCGTTATCTAACATTTCAGGCTGAGGTACTCAATTCACATCTCAGTTTTAGAGGTATTTCCAAAAGGGCCTTGGTACTGAAGTTAAGCTTAGTATGACTTTTCACCCGCAAACCAATGGTCAAGCCAAGTGTACTATTCAAACATCCGATGATATGTTGAGAGCTTGTGTCATTAAATTTAAGGGTAATTGGGATGATCATTTTCCATTGATCGAGTTTGCATATAACGATAGTTACCTTTGTAGCATTCAAAGGACTTTATTTAAGGCCTAATATGGTAAAAGATGTAGGAATCATATAGATTGGTTTGAAGTTGGTGAGGTTTCCTTTATTGGACCAAGTTGGAGCATGAGGCCATGGAAAATGTTAGACTCATTAGAGAGAGGTTGAAAAACACTCAAGGTCAACTAAAGTTTTATTCGGATTTGAGGAGAAGAGAACTTGAGTTTGAGGTCAATGACTGGGTTTACTTGAAAATCTCACCCATGAAGGGTGTAATGCATTTTTACTAGAATGGGAAGCCTATTCCCCGATACATAGGCCCATATCAAATCTTAAGACGGACTGGCAAGGTGGTATATGAGTTGAACTTACCCATGGAGTTGTCATTAGTGCATCCAACATTCAATGTATCATTGTTTAAACAGTAGCTTTTCGGATTCTGCGATACATCAAAACTTCGGTGATCCTAGCTTTATTGTGCCATTGGAAATTATTGGTATTAAAGAGAGTTAGTCTTATAAGGAACTTCCGATTGAGATTCTAGACCGAAAAGTCAGAAGGTTAAGAAACAAGAAAGTTGCATCCGTGAAGGTGTTGTGCAGGAACCAAGAGGTTGAGGGTGCTACATGGGAGGCTGAGGCTAACATGAAGAAATTCTATCCTCACCTCTTTCCTTTTGCTCTTAGCTGAGGTATTATGTTCCTTCATGACTCACTCCAATGAATTTATGCGTCCAAATCATTCTCATATTTTCATATGCATGCATGTTAATGAAATGAGTTTTAAAGTCATGATATAGCTTGTGACTGAATATTCCATGTTTTTATACATTTTGATGTGTTTTGATTCATGTTGGGTTTCTTGTATCATTCCCTACTTTATTCTTGCTAGCTTAAGTCCCATTCGAGGAGAAATGTTCCAAAGGGGGAGATATTGTAAGACTCGAAAGTTGGAAAGCTAAAATAAGGAGAAAATTTTCAGAGAAACAAGACTGTACAGACGCTAAGAGACTACCTATGGTCTGTAGGAAGTCCTACGAGTCGTAGACGGAAACTCAAAGGTGGCCTGGATCAAGTTGGAAATTTGGCTAAGTATAACTCGACCTACGATGTTGTCCTATAGATCGTAAGAAGTTTGACGACCCATAGGAAAGGGTCGTAGAGATTGGAGAATTTCAGGACTTTGGAACCCTGTCTACAAACTAGCAGGAAGGTCCATAGGTGGTTGAACAAGCCATAGGAGTGAATCGTATATTGAGGTTTAGAAACTCAGATCGACCTCTAAAGTTAGGGATTTTATTTACATATGACTGTGTATGACTTAATTGTGAGATAAGTTGAGACTTATATGTAAAACCCCAAAATTTTCTATGCAAAGACCCAAACCATTCTTCGTATGCATATAGGCCCGCACCTAATAAATTCTAATTGTAATATAATTATTATGACTGATTATTGAGTGTTTGAAGTTTATTTGATGTGAATTAGGCTCACAAGAATCCTCTAGCACAACGATGAGTTGAAAACTTCCTTACCGATTGAGTTTCGATAAAAGATTTTACTTGGGTCAACTTCAAACGATCATATCTACTAGAATATCAAGAGTTAGGTGTCCCATGACCTATCTCATTAAATGCCTTTGATTCTTCTTTCCAACACCACCAAGTTTTCCTCATTTCTGAGTTTGGAGTTAAATTTTATGACCATTTTACTAGAGGCTGCCAGATCATCAAGAGTTACGAATCAACTCTACGACCCATAGAGTTTTCTACGAGTCATAGGAACAATTAGTAGAAACCCTGAACACTTAGAAAAATTTCAATCTTTAGGGTCTTTTCTACGAGTCTTGATTACGACCAGTAGAAATTCTTACAATTCGTAAGAATGAGTCATAGACTTTAGTGTCACATTCTAGTAGATATTGGAATGTGCACAAAGTTCCTATGAATGGGTATTATGACCCGTAGAAAACATTAAGACCCATAGGAAACGGGTCTGTAGACCCTAAGCCCAACCTTTATAGAATCTTAGAGTGCGTTCTGCGATTAGTAAAAAAGTCAACGACTCATAGAATCTTGGTCGTAGACCCAAAATACATTAAACCATTGAGGTCCAATTTTTGGCCATAGTTTCTATGATTGGTCTTCTACGATCCATAGAAGGACCCATAGATGGCCAAAACTCAGTTTTAATGAGGGTTAGTTTGGTCTTTTTCCACTCTTCCTAAACCAAAACCCTAATGTTTTGGGACTATTTTGAGTCCCTTATAAGTATCCTAAACACATAATGCCTCATTAACACTTAGATTAATTGAGAGCAAGGTTTGGAGAAAAGAAAAAGACTAGGGTTCAAGTGTACACTTTCATCCTTTCAAGTTTAAACCATTCTCCGAGTTTCAGGTATGTAAGGCGAACTAAATATGGGACTATGTTCGTCCATGTGCCCTATATATTCTTTGAGTTGAATTGATCCTAGAGTAGAGTCCGAATGTTTGTATGATTTGAGTTTTTGATATATCTATAATTCTAGTGAGTCCTTATATATGTATATATATTCAATTGTGCCTTGATAATGTTGATGAGTTGAATATTTAGATAACTGTTCATGCTTTCATTTCCATGAACCCTAATTGAGTAATATTTTTATTACTTTACACAATGATTAAGTCTATAAGTTTGATTGGTGAATGTTGAGTAAGGATGAGTCGAATTGAATTGGTATAGTAGAAGTCTTTACATTTATTGTTATTTCTGAACTTGAATATTTTGGAGTCTAAATGATTATTGATTCAAAGTCTTGATGAGTCTTGAACGAGTATCAACAAGATGTCTAAATTAAAGAATTGATGAATGATATGAAATTGAGTTGACTTTAGTCCAATGTGACTAGACGAGATGATTTCCATGATCTGATTTGATTTGAGTCTTATGAGCATATTGAGTCTTGGGAGGAGTATCGAGCACTGAATTGACTAAGAGTAATTAACAACTCAAACTCAATAAATTACGTAGCCGGCGTAGGAGAGGATTGAACCTTAAAATTGGATGTTTCCTTTTTTCCCCAAAATGGGGCTTGATTGATTGATTGTGGATCCAAGATTGGTTGATTCATCCCTTATCGTAAAAAATTACTAAATGGACATGGCAATAACGTCGGCTAGTTGTACATCACCGGCTCATAGATGGTGACTGTCGTTTAAGAGAAACTCCCAACTTTTAAAATGAATAGTTGATTGGATGAGTTATATTTTCCCGAGTCTAAATCTCTTTCAATGCATTGTTTACCTTAAGCTTGCATACTGATTGAGTTGAGTTGATTATTGATTTAGGTCCATTTAGTTGAGTTGGTTGATTTTGAGTCTGTTGATTGTATTACCTTTTCCTGCTATTTTATATACTCGCACATTCCATGTATTAATAATATTTAGCCTGCATCATTTCATGATTCAGATATAGGTGTTAGAAATCCTCAACGGGCTCATCGTTGAAGATCACTTCTACACTCATATTTGGTGAGTCCTCCTTGCATCCAGAGGCACTCTTGATTAGTTATCTTTTCTTTTGAATATTTCTTTATGGGTAGCCATGGACTTGTCATTGGCATCTTCCTGATAGTATTAGAGTCTTCATAGGCAGATAGTGATACTATTTAGTTATTCTCTTAATTTTCAAAACTATTCTTTGATATGAAGTTGATCTAAGATTTATTTTAAATACGTTATTTTTCTCGAAATGTTGATTTGGTAGCCCACAAAAATATCATTTAAGTTTATGTTGAGCTTTCCACTGAATGAATGAATGTGTGATTGAACCAAGTGGTATTCTTGGGGACCAACAATGGTCTTCGAGTTACGGTCACACCTACGCTACCCTCTTGGGGAGTGGCACTATAATCATATATTCTATGTACTGACATCATTCTATGTTGCATGTTTTAATGATGCAGATTCAAGTTTTCAGGATCGATAACTGACACATCATTTGGATCACTTTCATCTAGCTTTGGTGAGACCTCCGTACTTTTGGAAGTCTCCAATTTATCTTGAGTATTAGCAGTTAGTACATGGTGTTATTATAGTATTAATGTAGCTTAGGATCTTATCCCAGTAACCTATCTTTAGTATATTAGAGGCTTCATAGATGAGTAAGTTGATTTATAGTTTTCAAAATTAGTTTTCTAATGATCTTCTAGGTCATTTTTGTGTAAATGCCTTTTTTCATCATTTAGAGCATTCCTATAGAGACTTATTATTTTTGTAATGATCCTCCCGGTCATTTTTATGTAAATGTCTTCTTTTCATCATTTAGAGTGTTCCTATAAAGACCCCAAATCATTTATGACTTGCTGACACTGACAGCTTGGTCAAATGGTCGTTTATTTGGTTTTAAGCAAGTTTATATGTTTTGGAGCTTTTGAAAGGTGAAAAGTTGACTTCATTCAAAAAAACAGGTAAACAGGCTTAGAATGGAATGCAAACTATTCCATTAGCTTTAGGATATTGAATTTGGTTTTGGAATGACCCTTTGTACGCTTTTAGAGGCTTCCGGGATAATTTCGAGCCCCTTGATGATTTTGGCTAAAATTACACTTGGATGTGGGATTCACTTTTTTTAGATGACCTCTATTGAAACTTTTGACATCACTATTAAGTCTAGAATGTCGAATTTGGTGTGGTAGCATACCACTTTTGCATGCACGGGATTTAAGCAAGCCGTTTTAGCAGCCCTAGCCTTCGCTTTAGCAACCCTACGCTTTAGCAGCCAAGGGCTCACTTTAGCAGGCCTACCTATCTGTGGTCCTACCATTTAAGACACCCTGGATTCACCTTAGGGCCCCCTACTTTAGCAGTTAGGGTCTCACCTACGTGAGGCTCGCCTGTTTGAGGCCAACCACTTTAGCAGCATTAGTGGCCGCCTTTGTTGCACATAAGGGACTGTTACGACCATTTTTAGGGATGTGTTCTCATAGTTTGGAGTATCAATTTGAATTCTTTGGAGCTCAATTCTTGGTGGAATTTGTATGTTGTTGCTGGAAAATGTTGGAGCATAATGTGGGGACCCTTGGGGAGGCATTATACCTTTGTTTCGTAGTTAATGTATTTCTGCCTTAACCTCTCCTTGGCTTTTAATGGAGTTTATCTTGGCTAATTATTGCATTGGATATTCATGTGCATTTTGATCCCTAAATTGTGTTCCTTTTTGGGACATAATTTATGAGAGCTAATTAGGACCTTTTGACGGAATCAATTTTGATGTAGGTCCCACTTTCCCATTTTAGACTCCATAATTAGACCGTCTTCTTTCTAAGTGAATTTAGTGTTTAAATGACCATATTAACATTCTGATCTTATAATTGATAGGGTGACAACATTCAGAGGTTGTATAGAAAGGAAAAGCTTTAGACATATAATTTGGAGAGCTCGCGGTAGGCCTAAAGGTAGGCTATGCTTCACATCTGTTAGATTGATCTTGAATATATACATGTATGTTGATATGTGTGAATTTGGGGATGGTACCTAGTTGATCCTGCTTGGATTCTTAGAATCCTTGTTTTAGGCCTATTTGGGATTATTAACATGTTGTTATCTCTACTTGTTCATCCTTACCGTTTGGTGTGACCTTTTATGGGATGTTATTGATATTGAAGCATGTTTGGCGTTAGTCTAGGTTATGACCAGTGCTTGTCTTAGAAATGCATATTTTTGAGCCTTTGTGGTTCATGGTTTTGAATTAGGACCATTTGATGGTTTAGATTTGATCCTGTTCGGGCTTGGAGTGTTCTTTGGACTACCTGGATGTGGATAGCGTCCCACGATGACTTGTGTTGATGGTTGATATGGAAATCTTCCATAGTCCTTTATTGGTTCATTTGGGAGGTTTCATCTCCGATTCTTCTAGCATGTTATCCTCTACAGAGTCGATACCTAGCGTCCTAACTCTATTGGTTCATTTGGGAGGCTTGATTCGTGGTTTGAGGTTCGATTTCTATACTTTCTAGTTAAATGGTTCGTTATCCTCTACGGAGTTAATACCTTGTAGTCTGATACTATTGGTTCTTTTGGAGGTCTTATCCAAGGTTTGAGGTTTGGGCTATGCACCTTTCAGCTCTAGACTGACCAGGTTTTCTTCTCATAAGTCTCATAGCAGTTATGTGTACCTATCAGGCTTATGGGGGTCGTTTGAGTTTTACTTAAGCTTACACATGAGTGTACCTTCTAGGCTTATAGGAGCAAAACTAGGTTTAGTTATATGTACATACTTCTTTTCCATCCGCAGTACACTCATGTGCATTCCTTCTTGATTTTCATTCTTTGACCTCTTTTTATGTTAAATTCTAGCATTTCATATTACATTTACTTTTCCTGATTAGCTGGCCTATGATGCCTATTGAGTACCTGTTATTTTGGTACTCATACTACACGCTGCATCTATTCTTTTATGCATGTCCAAGAACCATCTACCAGCGTTGAGTTTGAGAAAGCAGTTGTCACATTCGGAGGCGAAGGTGAGCAGATGGCATCTTGGATCATACCTATCTCCTATATAGTTGACCAGTCTTCTGCATTGTGAGACAAGCCTTTACTTTTGTGGTCCAGTTTTGGGACTTGTGTTCCTTTTGTAGTAGTTGATCTTTATATGTGACTTCCAAGTTCTTGGAGGGATCTTTTTATTGTATATATGTTTTTGTTTGCTTCCACTTTGAATCTTCTGTTAATTTAGCAAATTGCTTGTTCTTATTTAGCTTCTACTTTTAAAGCCATTACTTGTAGTTACCGATTACAAGTTGGCTTACTATTGGTGGGTTATAGTAGGTGTCATCACAACTTGAGAAATCAGTTCATGAAAGTTTTACAAACATATATATTATTATGATTTTTCGATTTTAAATTAAGTTGTTGAGTATTTTTTCTAAATTTGTTACATGCTCATATTTTAAAAGCTTCCTCATAATTGTTATAACATTCAATGTAGTTTTTTTTTTATGGGAACAGACCCTACATGAGGCTCCCACCTCTCGTGCACAGTCAGGGGTTGAGCATCACCCCCAAGCCTTAACATAAAATAAAACAGAAAAATACAAGGAGGGGGACATAAACCTTACCTCCGATCCTATGTTGGTTCATAAGTCGGCTAACCTATTAAGGTCGGCTAACTCATCCCTGTAGCAAAAGGAGCTATCTATAACTAGAAAGCAATAAACCTATGAGAAGACTCATCCCGATACAAGTCGACTAAGAAAGCATAAATGAGGGAGACTCTCCCCTTCCATGAGAAGACAATAAAGTAACCTACACTAGTCCTATTCAACTATGCTACGTACCATACATAGCTAAATTGAGGAAGAACAAGTATATGAACCTTCTATCTCGCATGGGGTGAAGAAGCTCTTTTCATCTTTGCCCTTTTTCGTCTCATCGTACCAAGTAAGTCTAAGGGAAGTATGCAACAGCATCACAATCATGATTATCAACTAAGGAGGATGAAACGAGAGGAAGTATATAGAGCTATAATAACCAGCAACGTTGGAGTTGTTGTTGAGAAAAGGAGTGACTGAAGAGCAGCAAATTGTAACTTGTAGGTGATGCAGCCATGGCATGAGCAGTTGCTTGGGTGTTTCCTTGCATTTTGCATGATTGTACTTGCATACCCACAAACAAACAAACAAGGAGCTCAAAGTGACTTGGAGCTGCTGCAAGAAGGCCCCTGCATGAATGGTTGTTGTCTCCCTTTGTTTGGTTCTTTGTGGACCTGCACAAGGAAATAGCCAAGGAAGCAAACCAGTGTATGGGGGTTCTGTGGTGCCCATTGGAGGGCTCCTCAATTGCAAGTAGATGGAAGTTGAAGATTGTTGGTGTTGGATTGTTGTAGTTGTAAGGTTTCTGCTGTATCTTCTGAGCTCCAAGGTGCTGTGGCTGGTTGCAACTCCTCTTGTTGATGGTGTTTGTAGCTGCTGCATTCCACAGCTGTGAATTTGTTGTTGCTTCCAATCAAATTCAGCTTCAGCACTCTGTGGCATGATATCTGCAACTGCAGCTTCATGGATTTTGCAGCTTCTGATGTTCCAATAGCCTGCATACTCAAATAAACAACCACACAAATAAGAACAATGGCCTCCCAGATTAGACTCCTATAATGAGTGTTGATGGGTGCTGCTGCTGCCAGGAGGTTTAATAGATGGTGCCTTGGATATTGGAGGGTTCTTGTGTGCCTGCACAGAATCCAGGAGGGCTGTTGCACGTGTTGTAGCATGGTAGCTATTGGCTGCATCTACATGTGCAACCATACACTTTGTAATCCCTGCATCTGCAAAGAAAAACAACCCTGTTGCCACTGTTGTTGCTGCAGCTGTAGCCCATCTGTTGCAGGTCTGTCTTGATGTTGCTTTATGTTCTAGTGAGTGGTTGTATGCTGAAGTACTTGTTCTTGGGAATTGTAGTTGTGTATTGTACCTGCACAAGTAAAAGAACAAGAAGAAAAGTACCTCCAATACTCCTGCACAGCAAACACTGTGTTGTGGTTCTGCAGGTCCATTGTGGACTTGTAGTTTGTCCTTGTATGCTGCATGTTGTTGGAGTTTTTGTGTGTTGTGGCTTGTAAACATGTCCCCAACTGTAACATGCTTTAATGTATCTCCAGATACCTGCAAATGCATAGAGACAAGCCAACAAGACCAAAAACAAATAGACACCAACCTCTTCATTATGCTTACGTCGGCTAACTTTTTCAAGGTCGCTCGACTAACGTTTCCAATTATCCATTTGAGGTGGAACTTATTGGGCCTTGTAGTTACTGTATTTTCTGTGTTCTTGCAACATTTGGAGGCCTTTTGGACAAGCTGGAAGCTCCAATTAGTGAATTGCTCCATTTGAAGACTTAAGTCGGCTAACTTTTTCAAGGTCGCTCGACTAACGTCTCCAATTATCCGTTTGGGATAAAACTTCTTGGGATTTGTAATTACAGTATTTTCTATGTTCTTGCAACATTTGGAGGCCTTTTGGACAAGCTGGAAGCTCCAAGTAGTGAAGTGCTTCATTTGGAGAGTTAAGTCGGCTAACTTTTTCAAAGTCGCTCGACTAACGTCTCTAATTATCCGTTTGAGGTAAAACTTCTTGGGCTTTGCAAATACTGTATTTTCTGTGTTCTTGCAACATTTGGAGGCCTTTTGGACAAGCTGGAAGCTCCAAGTAGTGAAGTGTTCCATTTGGAGACTTAATTCGGCTAAATTTTTCAAGGTCGCTCGACTAACATCTCCAAATATCCATTTGAGCTGAAACTTCTTGGGCTTTGCAACTGCTGTATTTTCTGTATTCCTGCCCAGTTTGGAGTCAATTTGAAGTTGCATGATGCTTTTGTTGGGGGCTGCAGCTGTGGCCTGTGCTGGAATTTTGATGGCTGTTGCTGCAGCTATAGTCCATCTGTTGCAGGTATGTCTTGATGTTACTTTATGTTCTAGTGAGTGGTTGTATGCTGAAGAACTTGTTCTTGGAGATTGCAGTTGTGTATTGTACCTGCACAAGTAAAAGAACAAGAAAAATTATGCACAGCAAAAACTGTGCTGTAGTTTCTCCTTGTATGCTGCATGTTGTTGGAATTCCAAGCTCAGTTGCTGACACTCCAGCACCAGCCACTTCATGTAAGTTCTGGTTGCATGGAGGAATTCCACAAGCTGCAAGCTCCAAATGGTAAAGTGCTCCATCATGCCACTGCTGTAATATGCAGCACACATAGCTGGCCCTCCAACTGTGGATTGATATGTTGCATGTGTACAAGTTCCTGCACAGTCAAAAAGTAGAAGGAAAGGAAAGAAAAAGAAAAAGGCTACTCTAATCCTAGGTAGGTAAGATGCAGGGGAGACTCTCCCCTTTACAATGGTCCTAACTGTAGAACCTTCAAAGTGGTTATCACTAGTCATATTGATATCCAATTTGAAGAGTAAGTTAGAACATTGAAGATAAAAATAGTTCAAGGAGGTTGTTTGATCCTTTTTAATCTTTTTCTCCTGAAGCTTGCCATCCCTATCTTGTCCAGCTTGATGTAGCCCTTGGTGCAAAATTCTCATAGGATTTCCTTCCATATGCCTATCCCAACATGTTTTAACAGTATCCAGGAAGGTATCAATATCAGCCACCTGCAGCATTTTTTCCCAAAGACTTCTTCTCAAGTAATCTTTACACTTGGCATAGACAAATGTAATAGTGTGAGAATTGGGGCTAGACACATGTTTAATATCACAAGTGACCTGTTGTTCATCCTGGTCTCTAATGTGACAGTCCATATCCTGATTCCAGAATAGCCAAATCTTGTTATTAGGATTATGACAGGCATTATTCATTCTAAGCTGATTTTTGTATTGGTTGATCTGTGATTGATGAGCAAATGGTTCAATAATTGCCAACATAGAGAGACTATGATAATCCTTGAGTTTTTGGAGTCTATCCAAAGCACCTTGAGTATCAATACTCCTTGCATTCCAGCATATTGTATTCATCATCAAGGTTTCATGGATTTGGACCTTGTTTTGATGCCACTCTTACAAGTAGCATTATCTGAACTGGTGGAGATGTCTTGTTTCTTTTTCTTCTTGTTCTGATCTTGCTGACCCCTGGGTGATAAACCCTTCTCTTCAGTGACCTGCAGCACCTCCTCCTGTATTGTAGTATCTGTGATATCCTCCAATGCTCTAAAGGGAGAGGCACTAGTTTCCTCATCCTCATCTTGAGATTGTTCCCTTTGGTCCAGATACTCTTCATCTTCAGATTGAATAGGTCTGTATTCATCCTCATTGTCATCTGATATGGCTCTCTTATTAAGAACACACACTTCAGTAGAACTGGATTGAATTTGAAGAGGTGTCACATGAATCCCTGCTTGTTCATCAACCAACACATAGTTCACTCTGTGTTGTGTTTTTCCAGACAGAGATTTTTTTTGTTTCTGAGCTAACTTTTTCTTCATTGCATCCCTCTTCTTTTACTCAGAGATAGAGTATATTTATTATTCAGGAGCTTAGTAACTGCACCCATATTTCCTTCACAGCTATTTGGAGATTCTGCACCTCCCTTATCCATTTCAGTGAGCTATAACCTGTCTTCTGGAACTTGTTGAATATCATCTTGTTGCCATTGCATAGAGGACCTTATTTCTGCTGGAAGAGTGTTGACAGGGGTTCTCGGATCTTTTCTATGTTCAGCCAAATTTTCCTTCCCCTTGGTTTCCCCTTCCTGCAGATTAGTGGTTTTCTCCTGTATTCCCCCATCCTCACCTCCACAGACTTCATCAGCCACAACAGTAATACCATTTAAGACATTAAAGTAATTGGGGGAGCCATGGGGGTGTGGGAGCATTGAGTCAATACCTGGGATTTTTCCATAGGCATTGTTGCATTCCACATTGTTCACAACAGTACTTGGTGCACAAATAGCTGTAATATTTTGCTCTTTTTGTTTGTCTGCAGGTCTGCTACTTCCAGTACCATGTAGAACCTGCTGTATAGGCTTATGGGGGATGGGATCCAATGTTGTATGGGGAGTAGGGAGTAAGCTCTGGACTCCAGAGTCTACATTACAAGTTTGGTTAGTACAAGTATTAAATTTAGAGTTATTAACCATACCTGCCTGCTGTGGAGTTTTCCCTTCTCTGCTGCTGCTGATATTATGCTGGTGGGGTGCTGAAGTTTCCCCTTTTGTCATATATACTTGTGTTTTATGTTGTTGTGGTTGTTGGTGGTGGTGTTGTTCTTCCTTTTTACCTTTCCTCCTTTGAATTTGCCAACCTGCATGTTCTTGGTCTCTTTTTTCAGCTGCAGCCCTGCTAGTATTTTGTTGTTCCTTACTTTGTTTGTCTTCTTCGTGCTTTAGCTCATTTTTCTGTTGTTCCTTATTCTTGTCAGTGCTGTCCTTATCTTTGTGTCTTGCTTATTCTTCTTGAACTTGCTTTTTCTGCTTATCCTCATCCCTTCTTTTAACAGTACAAACATGAATGGTGTGACCTTAATGTTTGCAGTGTTGACAGTAATCTGGCACCCCTTCATATTGAATAGACTGCCACCTTCCTGCTCCATTTTCATCTTCACCATAGCCCATCCATACATACTGTGGTCTTTCTTTTGTAAGGTCAATTTGTAATTTGACTTTGGCAACACTACCCCTTGTTTTCTTGTAGGTTGCCAAATCCAAGAACAACACCTTTCCAATTGGGGACAGTAAAAGGGTTACCACTTCAAGATGATAACAGTGCCAAGGTAGTTCTGGTAATATAGCCCATATAGGAACTAGAGAGGTTTCTTCTTCAGGCTTGAAGGTGGGGGTCCATAGCTGGAGTCTCATAAGCTGTCCATTTATGTACATTCTTCCTTTGGACCATACAGTAGAGTGATCATATTCATTGTCCAAGTCTATGTACAGATGCCTAGAGTTAAAATGAGTAATTTTCACTCCTCCTCTGAGCTCTGTTTGCAAGATGAATTCCTTTCTAATGGTTTCTATCTTAGGCATAGTATTAGTGAATTTTCCTATCAGTGTATACTTACAATAACTAGCCAATTTCACCAAGAAATCTTCTTCTGTAAATACTATAGCTGGATAGCCTTGTTTTGTAGTAATTTTAGGGGGTGTAATATCAATAATGGCTGTTTTAATGGCTTCTTGGGCTCTCAGCTTAGTAGCCAAGGTCTGATGGATGACAGGATTTGGAGGGGTTGGAATATTAGTATTGGGATGCTTGTTTTGTTTGACATGTAACTGATTAGTAGGGGACACCACATGATTAGTAGAAATAGAAGTATTAAAAGTTGGAGCTCTAAGTTGGTTTGGATATTTGGGACCTAAATTGCTTCCAGTATTCATAGTAGCAGATTTATTATTGGATTTGAAAGCATCAAAGTTATTAGACACTTTCATTGGGTTACTATTAGGAACATAAGGTTTTTGGACATGTTGAAATTTCACATTGAGACCCCTGTTCAACTGGGCAGTTTGTTTGGTTTTTTCAACATTTCCAGGTAATATGTTCCCCTGCTCCTTGTGTTTATCAACAAGATCAACATCAACATTGTGAATAGAAGTCTGCAGTACTTCATTATTCTTGGACATAACAAGATGCATATCAGTAGACTTAACAGTAGCTGCATTAGCTATATTTTCTTTTTGAGTATTATTATCAGTTAGACTAACTTCATGAAATTTGACAGTATCAATATGCATTTGATCAACATTGTGATTATGACTAGTACGTTCTATTATATATTGATTGAAATAGTTAGAGGACTTACCTGGAGGAACCACTGTAGGGGCACTGTTCCCTTGCTCAACAACGAAATTCCCCTTCGAATTTTCTTTGGGGACTTGATCATACTCTTTAATGCCTTCCAATGTTCCCATTCTATTTTCTTGTTGGTCATATTTATCATGATCCATCGCACCAGTTACAAATTCAGATTGAAGAACACTGTCACAGTGTTCTTCATTAAGATGAGTGTCTTTGCGACTTTTTGAGTTTGAGCTTGTTGGTTGTGATTCGAGGCACTCTATATAGCTTGGGAACCTCCTAACACCTTGATGGACCTTTTGGAATTGGTATTGTGCCAATTGGTTCACCGGAGCTCCGGCACCCCCAAAGTCGTCTTGACGACTTTTTGAATTTGAACTTGTTTGTGGAGATTCGAGACATGTTTTATTGTTAGAATGCCTCTCCACACTGTTACGCACCTTTTGGTATTGGTCTTGGATGAATTCAGTCACCGGAGCTCCGGCGACTCCATTGTTGTCAGAGCTCAAATGGGAATTCGAAACAATTGGAGTATATTCGAGTTGGCGCTCATGGCTAGGAGGATGGGAAATAGATTGAGGATCATTTTGGTATTTATCTTGTTCAGTTTTGTTCGCCGGAGCTCCGCCGCCGACGCCGAACTGTTCGCCGGCGATGATTTCGCCGGAGATTTTTGTTCCCTGAGGGGCGCCATATCCTTGAGAACAAAGCCCAGGTGGTGCGATGGCTCGAATGTCGCCGGAACCACCTAAAACGTGAAGGCGCAGTGGTTGCACAGTGGTGTCAATATGCGCCTCTTCATTGCTCTCAATCTGGACTATTTTTGTGTCGGATTTTTGCACTGTATGTAGTATATGAGATGAGGATGCAGCTCCTATATTACTTGTAACCTGCAGCAATCCACAATTTTTCAAAGCAATAATTTTTTCTGCATTCAGCAGCTCCTCCCGAGAAACTTGAAAAGTGATCTCTTCAGTATTTTGGAGATTTGAGGAGCTGTAGATGGAATCTGTTAACGTGGTAACTTTTGTTGTGTTCGTCTCGACGGAATCTACAGTTCCATCTTTCGAACGAAATTTTTCAGCATCAGGAGGTGGGTCCCACCCCATTTCCGTTTTTGTGACTAAATTGCCCTTTTAGGGAGCCTTTTACTAGAGAGATGTTGTATTTGGGAGGAATTGTGTGTTTGAGTCTGGGTTTATAACATTCAATGTAGTAGTAAGCCATACCAAGGATTTGTTTGGAACCAACAATGGTTCTGAGTGTTGGCAAGGCCCAGGGTGTAGACTCAGAGCGTGATAGTAATTCAGATAAATTAACTAAATTGTTAAGTAAAATCAAGCCCTAAAATATTGATATCTGAAAACTTCATTTTGTGTGATTTTTGCTTGTTATTTTCTTGTTTTATTACATTGTAGTAGTTATAAAAATACAAATAAAACTTTGAGAAATTTCTTGAACAATTGATAAAGGTTGACCTAATTTAATAAACAGATGATAGTAATTAGTTCTCAGAACAATACTCGACTCACACGTTATTACTTTATTGATCGTGTATATTTGCGTGTGTGATTTAAGTAAACATTTATCATTGATGTAAAATCATCTTTTCCCTTTACTTTTTTCTTTATTATTTCTTCTCTTACTACTAAAAATACTGCTCAAATTGACCTAAAAAATAGACTTCAAAATATGTCAAAAAAGCGACCTCATAATATATACTAATTGAAAAGTTTAATATATGTTTTATAGTTAAATTAAATAAAAATTAATAACTTAATTATATCTTTCATAATAAATTGTAAAAATTATGACTTGTTTAAATAATACGATTAGTAAAATGAAGCATTGATGATGAATTTCTTTACTAATTTGACATTCCAAAGCTTTTTTGAATTTTTTTTAATCAAAGACTTCTTATATAATATGAAAAAAGTACTTCTCAAATAATGTTTCCCAATACAAACTACAACTTTTCAACAATATTTTCCCAAAAATGTTAAGTTAACAAACTATGCCAAGCATAGAAGCTTTGCAAATAACTATCAAATATTATTAGGTTGTTTGACTAAATCTTCTAAATTTAACTTACTTTTTATATATAATATTTCTCAAAAAAATTTAACAAAAAATATTTTGTTGAAAAACTTTTGAAAAATTATTTCTGCTGCTCTTCAAAAACACTTATTTCCTCTCAAAACTTGTCTTACACTTCGAGTTTTACAAAAATAAAATAAATATTTTTGACCTCTCAAAAAATGTAATCAATAAAAATCAATAGCTGAGAAGCAGAGTCCTCTTCTAAGTCTAACCATTTAATCACAATTTTTGAAACATCCCGTGGCATTTTAGGCTACTACTAAATCTGTTCTACTAACATTTTTTGCAAAAATTCAAAACATGAGGATATTGATTATTTTGATTTTGTAAAATAAAAACTAGGAGCAATTAAGGTGGGATAGATGATATTTCGTTATATTTAACGAAAAATTTTGTATTTAAGTTTAGAAACGAAGAAATTACTCTTGATAAGGTAAGACTGCGTACAATAGACCCTTGTGGTCGGACTCTTCCCCGAATTCTGTGCATAGCAGGAGCTTTAGTGCACCGGGTTGCCCTAAAGAAGCACCTTCTCCTTTATGGACTTTATGAAGAGAAAATATTAATTAATCGGGGCAATGGGTATAAAAAAAAGAACAATCTACTCTTATAACAATCAAACATTTTTACTTAAGAACCAATGATTTTGAAACGATACTATAAAAACGGAAAAAAGTAAGTTAACAATAATTAGGAAATTATTTTAGGTAGAAAAAAAGAAAATCATTTTTTCCCAAAAGCTCTAAGAAGAGAAAAGAAGATAATTAGAGAGAACATTTACTAGACATCAAATACACTTATATTTGAGAATTATTTTCCTAGTACATGAATTCCCAAATATTTGAAGGACAAATGAAAAAAAAATCATTTGTTACAAATACTATATTAATAATATTTCAGCAAAAAATTGTACGTGTAATTCATCAAAAATTCAGTCCAAAATGAGCAAATATATATGTTATAAAAATGTATGTTACAGAATTTCATTCAGACCAATGATATAGGGCAGATAATCACTATGTCATTGCATCAGTTTCGTATAGGCTTGCATTAATAGATGTTGACCTCGCATTTTTGTGAGCCTCGTCCAGATAAAATTGCTGCATCCTTAGTGGTAGGATAAATTTTTAACTTCACGTCCCAACATGAAATAGTCATTCTACACTTTTCTGACCATCCTTCTCCTGGAAAATATTTAACCCATCCAAGAATCATCACATTTACAAACATTGGCAGTTTTGAATTCCAACTCCTTGAAATGGCTCCAGAAACATATTCATCTGTTGGTATTCCTGCAGAGGCAAATGTAGCATCAACAAGTTTTGTGGTGTTTATCCCTTGGTAGAACCCGGGTAACGTTGTCGCTGAAATAATGTTATTTTCGTATAGAAGTTGATGACAGAATTCTCATAATAGAAGTCATTTGTTAACTTTGACTTATAGCTACGGTTGTTAACCATCATGGTGATGTTCCAATTCCCATTCAATTGCATATTTGTTATATTTAATAAGGAACAGAGAACCTCTAGCTTGTCCACCATGAAGTCATGTTGCAAGTTCTTATCATTTCTACGCATGATTGAATCAGCTATGGCGTATACCATACATGAACCCAACATGAACACAAGGAGGGCTAACATAAATTGATCGAAACCTCTATTGTTGCCGCCCTCGTCCATGTTTACTGTCGTTGTCGTTGTCGTTGTCATTGTCGTGTGTAGGCATGATTTAACCTCGGTTTCAAGAGGAGTGTTAATTTGATCTATTGGCTCTTGCGTTGCAACGCTAGTATACGTACCTTCTTGTTTTGAACTAGTTGTGTACATGGTTTAATTAATTGATTCAAACATGCATGCATATGCAAATACAAAGGAAATTCAGCTTTATCAATTATATATGTAGGTTTCACTTTGCTCAGAGAAATATGTGGACTCCAATAGAAAAGATAGGGATGTGAATGAGTGGCTAAAAACTAATAATTAGCCCAAATAACGGTACGATAAATTTCTTGTGAATACACAATTTAATATACACTTGTGCACAGAAAATAACTTATCTAGAATTATTTGAGGTCAATTAAATTCTTTACACATTTTATTTTTGTCCTTAATTCTGCTTTATGGCGGCGGTAACCTTGTATTGTCATCCAACAAAAAGTACTAAAAGGAGGGGGAGCTTATTTGCCAACCCTCTTTAAATCCCTTTCAATGTAATCTCTCAATGCAGTTATGATCTTGGAGGCACGATAATTCAACAAAGTTTGTGGCTTATAAGCTAAACTGTAAGAGGAGACTTCAATCTACATCTATATTATATTAAAAATAAAAAAATTTAAATTTAAAAGTTAAATAATTTAAATACTCTTTTAAATAGTTTAGATAATCTTTTTAAAAAAAGATAAAAATCTTCTGTATTTACACTACTAAAAAATTGCCAAAAAACGACAGAACAAAAAGCGACGGACTGCATCGCAAATAAAATGCGACGGAGAAAACGACGTTGTCCGTCGTTTTTATTTATTTTTAAATTTTTTTTAATAGGAGCGACAGACAGTGACGCCTAGTCCGCCGCTTATTTTGGCAGGTTTTTCCGCTAAAATTAAATATTATTTTTATATAAATATTTTATATATTTTATTAAAAAATAATTATTTATAAATTAAATATTACGACGCCGTCCGTCGCTTTTATTTGTTTTTTAGTTTTTTTTAACGTAGCGACGGACGGGATCGCTAAATCCGTCGCTACTGGTCAAAATATTTGGTCAACATATTTAAAATAGCGATGGACGGTGTTGCTTTGTCCGTCGCTTTTTGGTCAAAATGGCGGTCAATATTTTTAAAAAAGCGACGGAATTAGAGACGCTGTCCGTCGCTTTTTGTTAAATATGTTCAACATAGAACATATTTTTTTTCAGTTCTCTCTCTTTCTAAACTCTCTTTTCTCTCTACCTTCTCTCTAAAATCCGTCGCCTCCCACCGCCGTCCCACCATCCCCTTCTCTTTCCTCCGTCAGTCAATCGCCGCCGCTGCCGTCTTGTGGTGCTTTAGGACTATTATTCATTTTTAAGAGGTTAGGGCTTAAACCTAAAACTAAATTTTAATTTTTTTTATTTGTCATTTGTTAATTAGTTGATTACTTTTAGTTTGTTGTAGTTCATTTGTATATTGGATTGTAAAATTAGTGAATGTAGTTATAGTTTTGATTTTAGGGCTTAATTGAGATTTGGGTTGTTGAATTAGATTGTAATTTTTTTAGTAATTTGTGATTTTGGTTAGTTAATTAGGTGATTACATTTAGTTTGTTGTAGTTCATTTGTATATTGGATTGTGAAATTAGTGAATGTAGTTATAATTTTGATTGTAGGGCTTAAGTTAGATTTGAGTTGTTGAATTAGATTGTAATATTTTTTAGTAATTTGTGATGTTAGTTAGTTAATTAGTTTTTGCCATTTAGTTTGTTGTATTTTATTTGTATATTGGATTGTAAAATTAGTGAATGTAGTTATAGTTTTGATTTTAAGCTTTAAGTTAGATTTGAGTCTTTTGACTTAGATTGTAAATTGGATAGTAATTTGTAATTTAGTAGTTACTTAATTAGTTTATTTCATTTAGTTTGTTGTAGTTTGTTTGTATATTTGATTGTAACTTAGGAAGTTTTGAAGTTTGAAACTTAAAGAAAAATATTGGAACTTAATTAGAGGCTTGAGTTTTAGGACTTTAGAACTTATAATTAGAATAATTTAGATACTTGAATTTTAGGATACTTCAATTTAGAAGTTGAACTTAATTAGAACTCTGAAGTTGAAATTTTTGTTTACTTTAGAAATCTTGTTGAGGTTAAACTTCCTTTTGAACTAATTAAGCTAATGTTGAACTTTAGAATAACTTAGATACATGAATATAGGAAATTTTGAAGTTCGAAACTTAGAAAAATATTGGAAATTGGATACTTGAATTATATATAGGACTTTAATTTAGAACTTATAATTAGAATAACTTAGATACTAATTTTGAACTTCAGGTTTGTATAATATTTGAAATCTTTAGACTTTAGAACTAATTAAGCTAAGTAGAGTTAGATATTTAAAGTCATGAAGTTGAACTTTAGAACTTTTGAAGTTAAACTTAGAAATTTTTTAGGTTTGTATAAAATTTGAACTCTTTAAACTTTATAGCTAGTTTGAATAACTTAGATACTTGAATTTTAGGATATTTTAATGTATAACTTCAACCTGAATGTCATGAGGTTTGAAACTTAATTTTTACTTGAATTAATTATAACTTGAATTAATTAGAAATTGAAATTAATTATAACTTGAATTAATTAGAACATGAAATTAATGATAACTTGAATTAATTAGAATATGAACTTAATTATAACTTGAATTAATTAGAACTTGAACTTAATTATTATATGAATTAATTAATTATAACTTGAATTAATTAGAATATATACTTAATTATAACTTGAATTAATTAGAACTTGAACTTAATTATAACTTGAATTAATTAGAATTTGAACTTTATTACAATTTGAATTAAGTAGAGCTTGAACTTAATTATTACATGAATTAATTAATTATAACTTGAATTAATGACAATTGTAGTTTCGATGAATTGTAGTCTTTATGAACTAATTAAGCTTGAATATATGTAATTTTGTAGATGGATCATCGTTTGTGGATGTATAACATTCATTATGAAGTTGGTGGTGGTTTGAAATCTGAATTTATTGACGGTGTAAGAAGTTTTATCGATCATGTCATGACACTTGATGTGTTTAAGCAAAATGGATTGGTTAGGTGTCCTTGTTGTGAATGTAGGTGCTTGAAATTTTTTAATCAAGATATAGTTATAGTTCATTTGTATGGTAATAGATTTAAGCCTAGATATTTTGTATGGGTTGATCATGGAGAAATAGATGGATTGAATAATATATTTTATAATTTGCTGCCCGTGGATGAATACAATATATTTTATATCCATCGATTTCAATTTTTAATCATTGTGGTTGAGGATCTAAACAGTGTGGAAGACGAAGCTTCACTAACATGGAAAGACAATCAGCTGTGACCCATGTTCTGCTTAATTGTCCAGAAATTCAGTCATATCTTAAGTAAGTGTGAAATTAAATTATCAAATTATATATTAATAACTAATTGCTAACTATCAAAATTGTACATATCACTATCAGCACGTTCGTAAGCATATGGAGCAATGAAGCCATATATACGAGGTTTTCCAAATGGCTAAAGGATTATGTAAGTGTAAAAGCTTATATTGAATCAATATGTATAATGTTTTCACCTTATAGTAAATTGTATTATTTTGAAATCAATTTGTAGGTTTATGATGAATACTCAAGTGTCGAACATTCTCCATTTGTGAGAGTCATGATTGAGCCTGATGGATCCTCGTAAGTTTAATATTTTTATTTATTTATTTATTATTGCTAGATTAATAACTTATTGATAATATAATTACATGTTTATTATGTATCTTGCAGGTGGCATCCTTCGAAGGATGCTGCTAAGGCTCTTCAGGAGAGTGTTAGGAGGCTATATACTGAGCCCTATCACTCTTGGCAGGAGATTCCAAACAGTATTCGTCAGACAATGTTTAATGAATTCAAGGTATATATATGTTTAAATCTAGTTTTTTAAGTGACGTTTAATATTTTTATTATACTTTACTTACCTAATTATTTCACGTTATTCACTTTTTTCAGACTTTATGTACCTGGGAACCAAGGTACAATATGGTCATTGCGATCACTTTTGAAAGAAAAGCGAGCACCAGACTGTCTAGCTGGCTAAAGAAAGCTAGGGATGATCGGGCACCTTCGAATTGGATGTTGCCTCATATATTTAAAGAATTATGCCGGTATTGGGACACCGAAGAATTGAAGACCTTGTTCGATCAAGGAAAAAAAGCAGGAGCCAGCCTAAAGGGTGGCTCGTTGCACACCGGAGGTGCAAAGAGTGTTGGTACGATTCACAGGGAGATGGTAAGATTTTTAAATTTTATGTTTAAATTCATTTTCTGAAATAAATTATTTCACGAAATATTATTTCATTAATTATATTTTTATTTATAGAAAAAAGAATTGGGACGCACTCCCTATCGCCATGAAGTCTTTAAAAAGACTCATATAAAGAAAAAGACTAATGAATCGGATCCGGATGAGTGGGTGGAGGAAAGGGCCGAACGAGCCTATGTAAGTTATGAGCGGCACGTACGTGAGATGGGAGATTCGGTTCAGCTAAAGCCTGAACAATCTATTCAAATTTGGACAGAAAAAGTGGTTGGAGGCAGCCACAAGGGCCGAATATATGAAATGGTCTCTAGGAATAATGTACGACGACTTCAATCAGGTTTAGAAGGTATTGGATCATCGCGTCAAGCCGAGGCCATTCACGGGGTTCAGATAGCTGCAATGTCTCAGCAAATTGCAGAACTTACACGCGCATTGGCAGAATCAGAGAAAAACAGGATCAAAGATCAAAAAAGTATGAATGAACAAGTTGAACAAATTAAAGAACAAGTGTTCAACCTCACCCGTCAGCCTCCGCCTCATTATTCAAGGGCGTCCACTCCGAATGATTCCGACGATAGTGATGAATATATAGCAAATAGTCTTTAGGATTCCCTATGTTTGTTTATGAACATTTTGAATTTTTTTGTTAACTTTAAAACACTTTAAATCATTCTAAATTATAATTTTATTCATTTTAAGTGTTTAATTATGTTTGTTATTATGTATTTTGCGAATTTTGTTTGTTGTTATTTGTGTTTGAATGGGCTGAATTGAATACAATTGAATTGAAATTTGATTGCAGGTGGACAGCAAAAACTGCAGGTTTCTACTGTCAAAAATGTTGCAGAAAATGCGACGGACAGGGTCCTTTAGTCCGTCGCTTTTCTGATTATTTTTTTTATATTTTCCAGAAAAGCGACGGACAAGGTCCTTTAGTCCGTCGCTTTTCTATTTTTTTTTTCTATTTTTCCAAAAAAGCGACGGACTAATGGACCTTGAACGTCGCTTTTTTGGAAAAAATTCAGATAAATAAAGCGACAGACGGAGACTAAATATCCGTCGCTTTATATTAAATAATTTCTTCTTTTTTTGAAAAAAAGACGGAGTCCGTCATTTTTTTATATGTATTTTTTAATTAATAAAATTAGAAGCGATGCAGTCCGTTGCTTTTTACGACCGTGTCCGTCGCTCCTTCAAAAGCGTCGAGCAAAAAAGTGACGGAAGTGACTGCATCATTTTTCCGTCAAGTTTGATAAAATAAGCGACGCAGTCCGTCGCTTTTTTGCGTCGCTTTTTGGCAGTTTTTTAGTAGTGTTAGATGTATCTTGTCACTATTCAATTTTTTGAGTCATGATGGCACCTACTATAACCCATCAGCAGATAAGCCAATTCGTAACCCCGAACGTCAAGTTATGGTATAAGGGTAGAAACAAATCAGAAATAACAATTTGACAGAATCAATTGGAGAACTAAATGAAAATATAACATATTTATATACCAACAAAAAGATCCCTCTAGGAACCTGACATTCACGATATCGAGCTAATAAAAAATAGAGTACTAGTCCCGAAAGTGGACCAAACAATACAAAATTGTCTCAAAATACAAAAGACTAGTCAAGTAGTGTCACGTCCCGAATCTACACCCAAGGCATGATCGAAACTCAGAAACCATTGTTGGTTCCCAAACGGACCCTTGGCCTAGCTGGCTCACTAAGTGGAAGACTTCAATTATTAAAAGAACTCAAATGGGCATAATACGTTCATTATCTTAACTTCTAAAAATAAATATCAATACTCAATCATATAGATAATGAAATATAACTCCATGTTTAAAACAAACTCAATGAATAAACTGAATACTATCTAACTTGTCTACGAAGCCTCTATGACTAACTCTGAAACAGGTACCGGGACATGCCCATGGCTACCTAAAACTAATAATTAAATGGATAAGAATAAATACTCAAGAGTGCCTCTAAATAAAAAGAGGTTTCACCAAAGCTGAGTAGAAGGTTGATCTTTAACGGTGCACCTGTTGGGGATCTTTATCATCTGTATCTGCATCATGAAAAGATGCAGCACTGAATGACATTAGTACATGGAATGTACAGTATGTAAAATAGCTGGAAAAAAACTTACTCATGATACTCGACTCAAGGTACTCAACTCTGAAAATAACTCAACTCAAGAAAACATGCAGTATAGCAAAACAATGCTTTAAAAGATATGCAATAGTAAATGTAACTCAGTATATCAAAATATAATACTTTACTTCTTGGGGAGTTTCTCTAACTGAAAATCATCACTTATGAGCTATGTGATGATACAATGAACTGTTGTCATTGCAACAACCGTCCAATACCTTGCTAGCGTAAGGAACGCAAACTCATCTCCGGATCCAATAAAAGTCCTTTTTAGGGACAATGAGGAGTCGCTTGAAGAAGTGGTGCGATCCTATCCTACGTTTATGGGTGTTTGAGTTCTTCTATACTCTTACACAAATCAGTGCTCAATACTACTTCAAAAATATAGTTTATTATGCTCATAACTCAAGTGAGTATATTTGCTAAATTATCTCATTTACTCTCTTTAGACTTAGCTAAAACTAAACCCATCTTTTCTCTATCTAAAAAAAGTGATCTCAACTAAATGAATGCATTAAATTATAATCTTTCTTCGCAACTCAATCTCAAAATAAATGTTTAAAATATTTATGCACTTACTCAAAATAATAATTAAGAGACTTCTCAACTCAACTCAGGCTCAAACTCATTCTAAAGTAATTGATGAAAATAATCATTCTTTAACACAAAGTAGTGCATAAAATAATTTAAGTGCAAGACTCAACTAGGTTTCATGTGAATGCAAATATGAATCCTTAATCTCAAAACTCAACTCAATAAAGTATAATCAACCACATACAATAACAAGAATCTTATATAAGCAACTCAAGATTTCACTTTATTGGAATTGAAACTCAAAATCGAACGCAACTTGACTATAGTAATGTATAGGGCAAGAGGAAAAACTTATTCCAACATTATGATAGCCTTACATACCTGGAATGAGATTAACTAAGAAAAATCTAAAGACTTGGCTTGAAATTCTTGAATCCTAGCTCTTCTCCTTTTTCTCCAGTGCGTGATCTCAAAATTTCTAAGTATTAATGAGAGAAAAGAAACATTGGGTACAAATAAGGGTCTAAATTTAGTCCCAAAACAACTTGGGTTAAGTTTGGGAAAGTGATGGAAAAAATCGGAATGCCTCATTAAATATGGTTTGGGTCGCTACGGATGCCTTCCTACAGACCGTAGGAACTCCTACAGACCATAGAGGGTTACTCGTAGGAAACCCTGGTCCAAAATAAGGACCTACTAGAATTCATATTAGGGGTCTATGGCCATCCTTCTATGGGTCGTAGACCCTAGGAAAGGTCTTAGAGACTAACTCGTGGGAATCATGGCACTTGCCTGGGTTTCTAAAGTTGGACCTACGGACCCCTTCCTATAGGTCGTAGGAATGTATATGGATGGTCCTACTAACTCGTACGTAGAGTCCTTCAAACAAGAGAAGTTGAGTCTTTGAGGCTCTCCCACAAGCCTCTCCTACGAGCCGTAGAAGCCACCCGTAGGGAGGGTTGAAGAAACTCAAATATTTTTAAGTGTTTGTGTTACAAATGAATGGACACTTATGACTCGTAGGGACTCCTACGGATCATAGGTACCAATTGTGGGCACTGTGCAGTCTACTTCTTTTAATTTCTTTCCTAGGTTTTTTCTTGGTTCTCAAACTTGATCTAGGTTAGAATAGTATGGGGTGTTACAATATTTCCCATTGGGATCATGCGTCCTTGAATGATGTCCAAGCTAAGAATTTAATCAAAGCAAAAATACAAGCAAGAACTTAAAACATCAGACTCAAGAATAACTCACTTAATTACTCAAACTCAAGAAGGTACAAACTCAAAGATAGGAATAGGATTATCACCTTCAACATTTACATTAGGAGGAAAGAATAGATGCGGGTACTTGGATTTCATATCCTCCTCATCTTCCTATGTATCCTCCTTAACAATTTAATTTCTCCACAAGACTTTGAAAGTGACCTCTTTGGTTCTCAATTTTTGAACCTGATGATGAAGAATTTGGATAGGATTCTCCTCATAGAACAAGCTATCTTTTACTCCAATATTTTCTGTAGGAACAATGAGTAAAGCATCTCCCAATAATTTCTTAAGCATGGAGATATGGAACATTGGATGAACGACATCTAACTCTGGTTGAAACTCTAACTCATAGGCGATATTGTCAACCCTCTTTATAATCTGGTAGGGATAAATGTATTGGGGACTCAAATTTCCTTTCTTCCCATATCTCATAACACCCTTCATGGGAGAGACTTTCAAATACACCAATGTAACACCCCCTAAAAAAACATTGTATATAGTATTCCAATTCTCGATGAAAATAATACTTCTTCTGTATTTTAGATATAATTTTTCATTTGATTGTCTAAATTAGGTGATTAAATTTTTTGAATAACTCCAACACCATTACCTACAACTTTTTTGAAGACCATAGCTTAATACTCAGAATCTAAGTAGGTCAAATAAATTAAGCTTTGCAAGACCTAGTGTTGTGATGAAGTGGAGTATTTGTAGAAGGAAAATCATATCTCACTGTAGGTTGCTCCAAATTTGTTTATTCTTGTACGATATGAAAGAAGACTTCTAGATATACAATTCATACGAAGATATCAAATCCTAATTATGAAGTTATCTTATTCAAACATAGCTCCAAAAAATGGTATTCCGTGAAAAGAAGATTCATCTCACCAACCATAGAAGATCTAGATCAATTTGACATCTCTCATGACATCAACAGTCCTCCATTTTACATCACCCATGACATCAGAATCCTCCATTAAATTTTTAGATTTTTCTTTACCATTATTTTAATTATTGTTAGGTCCCTCCTTCAAACCTATAAATACCCATCTTATTTCATTATTTTGTTCATCAAGTTTCTCAAGCAACTCTTCTATATGGACACTTCTTTACTCATTCTCAAAATATAGTTTTAGTTCTTAGTAGTGTAGAAATACTATTCCGATGATTCATATAATCCAGGTAGTACACAAAATGCTCCGGCGAAGAGAAAAGGCTAGGATTCAAGAGTGTTCATTAAATCTTTTGATTCTGAGTAAAACTTTGGATTCCAGGTATGTAAGGCTTCAATGAGAGTATTCCTTCCACTCTCATGCCTAAAGTATTTTGATTATATGATAAATTATATTTATTTTCTTTAAAATTTACTCTAAGTTATGTGGGTGTTTATCAATGGGTTCTTCCACCAATGTAATCCAAAACTCTTTCAACTAAATCTCTTGATTTCAAGTAAGATTTTCTTATGAACAATTCTTATTTCTAATTAATAGCATGAATCATGGTTAAATTAATGATTATTAGTTTATTTTAATGCAAAATTATTTTATATGTATGGATTGATGGTTTGCAAGTATTTTCTCTATTTAGCTCATTAAAGGTTCTTGAAATTCATGATGGGTTGTTTAAAGCATGATTTTTATTGATAAATTTCAAAGTATTTATACATAATTTCATTTGCAAACATGTTGGAAATTTGAAGTGATTTGAAGACACCTAGTTTTATTATATTTTCAATGAAGTTTGACTTGAAAGCTTTGACTCAAAATAAATGTTTATGAAAGCAATGTCTATGATCAAAAGAGAGTCTTATGAAATAAAAGAATGATGTAATGCTATGAATGATAGAATCTTCATGCAATAAGGACAATTTTTTAATATTTGAACCACCAAATATTTTAATGAGCTATTCCACCGAATATGATATTTTAAATTCTCAAGCTATATGCTATAAGTAGTTTGAAGTATTGAACTATTCCGTGGGATTGACTCAGCACCGAATAGGGCATTGAGGTGGGATTCGATAAGGGAATCCTAGTAGTAACCTATTGTCTCATTAACTATGTGGCAACATAGGAGCCCTTGTGGGCTTAGGTTAATAGATCCATTAAATCCCTTAAAGTTAAAGTTAAAGAATGAATATAAAGTTGACGGAGTTCTACCCTAGGCAAGTAGACTCCCCGGCCAACGTAGGGGGTTATGTTGGATTCCAAGTAACAGCTCACATGGTATTATTGTCGGTTATAGTCAATTTCCCACAAATATACGTTTGAAATGCTATTTACATGATTACTCATTCATGTATATATCCACATATGTATGATTTAAATGATATCTACTTGATTACTCATGCATGCAATCATTTATGTACTTTACCATATAAATGTCTTCAATATTTTTCTTTGTAATGCATGCCTACATACTTAGTACATTCAAAGTAATAACGCATACTCTTTTTCCTACATGATATTACCATGTAGGGACCGGTGCTCCTCCTCGTTCTCCTCCACATGGCTAATTGAGATTTCGTTTGAAGACTATTTTTGGTGAGTTCCTATGTTCCGGGAATAATACTCATTTATTTTTCTAGCTTATGATATGTTGTTATATTTAGACACTTACTATGGAATTTCTTTCTATTATGATTGAGGATGAGCTAGGGACTTCTGTTAACCCTATTAAATCTAAAAGTTAGAGGTATATTTGGACATATGTAAATTGAAGATTCTGCTTGTTTATTAGTTATCATTACCTATGAGAGGCTAAGAGAATGTTAAGAGGCTTGTTTGAGGTACTTTCGGGTTCCTCATTTGCTATGTGACGTCTAGGCCCTAGGCTTGGGTCGTGACAAACTTGGTATTAGAGCTTGAGGTTTTGAATGGTCTTCGGAGTCTAATATACCGCATCAAATAGAATCTTGTTCATGGTTGTGAGGCGCGTCATAACTATTAATAGGAGACTATGGGACGTTTAGGAAAGTTTTTACTTCTTTTAAATTCATATCGTGACTTAGAGGTTCCTAAGCTTTCCTCTAACTAATGATGCATTTCATGTTCTCTAAATACTCATAGAAGAGCACCTCCAATAGCAAGGGTTGGCGATGAGGACCAAGCTCCTCCGATTCCCAATGCCTCACATCATAAGGAAGGGGTAACCTATGCCGAGTTTCTCAATATCATTACATTGTTTTCTCAAGTCGTAGCCATCCAAGGGAATCAAGATGTTCCTCCTCCCCAAATGCAAAATTTGGCCTCTAGGATTCAGGATTTCCAAAGGATAAATCCGCCTGAGTTTGATGGTTTTAAAATAGATAAGGACCCTATATAGTTCATTGATGTGGTGTACCAGATTATGACTATCATGGGTGTGTCACTAAATGAGAAGGTCGAGATAGTGTCTCATCAACTCAAAGGTCTTGCTTGAGTGTGGTACGAATAATAGGATGTTGAGAGGGATGGAAAAATGAGGCCGATAGGATGGGAAGAGTTCAAATCTTCCATTCTAGACCTATTCTTCCCATTGGAGCTAAGGGAGGCCAAAATTCAATAGTTCATCACCCTCCATCAAGGGAGTATGGGCGTGAGGGAGTATACTCTCAAATTCACTAAGCTGTCAAAGTATGCTCCCTTCATGGTCTCCGACCTAAGAGCTAGGATGAACAAGTTTATTTCTGGTGTCTCAAGCTTAGAGTCCAAGGAGTGCAAAATGGCCATGTTAGTCAAAGAGATTGACATCTCTCGGTTAATGAATTACGTAGAATGAATTGAAGAAGAGAATCTGAGAGAGAGATCAAGGGGAGTCAAAAGGGCTAGAGTAAATAGTGGAGGGTTTAACCCTCAAAGGACCAGTTATGGTAACAATGACAAAGACCAAGGTAGGCAACGGTTTATGGGACAAGGTTCCACCAATTCTCCTCCTCCAGGGTTTAACAAAGACAAGGGTGCAAACCTAATAGTTTCAAGAGAGAATGTTGGTGCTCAAACTTTCCCCACTTGCAAGAAGTATGGAAGTACTCACAAAAGGAAATACTTAGCCGGCTCCAATGTATGCTTCAAGTTTGGCAAGACGGTCCACCATGCTAGGGATTGTAGAGGTTGTGGTGGTAGGCCTCAAGACCAAATTCCTCATGGTAAACAAACCCAAGGAGGTGGCCAACATACCAAATGCTTTTATGCCTTGTATAGGAGATAAGAGGTTAAGAACGCACCCAATGTGGTTACCGGTAAATTAAAGGTCTTTACTTTTGATGTGTATGGATTATTAGATCCGAGTGAAAATTTATTATTTGTTACTTTATTCCTTGGTAATAGGTTTGATGTGTTACCCAAAATGTTATTAGAGCTGCATTTGGTATCTACCCCGGTTGGTAAGTCGGTTGTTACTAGAAAGGTCTATAAAGGTTGTCCGTGTCTATATTGCATAAAGTTATTCCTTATGATCTCATTGAGCTTGACATGGTAGATTTTGGTGTCATTCTTGGGATGGATTAGTTACATGCATCTTATGGTTCCATAGATTTTTTAGGACTTGTCGAGTCAAGTTATAATTTCCAAATGAGTCCATTATTGAATGGGAGGGTCTTGACTTGGTAGTAAAGGGTAAGTTCATTACTTATCTTAAGGCCTAAAAATTTATTGCTAAGAGTTGTACTTACCACGTTGTGAGGGTTAGGGATGTCGACTCTAAAATTCCTTCTCTTGAGCTGGTTTTCGTAGTCAATGAGTTCTCTAAAGTCTTTCCTGATGACCTTTCCAGTGTCCCTCCTGAAAGGGAAGTTGATTTTGGTATCGATCTCCTCCCCAATAACTAACCTATATCTATTTCTCCTTACCGGATGGCCTTAGCGGAATTGAAAGAGTTGAAAGAACAATTAAATGACTTGTTAGAAAAGGGGTTCATAAGGCCAAGTATTTCTTCATGGGGTGCTCCCATGTTATTTGAGAGAAAGAAGAATGGATCGTTTAGAATGTGCATAGACCACTGACAATTAAATGAGATGAACATTAAGAACAAGTACCCAATCCCTAAAATAGATGACTTGTTTGATCAAATGCAAGCCAAGATTGACCTTCGGTTTGGCTATCACCAACTAAGGGTGAGGGAGTGTGACATTCCCAAAATGTCTTTCCGAACAAGGTATAGTTACTTTGAGTTTGTAGTGATGAGTTTTGGGTTGACGAATGCGCCAACGCTGTTCATGGACTTGATAAATAGGATGTTCAAACCTTACCTTGATACTTTTGTGGTGATCTTTATTGATAATATTTTGATTTACTCTCGGGGTGAGGAAGAACATAAGAATCATTTGAGTTTGTGCTTCAAATATTGAGGAATAGGCAATTGTTTGAAAAATATAGTAAGTGTGAATTTTTCTTGAAGGAGGTGGCATTTCTTGGTCATATAGTGTCTGGTGATGGGATTAAGGTTGATGCTAAGAAAATGGAGGCAGTCAAGAATTGGCCTAAACCATTGTTTCCTTCAGACATTAGAAGCTTCTTGGGTCTAGTCGGGTACTATAGAAGGTTAGTCAAAGGGTTTTCTTCCATCTCTTCTCCTATGATGAAATTGACCCAAAAGAAATCCAAATTCATATGGACAGATGAGTTTGAGAAGAGTTTCCAAACCTTGAAATATCGACTTACCTCCGCTCCTATTTTGATTCTACCGAAGGATTAGAAGGGTTTGTGGTTTATTGTGATACTTCAAAGATTGGTTTAGGCTATGTCTTAATGAAAAATGGCTAGGTCATATCCTATGCGTCTAGGCAAGTAAAGAAGCATGAGCATAACTACCCTACCTATGACCTTAAATTGGCGGCAGTTATTTTTGCTTTGAAGATTTAATGGAATTACCTCTATAGGATGTATGTGGATGTGTATACCAATCATAAAAGTCTTCAATACATGTTCACCAAAATTGACCTTAATCTAAGGAAAATGAGGTGGCTAGAACTCCTCAAGGACTATGACATAAATGTGCAACATCATCCGGGTAAAGCCAATATGGATGCCGATGTACTTAATAGAATGTCTATGGGGAATGTGGCCGATATTGATAAAGGGAAGAGGGAGTTGGTGAAATATGTTCACCGGTTGGCTAAATTGGGGGTGAAGTTTTATGGTACCTATGATGGTAGTATGGTTTTTCTAAATGGGGTTGAATCCTCTTTGGTGGTGGATGTTAAGTCAAACCAATATCTTGACCCAACATTTATTGAGTTAAAGAGGTTGGTGAAGTAAAAGAAGGTAGAGGTCTTTTTTCAAGGGGGAGATGGAGTGCTATACTACCATGGTTGGCTATATATTCCGGATGTGGATGGTCTAAGGAGTTTGATTATTATGGAGGCTCATAATTCTACATACTCCATTCATCCAAGTTTGATGAAAATGTACCGAGACTTAAAAGAGTTCTATTGGTAGGGTGGAATGAAGAAGGACATAGCAAGGTTCGTATCCGAATGTTCAAATTGCCAACAAGTAAAGGCCGAACATCAAAGGCCTGGTGGCCTAGCCCAAGACATTGAAATCCCTACTTGAAAGTTGGAAGATATGAATATGGATTTTGTAGTGGATTTGCTTCATACCCGAAAGCGTCATGATTTAATTTGGGTAATTATTGATAGAATGACTAAGTCAGCTCACTTTCTACCAGTTAAGACTTCCTATAGTGCAAAGACTACACCAAGTGGTATATTCGGGAGTTGGTGAGGTTGCATGGTGTGCCGTTATCCATAATTTTTGATCATGGTTCCCAATTCACTTCTCATTTTTAGAAATTGTTTCAAAAGGGTCTCGGTACTAAGGTAAAATTGAGCACCGCATTCCATCCTAGAACTAATAGGCAAGCCAAAAGGATGATTCAAACACAAAAAGATATGTTAAGTACTTGTGTGTTGGAGTTTAGAGGAAATTGGGATGATCATCTACCGCTCATCGAGTTTTCCTATAATAATAGTTACCACTAAAGTATTGAGATGGCGTCGTTTGAGGCTTTGTATGGAAGATGATGTAGATCCTCATTTGGTTGGTTCGAAGTAGGTTATATGAACTTGTTGGGACCCAATTTGGTACTTGATGCTTTAGAGAAGGTGAATATCATTAGAGAATGGTTGAAGATGGCTTAAAGTCGTCAAAAGTCCTATTCCGCTACTAGAAGAAGGGATCTTAAGTTTAATGTGGATGATTGGATGTATCTAAAGGTTTCACCCATGAAGGGTGTGGTTTGGTTTAGTAAGAAAGGGAAATTGCGCCCTAGGTATGTAGGGCCGTATAGAATCGTGAGACGTGTTGGCAAAGTTGAGTATGAATTGGAGTTTCCATTGGAAATAGTCATGGTTCATCCGGTGTTCCATGTGTCTATGTTGAGAAAATATGTGGGTGATACTTGTTCCATTGTTCCTTTGGGAGTAGTGAATGTTGAAGAAAACTTGACTTATGAAGAAGTCCCGGTTGAAATTTTGGACCGGCAAGTTAAGAAATTAAGGAACAAAAACGTTGTATCTGTTAAAGTCCTTTGGAGGAATCAACAAGTAGAAAGTGCTACATGGGAAGCGAAAGCGGATATGATTAAGCGATACCCTCATCTTTTTCCCTCTACCCAAATCTAATGTATTAATTGTCCTAGCTCAATTACTTAAAATCCTTGCATTTCAACTTTTATTGTCATATGCATGCAAAATTATGAAATATATTTCGAACGGTGTTTTAAATTATACAATTGCATTAATGATAGGTTTTTGGTTTACACTTTACTCTACTCAAGCTAAGTCTTGTCTCATTCAAGGAAGAATGTTCCCAAGAGGGAGATAATGTAACACCCCCTAAAAAACATTGTATTTGGTGTTCCAATTGTCGATGAAAATGATACTGCTTCTGTAGTTTTGACATAACTTTTCATAGGGTGGTCTACATTATGTGATTCAAATTTTAGAATAACCCTAACATCATTATCTACTACATTTATAAGGACCATAACTTAATATTCGAATGCTAAATAGGTCAAATAAATTAATCTTTGAAAGACCTGGTGCTGTGATGAAATAGAGTATTTGTAGAAGAAAAATCATATCTCACTTTAGGATGCTCCAAATTAGTTTATTCTTGAACGAAATGAAATAATACATTTAGAGTTATAATTCATATGCAGACATCAAATCCTAATTAGGAAGTTATCTTGTTCAAAAATAGGTCCGAAAAAGGGTATTCCATAAAAAGAAGATTCATTTCACCAACCATAGAAGATCTAGATCCATTTGACATCACCAATGACATCAATTTTCCTCCATTTGGCATCGTCCATGACATCACAATCCTCCATTAAATTTTTATATTTTTCTTTTCAATTATTTTAATTATTGTTAGGTCCCTCTTTCACACCTATAAATACCCATCTTATTACATCATTTTTTTCATCAAGCTTTATCAAGCAACTCATCTCTCTATACACTTCTTTACTCATTCTCACAATATACTTTTAGTTCTTAGTAGTGTAGAAATACTATTCCGGTGAGTCGCATACCTTGGGTAGTACACAAAGCGCTCCAGTGAGGAGAAAAGGCTAGTATTCAAGAGTCTTCATTAAGTCCTTCGATTCTGAGTAAAGCTTCAGATTCTAGGTATGTAAGGCTTCAATGAGAGTATTCCTTCCACTCTCATTCCTAAAGTATTTTGATTATATGATAAATTATGTTTATTTTCTTTAAGCTTTACTCTAAGTTATATGGGTGTTTATCCATGAGTTCTTCCACCCATGTAGTCCAAAACTCTTTCAACTAAATCTCTCGATTTCAAATAAGATTTTCTTATGGATAATTCTTATTTCTACTTAATAGCATGAATCATGGTTAAACTAATGATTATTAGTCTATTTTAATGCAAAATGATTTCATATGTATGGATTGATGGTTTGCAAGTATTTTCTCTATTTATCTCTTTAAAGGTTCTTGAAATTCATGGTGGGTTGTTTATAGCATGATTTTTTAATTAATAAATTTTAAAGTATTTATACATAATTTTATTTGCATACATATTAAAAATTTGAAGTGATTTAAATCCACCTAGTTTTATAATATTTCCAATGAAGTTTGACTTGAAAGCTTTGACTCTAAATAAATGTTTATGAAAGCAATGTCTATGCTCAAAAGAGAGTCTTATGAAATAAAAGAATGATGTAATGCTATGAATGATAGAATCTTCATGCAATAAGGATAATTTTTGAATATTTGAACCACCAAATATTTTAATGAGCTATTCCACCAAATATGATGTTTTGAATTCTCAAGCTATATGCTATAAGTAGTTTGAAGTATTGAACCATTCCGTGGGATTGACTCAGCACCGAATAGAGCATTGAGGTGGGATTCGATAAGGGAATTCTAGTAGTAACCTTTTGTCTCATTAACTATGTGGCAACATAGGAGCCTTTGTGGGATTAGGTTAATGGATCCATTAAATCCCTTAAAGTTAAAGTTAAAGAATGAATGTAAAGTTGACGGAGTTCTACCCTAGGCAATTAGACTCCCCGGCCAATGTAGGGGTTATGTTGGATTCCAAGTAACAACTCACATGGTATTAATGTCGGTTATAGTCAACTTCCCACAAATATACGTTTGAAATGCTATTTACATGATTACTAATTCATGTATATATCCACATATGTATGATTTAAATGATATCTACTTGATTACTCATGCATGCAATCATTTATGTACTTTACCGTATAAATTTCTTCCATATTTTTCTTTGTAATGCATGCCTACATACTTAGTACATTCAAAGTAATAACACATACTCTTTTTCCTACATGATATCACCATGTAGGGACCAGTGCTCCTCTTTGTTCTCCTCAACGTGGCTAGTTGAGATTTCGTTTGAAGGCTATTTTTGGTGATATCCTATGTTTCGGGAAAAATATTCATTTATCTTTCTAGCTTATGATATGTTGAAATATTTAGATACTTACTATGGTATTTCTTCTATTATGGTTTAAGATGAGTTAGAGAATTGTCTTAGCCCCGTTAAATCTAAAAATTAGAGGTATTGTTGGACATATATAGGTTGAGGATTTACTATTATGATTTCTGCTTGTTTATTAATTGTCATTTCCTATGAAAGGCTAAGAGTATGTTAAGAGGCTTGTTTGAGGTACTTGTGGGTTCCTCATTCTCCATGAGTGTAGGCCCTATGCTTGGGTCATGACACTCAATCATTCACCTCAAACTCTAAGTCTCTTCTACTAACATCAATGTAGAATTTTTGATGGCTTTGCACACCCTTTAGACTTTCTTGGATAATATTTACCTTCTCCATATCTTGATGAACTAAGTATGGCCCTATCAACTCCGCCTCACCAACTTCGAACAAACCAATTGGTAATCTACATCTCCTTTCATAAAGAGACTCATATGGAGCCATTTGGATGCTTGAATTATTACTGTTATTGTAAGAAAACTCCATGAGAGGCAAGTGGTCATTACCCATGAAGTCAATAACACAAGCTCTCAACATATCTTCAAGAGTCTTTAGGATCACTTAAATAATTGAATAGCTTGATTAGGAAAGGATCATAGGCTATTGTTGGAAATAGTTTACCTAGCTTAAAAACAACCAACCAAATGAAATTATACCCTTTGAACCAAAAATTTGAGCCTAAAAAGACTTTTTTTTTCAAAATAACATAATTCACCTTCTCCTTCTGATGGTAGACCTTTATCTTAGCCATGGTCCCTCCTAGGTCTATGTGCACCTCAACTCATGCTAAAAGCATAAGTTAAGGGTGGCTACTATAAAGAAAATTGAAAAACATTGGGGTATGAAAAGAAGGGTGTAACGAGAGGAAAAAAGAATTGGTTTGTGGACAAAAGGAAAATGAAAGATAAGAATAAATAGTAGAAAAACAAATGGAATGTCAAAATATTTAAAAAAAGAATGAAAAAGGAGCGGAAGTCACACCTGGCATATATAAAGGAAAAAAGTGGGGGTAAAATAAGTTTGGGTTGGAAAGTGTGTAGCTATGTCAATGTAGCATCTTGGGGGGGGGGGAATAGTAACTTATATCCTAAATGTATTCTACCCAAGATTGAGCCTACGTTACGAGAAAAGAAATTCCTATTGTGATCCTAAAAGACCTATTCAAAAATTAAAGTGTAGAAAATAAGGAAAACCTATGGTCTGTATATGTGCATTGATTGAACTTTATTTTAGAGCATCGGTGATATCGTTCCCGTCTCTATTTTTCTTATATTCATCCTGTGAGAGTCTTCTTTTTAGTGAGGGCACTATGACTGCATATTAGTTGCTAATATGACTAGTACATTGTTATTTGCATTAATTTTGTTGACTGTGAGTAGTATAATGTCGTAAATCGATCCTTGTGTATTAGTGAAATGTTAGGTGCATTGCATAGCTGAGTTGGTAAAAAGACAGGGTCTTGTACTTTGTGTTTGGGATGATGTATATTCTCTAATAGTCATTTGTATTTCTGTGTCGTTGTGTTCTATTTAGTTGTCATTTTTTACGACAAACAATGGTTCTACGTTTAGGGTGTTGATATGTTGCGTATTTACAACACTTTCGACACTAAAAATGGTGGATTAGTGTGGTTTCGAAGCATTTTTTGTAAATATGATATGTGTTTTTTTTAATTGCAGGAAAAGTTAGTCGTGCATGAGGTTGGGACAAATTAGTTGATTTTTGACTGGAATTTATGGGCTCATGAGCCTCTCCATGGGTCTTCAATCTTTATACGACCCATGGAGATGGTCGTTAAAATGGATGCATGATATGTAAGTTCAAAAAGTTTTGCCCAAGTGAAATCCCAAGAGACCCTTAATATGCCAGGATATCATCATGGTTCATGGAACAGGAGCGTGAAAGTGAATCATCAAAGTTACTGCAAAAGTTCAAGTCATGTTCCACAAAGCTCAACACATTCCATGAGAAGTTAAACGGGTCGTGAACAACAACCAAAACCCTGGACAGACCGTGGTGTCCTAAACAGGACACAAAGCTTGGGTGTGAAATGATGTACTCAGAAGTTGTGAAGGAAAGGCAAACACCACGAAAGACTCCCATAGGGCGTAAATGTCACCAAGAGCCATGAGCATTCATCGTGAACCTGGCCGGCATAAGTTTTCTACTTTGTTTAGGATTTGGTGTTTTACTCTATAAATTCCTGGTGTAGGTTTTGTGATACGCATTATGCACTTTACTGATTATTTAGAGTCTTGAGTATTGTGAAATATATTTTCGAACAACTTTTGGGAATCAAATGTAAATACAAGTTTTTGTTCATTTCTTGATTCTATGTTCGTTTATTGATCCAAGGTTTACTATTGCATAAATGTAAGTATTGTTCTATGAATTCTACACCAATTTGTAATACTTTGCTTATGAATATGAGTAGCTAAACCTCATAACTAGGATTGTGGGAACCATGACAGAATAATGAAATAGGCAAATATATAGATGATTGTCATTCATTGCTCGAGCATGCATTGTAGTTTTCTCAGTCTTGTTTTCCTTTTAATGAGTGCACATTTTAAAACTCACTTGTATTCATTAATTTCTCGGAAGAGGGATGGTGATTAGGAAAAGATAACTACAATAGAGATTCAAAGCTACAAACCTTCGTCTAAGAACTTGAGCCTTGGAGGGGATAGTTTTCAAAGGTCAAAAGCAAGTGTTAGATAGTTATACATTTGGACATTAGAAGGTAAATAATGAAATTGATCTAATAGGGATGGAAGGCATTTAGATGTTCATAACTTGCTAGATTTTGCATGTAACACATTAAAACGGTATCACCAATACTAGACATCTACTGAGTTACATATCATGGGGAACACAGTCCTAGATGTCTTCTCATATTGTTGAACACTGTAAGTTTGTTTTAGTTTTTTACTGCGAATATTGATACTTGATAACTAAATTAAACAACCAAAACCCCAATTTACTTTATAAATTTTTACTTTTGGAAATAGTGACTACAACTGAACATAAGTGCTAGTAGACTTATTTCCTCCGCATCTCTTGTGGGTTCGACCCCAACTTAGTTGGGTTCTATATTTGACAACAATCATTTTATACTTCTTAATTACAGTGTAAGTTTGGGTGTATCACAGTCCCATATCCCAGAACTAGAAGTAATGGGATTAAGGGTAGAAACTAATCAAGAATTAAACGATAATAGGAATTACATGAACAAAAGAGAAAGTAAATTAAAAATATATATACAAATGAAAGATCTCTTCCAGAACCTGGATGTCACATGTAAAAAGCTACTAAAAAATAAATACAAGACCCAAAAGTGGACCACAGATGCAAGACTTGTCTTAAAAAGCAAAAGACTAGTCATAACATATACTGAAGGAGATGGGTAAATCTCGGACGCCATACACTCACTCTCATCTCCGAATCAGACTGTTACAGGCTCGATCTCAACACTGGTAGATGGTACTTGGACTTGTATCATGAAAATAAATATAGAATATAGTATGATTACCAAAACAATAGATACCCAGTAGGCATCATACACTGACTGAGCAGAAAATATAAAAGTACTATGAAATTCTATAATTTAAACACAATAGTAAAAAAATGGTAGAGATATAATAGGAATGCACACAAGTGTACTAACATGCAAAGAAAGAGAAAACAACTAACTAAACCCAATCGAACCCTTATAATCCCCGAGGGTACACTAGTGCAAAAATTCAAGTAAAACCTAAATATACCCTATAAGCCCATTAGGTGCACAGAGGAGTTAAGATTATCAAGGAGAACCTGAGCATACTTTTGAAGTTACCACAATCTTCCACGAACTTGAACCGAATCAACTTAGTGCCTGAGACTTAAATCATATCGGAATAGGAGTTAAGGACTTGAACTAAAATGAAGGAGGAGTCAAGGACTTTAACCAAGATTGGGATAGCCGAGGACTCTAACCAAGGCTAAAGATAGTGATGGACTCTAACTAAAACTATAAATGACCAAGGACTCTAACCATGTTTGAAGATAGCAACGGACTCTAACCAAAGCTACAAATAGCGATTGGCTCTATCCAAAGCTGCTGATAGCAATAGACTCTAACCAAAGCTATGAATAGCAATGGACTCTAATCACGTCTAAAAATAGAGATTTACTCAAACTACGACTACAAATAGTGATGGACTCTAACCACGACTGAAGATATCCAAGGAATCTAAACAAGGTTGAAGATAGCCAGGAGTATAACTAAGGGTGAAGATACTGAGGCATGGAATTTAACTGTACCCAATTGATTGAATCAGGAACTTGAACCACAAATAGAGGTGAATCGGCTAGATTTAGAATCAGCGGCCAGAAGAGCATCAAGGGGAGTACCTCAAACTAAGTGTTATTAATAAATCACTCCAAGCCCGAACCATATCTAACTAGAATCGATGAGCGGCTTTCGAAACAAGGGCCAAGTACACCAAAACTAATGGAATGTGGGAATTATGGATATAAGGTTCCAAGAGTTGGGGTAATGCATAGCTTAGTCTCATACTATCAAACTCAAGTCGGTGATATCATTCTACAGCGAGCTAAGTTGTCTAAAATGACTTCAGAGAGATTCTATGGCCTAACGGCTCTAAAATATGCAAGTGTATGACAATCACTAGTCGTAGCCTATACTAAGGCCAAACATGCTCCAACAAAAATTACAAGCCACAAACAAGTCACACCATAAGGTATGGATGATCAACTAAAGTAACTAACATTCTATAGATACCCGAAGTACCCAAAAAAAATCAAGACATAGATTCTAAGAAGTTAAACATGCTCTACTAGCAAGCTACCTCAAATTTGCGCAATTCAACATACATTTACATATTCAGGTTCAGTCTATGGAGAGGGAAACTGTAGCTATCACGATTGAAAATTGGATGTGATAGCACTCGTCTTATCTTACTAACAAAAGTATGCCTAAAATTCAAATATTATGATAAAATGTGGAAGCAAAATAAAAATACAAATAACAAAGTCAACTTAATTAAATCTACAAAATCTTGTTGTCAAGCTATATGCTATAAGTAGTTTGAAGTATTGAACTATTCCGTGGGATTGACTCAGCACCGAATATACGTTTGAAATGCTATTTACATGATTACTCATTCATGTATATATCCACATATGTATGATTTAAATGATATCTACTTGATTACTCATGCATGCAATCATTTATGTACTTTACCATATAAATGTCTTCAATATTTTTCTTTGTAATGCATGCCTACATACTTAGTACATTCAAAGTAATAACGCATACTCTTTTTCCTACATGATATTACCATGTAGGGACCGGTGCTCCTCCTCGTTCTCCTCCACATGGCTAATTGAGATTTCATTTGAAGACTATTTTTGGTGAGTTCCTATGTTCCGGGAATAATACTCATTTATTTTTCTAGCTTATGATATGTTGTTATATTTAGACACTTACTATGGAATTTCTTTCTATTATGATTGAGGATGAGCTAGGGACTTCTGTTAACCCTATTAAATCTAAAAGTTAGAGGTATATTTGGACATATGTAAATTGAAGATTCTGCTTGTTTATTAGTTATCATTACCTATGAGAGGCTAAGAGAATGTTAAGAGGCTTGTTTGAGGTACTTTCGGGTTCCTCATTTGCTATGTGACGTCTAGGCCCTAGGCTTGGGTCGTGACAAACTTGGTATTAGAGCTTGAGGTTTTGAATGGTCTTCGGAGTCTAATATACCGCATCAAATAGAATCTTGTTCATGGTTGTGAGGCGCGTCATAACTATTAATAGGAGACTATGGGACGTTTAGGAAAGTTTTTACTTCTTTTAAATTCATATCGTGACTTAGAGGTTCCTAAGCTTTCCTCTAACTAATGATGCATTTCATGTTCTCTAAATACTCATAGAAGAGCACCTCCAATAGCAAGGGTTGGCGATGAGGACCAAGCTCCTCCGATTCCCCATGCCTCACATCATAAGGAAGGGGTAACCTATGCCGAGTTTCTCAATATCATTACATTATTTTCTCAAGTCATAGCCATCCAAGGGAATCAAGATGTTCCTCCTCCCCAAATGCAAAATTTGGCCTCTAGGATTCAGGATTTCCAAAGGATAAATCCGCCTGAGTTTGATGGTTTTAAAATAGATAAGGACCCTATATAGTTCATTGATGTGGTGTACCAGATTATGACTATCATGGGTGTGTCACTAAATGAGAAGGTCGAGCTAGTGTCTCATCAACTCAAAGGTCTTGCTTGAGTGTGGTACGAATAATAGGATGTTGAGAGGGATGGAAAAATGAGGCCGATAGGATGGGAAGAGTTCAAATCTTCCATTCTAGACCTATTCTTCCGATTGGAGCTAAGGGAGGCCAAAATTCAATAGTTCATCACCCTCCATCAAGGGAGTATGGGCGTGAGGGAGTATACTCTCAAATTCACTAAGCTGTCAAAGTATGCTCCCTTCATGGTCTCCGACCTAAGAGCTAGGATGAACAAGTTTATTTCTGGTGTCTCAAGCTTAGAGTCCAAGGAGTGCAAAATGGCCATGTTAGTCAAAGAGATTGACATCTCTCGGTTAATGAATTACGTAGAATGAATTGAAGAAGAGAATCTGAGAGAGAGATCAAGGGGAGTCAAAAGGGCTAGAGTAAATAGTGGAGGGTTTAACCCTCAAAGGACCAGTTATGGTAACAATGACAAAGACCAAGGTAGGCAACGGTTTATGGGATAAGGTTCCACCAATTCTCCTCCTCCAGGGTTTAACAAAGACAAGGGTGCAAACCTAATAGTTTCAAGAGAGAATGTTGGTGCTCAAACTTTCCCCACTTGCAAGAAGTATGGAAGTACTCACAAAAGGAAATACTTAGCCGGCTCCAATGTATGCTTCAAGTTTGGCAAGACGGTCCACCATGCTAGGGATTGTAGAGGTTGTGGTGGTAGGCCTCAAGACCAAATTCCTCATGGTAAACAAACCCAAGGAGGTGGCCAACATACCAAATGCTTTTATGCCTTGTATAGGAGATAAGAGGTTAAGAACGCACCCAATGTGGTTACCGGTAAATTAAAGGTCTTTACTTTTGATGTGTATGGATTATTAGATCCGAGTGAAAATTTATTATTTGTTACTTTATTCCTTGGTAATAGGTTTGATGTGTTACCCAAAATGTTATTAGAGCTGCATTTGGTATCTACCCCGGTTGGTAAGTCGGTTGTTACTAGAAAGGTCTATAAAGGTTGTCCCGTGTCTATATTGCATAAAGTTATTCCTTATGATCTCATTGAGCTTGACATGGTAGATTTTGGTGTCATTCTTGGGATGGATTAGTTACATAAATCTTATGGTTCCATAGATTTTTTAGGACTTGTCGAGTCAAGTTATAATTTCCAAATGAGTCCATTATTGAATGGGAGGGTCTTGACTTGGTAGTAAAGGGTAAGTTCATTACTTATCTTAAGGCCTAAAAATTTATTGCTAAGAGTTGTACTTACCACATTGTGAGGGTTAGGGATGTCGACTCTAAAATTCCTTCTCTTGAGCTGGTTCTCGTAGTCAATGAGTTCTCTAAAGTCTTTCCTGATGACCTTTCCAGTGTCCCTCCTGAAAGGGAAGTTGATTTTGGTATCGATCTCCTCCCCAATAACTAACCTATATCTATTTCTCCTTACCGGATGGCCCTAGCGGAATTGAAAGAGTTGAAAGAACAATTAAATGACTTGTTAGAAAAGGGGTTCATAAGGCCAAGTATTTCTTCATGGGGTGCTCCCATGTTATTTGAGAGAAAGAAGAATGGATCGTTTAGAATGTGCATAGACCACTGACAATTAAATGAGATGAACATTAAGAACAAGTACCCAATCCCTAAAATAGATGACTTGTTTGATCAAATGCAAGCCAAGATTGACCTTCGGTTTGGCTATCACCAACTAAGGGTGAGGGAGTGTGACATTCCCAAAATGTCTTTCCGAACAAGGTATAGTTACTTTGAGTTTGTAGTGATGAGTTTTGGGTTGACGAATGCGCCAACGGTGTTCATGGACTTGTTAAATAGGATGTTCAAACCTTACCTTGATACTTTTGTGGTGATCTTCATTGATAATATTTTGATTTACTCTCGGGGTGAGGAAGAACATAAGAATCATTTGAGTTTGTGCTTCAAATATTGAGGAATAGGCAATTGTTTGAAAAATATAGTAAGTGTGAATTTTTCTTGAAGGAGGTGGCATTTCTTGGTCATATAGTGTCTGGTGATGGTATCAAGGTTGATGCTAAGAAAATGGAGGCAGTCAAGAATTGGCCTAAACCATTGTTTCCTTCAGACATTAGAAGCTTCTTGGGTCTAGTCGGGTACTATAGAAGGTTAGTCGAAGGGTTTTATTCCATCTCTTCTCCTATGATGAAATTGACCCAAAAGAAATCCAAATTCATATGGACAGATGAGTTTGAGAAGAGTTTCCAAACCTTGAAATATCGACTTACCTCCGCTCCTATTTTGATTCTACCGAAGGATTAGAAGGGTTTGTGGTTTATTGTGATACTTCAAAGATTGGTTTAGGCTATGTCTTAATGAAAAATGGCTAGGTCATATCCTATGCGTCTAGGCAAGTAAAGAAGCATGAGCATAACTACCCTACCTATGACCTTAAATTGGCGGCCGTTATTTTTGCTTTGAAGATTTAATGGAATTACCTCTATAGGGTGTATGTGGATGTGTATACCAATCATAAAAGTCTTCAATACATGTTCACCAAAATTGACCTTAATCTAAGGAAAATGAGGTGGCTAGAACTCCTCAAGGACTATGACATAAATGTGCAACATCATCCGGGTAAAGCCAATATGGATGCCGATGTACTTAATAGAATGTCTATGGGGAATATGGCCGATGTTGATAAAGGGAAGAGGGAGTTGGTGAAATATGTTCACCGGTTGGCTAAATTGGGGGTGAAGTTTTATGGTACCTATGATGGTAGTATGGTTCTTCTAAATGGGGTTGAATCCTCTTTGGTGGTGGATGTTAATTCAAACCAATATCTTGACCCAACATTTATTGAGTTAAAGAGGTTGGTGAAGTAAAAGAAGGTAGAGGTCTTTTTTCAAGGGGGAGATGGAGTGCTATACTACCATGGTTGGCTATATATTCCGGATGTGGATGGTCTAAGGAGTTTGATCATTATGGAGGCTCATAATTCTACATACTTCATTCATCCAAGTTTGATGAAAATGTACCGAGACTTAAAAGAGTTCTATTGGTAGGGTGGAATGAAGAAGGACATAGCAAGGTTCGTATCCAAATGTTCAAATTGCCAACAAGTAAAGGCCGAACATCAAAGGCCTGGTGGCCTAGCCCAAGACATTGAAATCCCTACTTGAAACTTGGAAGATATGAATATGGATTTTGTAGTGGATTTGCTTCATACCCGAAAGTGTCATGATTTAATTTGGGTAATTATTGATAGAATGACTAAGTCAGCTCACTTTCTACCAGTTAAGACTTCCTATAGTGCGAAGACTACACCAAGTGGTATATTCGGGAGTTGGTGAGGTTGCATGGTGTGCCGTTATCCATCATTTTGGATCATGGTTCCCAATTCACTTCTCATTTTTAGAAATTGTTTCAAAAGGGTCTCGGTACTAAGGTAAAATTGAGCACCGCATTCCATCCTAGAACTAATAGGCAAGCCGAAAGGATGATTCAAACACAAAAAGATATGTTAAGTACTTGTGTGTTGGAGTTTAGAGGAAATTGGGATGATCATCTACCGCTCATCGAGTTTTCCTATAATAATAGTTACCACTAAAGTATTGAGATGGCGTCGTTTGAGGCTTTGTATGGAAGATGATGTAGATCCTCATTTGGTTGGTTCGAAGTAGGTTATATGAACTTGTTGGGACCCAATTTGGTACTTGATGCTTTAGAGAAGGTGAATATTATTAGAGAATGGTTGAAGATGGCTTAAAGTCGTCAAAAGTCCTATTCCGCTACTAGAAGAAGGGATCTTAAGTTTAATGTGGATGATTGGATGTATCTAAAGGTTTCACCCATGAAGGGTGTGGTTTGGTTTAGTAAGAAAGGGAAATTGCGCCCTAGGTATGTAGGGCCGTATAGAATCGTGAGACGTGTTGGCAAAGTTGAGTATGAATTGGAGTTTCCATTGGAAATAGTCATGGTTCATCCGGTGTTCCATGTGTCTATGTTGAGAAAATATGTGGGTGATACTTGTTCCATTGTTCCTTTGGGAGTAGTGAATGTTGAAGAAAACTTGACTTATGAAGAAGTCCCGGTTGAAATTTTGGACCGGCAAGTTAAGAAATTAAGGAACAAAAACGTTGTATCTGTTAAAGTCCTTTGGAGGAATCAACAAGTAGAAAGTGCTACATGGGAAGCGAAAGCGGATATGATTAAGCGATACCCTCATCTTTTTCCCTCTAACCAAATCTAATGTATTAATTGTCCTAGCTCAATTACTTAAAATCCTTGCATTTCAACTTTTATTGTCATATGCATGCAAAATTATGAAATATATTTCGAACGGTGTTTTAAATTATACAATTGCATTAATGATAGGTTTTTGGTTTACACTTTACTCTACTCAAGCTAAGTCTTGTCTCATTCGAGGAAGAATGTTCCCAAGAGGGAGATAATGTAACACCCCCTAAAAAATATTGTATTTGGTGTTCCAATTGTCGATGAAAATGATACTGCTTCTGTAGTTTTGACATAACTTTTCATAGGGTGGTCTACATTATGTGATTCAAATTTTAGAATAACCCTAACATCATTATCTACTACATTTATAAGGACCATAACTTAATATTCGAATGCTAAATAGGTCAAATAAATTAATCTTTGAAAGACCTGGTGCTGTGATGAAATAGAGTATTTGTAGAAGAAAAATCATATCTCACTTTAGGATGCTCCAAATTAGTTTATTCTTGAACGAAATGAAATAATACATTTAGAGTTATAATTCATATGCAGACATCAAATCCTAATTAGGAAGTTATCTTGTTCAAAAATAGGTCCGAAAAAGGGTATTCCATAAAAAGAATATTCATGTCACCAACCATAGAAGATCTAGATCCATTTGACATCACAAATGACATCAATTTTCCTCCATTTGGCATCGTCCATGACATCACAATCCTCCATTAAATTTTTATATTTTTCTTTTCAATTATTTTAATTATTGTTAGGTCCCTCTTTCACACCTATAAATACCCATCTTATTACATCATTTTTTTCATCAAGCTTTATCAAGCAACTCATCTCTCTATACACTTCTTTACTCATTCTCACAATATACTTTTAGTTCTTAGTAGTGTAGAAATACTATTCCGGTGAGTCGCATACCTCGGGTAGTACACAAAGCGCTCCAGTGAGGAGAAAAGGCTAGTATTCAAGATTCTTCATTAAGTCCTTCGATTCTGAGTAAAACTTCAGATTCTAGGTATGTAAGGCTTCAATGAGAGTATTCCTTCCACTCTCATTCCTAAAGTATTTTGATTATATGATAAATTATGTTTATTTTCTTTAAGCTTTACTCTAAGTTATATGGGTGTTTATCCATGAGTTCTTCCACCCATGTAGTCCAAAACTCTTTCAACTAAATCTCTCGATTTCAAATAAGATTTTCTTATGGATAATTCTTATTTCTACTTAATAGCATGAATCATGGTTAAACTAATGATTATTAGTCTATTTTAATGCAAAATGATTTCATATGTATGGATTGATGGTTTGCAAGTATTTTCTCTATTTATCTCTTTAAAGGTTCTTGAAATTCATGGTGGGTTGTTTATAGCATGATTTTTTAATTAATAAATTTTAAAGTATTTATACATAATTTTATTTGCATACATATTAAAAATTTGAAGTGATTTAAATCCACCTAGTTTTATAATATTTCCAATGAAGTTTGACTTGAAAGCTTTGACTCTAAATAAATGTTTATGAAAGCAATGTCTATGCTCAAAAGAGAGTCTTATGAAATAAAAGAATGATGTAATGCTATGAATGATAGAATCTTCATGCAATAAGGATAATTTTTGAATATTTGAACCACCAAATATTTTAATGAGCTATTCCACCAAATATGATGTTTTGAATTCTCAAGCTATATGCTATAAGTAGTTTGAAGTATTGAACCATTCCGTGGGATTGACTCAGCACCGAATAGAGCATTGAGGTGGGATTCGATAAGGGAATCCTAGTAGTAACCTTTTGTCTCATTAACTATGTGGCAACATAGGAGCCTTTGTGGGATTAGGTTAATGGATCCATTAAATCCCTTAAAGTTAAAGTTAAAGAATGAATGTAAAGTTGACGGAGTTCTACCCTAGGCAATTAGACTCCCCGGCCAACGTAGGGGGTTATGTTGGATTCCAAGTAACAACTCACATGGTATTAATGTCGGTTATAGTCAACCTCCCACAAATATACGTTTGAAATGCTATTTACATGATTACTCATTCATGTATATATACACATATGTATGATTTAAATGATATCTACTTGATTACTCATGCATGCAATCATTTATGTACTTTACCGTATAAATTTCTTCCATATTTTTCTTTGTAATGCATGCCTACATACTTAGTACATTCATAGTAATAACTCATACTCTTTTTCCTACATGATATCACCATGTAGGGACCAGTGCTCCTCTTTGTTCTCCTCAACGTGGCTAGTTGAGATTTCGTTTGAAGGCTATATTTGGTGAGTTCCTATGTTTCGGGAAAAATATTCATTTATCTTTCTAGCTTATGATATGTTGAAATATTTAGATACTTACTATCGTATTTCTTCTATTATGATTTAAGATGAGCTAGAGAATTGTCTTAGCCCCGTTAAATCTAAAAATTAGAGGTATTGTTGGACATATATAGGTTGAGGATTTACTATTATGATTTCTGCTTGTTTATTAATTGTCATTTCCTATGAAAGGCTAAGAGTATGTTAAGAGGCTTGTTTGAGGTACTTGTGGGTTCCTCATTCTCCATGAGTGTAGGCCCTATGCTTGGGTCATGACACTCAATCATTCACCTCAAACTCTAAGTCTCTTCTACTAACATCAATGTAGAATTTTTGATGGCTTTGCACACCCTTTAGACTTTCTTGGATAATATTTACCTTCTCCATATCTTGATGAACTAAGTATGGCCCTATCAACTCCGCCTCACCAACTTCGAACAAACCAATTGGTAATCTACATCTCCTTTCATAAAGAGACTCATATGGAGCCATTTGGATGCTCGAATTATTACTGTTATTGTAAGAAAACTCCATGAGAGGCAAGTGGTCATTACCCATGAAGTCAATAACACAAGCTCTCAACATATCTTCAAGAGTCTTTAGGATCACTTAAATAATTGAATAGCTTGATTAGGAAAGGATCATAGGCTATTGTTGGAAATAGTTTACCTAGCTTAAAAACAACCAACCAAATGAAATTATACCCTTTGAACCAAAAATTTGAGCCTAAAAAGACTTTTTTTTTCAAAATAACATAATTCACCTTCTCCTTCTGATGGTAGACCTTTATCTTAGCCATGGTCCCTCCTAGGTCTATGTGCACCTCAACTCATGCTAAAAGCATAAGTTAAGGGTGGCTACTATAAAGAAAATTGAAAAACATTGGGGTATGAAAAGAAGGGTGTAACGAGAGGAAAAAAGAATTGGTTTGTGGACAAAAGGAAAATGAAAGATAAGAATAAATAGTAGAAAAACAAATGGAATGTGAAAATATTTAAAAAAAGAATGAAAAAGGAGCGGAAGTCACACCTGGCATATATAAAGGAAAAAAGTGGGGGTAAAATAAGTTTGGGTTGGAAAGTGTGTAGCTATGTCAATGTAGCATCTTGGGGGGGGGAATAGTAACTTATATCCTAAATGTATTCTACCCAAGATTGAGCCTACGTTACGAGAAAAGAAATTCCTATTGTGATCCTAAAAGACCTATTCGAAAATTAAAGTGTAGAAAATAAGGAAAACCTATGGTCGTATATGTGCATTGATTGAACTTTATTTTAGAGCATCGGTGATATCGTTCCCGTCTCTATTTTTCTTATATTCAACATGTGAGAGTCTTCTTTTTAGTGAGGGCACTATGACTGCATATTAGTTGCTAATATGACTAGTACATTGTTATTTGCATTAATTTTGTTGACTGTGAGTAGTATAATGTCGTAAATCGATCCTTGTGTATTAGTGAAATGTTAGGTGCATTGCATAGCTGAGTTGGTAAAAAGACAGGGTCTTGTACTTTGTGTTTGGGATGATGTATATTCTCTAATAGTCATTTGTATTTCTGTGTCGTTGTGTTCTATTTAGTTGTCATTTTTTACGACAAACAATGGTTCTAAGTTTAGGGTGTTGATATGTTGCGTATTTACAACACTTTCGACACTAAAAATGGTGGATTAGTGTGGTTTCGAAGCATTTTTTGTAAATATGATATGTGTTTTTTTTAATTGCAGGAAAAGTTAGTCGTGCATGAGGTTGGGACAAATTAGTTGATTTTTGACTGGAATTTATGGGCTCATGAGCCTCTCCATGGGTCTTCAATCTTTATACGACCCATGGAGATGGTCGTTAAAATGGATGCATGATATGTAAGTTCAAAAAGTTTTGCCCAAGTGAAATCCCAAGAGACCCTTAATATGCCAGGATATCATCATGGTTCATGGAACAGGAGCGTGAAAGTGAATCATCAAAGTTACTGCAAAAGTTCAAGTCATGTTCCACAAAGCTCAACACATTCCATGAGAAGTTGAACGGGTCGTGAACAACAACCAATTTGTAACACTTTGCTTATGAATATGAGTAGCTAAACCTCATAACTAGGATTGTGGGAACCATGACAGAATAATGAAGTAGGCAAATACATAGATGATTGTCATTCATTGCTCGAGCATGCATTGTAGTTTTCTCAGTCTTGTTTTCCTTTTAATGAGTGCACATTTTAAAACTCACTTGTATTCATTACTTTCTCGGAAGAGGGATGGTGATTAGGAAAAGATAACTACAATAGAGATTCAAAGCTACAAACCTTCGTCTAAGAACTTGAGCCTTGGAGGGGATAGTTTTCAAAGGTCAAAAGCAAGTGTTAGATAGTTATACATTTGGACATTAGAAGGTAAATAATGAAATTGATCTAATAGGGATGGAAGGCATTTAGATGTTCATAACTTGCTAGATTTTGCATGTAACACATTAAAACGGTATCACCAATACTAGACATCTACTGAGTTACATATCATGGGGAACATAGTCCTAGATGTCTTCTCATATTGTTGAACACTGTAAGTTTGTTTTAGTTTTTTACTGCGAACATTGATACTTGATAACTAAATTAAACAACCAAAACCCCAATTTACTTTATAAATTTTTACTTTTGGAAATAGTGACTACAACTGAACATAAGTGCTAGTAAACTTATTTCCTCCGCATCTCTTGTGGGTTCGACCCCAACTTAGTTGGGTTCTATATTTGACAACAATCATTTTATACTTCTTAATTACAGTGTAAGTTTGGGTGTATCACAGTCCCATATCCCAGAACTAGAAGTAATGGGATTAAGGGTAGAAACTAATCAAGAATTAAACGATAATAGGAATTACATGAACAAAAGAGAAAGTAAATTAAAAATATATATACAAATGAAAGATCTCTTCCAGAACCTGGATGTCACATGTAAAAAGCTACTAAAAAATAAATACAAGACCCAAAAGTGGACCACAGATGCAAGACTTGTCTTAAAAAGCAAAAGACTAGTCATAACATATACTGAAGGAGATGGGTAAATTTCGGACGCCATACACTCACTCTCATCTCCGAATCAGACTGTTACAGGCTCGATCTCAACACTGGTAGATGGTACTTGGACTTGTATCATGAAAATAAATATAGAATATAGTATGATTACCAAAACAATAGATACCCAGTAGGCATCATACACTGACTGAGCAGAAAATATAAAAGTACTATGAAATTCTATAATTTAAACACAATAGTAAAAAAATGGTAGAGATATAACAGGAATGCACACAAGTGTACTAACATGCAAAGAAAGAGAAAACAACTAACTAAACCCAATCGAACCCTTATAATCCCCAAGGGTACACTAGTGCAAAAATTCAAGTAAAACCCAAATAGACCCTATAAGCCCAACAGGTGCACAGAGGAGTTAAGATTATCAAGGAGAACCTGAGCATACTTTTGAAGTTACCACAATCTTCCACGAACTTGAACCGAATCAACTTAGTGCCTGAGACTTAAATCATATCGGAATAGGAGTTAAGGACTTGAACTAAAATGAAGGAGGAGTCAAGGACTTTAACCAAGATTGGGATAGCCGAGGACTCTAACCAAGGCTAAAGATAGTGATGGACTCTAACTAAAACTATAAATGACCAAGGACTCTAACCATGTTTGAAGATAGCAACGGACTCTAACCAAAGCTACAAATAGCGATTGGCTCTATCCAAAGCTGCTGATAGCAATAGACTCTAACCAAAGCTATGAATAGCAATGGACTCTAATCACGTCTAAAAATAGAGATTTACTCAAACTACGACTACAAATAGTGATGGACTCTAACCACGACTGAAGATATCCAAGGAATCTAAACAAGGTTGAAGATAGCCAGGAGTATAACTAAGGGTGAAGATACTGAGGCATGGAATTTAACTGTACCCAATTGATTGAATCAGGAACTTGAACCACAAATAGAGGTGAATCGGCTAGATTTAGAATCAGCGGCCAGAAGAGCATCAAGGGGAGTACCTCAAACTAAGTGTTATTAATAAATCACTCCAAGCCCGAACCATATCTAACTAGAATCGATGAGTGGCTTTCGAAACAAGGGCCAAGTACACCAAAACTAATGGAATGTGGGAATTATGGATATAAGGTTCCAAGAGTTGGGGTAATGCATAGCTTAGTCTCATACTATCAGACTCAAGTCGGTGATATCATTCTACAGCGAGCTAAGTTGTCTAAAATAACTTCAGAGAGATTCTATGGCCTAACGGCTCTAAAATATGCAAGTGTATGACAATCACTAGTCGTAGCCTATACTAAGGCCAAACATGCTCCAACAAAAATTACAAGCCACAAACAAGTCACACCATAAGGTATGGATGATCAACTAAAGTAACTAACATTCTATAGATACCCGAAGTACCCAAAAAAAATCAAGACATAGATTCTAAGAAGTTAAACATGCTCTACTAGCAAGCTACCTCAAATTTGCGCAATTCAACATACATTTACATATTCAGGTTCAGTCTATGGAGAGGGAAACTGTAGCTATCACGATTGAAAATTGGATGTGATAGCACTCGTCTTATCTTACTAACACAAGTATGCCTAAAATTCAAATATTATGATAAAATGTGGAAGCAAAATAAAAATACAAATAACAAAGTCAACTTAATTAAATCTACAAAATCTTGTTGTCAAGCTATATGCTATAAGTAGTTTGAAGTATTGAACTATTCCGTGGGATTGACTCAGCACCGAATATACGTTTGAAATGCTATTTACATGATTACTCATTCATGTATATATCCACATATGTATGATTTAAATGATATCTACTTGATTACTCATGCATGCAATCATTTATGTACTTTACCATATAAATGTCTTCAATATTTTTCTTTGTAATGCATGCCTACATACTTAGTACATTCAAAGTAATAACGCATACTCTTTTTCCTACATGATATTACCATGTAGGGACCGGTGCTCCTCCTCGTTCTCCTCCACATGGCTAATTGAGATTTCGTTTGAAGACTATTTTTGGTGAGTTCCTATGTTCCGGGAATAATACTCATTTATTTTTCTAGCTTATGATATGTTGTTATATTTAGACACTTACTATGGAATTTCTTTCTATTATGATTGAGGATGAGCTAGGGACTTCTGTTAACCCTATTAAATCTAAAAGTTAGAGGTATATTTGGACATATGTAAATTGAAGATTCTGCTTGTTTATTAGTTATCATTACCTATGAGAGGCTAAGAGAATGTTAAGAGGCTTGTTTGAGGTACTTTCGGGTTCCTCATTTGCTATGTGACGTCTAGGCCCTAGGCTTGGGTCGTGACAAACTTGGTATTAGAGCTTGAGGTTTTGAATGGTCTTCGGAGTCTAATATACCGCATCAAATAGAATCTTGTTCATGGTTGTGAGGCGCGTCATAACTATTAATAGGAGACTATGGGACGTTTAGGAAAGTTTTTACTTCTTTTAAATTCATATCGTGACTTAGAGGTTCCTAAGCTTTCCTCTAACTAATGATGCATTTCATGTTCTCTAAATACTCATAGAAGAGCACCTCCAATAGCAAGGGTTGGCGATGAGGACCAAGCTCCTCCGATTCCCAATGCCTCACATCATAAGGAAGGGGTAACCTATGCCGAGTTTCTCAATATCATTACATTGTTTTCTCAAGTCGTAGCCATCCAAGGGAATCAAGATGTTCCTCCTCCCCAAATGCAAAATTTGGCCTCTAGGATTCAGGATTTCCAAAGGATAAATCCGCCTGAGTTTGATGGTTTTAAAATAGATAAGGACCCTATATAGTTCATTGATGTGGTGTACCAGATTATGACTATCATGGGTGTGTCACTAAATGAGAAGGTCGAGATAGTGTCTCATCAACTCAAAGGTCTTGCTTGAGTGTGGTACGAATAATAGGATGTTGAGAGGGATGGAAAAATGAGGCCGATAGGATGGGAAGAGTTCAAATCTTCCATTCTAGACCTATTCTTCCCATTGGAGCTAAGGGAGGCCAAAATTCAATAGTTCATCACCCTCCATCAAGGGAGTATGGGCGTGAGGGAGTATACTCTCAAATTCACTAAGCTGTCAAATTATGCTCCCTTCATGGTCTCCGACCTAAGAGCTAGGATGAACAAGTTTATTTCTGGTGTCTCAAGCTTAGAGTCCAAGGAGTGCAAAATGGCCATGTTAGTCAAAGAGATTGACATCTCTCGGTTAATGAATTACGTAGAATGAATTGAAGAAGAGAATCTGAGAGAGAGATCAAGGGGAGTCAAAAGGGCTAGAGTAAATAGTGGAGGGTTTAACCCTCAAAGGACCAGTTATGGTAACAATGACAAAGACCAAGGTAGGCAACGGTTTATGGGACAAGGTTCCACCAATTCTCCTCCTCCAGGGTTTAACAAAGACAAGGGTGCAAACCTAATAGTTTCAAGAGAGAATGTTGGTGCTCAAACTTTCCCCACTTGCAAGAAGTATGGAAGTACTCACAAAAGGAAATACTTAGCCGGCTCCAATGTATGCTTCAAGTTTGGCAAGACGGTCCACCATGCTAGGGATTGTAGAGGTTGTGGTGGTAGGCCTCAAGACCAAATTCCTCATGGTAAACAAACCCAAGGAGGTGGCCAACATACCAAATGCTTTTATGCCTTGTATAAGAGATAAGAGGTTAAGAACGCACCCAATGTTATTACCGGTAAATTAAAGGTCTTTACTTTTGATGTGTATGGATTATTAGATCCGAGTGAAAATTTATTATTTGTTACTTTATTCCTTGGTAATAGGTTTGATGTGTTACCCAAAATGTTATTAGAGCTGTATTTGGTATCTACCCCGGTTGGTAAGTCGGTTGTTACTAGAAAGGTCTATAAAGGTTGTCCCGTGTCTATATTGCATAAAGTTATTCCTTATGATCTCATTGAGCTTGACATGGTAGATTTTGGTGTCATTCTTGGGATGGATTAGTTACATAAATCTTATGGTTCCATAGATTTTTTAGGACTTGTCGAGTCAAGTTATAATTTCCAAATGAGTCCATTATTGAATGGGAGGGTCTTGACTTGGTAGTAAAGGGTAAGTTCATTACTTATCTTAAGGCCTAAAAATTTATTGCTAAGAGTTGTACTTACCACATTGTGAGGGTTAGGGATGTCGACTCTAAAATTCCTTCTCTTGAGCTGGTTCTCGTAGTCAATGAGTTCTCTAAAGTCTTTCCTGATGACCTTTCCAGTGTCCCTCCTGAAAGGGAAGTTGATTTTGGTATCGATCTCCTCCCCAATAACTAACCTATATCTATTTCTCCTTACCGGATGGCCCTAGCGGAATTGAAAGAGTTGAAAGAACAATTAAATGACTTGTTAGAAAAGGGGTTCATAAGGCCAAGTATTTCTTCATGGGGTGCTCCCATGTTATTTGAGAGAAAGAAGAATGGATCGTTTAGAATGTGCATAGACCACTGACAATTAAATGAGATGAACATTAAGAACAAGTACCCAATCCCTAAAATAGATGACTTGTTTGATCAAATGCAAGCCAAGATTGACCTTCGGTTTGGCTATCACCAACTAAGGGTGAGGGAGTGTGACATTCCCAAAATGTCTTTCCGAACAAGGTATAGTTACTTTGAGTTTGTAGTGATGAGTTTTGGGTTGACGAATGCGCCAACGGTGTTCATGGACTTGATAAATAGGATGTTCAAACCTTACCTTGATACTTTTGTGGTGATCTTCATTGATAATATTTTGATTTACTCTCGGGGTGAGGAAGAACATAAGAATCATTTGAGTTTGTGCTTCAAATATTGAGGAATAGGCAATTGTTTGAAAAATATAGTAAGTGTGAATTTTTCTTGAAGGAGGTGGCATTTCTTGGTCATATAGTGTCTGGTGATGGGATCAAGGTTGATGCTAAGAAAATGGAGGCAGTCAAGAATTGGCCTAAACCATTGTTTCCTTCAGACATTAGAAGCTTCTTGGGTCTAGTCGGGTACTATAGAAGGTTAGTCGAAGGGTTTTATTCCATCTCTTCTCCTATGATGAAATTGACCCAAAAGAAATCCAAATTCATATGGACAGATGAGTTTGAGAAGAGTTTCCAAACCTTGAAATATCGACTTACCTCCGCTCCTATTTTGATTCTACCGAAGGATTAGAAGGGTTTGTGGTTTATTGTGATACTTCAAAGATTGGTTTAGGCTATGTCTTAATGAAAAATGGCTAGGTCATATCCTATGCGTCTAGGCAAGTAAAGAAGCATGAGCATAACTACCCTACCTATGACCTTAAATTGGCGGCCGTTATTTTTGCTTTGAAGATTTAATGGAATTACCTCTATAGGGTGTATGTGGATGTGTATACCAATCATAAAAGTCTTCAATACATGTTCACCAAAATTGACCTTAATCTAAGGAAAATGAGGTGGCTAGAACTCCTCAAGGACTATGACATAAATGTGCAACATCATCCGGGTAAAGCCAATATGGATGCCGATGTACTTAATAGAATGTCTATGGGGAATGTCGCCGATGTTGATAAAGGGAAGAGGGAGTTAGTGAAATATGTTCACCGGTTGGCTAAATTGGGGGTGAAGTTTTATGGTACCTATGATGGTAGTATGGTTCTTCTAAATGGGGTTGAATCCTCTTTGGTGGTGGATGTTAAGTCAAACCAATATCTTGACCCAACATTTATTGAGTTAAAGAGGTTGGTGAAGTAAAAGAAGGTAGAGGTCTTTTTTCAAGGGGGAGATGGGGTGCTATACTACCATGGTTGGCTATATATTCCGGATGTGGATGGTCTAAGGAGTTTGATCATTATGGAGGCTCATAATTCTACATACTCCATTCATCCAAGTTTGATGAAAATGTACCGAGACTTAAAAGAGTTCTATTGGTAGGGTGGAATGAAGAAGGACATAGCAAGGTTCGTATCCGAATGTTCAAATTGCCAACAAGTAAAGGCCGAACATCAAAGGCCTGGTGGCCTAGCCCAAGACATTGAAATCCCTACTTGAAAGTTGGAAGATATGAATATGGATTTTGTAGTAGATTTGCTTCATACCCGAAAGCGTCATGATTTAATTTTGGTAATTATTGATAGAATGACTAAGTCAGCTCACTTTCTACCAGTTAAGACTTCCTATAGTGCGAAGACTACACCAAGTGGTATATTTGGGAGTTGGTGAGGTTGCATGGTGTGCCGTTATCCATCATTTTGGATCATGGTTCCCAATTCACTTCTCATTTTTAGAAATTGTTTCAAAAGGGTCTCGGTACTAAGGTAAAATTGAGCACCGCATTCCATCCTAAAACTAATAGGCAAGACGAAAGGATGATTCAAACACAAAAAGATATGTTAAGTACTTGTGTGTTGGAGTTTAGAGGAAATTGGGATGATCATCTACCGCTCATCGAGTTTTCCTATAATAATAGTTACCACTAAAGTATTGAGATGGCGTCGTTTGAGGCTTTGTATGGAAGATGATGTAAATCCTCATTTGGTTGGTTCGAAGTAGGTTATATGAACTTGTTGGGACCCAATTTGGTACTTGATGCTTTAGAGAAGGTGAATATCATTAGAGAATGGTTGAAGATGGCTTAAAGTCGTCAAAAGTCCTATTCCGCTACTAGAAGAAGGGATCTTAAGTTTAATGTGGATGATTGGATGTATCTAAAGGTTTCACCCATGAAGGGTGTGGTTTGGTTTAGTAAGAAAGGGAAATTGCGCCCTAGGTATGTAGGGCCGTATAGAATCATGAGACGTGTTGGCAAAGTTGAGTATGAATTGGAGTTTCCATTGGAAATAGTCATGGTTCATCCGGTGTTCCATGTGTCTATGTTGAGAAAATATGTGGGTGATACTTGTTCCATTGTTCCTTTGGGAGTAGTGAATGTTGAAGAAAACTTGACTTATGAAGAAGTCCCGGTTGAAATTTTCGACCGGCAAGTTAAGAAATTAAGGAACAAAAATGTTGCATCTGTTAAAGTCCTTTGGAGGAATCAACAAGTAGAAAGTGCTACATGGGAAGCGAAAGCGGATATGATTAAGCGATACCCTCATCTTTTTCCCTCTACCCAAATCTAATGTATTAATTGTCCTAGCTCAATTACTTAAAATCCTTGCATTTCAACTTTTATTGTCATATGCATGCAAAATTATGAAATATATTTCGAACGGTGTTTTAAATTATACAATTGCATTAATGATAGGTTTTTTGTTTACACTTTACTCTACTCAAGCTAAGTCTTGTCTCATTCAAGGAAGAATGTTCCCAAGAGGGAGATAATGTAACACCCCCTAAAAAATATTGTATTTAGTGTTCCAATTGTCGATGAAAATGATACTGCTTCTGTAGTTTTGACATAACTTTTCATAGGGTGGTCTACATTATGTGATTCAAATTTTAGAATAACCCCAACATCATTATCTACTACATTTATAAGGACCATAACTTAATATTCGAATGCTAAATAGGTCAAATAAATTAATCTTTGAAAGACCTGGTGCTGTGATGAAATAGAGTATTTGTAGAAGAAAAATCATATCTCACTTTAGGATGCTCCAAATTAGTTTATTCTTGAACGAAATGAAATAATACTTTTAGAGTTATAATTCATATGCAGACATCAAATCCTAATTAGGAAGTTATCTTGTTCAAAAATAGGTCCGAAAAAGGGTATTCCATAAAAAGAAGATTCATGTCACCAACCATAGAACATCTAGATCCATTTGACATCACCAATGACATCAATTTTCCTCCATTTGGCATCGTCCATGACATCACAATCCTCCATTAAATTTTTATATTTTTCTTTTCAATTATTTTAATTATTGTTAGGTCCCTCTTTCACACCTATAAATACCCATCTTATTACATCATTTTTTTCATCAAGCTTTATCAAGCAACTCATCTCTCTATACACTTCTTTACTCATTCTCACAATATACTTTTAGTTCTTAGTAGTGTAGAAATACTATTCCGGTGAGTCGCATACCTCGGGTAGTACACAAAGCGCTCCAGTGAGGAGAAAAGGCTAGTATTCAAGAGTCTTCATTAAGTCCTTCGATTCTGAGTAAAACTTCAGATTCTAGGTATGTAAGGCTTCAATGAGAGTATTCCTTCCACTCTCATTCCTAAAGTATTTTGATTATATGATAAATTATGTTTATTTTCTTTAAGCTTTACTCTAAGTTATATGGGTGTTTATCCATGAGTTCTTCCACCCATGTAGTCCAAAACTCTTTCAACTAAATCTCTCGATTTCAAATAAGATTTTCTTATGGATAATTCTTATTTCTACTTAATAGCATGAATCATGGTTAAACTAATGATTATTAGTCTATTTTAATGCAAAATGATTTCATATGTATGGATTGATGGTTTGCAAGTATTTTCTCTATTTATCTCTTTAAAGGTTCTTGAAATTCATGGTGGGTTGTTTATAGCATGATTTTTTAATTAATAAATTTTAAAGTATTTATACATAATTTTATTTGCATACATATTAAAAATTTGAAGTGATTTAAATCCACCTAGTTTTATAATATTTCCAATGAAGTTTGACTTGAAAGCTTTGACTCTAAATAAATGTTTATGAAAGCAATGTCTATGATCAAAAGAGAGTCTTATGAAATAAAAGAATGATGTAATGCTATGAATGATAGAATCTTCATGCAATAAGGACAATTTTTTAATATTTGAACCACCAAATATTTTAATGAGCTATTCCACCAAATATGATGTTTTGAATTCTCAAGCTATATGCTATAAGTAGTTTGAAGTATTGAACCATTCCGTGGGATTGACTCAGCACCGAATAGAGCATTGAGGTGGGATTCGATAAGGGAATCCTAGTAGTAACCTTTTGTCTCATTAACTATGTGGCAACATAGGAGCCTTTGTGGGATTAGGTTAATGGATCCATTAAATCCCTTAAAGTTAAAGTTAAAGAATGAATGTAAAGTTGACGGAGTTCTACCCTAGGCAATTAGACTCCCCGGCCAACGTAGGGGGTTATGTTGGATTCCAAGTAACAACTCACATGGTATTAATGTCGGTTATAGTCAACCTCCCACAAATATACGTTTGAAATGCTATTTACATGATTACTCATTCATGTATATATCCACATATGTATGATTTAAATGATATCTACTTGATTACTCATGCATGCAATCATTTATGTACTTTACCGTATAAATTTCTTCCATATTTTTCTTTGTAATGCATGCCTACATACTTAGTACATTCATAGTAATAACTCATACTCTTTTTCCTACATGATATCACCATGTAGGGACCAGTGCTCCTCTTTGTTCTCCTCAACGTGGCTAGTTGAGATTTCGTTTGAAGGCTATATTTGGTGAGTTCCTATGTTTCGGGAAAAATATTCATTTATCTTTCTAGCTTATGATATGTTGAAATATTTAGATACTTACTATGGTATTTCTTCTATTATGATTTAAGATGAGCTAGAGAATTGTCTTAGCCCCGTTAAATCTAAAAATTAGAGGTATTGTTGGACATATATAGGTTGAGGATTTACTATTATGATTTATGCTTGTTTATTAATTGTCATTTCCTATGAAAGGCTAAGAGTATGTTAAGAGGCTTGTTTGAGGTACTTGTGGGTTCCTCATTCTCCATGAGTGTAGGCCCTATGCTTGGGTCATGACACTCAATCATTCACCTCAAACTCTAAGTCTCTTCTACTAACATCAATGTAGAATTTTTGATGGCTTTGCACACCCTTTAGACTTTCTTGGATAATATTTACCTTCTCCATATCTTGATGAACTAAGTATGGCCCTATCAACTCCGCCTCACCAACTTCGAACAAACCAATTGGTAATCTACATCTCCTTTCATAAAGAGACTCATATGGAGCCATTTGGATGCTCGAATTATTACTGTTATTGTAAGAAAACTCCATGAGAGGCAAGTGGTCATTACCCATGAAGTCAATAACACAAGCTCTCAACATATCTTTAAGAGTCTTTAGGATCACTTAAATAATTGAATAGCTTGATTAGGAAAGGATCATAGGCTATTGTTGGAAATAGTTTACCTAGCTTAAAAACAACCAACCAAATGAAATTATACCCTTTGAACCAAAAATTTGAGCCTAAAAAGACTTTTTTTTTCAAAATAACATAATTCACCTTCTCCTTCTGATGGTAGACCTTTATCTTAGCCATGGTCCCTCCTAGGTCTATGTGCACCTCAACTCATGCTAAAAGCATAAGTTAAGGGTGGCTACTATAAAGAAAATTGAAAAACATTGGGGTATGAAAAGAAGGGTGTAACGAGAGGAAAAAAAGAATTGGTTTGTGGACAAAAGGAAAATGAAAGATAAGAATAAATAGTAGAAAAACAAATGGAATGTGAAAATATTTAAAAAAAGAATGAAAAAGGAGCGGAAGTCACACCTGGCATATATAAAGGAAAAAAGTGGGGGTAAAATAAGTTTGGGTTGGAAAGTGTGTAGCTATGTCAATGTAGCATCTTGGGGGGGGGGAATAGTAACTTATATCCTAAATGTATTCTACCCAAGATTGAGCCTACGTTACGAGAAAAGAAATTCCTATTGTGATCCGAAAAGACCTATTCGAAAATTAAAGTGTAGAAAATAAGGAAAACCTATGGTCTGTATATGTGCATTGATTGAACTTTATTTTAGAGCATCGGTGATATCGTTCCCGTCTCTATTTTTCTTATATTCATCATGTGAGAGTCTTCTTTTTAGTGAGGGCACTATGACTGCATATTAGTTGCTAATATGACTAGTACATTGTTATTTGCATTAATTTTGTTGACTGTGAGTAGTATAATGTCGTAAATCGATCCTTGTGTATTAGTGAAATGTTAGGTGCATTGCATAGCTGAGTTGGTAAAAAGACAGGGTCTTGTACTTTGTGTTTAGGATGATGTATATTCTCTAATAGTCATTTGTATTTCTGTGTCGTTGTGTTCTATTTAGTTGTCATTTTTTACGACAAACAATGGTTCTAAGTTTAGGGTGTTTATATGTTGCGTATTTACAACACTTTCGACACTAAAAATGGTGGATTAGTGTGGTTTCGAAGCATTTTTTGTAAATATGATGTGTTTTTTTTAATTGCAGGAAAAGTTAGTCGTGCATGAGGTTGGGACAAATTAGTTGATTTTTGACTGGAATTTATGGGCTCATGAGCCTCTCCATGGGTCTTCAATCTTTATACGACCCATGGAGATGGTCGTTAAAATGGATGCATGATATGTAAGTTCAAAAAGTTTTGCCCAAGTGAAATCCCAAGAGACCCTTAATATGCCAGGATATCATCATGGTTCATGGAACAGGAGCGTGAAAGTGAATCATCATAGTTACTGCAAAAGTTCAAGTCATGTTCCACAAAGCTCAACACATTCCATGAGAAGTTGAACGGGTCGTGAACAACAACCAAAACCTTGGACAGACCGTGGTGTCCTAAACAGGACACGAAGCTTGGGTGTGAAATGATGTACTCAGAAGTTGTGAAGGAAAGGCAAACACCACGAAAGACTCCCATAGGGCGTGAATGTCACCAAGAGCCATGAGCATTCATCGTGAACCTGGCCGGCATAAGTTTTCTACTTTGTTTAGGATTTGGTGTTTTACTCTATAAATTCCTGGTGTAGGTTTTGTGATACGCATTATGCACTTTACTGATTATTTAGAGTCTTGAGTATTGTGAAATATATTTTCGAACAACTTTTGGGAATCAAATGTAAATACAAGTTTTTGTTCATTTCTTGATTCTATGTTCGTTTATTGATCCAAGGTTTACTATTGCATAAATGTAAGTATTCTTCTATGAATTCTACACCAATTTGTAACACTTTGCTTATGAATATGAGTAGCTAAACCTCATAACTAGGATTGTGGGAACCATGACAGAATAATGAAGTAGGCAAATACATAGATGATTGTCATTCATTGCTCGAGCATGCATTGTAGTTTTCTCAGTCTTGTTTTCCTTTTAATGAGTGCACATTTTAAAACTCACTTATATTCATTACTTTCTCGGAAGAGGGATGGTGATTAGGAAAAGATAACTACAATAGAGATTCAAAGCTACAAACCTTCGTCTAAGAACTTGAGCCTTGGAGGGGATAGTTTTCAAAGGTCAAAAGCAAGTGTTAGATAGTTATACATTTGGACATTAGAAGGTAAATAATGAAATTGATCTAATAGGGATGGAAGGCATTTAGATGTTCATAACTTGCTAGATTTTGCATGTAACACATTAAAACGGTATCACCAATACTAGACATCTACTGAGTTACATATCATGGGGAACACAGTCCTAGATGTCTTCTCATATTGTTGAACACTGTAAGTTTGTTTTAGTTTTTTACTGCGAACATTGATACTTGATAACTAAATTAAACAACCAAAACCCCAATTTACTTTATAAATTTTTACTTTTGGAAATAGTGACTACAACTGAACATAAGTGCTAGTAGACTTATTTCCTCCGCATCTCTTGTGGGTTCGACCCCAACTTAGTTGGGTTCTATATTTGACAACAATCATTTTATACTTCTTAATTACAGTGTAAGTTTGGGTGTATCACAGTCCCATATCCCAGAACTAGAAGTAATGGGATTAAGGGTAGAAACTAATCAAGAATTAAACGATAATAGGAATTACATGAACAAAAGAGAAAGTAAATTAAAAATATATATACAAATGAAAGATCTCTTCCAGAACCTGGATGTCACATGTACAAAGCTAAAAAAAATAATACAAGACCCAAAAGTGGACCACAGATGCAAGACTTGTCTTAAAAAGCAAAAGACTAGTCATAACATATACTGAAGGAGATGGGTAAATCTCGGACGCCATACACTCACTCTCATCTCCGAATCAGACTGTTACAGGCTCGATCTCAACACTGGTAGATGGTACTTGGACTTGTATCATGAAAATAAATATAGAATATAGTATGATTACCAAAACAATAGATACCCAGTAGGCATCATACACTGACTGAGCAGAAAATATAAAAGTACTATGAAATTCTATAATTTAAACACAATAGTAAAAAAATGGTAGAGATATAACAGGAATACACACAAGTGTACTAACATGCAAAGAAAGAGAAAACAACTAACTAAACCCAATCGAACCCTTATAATCCCCGAGGGTACACTAGTGCAAAAATTCAAGTAAAACCCAAATAGACCCTATAAGCCCAACAGGTGCACAGAGGAGTTAAGATTATCAAGGAGAACCTGAGCATACTTTTGAAGTTACCACAATCTTCCACGAACTTGAACCGAATCAACTTAGTGCCTGAGACTTAAATCATATCGGAATAGGAGTTAAGGACTTGAACTAAAATGAAGGAGGAGTCAAGGACTTTAACCAAGATTGGGATAGCCGAGGACTCTAACCAAGGCTAAAGATAGTGATGGACTCTAACTAAAACTATAAATGACCAAGGACTCTAACCATGTTTGAAGATAGCAACGGACTCTAACCAAAGCTAAAAATAGCGATTGGCTCTATCCAAAGCTGCTGATAGCAATAGACTCTAACCAAAGCTATGAATAGCAATGGACTCTAATCACGTCTAAAAATAGAAATTTACTCAAACTACGACTACAAATAGTGATGGACTCTAACCACGACTGAAGATATCCAAGGAATCTAAACAAGGTTGAAGATAGCCAGGAGTATAACTAAGGGTGAAGATACTGAGGCATGGAATTTAACTGTACCCAATTGATTGAATCAGGAACTTGAACCACAAATAGAGGTGAATCGGCTAGATTTAGAATCAGCGGCCAGAAGAGCATCAAGGGGAGTACCTCAAACTAAGTGTTATTAATAAATCACTCCAAGCCCGAACCATATCTAACTAGAATCGATGAGCGGCTTTCGAAACAAGGGCCAAGTACACCAAAACTAATGGAATGTGGGAATTATGGATATAAGGTTCCAAGAGTTGGGGTAATGCATAGCTTAGTCTCATACTATCAGACTCAAGTCGGTGATATCATTCTACAGCGAGCTAAGTTGTCTAAAATGACTTCAGAGAGATTCTATGGCCTAACGACTCTAAAATATGCAAGTGTATGACAATCACTAGTCGTAGCCTATACTAAGGCCAAACATGCTCCAACAAAAATTACAAGCCACAAACAAGTAACACCATAAGGTATGGATGATCAACTAAAGTAACTAACATTCTATAGATACCCGAAGTACCCAAAAAAAATCAAGACATAGATTCTAAGAAGTTAAACATGCTCTACTAGCAAGCTACCTCAAATTTGCGCAATTCAACATACATTTACATATTCAGGTTCAGTCTATGGAGAGGGAAACTGTAGCTATCACGATTGAAAATTGGATGTGATAGAACTCGTCTTATCTTACTAACACAAGTATGCCTAAAATTCAAATATTATGATAAAATGTGGAAGCAAAATAAAAATACAAATAACAAAGTCAACTTAATTAAATCTACAAAATCTTGTTGTCAAGTCTACTTAATTAAATTCGCAAAATCTTGTTGTCACGTGCACAAGCCTTTAATGTATTACAATAGATTTGAATGAAAAAAATAAGTCTCAAATGACATTGTCTCTAAAGTTTTCATGACCCGACCTAGGGTCTAGTCCTAATACAATGATCGGGATGTGAGGGACCCCAATCATAAGCCATCTTAGCATACATCGCATGCATAAGGTAAAGAATAATATAAAGATAAGTGGAAGTAATCATCAAGTGATGAATGGGACTAAGGGAAATCAATTCTATAACTTCCCAATTAGGACTACACCAATGAATATCGTCTAAACATGCCTCCAGTCTAATCTTTGATGGGGGCTTAAGACAAGCTCCTAGATCACCCTAACAATAGAAGAAAGTGAAAACAATATTAACATGAATAAAATCTAGCCACGAGTGGGGTAGTCGTGAGTGTCGTCCGTCCCTATATTATGAGACAATGTATAAAAAATATGTATTAGTACTTTGAATGTACTAAGTATGTGAGATATTCATGAATAATGAAATAAGGCATAAATAATATGAACATAAGATGCATGACCAATGCAATGAAAAACATGAATAAGGCTTGAAAAACATTTGAAATCATACTAAAAACTTATGGTCAATGCATCATAAACATCATAGTGAAGCTTACTTCATGTCCTATAATTTGTGAAATAGGACCTTTAACCTTATTGGACCATTAACTGACATAAACCATGTGAGCTATAACATGGAGTCCCAATGTTTATCCATACATTGGAGGAAAGGGGGAGACTAATTGCCTAGGTAGACTCCTATATGCCTAAATAGATCCACTAAGCTACGCTAAGGATCGAGCCTTAACTACAGGTGACCCTCAAAGGAATCAAGCCTATTCTAAGGGTGATCCTTTAAGGAATCAAGCTTCTTCTACGAGTGATACTTTAAGGAATTAAGTCTTTTCTATGGGTGATCTTTTATCTTATGGTGGAACGTAGTTATGGGATAATGGGATCTTTCTACGGGGTCTCTTGCCTTTGCTACGGGAGAGAATGCCTATTCCAAGGTCCACTTAGTGCTAGGTAAACTCTCAACGGAATCTCATAAACATGATCATAACATAATAAGGAAGGATAGTAACTGCCTATCAATCCATCTTTAAAACATATTAGGAATAGATCATCTACTTAGTAATTCATAAGAATCTATAACTTCGGTGAAAATTTTCCTTATCACCATCTTTAAAACATCTTTTAATCTTAACTCTGATCATTATCATAGCTTTAACTTTAGAATCATAAATCCCAACTTTAACTCATACAAAACTTTCATTGAAAATCATTTAACTCATGATCAACTCATAAACTCATTCTTAACTTTGATCATCATTATAGCTTTCATCATAGAATCATAATCTCAACTTTAAACCATGAAGACTTTACTTGAAGATCATTGAACTCATAATCTATTCATGAAAATCATCTTTAACTTCATAATCATAGCTTGAAAATATAGCTTTATGCATGGGCATCTATAATTCAATTTGAAATCATGCAATTCATATAAGAACATGCATATAAAGATCATTGATAACATTTAAATGAAATCAAATCAGCCTAATGCAATTCATCAAAACTAGGGTTCATAATCAATTGTAAGTTGAATGAAAACTTGAAATATCTTTGGGACTTCATGGGTGAAAAGGTCGCTTGAATCAATCCCCACATACCTTTCTTGAATTTACTAAGAATTGAAGAAGAATCTTGAAGAAATATAAAAATCCTAGCTTGAATTTGGAGAGAAAGCTTGAGAAACTTTGAGTTCCTTGAAGTAGAAAATTATAGGAGAATGAACTGAATAAGATGGGAATTTGAAGAATTAAATATTTATAGACTTTGAACTTTTCCATAAAAGTATCTAGGTTCATTGAACCGAACTTGGGAAAAGAAAAAATTGTCCTTCATTAAAATTTGAAAGTTGACCCTACGGATCACTCCATACGGGGTCGTCAAAATGTCTACGGGGCGTAGACCCAATTTATCCCATCAAACCTTGGAAAAGCTAAAAAAAATGAGACTCTAATCTTTGTTTGCGACCAATATTTATGACTTGTAAACATTTCTATGGTTCGTAACTTATTCCTACGGGTCGTAACTCCAGGTCGTAATATTTCCTATGGGTCATAACTTGACAATCTTTAGTAAAACGGTCATAACATTTTACTCCGAACTCCCAATGAGGAAAAATTTATGGCGTTGAAAATAGGACTCAAAGACCTTTAATTTGATTGTGATGGCCCACCGATTTCCTTATTTTCTGACAGATATGATCGCTTGAAGTTGACCCAAGTAAAATCTTTCACAAAAACTCAATCGGTAAGAAAGCTTTCAACTCGACTTTGTGCTAGGGGATTCTTGTGATATTTAAACTTCTCCAAACCTATTCCCACACTTATTAATTGACCTTAACATCTATTCACAATTAATAATCACCCTTTTATGATACTACAGATGGCTTCTATAACTTATCATTTATTCTATGGTTCATTAATATGAGTCATCAAAGTAGTGCTCCAAAATCATAGGCTATTGGAATGAAACTTGGTCCCTACGACTCATCCTTACGAGTCCTCGACTCTCTTATGAGTCATACAAATGGCTGGTCAATTTCCCCCTTCACTTACTCAAAATTTAGAACTGAGGAACCAATTCTACGAGTCCATTCTATGACTCGTAAGTCATCCTATGACCTGTCCTATTGAGTCATTTCAAAAGTACTAAGGCTTGTCAATTTCACAAAACTAAAGATCAACTCTACGACTAATTCTATGAGTCGTCACCATTGCTATGAGTCGTCAACAAGACTAGTAAACTCAGTTCCAAACTTAGTCAATTTCCAATCTCAATATTATTCCTATGACCACTCCTACGACTCGTAGAAGTCCCTATGAATCGTAGGCCAAGTTGTAACCTCTAGGACCCCTTTTCTTGGAATTTACTTTTATTTCGACTTTTCTACTTTTGCGGTCTTACAAAAGTAAAACAAAATCATAAGTAAGAATAAGAAGGTCCACTAACATGAAAAATAACTATCTCACAACTCTCCCTAAGCAGCCTCAAAAAAGAAGAGAAGAGAGTTTCACGAAGATTCAGGCTCGTAACCTACACAAATGTAGAAGCAAAGAGTGAGTACCAAACAACACAGTACTCAACATGCGAACTCATAAAACAAAGTCAAGTAATATAGAATACAAGTAGTTCTAACAATCCAATCGAACCTCCACAACTACAGCCTGCATAAAATCAGCCCAACCTAATAGTTCACAATTTACGTATCACGTAACTTAATAACAATACTCCAACAATCACAAATCATCCACACATGGATCAAGTTCATCAATCACAAGTTCCATAGAAAGGCACTCATAAGTCCATAAATGATAAATATATGCAATGTAATATCAAATATTGCGATGCATGTCTGACCTAGCAATACACATCCATTGTATCTCAGGTAACTTATGGGGGGCATGTATGTTCATGCATCTGACACGGCGTATGGCATATTCCTCAAATATCTTATATTATCTAGCACTGTGTACTACATCTCTTGAATATCATAAAGCATATACCACACATGTGGCACGCCCCTCGAATATCATATAGCATCTACCATGGCTTATGGCATGTTCCTTGAATATCATATAGTATCTACCACGGCGTGTGGCACGTCCCTCGAAATAGTATATCCTTTTTGATTTATTATTCTTCTCAGTTCACATAACACAGGTCATAACTTTGTCTTAGAACCAATGCACATAGATATGTTCAAACATATAATGAGGAGATGACCATTTTGATAACAATGCATAATTCACAGTAACACAATTATTATACAACATCAACAATGAATCAATACACCTTCCAAACCATTCTCAACACATCACACACCAAAATATAAGCAAGTTGCCTTTTAATAGACCTTTTCCATTACTAAAATTATTCAGTATGAAAAAGTCAAACCATCACAAAGTCACGTTACTCCTCAATATAAATAACAAGGAATTACACGATACTATACACTTAACAAGGGTCGAAAAATCCACTTGCCTCGAATAATCGAACAATCACTCTAAATTTTGAGCCTTTTCCTTTCATTGGGCTTCCAAATTGATGAAATGTATTCAAATAAATAATCATAATATGCTTTTAAAACTAACAACATCCATAATACTATATATCTAACCTAGACCCAAAACTCATCCAAATCTATAATCAACTCCAAAATATCAAGTCTAGGAGTTAGGTCTTAGTTCCTCCTAACATCATAAATCTAATAATATTCATATTAAACAATACTCCTAATATTTAATTACCTATCTCAATATATCAAAAATCTTGAATTATAAGTTGATAATTAAAAGAATAAAATTTAAAACTAAACTATTGTTACGAACTAATTAATGCGCAGTAAGAATACGAATTGCAAAACCTTACTCTTGTTACCAATTCAATCATATCTATTCATTGAAATTCTTTTTCCATAATTAACTAATAATTGCTTATCATTACCATGCTAATAGCAATCAATTTTTAGGTATGATTTGACACAAATTTGAATGCAACGCATGTAATAACCTATTGAAAACTAATGGTTCAGCACCATAAAATAATAATTAACAATACCCACCCAACAATCATTATACAATGATTGTTTAATCATTGGCTACTAAACCACTTTTCCATAAATCCAACACGCTACATTATATAGAATTTGCATATTCAATTTCTCCCCTTTCCCTTTCAGAAGCCACCATAATAATAATAATTATTATATTACATATACAGTACATACAATTGTATAGATTAAGGCATGCTTACTGAAGCACTTGCGGACGGTCTTCGTTTGACGTCGCCCATGTAAGTTTCTCACCCAATCCCTCTTTTTTTTCGCGCATGTAAGTTTCTCGCCCAATCCCTATCTCTTTCCTTTCTGAAATATTTATGTACTAAAATAAATATTACATTAACTTATTTTAATAAATATGGGATAAATGGTATAGGATATGAAATAAATTACCAATTTAGTCCATCAATTAAATTAATTATTTAAAATTATCCCTAACCTAAATAATAGTAGTTACCGACTAGTCCAAAATTTCCAATTTAAATTATGGAAAATGTCTTTTATGAAAGAGAGAGGACTCGTTCTCAAAATGACCTAATGGATCATTACATTATCCATCACTAAAAACTATGTTCGTCTTCGAATATAAAGAAGGAGAAGGAAGAATAACCGACGTTACCAAAAGCTTGAGTTATGATCTTCTAAAGTCGGTGTTCATATCTCCAAGTGAGATCCTCCTTAAGACCATTCCATCAAAATCAACTACTAAGAACTGAACTTTCGAATCAAACTTTGGCAGAATCATAAGGGATTTCTGTGCCATAGACTAATCTGAACCAAAACCACTAGACCATAACCCAACCATCATGACGAATCTTTTCAAACATAATTATGTAAAATTTTGAATCAATACCAACTACAACCATAAGTGAACCTGAACTAACCACCCCATACTTATAATGCACAAACCAACACAGATCTTGTCAAGATTCCATTCTCACAACCAAAATCTTCTCTGGAGCTAAAGTTTTAAAAATCCGATCTTTAGAATTTGGGTACTCATCACGGTAGAATCAAGTTTATCTAACTCAAAGAATAAAATTATCAAGTAACCATCTAGAAAGCGATTTACCCAATCATACAGAACCTCTAACAACACTATCACAAATGCTAAGTGAGTAGTCGTGATTGTAAGCAATCCTTAAGAGTGCAGAACTAGACCCAATGGTCCCCACATTCAATCATACATAACCAGAATGTGACCCCATCAATGAGATAAATAGTAAGAATGTCGAACAATTGTAATTATTCATTGTAGCTCTTCTATAAATTCTCATAAGTAAGGTGGAAATTGTAGAACTACTGAAAAACTTCAACTGCCCCAAGAGAACACCAAATCTGCCATATTTGAAATGACCATGTCTGCATAAGCGTCCTATCCTACCAAGAGGATATCGCAAGATTGATACACCTGATATACCACTAGGGATCTATCTACAGAAGTGGAAACACGTACGTTCATGGGCAGGGGATCGTACTCTAAATCATGCCCAAAATGATGTAGGTGGCCACATAAGAATTCATGGAACCAAGGTCAAATAACATAAAATACTCCTTCTATAGTGCCCATATCAAACATTTTCATTCATCTTACCCCATTATAATCGTACACATACTGGATTTATCAAACCCTACATACTCCTCATAGTACTCTATTGTAGCCAACACTCTTAATACTAACAAAACATTATAGCTATGATGTCCATTTGCCTTACTCTCAAACCATCACTAGTATCAAAGTCTTCTAGAAACACATTGTAGCCTCCAAATATTCAAACTATGGCTCCTTCTCTATCCATTTAAGTATTCCATGACAAATACGGGTCACACACAAGCCCGATAACACTAATTCCAAATTTTATAGTACTTTCTCATTGAGGTAAAGCTATTGATTCACATCCAATGTCAACTCCATGCAATCTTTCACATACCAAGTTTCAACATCCATTCAAATCATCATATACCTCATGCCAAAACATAGAGAGATACTTGGTCATACAAATGTTTTTGTATATTATGATACATAACTTTTATTTAATATGAAGTGTCAATGTTATGCATAACAACAATAGATGTAGTCCCATCAACAGAGTAGTTTCAATCCCCTCAAAATCCTCAATAATCATATGGAATTGTAGTCAATACTGTAGTACCTCCATAAGTCATCTACCATGATTTGAACAATACAAATCAACATAAAATGTAGAATCTTCCACACAACATAGTTTGTCACTCGAACTAAAACTTAATCTTTGTAAAAGTCACTAATAAACCCCTAGTAAATCTGTACTCAACCAGTTCACATTGTATGGTCATATCTGAAGTCAAAGGAAAATTCCATACAACCTTCAACTTTGAATCAAGGTATACAAGATGTCTTATTCCTTCACCTTTCTTAAATTCTTCCCATGACGCAAATTCCAAATACCTTGAACTCTTCAATATACCAAACTCTTGCTCCTTTTGCTAACTCGTTTACCAATCTTATCCTTTGACCAACAACCCATTAAAGTTTACTTAATACTCTAAATTAAAACATTAAGTGAAGCCATCCCTTAGGTCTTTTAACAATCAAAAGTAATAAAATTTACGGTCCAAACTATCACGACCTGACCTAGGCTATGATCATGAATTTCCAAGCATAAATTATGATTAGGTATTTCAATTATGATCATGGACTAGAAGTATGTTTCGAAGGATGATTTCATGTAAGTTATGAAGTAAGGTGACTTAGGGACTTATGTGGGGACCTAAGGCCTAAAGGGTAAGTTAGGGCCCTATGTGGTGACCTAAGGCCTAACGTTATGAATTATGCAAATATGATTGTAATGATGAAGGGACAATTCTCACATTATAAGTATGTTATGAAAATGAGTTACTCTTCGATTTCAAACCTATGATAATGACTATGATATATGAAATTATGATTTCTATGCTATTTATGTATTTTGTAGGATTTGACTTATCATCGAGTGGACTTGAGGTGGGAGGCCTACCAAAAGCCTTAGTAGTAACCTAGAGTCCCATAAACTAAATGCCACCATAGGTTACCTTCATGGCCTAGCTATTGCATACACATATAACGTATGTATGACCTGCTAGCGGGGTAGAGTCTATCTTAGCAAGTAGATTCCCCTTTTCTTTATTATATAGAGAGACAATGGGATTCCATGTTATACCTCGTATGGTCTTATTGTCGGTTATGATTTCTATCCCACATATAGATGATCTTTTATATATGCTATGATTTCAAATTATTCTTTTTAAATGCTTTGGTTAATATAATTTTCCTCATAACTTTAATTATCTCATCTTATCATGTGATTCACTTGACCATTGCATTCCATAATTTACGTTGTATGTCATGACCTCATACTTAGTATATTCCAATGTACTAATGCATACTTTTTGCCTACATTGTGTCATAATGTAAGGGTTGACATTGAAGATCATACTCATTTATGTGGATAGTAGGCTTTCTATCCGGCGATGTTGTGGTGAGTTCTCATTTATCAGGGACTACTCATTGAGTTTGTTATTATTTTAAAGACTTTTGTTATGTTTCATTTTAAGGGTGAGCTAGGGACATGTCTTAGCACCCTCTCATACCCGTGTGTAGAGTCATCTAGTTGGATAAATTTTCAAGTCTTTGTTGATATTTCTTCATTTACTATTCACAGTTTAGACTTTCTTATGCTGTTTCTGCTTTTACATTACCTTATGTATGCTTATGATATATACAAGAGGCTTGGTTGGAGCCCTTTGGAGTTTTGATCACTGTGTTATGACAAGGCCCTAGGTCGGGTCATGACAAACTTGGTATCAGAGCATAAGTTTTTTAAGTGTCCTAGGGTGTCCAACATGTTGCATCAAGTAGAGTCTTATTCATGGGTGTGAATCGCTCCACACTTATCAGTAGGAGGATATGAGGCATTTTAAGATTTCTCACTTCTTTCATGATTCATATCATGCTATAGAGTTTACCGTAAGATTTGTTTTCCCTAACGATCTTTCTTTGCAATTTTCAGAAAGATGTCTCCAAGAATACCACCATTTCCTAGGGGAGATAATGTTAATGAATCCCAAGCTCCCCCGACTCCTCAAGACAATGGTTCTCTACCGGACCAAGTGACTAATGCAGAGTTCCAAACCACTATTACTATGCTAGCCCGAGTGGTGACCAACCAAGGTGTTGTGGCTCCTCCTAATTTTCCTACTTCGGCCTCAAGATCAAGGGGCTTTACACGAATGAATCCTCCAAAGTTTCATGGCTCAAAAGTCAATGAGGATCCTCAAGAGTTCATTGATGAGGTCTATAAGATAGTGAGTATTATGGGGGTGACTTTAAAAGAAAAAGTGGAGTTGATGGCTTACCAACTTAAGGGTGTTGCTCAAATATGGTACACTCAATGGAATTTAGAAAGGGTGGATAAAGTTCCTATTTAATGGGAATCTTTCAAACTTGCTTTCCTTAATCACTTTTTCCCTCTTGAGTTAAGAGAGGCTAAAGTGTTAGAGTTCATAATTCTTCGACAAGGCTATATGAGAATGAGGGACTATACCCTCAAGTTTACTAAGCTATCCACGTATGCTCCTTCAATGGTTGCCGATCCACATGTCCGAATAAGTAAATTCATATTGGGGGTGTTTGACTTGGTTGCTAAAGAATGTTGCACCATTTTGCTTGTTAAGGAGATGGACATATCTCGGCTCATGAATTTTGCCAAATAAATTGAAGGAGAAAAGCTCAAGAAAATGAGGATGAGGGATTCTAAGAGGACCCGGTATGAAGGTGGGTTCTCCAATGCTAGGACCGTTGGTAGCAGTAGACGCTCTTATCAAGGCCAAAGCTCGAGGAAGAAGTTTTTTAAGGATAGGGTTCTATACCCTAAATTTCAAAGAGAAGGAGGTGTAAATGCTAGTAACCTTTCTTTTCCAAAGTGTACAAAGTGTGGAAGGAATCATGGAGGAAAGTGTTTGATGGAAATTGGTGCTTACTATTAATGTGGTAAGATGGGCGATAAGCGATTTGAGTGCCCTCTTGTTGCCAACATAGGTGGAGAAGGTCGTCCTCTAGGAGGACAAGTGAAACAAGGCGCCAAAGCTCAACCCAAGGGTGGATAATGCAACAACTGATTCTATGCTCTTTATGCTAGGCAAGAGATTGGTGAGGCTCCGGATGTGGTCACAGGTATGTTACGAGTCTTTAACTTTGATGTTTATGCATTTCTTGATCTGGGTGCCAACTTGTCCTTTGTTACTCCTTACATTGCTATGATATTTGATGTGTGCCCCGAGGTGTTAATAACCCTTTTTTATGTATACTCCCGTTGGTGATTTGGTATTAGCCAAGAGAGCTTATAGAAATTTTCCCATATTGGTCTTGCATAGAGTTATCCCGTGTGACCTTGTGGAACTTGATATGACTGATTTTGACATCATTATTGGTATGGATTGGTTACATGCCGCTTATGCATCTATATATTGTAGGACTCATGTGGTTAAGTTTTACTTCCCTAATGAGCTTATTTTTTAATGGAAGGGTACTGATTCAATGGTTAAGGGTCGATTCATCTCATGTATTAAGGCCCGAAAAATGATTTCTAAAGGGTGCATTTATCACATCTTGCAAGTTAGGGATATCAATTCCAAAACTCCTACTCTTGATTTGGTCCCTATAGTTAATGAGTTCTTCGATGTGTTTCTCAATGACTTGCCTGGTATTCCTCCCGAAAGGGAAATTGACTTTGGGATAAATCTCCTTCCCGCACCCAACCTATTTCTATTCCACCTTACCGTATGGCTCCGGCGGAACTTAAGGATTTGAAGGAATAATTGAAGGATTTGTTGGACAAGGGTTTTATAAGACCAAGTATTTCACCATGGGGTACTCCCGTGTTATTTATTAGGAAGAATGATGGGTCACTCCGAATGTGTATAGACTACCGACAATTGAATAAGGATAGATGACTTGTTTGTTCAATTATAATGAGAAGGCTACTTTTCTAAGATTGACCTTCATTTCAATTATCATCAATTGAGGGTAAGGGAGTGTGATATTTCCAAAATGGCTTTTCAGATGAGGTATGGTCATTTTGAATTTGTAGTAATGTCGTTTGTTTTGACAAATGATCCCTCTATATTCATGGATTTGATGAATCGTATTTTCAAGCCATATTTGGATATATTTGTAGTATTTTTCATTGATGATATCTTGATTTATTCTCGAAATGAGGAAGACCATAAGGTTCACTTGAGGATTGCGTTGCAAATATTGAGATAAAAGCAATTATTCGCTAAATTTAGTAATTGAAAGTTTTGGCTAACGGAGGTTGTATTTCTTGGCCATATGGTGTCCGGTGATGGGATTAAAGTAGATCCAAAGAAGATGGAGGCGGTTAAGAATTGTCCTACACCATTATAATCTTTGGATATTAGAAGCTTTTTGGGCTTAGCCAGATACTATAGAAGGTTTGTTGAAGAGTTCTCATCAATTTCTTCGCCTTTAACTATGTTGACACAAAAGAATGCAAAATTCCCATGGTCGAATGAATGCGAGAAAAGTTTCCAAATAATAAAGGATAGTCTTATGTCGGCTCCTATTTTGACATTGCCTGAAGGTTCGGATGGGTTTGTTGTTTATTGTGATGCTTCTCGTGTTGGCTTGGGTTATTTCTTGATGCAACATGGTAAGTTCATATCCTATGCCTCTAGATACTTAAGGTGTATAAAAGGAACTATCCAACCCATGATCTTGACCATGTGGCGGTTGTGTTTACATTGAAAATTTAGAACCATTATCTTTATGGGGTGCATGTTGATGTATTTACCGACCAAAAAAGTTTACAATATGTGTTTAGTCTAAGAGTCTTGAACCTTAGGCAAAATAGGTGGCTTCAACTCCTAAAAGACTATGAAATGAGCTTGTTGTACCATCCAGGTAAGGCATATGTTGTAGCCGATGCTCTTAGTCAGTTGTCTATGGGTAGTGTTACACATGTTGAGGAAGGTAAAAGGAGATTGGTCAAAGAGATCCATAGATTGACACATGTAGGTTTGTATTTGGTTGATTCTAGTGGTCTAGGCATTCTTATACACAATGGTTGGGAAACATCTCTTGCGGCAGACATTAAGGCCAAACAAGATGATGATTCAATTCTGGTCGAATTGAAGAAGTTGGTTGCCTATAAATACATTGAGGCTTTCTCCCTAGGAGAAGATGGGGTACTTCGTTACCAAGGTCGTTTGTATATTCTAAATGTTGATGGATTACAAGAGTTGATATTTAATGAGGCCTATAGTTCTCGGTATTCAATTCATCCGGGATCCACCAAGATGTATCGTGACTTAAGGGAAGTGTATTGGTGGAATGGCATGAAGAAGGACATAGTGGAGTTCGTAGCTAAGTGTCCTAATTGTCAACAAGTGATTGTTGAGCATCAAGACTGGGAGGTCTAGCTCAAGAAATCAAAATTCCTACATGGAAGTGGGAAGATGTGAATATGGACTTTGTCACGGGTTTGACTTGTACTAGAACATAACATAATTCTATTTGGGTCATCATGGACTGAATGACCAAATCAACATATTTTTTACCGGTCAATACTTCTTATGGTGATGAAGACTATGCTAAGTTGTACCTTCGTGAACTTGTGAAACTTCATGGTGTTCATTTGTCAATTATATCAGATAGAGGTACTCAATTTAGTTCACATTTTTGGAAGTCATTTCAGAAAGGTCTTAGTACTAAAGTCAAGCTAAGTACTGCTTTCCATCCTCAAACCGATGGACAAGCCGAAAAAATAATTCAAACTTTGGAAGATATGTTAAGGGCATATGATATTCATCTTAGAAGAAGTTGGGATGAATATTTTCCATTGATTGAGTTCGCCTACAATAATAGTTATTACTCTAACATCCAAATAGCTCCTTTTGAAGCCTTGTACGGGAGAAGATGTAGGTCTTTGGTGGGGTGGTTTGAAGTAGGTGAGATGATATTGATTTGTCCATATTTGGTAGTTGATGCAATGGAGAAAGTAATGTTCATAAGAGAAAGATTGAAAATGGCTCAGAGTCTTCAAAAATCCTATTCAGGCACTAGGAAGAGAGAGCTTGAATTTGATGTGGATGATATGGTGTATTTGAAGATTTCACCTATGAAAGTGGTAATGCGGTTTGTTAAGAAAAGAAAGTTGATCCCTAGATATATAGGACCCTATAGGATATTGAAGCGCATTGGCAAAGTAGCGTATGAGTTAGAAATGCCACTTGAGTTAGCTTTGATTCATCCAGTATTTTATGTGTCAATGTTAAGTAAGTTTGTGGGTGATCCAAATTCTATTGTGACAATGGAGAATGTAAGAATTGAAGAGAATTTGACCTATGAGGAGGTCCTGATTGAGATTTTAGACTGACAAGTGAAGAGGTTAAGAAATAAGGACGTTGCATCCATCAAAGTGTTATGGAGGATTCAACAAGTAGAGAGTGCTACGTGGGAAGTAGACTCAGACATGATGAAGCGTTATCCATATATCTTTCCTTCCACTCAAGCCTAAAGGTACTAAGTTACTCATGATCAAATCGATTAAACTCTTACGTTTCAGTTCCTTATGTCATTCATATGCATGCATTATTAATGAAAATAATTTTCTCAAAGACTATGTTTTATGTTAAGTATGAAGTTTACATGTTCTATGCATTTTTTTAAAGTAACCTCATGTTCATGTTGGGTTGTTAGTTCTTTTTCCATTTTGTTCCCATATTAGTTGAATATCATTTGAGGACGAATGTTCTCAAGGGGGAGATATTGTAACGTCCCTCAAAATGCTCATAAGTTCCTTAAGAATGCCTTGGGAATAGGCCACTCAAGTAATGCATCATCCTTAATCTTTTTAGAAAATCCGAGTTCTAAATATCGATCAGGGGTCAAAACCTGCGGGAAAATAGTTCCAGTAAATTTTTAGGACCCTTATATCGAAAAATAGATTTTTGAAGGAATTGCGCAGAATATTATGGTGTGCGACAAGTCCGCATCGCGGACTTGCTCGCCTCTGCATAGCGTACCTGGCGATGATTTTTTATGGCCGTAATTAGTTTTTAGTAAGGGCGTTTTAGACTTTTCTCAAATTGTTATCTAATGAACCTAGACGTTTTTAGGACCTAATTTAACTCTATAAATTAACCTAAACCTCTAATTCTATTCATTCTTCTATAATTCACCTACTCAAATATTTTTCTCTCTACAAAAGACTCTCAAGGACTCCATTGAAGATTTCAAGTAAATTCACTCAAGCTCTCCATCGAAAGTCTCAAGTTCTTCCAAATTAATTGGTGTTCTCACTTAAGGTATATGGGTATTGATTTATGGATCCTTTCATCCATGAAGCCCAATTAATTTCTCAAATTTTCTATCTAATTAAAGTATGGTATTTTATGAGTTTTATGATCTCTACTCCTATTGTAAGAATTTTGATTCAAAGTATGATCATGAGTCTATTTTGATATATATTGATGGTTATTGCATTAAATTGAAGCATTTTTCTATGAATTCTCCTATTTTAATTTCTAGGGTTCATGACGAAGATTATGAGTATTTTTAATTATTTTTCCTAATGATATTATCTATATGAATTATGTATGGGCTGATATAAAGTTTATGATTAAGCATGTTTTCAAGTCAAGTACATGATTTTCAAATCAATTGATCATGCATTCATGCCTTACCTAAATTTAAAGTATAGGTTATGATCATGAATTTTCAAGCATAAATTATGATTATGTATTTCAATTATGATCATGGACTATAAGTATGTTTCAAAGGATGATTTCATGTAAGTTATGAAGTAATGTGACTTAGAGACCTATGTGGGGACCTAAGGCCAAAAAGGTGACTTAGGGCCCTATGTGGTGACCTAAGGCCAAACGATATGAATTACGCAAATATGATTGTAATGATGAAAGGACAATTCTCACATTACAAGTATGTTATGAAAATGAGGTACTCTACAATTTCAAACCTATGATAATGACTATGATATATGAAATTATGATTTCTATGCTATTTATGTATTTTGTAGGATTTGACTTATCATCGAGTGTACTTGAGGTGGGAGGCCTACCAAAAGCCTTAGTAGTACCCTAGAGTCCCATAAACTAAATGCCACCATAGGTTGCCTTCATGGCCTAGCTATTGCATACACATATAACGTATGTATGACCTGCCTAGCGGGGTAGAGTCTATCTTGGAAAGTAGATTCCCCTTTTCTTTATTATATGAGGAGACAATGAGATTCCATGTTATACCTCACCTGGTCTTATTGTCGGTTATGGTTTCAATCCTACATATGTATGATCTCTTATGTATGCTATGATTTTAAATTATGCTTTTTAAATGCTTTGGTCAGTATAATTTTCCTCGTGACATTAATTATCTCATCTTATCATATGATTTACTTGACCATTGCATTCTATGATTTACGTTGCATGTCATGACCTCATACTTAGTATATTCCAATGTACTAATGCATACTTTTTTCCTACATTGTGTGATAATGTAGGGGTTGAGGTTGAAGATCATACTCATTTACGTGGCTAGTAGGCTTTCTATCCAGCGGTGTTATGGTGAGTCCTCATTTATCGGGCACTGTCATCGAGTTGGTTATTGTTTTAAAGACTTTTGTTATGTTTCATATTGAGGGTGAGCTAGGGATATGCCATAGCCTCCTCCCATACCCGTGTGTAGAGTCATCTTGTTGGATAAATTTTCAAGTCTATGTTGACATTTCTTCATTTACTATTTATGGTTAAGACTCTCTTATGATGTTTTCCCTTTTACTTTACCTTTTGTATGATTATAATTTGTACGAGAGGCTTGGTTGGATCCCTTCGGGGTTTTGATCGCCATGTTACGACTAGGCCCTAGGTCGGTTCGTGACATAATCATAGTTAACATATATCATAGACTTGTTCATACGTTTGAAACTCATAGAGTAGCTCATTTCATAACATCATTGCCATGTGAGTATTAGCGTTTCAACATTACAGTATCATACTTCCATATTTCATGTCACTAGGTTCGTAGGTCACCACATAGGGCCCTAAGTCACCTTTCTTAATAACTTGCATGAAATTCATAACTTGAACATAATTGTAATCTATGATAATAATTTATACTTGAATTTAGAGTAAAACTCATATACATAGTTAATTTGTATGAAAACCATGAGAATACTTTGAAATCATTGAACTTCATAATCATACTTCATATAACTCATCATTGAAAATAGCTTCATGCATGAGCATTCGTAATTCAACTTAAAATCATGTAATTTATGTAGAAATATACTTATAATGATTGTTGATACCAAAAAAACATAATTGAAATAGCCCAATGCAATTCATCAAACTAGGGTTACAAACCCAATTGAAATTAATAAGATTTTGAGTAAAAACCTTGAGACACCGTGAGTGAAAGGAATCCATGAATAAATTACTACATACCTTGAATGAATTTGAACTCGAAATTGAGAAAGGAGACTTGTTCTTGAAGAAACCCTAGCCAAAAATAGAAGAGGATGATCTCTTGAGAAAACCTTGAGAGAGAAGTCTTAAAGTTATTTGGGAGATAATGAGGGAATGAAATAGACTTAAGAATATTTAGGACAATTACATAATGAATATAGTCCCAAAAACATCCACATACATTAATGAAAGAATAGGAAAATGACCAAATTACCCTTCATTTAACTGAAACTTGATCCATTACGAGTCATCACCACAGATCCTAAAAGGAACCATGGTCCATAGTACGGTCCCTGCTAAGGGACTTAGAAAGGTTACCCATTACGAGACCCACTACGGCCAGTGATGGGCACCATGGTCCGTGATGGTTTTCTTGGACAAACTCTCTTGGGACTTGTAGGTATAGTTTTAGAACCTCCTTCACAAAGACCATGATGGTCCGTAAAGGTAATAATTGTCCATGAATAACGGGTATGATGCACGACTTACAAGAGGATTTGTCGGAGAGGACCCATAGAACCTACCACGGTCTGTGAAGGGCTTTATGTCCCGTGGTGGTCAAGAATGACCCTTGTCTTGGAAGGATTTTTGAGGGACTTAGGGGAGGGATCACATGGAGTGCACTACTATTCGTGGTGCTCATCACGACCTGTGGTCCCTTACCTGCAGAACTTAGTGTAGAAACCCCACCACGGTGGCTCATCATGAGTCGTGGTGCTCAATACGGCCCGTGATGGCCCTTCGTGGACATCACCTCATTCCTAAAGGTGAAATATTTTGGGATTTCACCTTTTGATCCTTGTTTTCTAACTTTTCAACTCCCGGAGTCTTACAATATCTCCCCATTGGAAAAAATCATCCTCGAATGGGACTCAAGTTAGCATTAAAAGAAAAGAAAAGGAATATAACATCCCAATATGAATAAAAAAAACATCTCAATAATGAATAAAATGAGAAATCTTTAAATCTCAAGCTAAAACATAACTTTAAAAACTCATTCCATGAACATGAATCCATATGAAACTATGATAATAACTGAAATACATGATTTGGGCTGGTTGGATCATGAAGGAACTAAATACCTCAACTAGGCACGGAAGGAAAAAAATGAGGATATCGAGACTTCAAATCGTCTTTGGCTTCCCATGTAGAACCCTCAAGCTCTTGATTCCTCCATATTACTTTAAAGGAAGCTATTTCTTTATTTCTCAACTTTCTAACTTACCGGTCCAAGGTATCAACTAGAACCTCTTCATAAAAAAGACTCTCCTTAACCTCAGTATTGTCCAAGGGCACAGTGGTTCTAGTATCACTAATAAACTTCCTCAATAATGAAACTTGGAACACCGGATGCACCGATGCCAAATTTGAAGGCAAATCGAACTCATAAGTCACCTTATCGATTCTCCTCAAAATATGATATGGTCCAACATAGTGGGGACTTAGCTTCCCTTTCGTACCAACATTCATCACACCTTTCATGGGTAAAATCTTCGAGTAAACCCAATCATTAACCTCAAATTCAATTTCCCTTCTTCTCACATCTGAATAGGATTTTTATCGGCTTTGTGCCATTTTCAACCTTTCTCTAATGAGTCTAACTTTCTCCAAAGACTTAAATACCAACTCGAGTCCTATCAAAGCAAATTCACCTATCTAAAACCAACCGATAGGGGACCTACACCGCCTACCGTACAAAGCTTCAAATAGAGCTATCTCAATGCTAGAGTGATAATTGTTATTATAAGTAAATTCTATCAATGGAAAATGATCATTCCAATTTCTTTTAAAATCAACAACTCATGCTATTAACATATCCTCAAATGTTTGAATCGTATGATTCGCTTGGCCATCTGTTTGTAGGTGAAAAGTTGTACTAATGTTTACTTGGGTACCAAGACCCTTTTGGAAGGATCTCCAAAACTGGAATGTAAAATGAGTACCTCAATAAGAAATGATGGAAAATGTAACTCCATGAAGCTTTACCAACTCTTGAATAAACAATCTAGCAAAGTCCTCGGCCTAATATGAAGTCTTAATCATGAGAAAATGAGCCAACTTAGGCATTGAATTAACGATTAACCAAATAGAATTATGTTGCCTACGACTATGAGGAAAACCTATAAGGAAGTCCATATTAAAGGCTTCCAACTTTCCAGTAGAAATCTTAATGTCGTGTGCCAAACCTCCTAGTTTTTGATGCTCGATGTTTACTTGTTGCTAATTGGGACACTTAACCACGAATTCCGCAATGTCCCTTATTATGCTATTACACTAATACACTTCTCTCAAATATCGATACATCTTTGTAGAACTAGGATGAATCGAATACCGCAAACTATGAGTTTCGAACAATATCATTTCATTCAAGCTATCAACATTCGGAACATACAATCAACCTTGATATCTCAAACACCATCCCCCCCTTGGGAGAAAGCCTCAATGGCTTTTATGGCAACCACTTTCTTTAATTTAACCAAAGTGGGATCACCATCCTACATTGCCTTTACATCCGCCATAAAAGATGATTTGTAACCATTCTGCATAGTAACACCACTATCCTCATAATTAACAAATCACACACCCAAATGGGCTAACCTATGCACATCCTAAACTAACTCTCTCTTCTGATCCTCAATATGAGCAACACTATTCATGGATGGTCTACTAAGAGCATTGGTAACAATATTTGGCTTATTTCGATGGTATAACATACTCATGTCATAATCCTTCAATAACTCAAGTCATCTCCTTTGTCGAAGGTTCAAGTCCTTTTGAGTGAAAACATATTGCAAAACTCTTGTGATCGGTGAAAACATCCACATGTACACCATAAAGATAATGTCTCCACAACTTCAAAGCAAATACCATCGCCGCCAGCTCCAATCATGAGTTGGGTAATTCTTCTCATGTGCCTTGAGTTGCCTTAAAGCATAATTTATTACTTTTGAATTTTGCATTAGGACATAACTAAAACCAATTCGTGAAGCATCACAATACATAACAAACACATCAGAACCTTCTGACAATTTCAACACCGGAGTGGAGGTAAGCTTATTCTTCAACTCTTGGAAGCTTTTCTCAAATGCCTCAGACTATTAAAATTTCACCTTTTATTGAGTTAAAGTAGTCAAGGCCAATGCAATGGAATAGAAACCTTCTACAAACCATCTATAATAATCGGCTAAGCCCAAGAAACTTTGAATATCGAAAGGATTCAATGGTCTAGGCCAATTCTTTACTGTCTCGGTCTTCTTTGGATCAACCATTATTCCTTCTCCAGAAATAATGTGACCAAGGAAAGGGACTGACATTACCAAAATTCGCACTTGATAACTTTGTACACAACTGAGGGTCCTTGAGAATTTGTAACACAATCCTCAAATGATCAGCAAGTGCCATCTCACTTTGAGAATAAATTAAAATATCATCAATAAACACAATCATGAACATATCTAAGTATGTCTTAAACACCCTTTTCATCACATCCATAAAAGCTCCAGGGGCATTCGTTAATCCAAAAAACGTAACCAAGAATTCAAAGTGACCATACAGAGTTCAAAATGCCTTCTTGGGAATATCACACTCCTTACCCTTAATTGATGATAAACAGAACAAAGATCAATCTTTTGAAAGTAACTCGCCCATTGCAATTGATCAAACAAATCATCTATCCTCGGGATTGGATATTTGTTCTTCACTATGACCTTTTTTAATTGCTGGTAATCTATACACATTTGGAGTGACCCATCATTCTTCTTAAATACTTAGCCTTATAAAACCTTTATCCAATAAATCCTTCAGTTGCTCTTTCCATTTCTTAAGTTCTACCGGAGCCATACGTAAGGAGGAATATAAATAGGTTGAGTATCGAGAAGAAGATCTATGCCAAGTTCAAGTTCCTTTTCGGGTGGAACACCGGGCAAGTCATCAGGAAACACATTTGGAAACTTATTAACTATGGGGACCGACTAAAGAGTAGGAGTTTCAGAATCAACATCCCTAACTAGTACTATGAGATAAATGCACCCTTTGGAAATAATTTTTTGGGCCGTAAGACATGAAATGACTCAACCCTTGACCACTGAATCATTACCCTTCCAATCAAGAATAGGCTCATTAGGAAACTAAAACTTGACTCTACGGGTTCTATAATCGATGGATGCATAAGAGGAATGTAAACTATCCATACTAAGAATAATATCAAAATCAGTCATGTCATGTTCAACAAGGTCTCAAGGAATAACTTTATGCTAAACCGACACGCGACAATTTCTAGAAACTCTCTTGGCTAACACTAAATCACCAATGGGAGTATAAATTCAAAATGTCTCTAACAAGATTTTGGGGAACACATCAAATCTCATAGTAAGGTAAGGTGTAACAAAAGTTAAGGTTGTACTCGGATAAAACAATGCACGAACATCAAAGTTAAATACCTGTAACATACCCATGACCACATTGGAATTGTCTCCACATCTTATCTAGCATGAAAAGCATAAAATCAATTGTTATGTTGGCCACCCTTAAGTTGAGCTTGGGCACCTTATTGTACTTAGCATCCTTGGGCTACTTAGCCTTTAGGACGACCTTCTCTACCTTTGTTGGAAATATGAGGGCACTCGGATTGCGTATGGCCTACCTTGCCACATCTATAGCAAGCACTTGTTCCCATCAAACATCTCCCTCCATGATTCTTACAACACTTTTCATACTTGGGAAATGAAGGGCTACTAGAATTCATATCTACTCCTTGAGCCTAAGGTTATGACACCCTACTTCCTTCCCAAAACTTAGCCTTATTAAGAACAACCATTTCCACTACTGGTCCAAGCATTTAAGAACCCACATTTATATCGAGACCTCTTAGAATCCCTCATTCTCATCTCTTTAAGTTTCTCTCCCTCAATTTGTGCAGATAAAGTCATAAGTCGAGATATGTCTATTTCTTTAATAAGCATGGTGGTATGGTAATACTTGGAAACCAAGTAAAATACCCCCAATATGAATTGACTTATTCGGACACATGGATCGGCAACCAATAAAGGAGCATACTTGGATAGCTTGGTGAACTTGAGGGCATAATCCGTTATGCCCATGTTGCCTTGTCGAATATTGATGAACTCCAATACCTTGTCTTCCCTTAGTTCAAGAGGGAATAAGCGATGAAGGACCTTCATCCCCTTCTTTAAACTCTATTGAGTATACCAAACTTCAGCAACACTCTTAAGTTGGTAAGCTGCCAACTCTGATTTCTCTTCTGAAGTCACCTCATGATACTCACTATATTGTTTTATTCCTTCTTAATTGTACTTCTGGGTCAACCCTACCCAAATGGGAAGAAGAGGGTCATCAAAACTCATCAATGAATTCTTGGGGGTCCTTTCAACTTTTGAGCCATAGAACTCAAGAGGGTTCATCCTTGCATAGTCTCTCACTTTAGAAGCCGGAGTAGGAGTATTAGAAGGAGCCGCGAACCCTTGGTTATCCACAACTTGGGCTAGAAGAGTGATAGAGGTCCAAAACTCTTCATTTGTCACTTGATTGGGAAGAGGACCATTAGCTAGAGGGACTTGTCATCTTGGGCACATTTTTTGAAAATCGCAAAGAACAATCGTTATGGAGAGGAATTCTTAGAGTATACTCTATCGCAAGACATAGATCATGGAAGGAGTGAGAATTTCCTAAAATACCTTATAGCCTCCTATTTATAGATGTGGCACACTTCACAACCATGAATAAGACTCTACTGATGCAGTATGTTGGATTCCCTAGGACATCTTAAACCATGCTCAAATACCAAGTTTATCATCACCCGACCTAGGCCCTAGAGGTAACAAGGTAATCAAATCCCTGAAGGGCTCCAACCAAGCATCTTGATATATCGTAAACATGCATAAGGTTAATAAATACATAAATAGCATAAGAAGAGTCTAAATCATGAATCACAAAGAGTATACAAATTTGACAACATAGACTCTACAACATAAGTCTTATAATGAATTTACTACTTAAGATGGGTGGGGGATAAGACATGGTCCTTAGCTCACCCTCAATATGAATATAACAAAGTCTTTAGAAAGGGAAAAACTCATAACTAGTCCTCGATAGATGAGGATTCACCAAAACTCTACGAATGAGGAAGATCAACTAGCCACGTATGGTTGAATGTGATCCTCAACCCCTACATTATGAGAAAATATAGTAAAAAATATGCGTTAATACGTTTAGATGTACTAATTATATGGGCATGACATGCAATATAAATCATGGGATGCAATGATCAATTAACGTACATGATAAGTCATGAGAAAACCATAATGATCAAAGCATTTAGAAGACATATTGAGATAATAAGAGAACATAAGAGAAGTATACATAAACATATATGTGGCATAGAACCATAATCGATAATAACACCACACGAACTATAACATAGAATCCCGATGTATCCCTATACAATGGAAGAAAGGGAAATCTAGTTGCCAAGGTAGACTTTACTCCGCTAGGTGGGTGTAAGACCTTAGAAATTAAAAAGTCAAATGAAAGAGAATTTAAGGGAAATTTTGACTGTCCCCAAGTTTATGAGTTGTTCTATGAATCATAGGGCTTTTTATAATTCATTGAAATGAATCGTGAAAGAGAGATTGGGGATGGAAACTTAGCTTAGGGCAGATCAAGATTTGATAAGTCACTTGACGACTCGTAAGAACCTAGACGACTCATAAAAACAAGTCTTGCGAAAACTTCAAATACCAAATAATTACAGGTTTTCCAAACCTACAAGATTAATGACTTTGATGAGCTATAAGAATATTGATAAGTCGTAACAAAAGATCAGAGACCCCAAAAATAGGGTCTTCTCAGACTGGCAGGATGAGTTAGTTTGATAACTCGTGAACATGACGATGAGTCATAAAATTTACTTGTAAGAAAACCCTTGAGGCTTGATTTTTTAGGGTTTTTCTTAGGCATTCAATATGACTCAAGTATACAAGTCCTAGACTTGAGGACGAGTCATAAATTTGGATTCGTAGGGTCAAATCCAAGTTTTAATGAAGGATAATTGTGTCTTTTCCTAATTTTGGTTTAATGAACCTAGACAGTATTTTGGCTAAGTTCAAGCCTATAACTACCCATTCCTTTAAAATTTCCCTCATTCTAAATTATTCATCAAAATTCTTCCATGGAAAGAACACCAATTCTCTGAAGCTCTCCTTCAAGTTTAATTCTAAGGTTTAAGATTTTCATCAATGGTCTCCTCTCAAATTATAAGTGATTTCAATCATGGTATCTGAGGATTGATCCATGGGTTCTGTTTACCCATGGAGTCCTAAGGTTTTTTCAAAGTTTCCTTCAATTTCAATTGTTAATTTAACATAAGTTTTCATGAATTGCATTGGGTTGTATCAGTTTTTTTTTTAATTATTATCAATTAATATTCTAAGCATGTTTCTACCTGAATTGCATGATTTCAAGTTGAGTTCTGAATGCCAATGCATAAAGCTATTTCCAATTATGATTTTAAATTTAAAGATGATTTTCATGAGTTCATTATGAGATCAATAATTCTGAAAGAAAGACTTTTATGAATGAAGTGGAGATTCATGATTTAATGATGAAAGTTGTGATGATGATCAATTTTGATCTAAGAAAGTTATTATGGTGTGATAAGTAAATTCTTATACAACCATGTTTAATGATGGTGATAAGGACAATTATCACCGAAGTTATGGATTCCTATAAATAACTAAAGTTAATGAGCTACTCTTATTTTGTTTTGTGAAGATTGATTGATAGGTAGTTACGATATTATCTTATAATGTTTATGATCATGTTTTAATAAATTCCATTAGGATATTGACAAAGCACAGAGAGGACTTCTAGGTGAGGTTCGGTCTTATAACGTAGTTAGTTACCTAAGGGAATCTTAGTAGCAATCTAAAGTCCCAAACTACAGTGCCCATATAGGTTTCCTTCATGTCATAGCTAGTGGATCCACATATAGGTATTGAGTTGATGTTCTTTCTTATGGAGTCTACCTTGGCAAGTATCCTTCTCTTCTCGATGTGGGAGTTACATCGAATTCCATGTTATAGCTTTCATGGTCTTAAGATGTTGGTTAAATTCCTTAGCCCACACAACTTACATAAAAATATGAAAGGTTTATTAAGAAGTTTATGACGCATTGACCATAAGTTTTAATCTGTTTTCCAATGCTTTTAAGCCTTATTGAAGTTCATTGTGTTGGTCATGCATCTTATGGCATATTGCTCATGTCCCTTTTACTTGTTCATGCATATCTCACATACTTATTACCTTTTATGTACTAACGTGTATTTTTCCTATATTGTCTCATAATATAGGGGCGAACGTCGACCATCCTATTTGTGGCTAGAGTTGCTTTAATTGTCTAAGAAGTTAGTGAGTCCTCATTTTAATCGAGGAATAGACTTTTCTTACATGTTATTACTAGGAATTTCTTTTTATGATATGGGTGAGCTAGGATTGTCTTAAGCCCTGATCTAACATAGACCTATAGGCATGTTGAGACGAAAAATATGGTGTAGTCCATTTTGGACTTTGCTCGAATATTTCTATCTCGTAGATTTTAGTTTAGATTTATTACTTCAGCTTATCCTGTTATTTCTTGACCTTATGTATGCGATGTATTCTAATATGGCTTGGGTGGAATCCTTTATAATCCCTATTAGCATGTCATGTCTAGTCCCTAGGCTTGGATCATGACAAACTTTGTATCAGAGCATAATATTTAGGATTACCCTAGGAAGTCTAACATGCCGCGTTGAGTAGAGTCTTATTCATTGGTGTGAAGCACGCCACATTCATAAATAGGAGGCTATGAAATGTCTTAGGAAAATCTCACTTCTTTCCTAATCTATGTAATGCAGTAGAGTGGTTTCTAAGTCTTCCCTCTAACACTTGTTCCTTGTGATTTTCAAAAAATGTCTCCACAAAGATATCCCCCTAGAAGGAATATGGTTGAAGAGGAGCAACAAGCTTTGAGTTATCCTTTGAACGACTAAGTCTCCAATGTCGAGTTTCAAGCGGCCTTTCAAGTACTTTCTCAAGCTGCTATGGCTTAAGTTAATCATGAGGTGGTTGCTCCCAGTAACCCAAATGTGTGTATGACGGCAGAAAGAGTTCATGACTTCATGAGAATGAATCCTCTAGAGTTTTGGGGTTCTAATATGTAAGAGGATCTATAAGAATTTTTTGGTAGCATATACAAGATCGTAGAGATTATGGAGGTTAGCTCAGTTGAGAGGCCAGAATTGGCTACATGCCAATTGAAAGGTGTTGATCGAATTTGGTTTGACTAATAAAAGAGTGAAAAGCTTAGAGAGGTGGATCCCGTGACTTGGGATGAATTCAAAAGAGTATTTCTTGATTTATTTTTCCCATTGGAGTTGAGGGAGGACAAGTACAAGAATTTATCAACATTAAGGAAGGTGGTATGAGTGTGATGGATATGACTTCGAGTTCACTCAGTTGTCAAAATATGCTCCATTCATAGTTGTCAACCCAAGAGCTCGTATGATTAAGTTTATGTTGGATATATCGGATGTGGTTTCTAAAGAGTGTAAGATGGCCATGTTGATTCGGGAAATTGACATCGCTAGACTCATGACCTACATGGAGCAAATAGAGGGTGAAAATCTTAAAGAGAGAATTGCTAGAGAGTCCAAGAGGGCAAGGACCGATGGTGGTGATTTCTCTCATGCTAGGTATGGAAGTGGTGGGTGTACTTATTTTTGCCAAAGTTACTTTGGACAAGGATCTTCAAATTCTACTATTTTAAGGTTTGACAAAGATAGGTTACCCAACCCTAAGCCTCAAGAAGGTGCTTCCATTGATCAAGTAACCCCCGCATGCAAGAAGTGTTTAGCAAGTTTGAATGTGTGCTATCAATGTAGCAAGCCAAGTCATCATGATATGGAGTGTCAGTTCAAAGATGGTTGAACACAAGATGAAGTTTCCCAACGTGCTCAAGTAAAACAAAAGGGAGTTCAGTGCAACAACTGGTTCTATGCTTTTCAAGGTAGGGTAGAGTTGGAGGAGACTTTGATGTTGTTATTGGTATGTTATGGGTTTTTTGTTATGATGTTTATGCATTACTTGATCTATGTTCAAATTTGTCTTTTGTTACTCTCTATGTGGCCATGAAATTTGATGTTAGCCCTAAAATATTGTTAGAGCCTTTTTTCATTTATACTCCGATAGGTGAGTCAGTTATGGCTAAAAGAGTCTATAAAAGTTGTCTGGTTTTGGTTTTCCATAAAGTTACTCTATGTTATCTAGTTGATCTTGAGATGAACAATTTTGATATTATCCTTGGTATGGATTGTCTATATGCATGTTATGCTTCTATTGATTATAGAACTCGAGTGGTTAAGTTCCAATTACCTAATGATCTAGTCCTAGAGTGGAAGAATAGTAATTCCGTGTTCAAAGGTCAATTCATTTTATGCCTTAAAGCTCAGAAAATGATTTTCAAGGGTTGTATCTACCATATTGTAAGGGTTAGGGATGAAAATTTCGAATCCCCTACTCTAGAGTCAGTCCCCAGCATTAATGAATTTTCGGATGTGTTTCCTAGTGATCTACCCGATATCCCTCCCGAAATGGAAATTTACTTTGGTATAGACTTTCTTCCATGTACTCAACCCATTTCTACTCCTCCTTACCAAATTGATCCAATAGAACTAAAGGAGTTAAAATATTAACTGAAAGACTTTCTAGATAAAGGTTTCATTAGACCAAAAATATCCCCATGGGGTGCTCCTGTTTTGTTTGTTAGAAAGAAGCATGGTTCGCTTTGTATGTGCATTGACTACCAGAAATTGAACAAAGTGACCATCAAGAATAAATACCTAATCTTGCAGATAGATGATTTGTTTGACCATTTGCAAGGGACAAGTTACTTTTATAAGATTGATCGTCTTTTCGGTTATCACCAATTAAGGGTGAGAAAGTGTGATATTGCTAATATTACATTTCAAACAAGTTTTGGCCGTTATGTGTTCTTAGTTATGTCATTTCATTTGACCAATGCCCCACAACATTCATGGATTGATGAATAGGGTGTTCAAATAATATTTGGACATGTTTGTGATTGTGTTCATTAATGACATTTTGGTTTTCTCATTGAATGAGGAGGAGCACGCTAATCACTTCAGGATTATATTGCAAACCCTAAGGAATATGCAATTATTTGCCAAATTCAATAAGTGTGAGTTTTGGCTAAGGATGGTGGCTTTTCTTGGTCATATTGTCTCTAGTGAAGGAATTATGGTTGATCCTAAGTAAACTGGTTAAAAATTCGCCTAGACCATTGTCTCCTTTGGATATTAGAAGTTTCTTGGGCCTATATGGATATTATAGGAACTTTATAGAAGGGTTTTCATTAATCTCATCACCTTTGGCTAGGTTGACTCAAAAGAAAATAAATTTTCAATGTTAGAAGCTTGTGAGAAGAGTTTCAAAGAGTTGAAGGATCATTTTACTACAACTCCTATTTTGACTATGCCGGAAGGGTATGATGGTTTTGTGGTGTGTTGTGATGCTTCAAGGGTTGGTCTTGGTTGTGTATAGATGCAACATGGTAAGGTGATAACCTATGCTTCTAGGAAACTTAAGGTGCATGAAAGAAACTATCAGACTCATGACTTGGAGCTAGAAGTGGTTGTGTTTGCCTTGAAGATTTGGGGATACTATCTTTATGTGTTCATGTAGATGTGTTTACCGACTATAAGAGTTTACAATATATGTTTAAGCAAAAACACTTGAAACTTCGGCAAATGAGATGGCTTGAATTGTTTAAGAACTATGATATGAGTGTATTGTACCATCAGGGCAAGTCTAATATAGTTGCCGATGCATTATGTAGATTGTCCATGAATAGTATTGCACATGTTGAGGAGGGTAAAAAAGAATTGATCAAGGATGTTCATAGATTGGCATATTTATTTATGTGTTTAGTTGATTTCGATGATGGAGGTGTTCTTGTTCATAATGGTTCAGAATCGTCCCTCATAGTGGATGTCAAGGCTAAGCAAGATAGTGATCCAGTGATGGTTGAATTAAAAAAGTCGGTCGCTGAAAAAGCCATTGAGGCTTTCTCCCAAGATGGAAATGGTGTACTTTTTTATCAAGGCAGGTTGTGTATTCCTAATGTTGATGGGTTAAGAGAGTTGATATTGAATGAGGGACATCGTTCTCAATATTCAATCCATCCAGGATGCACCAAGATGTATCGAGATTTGAGAGAAGTATATTAGTGTAATGGTATGAAGAAGGACAAAGAATAATTTATGGCTAAGTATCCAAATTGTCAAGAAGTTAAAGTTGATCATCAAAGGCCAGGAGATTTGGCTCATGACATTGAAATTCCTACTTGGAAGTGGAAATATGCGAATATGGATTTTTAACGAGTTTGCCTCTTACTAAGAAGAAATATGAATCAATTTGGGTTGTTTTGGATCGAATGACTAAGTGCTCATTTCTACAAGCTAAGACTTTTTATTGTGCCGGAAATTAGGCTAAGTTATATGTTAGTGAATTGTTAAGACTTCATGGTGTTCCCTTGTCCATTATATCAGTTCGAGGTACCCAATTCACTTCTCACTTTTGGAATTCATTTTAAAAAGGGCCGTGACATAAAGGTTAAGTTAAGTACCTCTTTCCATCCTAAAATAGATGGTCAAGCTGAAAAAAAGATCCTAACCTTAGAAGATATGTTGAGGTCATATGTTATTGATTTTAAAGGTAGTTGGTATGAGCATTTTCCATTGATTGAGTTTGTCTACAATAATAGTAATCACTTTAGCATCCTAATAGCTCCTTTCGAAGCATTGTATGAGAGAAGATGTAGATCCCAAGTGGAATGGATTGAAGTAGGTGAGATGGCCTTGATCGGTCTAGATTTTGTAATAGATGCCATGGGAAAGGTGAACCTCATTAGGGAGAGGTTGATGAAGGCTCAAAGTCTTCAAATGTCCTAGTCGTATATTAGAAAAAGGGAGCTTGAATTTTAGGTAGATGATTGGGTCTATTTGAAAGTTTTGCCCATGAAGGGTGTAATGTGTTTTGGTAATAAAGGGAAATTATGTTCTAGTTATGTTGTACCTTATAAGATATTAAGAAGTATTGGAAAGGTTGCTTATGAATTAGAATTGCAATTAGAGTTGACCATGGTTCACTCGGTGTTTCATATATCTATGTTGAGAAAGTTTGTGGGTAATCCGAATTCCATCGTACCATTGGAAGAGTTGAGTGTTGGGGAGAATTTGACTTATGAGGAGGTTCTGGTAGAAATCTTAGACTGACAAGTGAAGAAGCAAAGAAACAAAGAAGTTGTGTCCGTTAAAGTATTGTGAAGGAATCAACAAGTAGAGAGCACTACTTGGGAAGTGGAGGTGGATATGATAAAATGATACTCGTACCTCTTTCCCTTTACTCATTACTAATGTAGTAAGTGTTATTATTCAAGTTGATTAAACTCTTATGCATTCAGTTCCTCCTATGTCATTCATATGGATGCATGTTCATGAAAGCTGATTTTAAGACATGTTTTATGTTAAGTTTGAAATTTTCATGTTCAATGCATTCTAAGGTGTCATTATATTCGTGTTAGGTTTCTAGTCCTCTTTTCGTGTGTTTCTTATAATAAGGTAATGTCATTCAAGGGCAAATTTTCCCAATGGGGAAATATGTAAGACCCCAAAAGTTGAAAAGTCAAATGAAGGAGATTTAAGGGAAATTTTGACTGTCCCCATGTTTACGAGTTGTTTTATGACTTGTAGGGCTTCTTACGCATCGTAGAAATGAAAAGTTGAATTGAGATTGGGACTGTAAACTTAAGCTAAGTCTTGATTAAGATTTGACGAGCCACTTGACGACTCATAGAAACCTAGACAACTCGTATAAATGAGTTGTGGCAAAACTTCAGAGGCCAAATAATTGCAGGTTTTCAGACCTGCAAGACGAACGATTTTGCCGAGTCATAAGGATATTGAAAAATCATAAAAATGACTTGTAACCAAAGATCAGAGACCCTAAAAATGGGGTCTTCTCAAACTTGTAGGATAAGTCAATTTGACAACTCATGAACATTATGAACGAATATCAATCAGGGATCAAAACCTGCAGGAAATGAATCGTGGAAGTGAGATGTAACATGCCTCAAATTTCTCATAAGTTCCTTAAAAATGCCTTAGGAATAGGCCTCTTAAGTAATGCATCATCCTTAATCTTTTTGGAAAATCCGAGTTTAGAATATCGATCAGGGGTCAAAACCTGCAGGAAAATAGTTTCGATGGATTTTAGGACCCATATATCAAAAGATAAACTTTCGAAGGAATTGCACAAAACAGAAGGTGCGCGGCAAGTCTGCATCGCGAACTTGCTCACCTCCGCATCGCAGACCTGGCGATGATTTTTAATGGTCGAAATTAGTTTTTAGTAAGGGCATTTTAGAATTTTTCTAAATTGTTAGCTAATGAGCCTAGACATTTTTAGGACCTAATTCAACTCTATAAATTAACCTAAACCTCTAATTCTATTCATTCTTCTACAATTCACCTACTCAAATATTTCTATCTCTACAAAAAGACTCTAAAGGACTCCATTGAAGACTTCAAGCAAATTCACTCAAGTTCTCTATCAAAACTCTCAAGTTCTTCCAAATTATTTGGTGTTCTCACTTAAGGTATGTTGGTATTGATTCATGGATTCTTTCATCCATGAAGCCCAATCAATTTTTCTAGTTTTCTATCAAATTAAAGTATGGTATTTTATGGGTTTTATGTTTTCTAATCCTATTGCATGAACTTTGATTCAAATTATGATTATAAGTCTATTTTGATATAAATTGATGTTTATTGCATTAAATTGAAGAGTTTTTCTATGAGTACTCCTATTTTGATTTCTAGGGTTCATGATGAAGATTATGAGTATTTTCAATTATTCTTCCTAATAATATTATCTATATGAATTATGTATTGGCTGATATAAAGTTTATGATCATGCATGTATTCAAGTCAAGTACATGATTTTCAAATTAATTGATCATGCATTCATGCCTTACCTAAATTTCAAGTATAAGCTATGATCATTTATTTCAAAACATGAATTATGATTCTGTATTTCAATTATGATCATGGACTATAAGTATGTTTCGAAGGATGATTTTCATGCAAGTTATGAAGTAAGGTGACTTAGGGCCCTATGTGGGGATCGAAGGCCTAAAGGGTAAGTTAGGGCCCTATGTGGTGACCTCTAAGGCCTAACGATATGAATTATGCAAATATGATTGTAATGATGAAGGGATAATTCTCACATTACAAGTATGTTATGAAAATGAGCTACTCTACAATTTCAAACCTATGATAATGACTATGATATATAAAATTATGATTTCTATGCTATGCATGTATTCCGTGGGATTTGACTTATCACCGAGTGGACTTGAAGTGGGGGCCTACCAAAAGTCTTAGTAGCAACCTTAAGTCTCATAAACTATGTGCCACCATAGGTTGCCTTCATGGCCTAGCTATTGGATATACATATTGCGTATGTATGACCCACCTAGCGGGGTAGAGTCTACCTATACAAGTAGCTTCCCCTTTTTCTTCATTTTATGAGGAGACAACGGGATTCTATGTTATAGCTTGCATGGTCTTATTATCGGTTATGGTTTCTATCCCACATATGTATGATCTCTTATGTATGCTATGATTTTAAATTATTCTTTTAAATGCTTTGGTCAATATGATTTTCCTCATGACTTTAATTATCTCATCTTATCATTTGATTTACTTGACCATTGCATTCCATGATTTACGTTGGATGTTACGCCCTCATACATAGTACATTCCAATGTACTAATGCATACTTTTTGCCTATATTGTCTCATAATGTAGGGGTTGAGGTTGAAGATCATACTCATTTACGTGGTTAGTAGGCTTTCTATCCGGAGGTGTTGTGGTGAGTCCTCATTTATCGGGAACTAGTCATCGAGTTAGTTATTTTTTCAAGGACTTTTGTTATATTTCATATTAAGGGTGAGCTAAGGATATGTCTTAGCCCTCGCCCATACTCATGTGTAGAGGCATTCAGTTGAATAAATGTTTCAAGTCTATATTGTCATGTGACATTTCTTCATTTACTATTCACAGTTTAGACTCTCTTATGATTTTTCTACTTTTACTTTACCTTATGTATGCTTATAATATGTACAAGAGGCTTGGTTGGGGTTGTGACATGAGATTGGGACTGGAAACTTAAGCTAAAGCCTGATTAAGATTTGATGACCCACTTGAAGATTCGTAGGAACCTAGAGGAGTCATAAAACTGAGTTGTGGCGAAACTTCAAAGACCAAATAATTACAGGTTTTTAGATCTGCAAGAAGAATGACTTTGCATAGTCATAAGGCTATTGACGAGTCATAACAATGACTCATAACCAAAGATTAGAGACCCCAAAAATGGGGTCTTCTCAAACTTACAGGACGAGTCAATTTGACGACTCATAAACATGGCGACGATTCATAAACTTGACTCTTAAGAAAACTCCTAAGGCTTGATATTTCTTGGTTTTTCTCAGGCCTGCACTATGACTCAAATCTACGAGTGATGCATCGTAGATTTGGATTCTTAGGGTCAAATCCTAATTTTGATGAAAGGTGATTATATCTTTTCCCAATTTTGGTTCAATGAACCTTGACACTATTTTGGCTAAGTTCAAGCCTACAACTACCTATTCCTTTGAAATTTCCTTCATTCTAAATCATTCTTCAATATTATTCTAAGGCAAGTACACCAATTCTCTCGCTCTCCTTCAGGTTTCAAGCTAGGGTTTCAGATTTTCATCAAAAGTTTCCTCTCCAATTCTAAGTGATTTTAATCATAGTATCTGGGGATTGATCCATAGGTTATGTTCACCCATGGAGTCCCAAGGCTTTCTTAAAGTTTCCTCCAATTTCAATTGTTAATTTAATGCTAGTTTTAAAGAATTACATTGGGTTGTGTCAATTTCATTTTTAATTATTATCAACAGTTATTCTAAGCATGTTTCTACATGAATTTTATGATTTCAAGTTGATTTACGAATTATCCTGCATAAAACTATTTCCAATTGTGATTATAAAGTTAGATATAATTTTAATGAGTAGATTATTAGTTCAAAGATTTTTAAAGAAAGACTTTTATAAATGAAGTTGAGATTCATAATTTAATGATGAAAGTTATGGTGATGATCAATTATGATCTAATAAAGTTATTATGGTGTGATAGGTACAGTTCTCACACAACCATGTTTAAAGATGCTGATAAGGACAATTTTCATCGAAGTTATGAATTCCTATGAATCACAAAAAGTTAATGAGCTTCTCTTATTATGTTTTATAAAGATTGATAGATAGGTAGTTACTATCTTATCTTATAATGTTTATGATCATGTTTTAATGAATTCTGTTGGGATAATAATTAAGTATCGAGAGAACAAGGTGGGGTTCGGTCTGGTAAAGTAGTTAGTTATCCAAGGAAATCCTAGTAGCAACCTAATGTCCCAAACTACGTTGCCCGTATAGATTGCCTGTATGGTTTAGCTAGAGGATCCACATATAGATATTGAGTTAAAGTTGGTTTTCATGGAGCCTTTCTTGCAAGTAGCCTCTCTCTTCTCAGTGTGGGAGTTACATCACATTCCATGTTATAGCTCGCATGGTCTTAAGATGTCGGTTAAAGGTTTTATCCTACAAAAGTTATATGAAATGATGAACGGTTTATTGTGAATTTCTATGATGCATTGACCATAAGATTTAATATATTTTCCAATGTTTTTAAGCCTTATTCGTGTTCATTATGTTGGTCATTAATCTTATGTCATATTTCTCACATCCCTTTTACTTCTTCATGCATATCTCACATACTTAGTACCTTCTATGTACTAACATATATTTTGCCTACATTGTCTCATAATGTAGGGGCGGATGTTGACCATCCTATTCATGGCTAGAGTTGCTTTAGTTGTCCAATAAGTTGGGGAGTCATCATATCATCGAGGACATGACATTTCTTTCATGTTATTAATATGAATTTCTTCTTATGATTTAGGTGAGCTAGGAGATTTTCATAAGCCCCCATCAAGCATAGACTTAGAGGCATATTTAGGCAAAAAATATGGTGTAGTCCATTTTGGACATTGCTCGAATATTTATATCTCGTAGACTTTACCTTTGAGTTGATACTTCTTATTATCTTTTAATGTTTCTTTACCTTATGGATGCAATGTATGCTAAGACGCGTTGGTTTGGATCCCTTATAATCCTAATCATCGTATCGCGTCTAGGCCCTAGGCTAGGCTTGTGTACATATGCTATATGTGGATCCACTAGCTAGGCCATAAAGGCAATCCTATAGTGGCATATAGTTATGAGACAAGAGACTTTATATAAGGATAATGTAATTCAATCCCCCACCTCAAGTCATCATTCAGTGCTAAGTCAAATCGGTCGAAATATATAACATAACATAGTAATTATAGTGAACATATATCATAGACTTGATCATAGGTTTGATACTCATAGAATAGCTCATTTCATAACATAATTGCAATGTGATTATTAACATACTTGCATAATTCATGTCATTAGGTTTCTAGGTCACCACATAGGTCCCTAACTCACCTTTCATCATAACTTGCATGAAATTCATAAATTGAACATAATTGTAATCCATGATCATAATTCATACTTGAATTTAGAGTAAAACTCATAAACATAGTCAATTTTGATGAAAACCATGAGAATACTTTCAAATCAATGAACTTCATAATCATACTTCATGTAACTCATCTTTGAAAATAAATTCATGCATGGGCTTTCGTAATTCAACTTAAAATCATGCAATTTATGTAGAAATATACTTATTGTGATATTTGTTAACAAAATAAGACATAATTGAAACAGCCTAATATAATTTATCAAACTAGAGCTACAAACCCAATTGAAATAAACAAGATTTTGAGTCAAAACTTTGGAACTCTATGGGTGAAAGGAACTCATGGATCAATTCACACATACCTTGAATGAATTTGAACTCAGAATTGAGAAAGGAGACTTGTTCTTGAAGAAACCCTAGCCAAAATTTGAAAAAGATGATGATCTCTTGAGAGAAACTTGAGAGAAAAGTCTTAAAGTTGTTTGGGAGTTAATGAGGGAATGAAATAGACTTAAGAGTATTTACAACAATTACATAATGAATCTAGTCCCAAAAACATCCACATATATTAATGAAAGAATATAAAAATGATTGAATTACCCTTCATTTAACTTAAATTGGGATCCATTATGAGTCATCACCACGGATTGTAAAAGGCACCACATCCTGTGGTACTGTCCATGATAAGGTACTTTAGAAGGTCACTCATTACGAGATCCACCATGACCCATGAAGGTCACCATGGTCTGTGATGGTTTTCCGTGATGGTTTCCTTGGAAAAACTTTCTTGAGACTTACAGGGATGCTTCAGAACCTCTTTCATGGAGACAATGACAATCCTTGAAGGTCATAATAGTACGTGAATAATGTACACGGTGTAGGACGCATAGGAGGGTTTGCAGGAGAGGCCACCACGGTCCGTGAAGGGCTACACATCCCATGGTGGTCAAGCATGGTCCCTGTCTTGGATGCTTTTCTAAGGGCCTTAGGGAAGGGCTCACCACAAAGGGCACTATGGTCCATGGTGTTCACCACAGCCTGTGGTCCCTTACCTGCAGGATTGAGTTGTAGAACCCCCATCATGGTGGCTCACCACAATCCTTGGTGCTCACTACGTCTTGTGATGGCCTTTCATGGCCATCACCTAATGCCACAAGCTGAAATTTTCTGGGATTTCACCTTTTGATCCTTGTTTTTTGACTTTCCAACTTGCGGGGTCTTACAAAAATTATACAAGTCCTTCATAATGCTTAATACCCAATGCGATCAAATATTTATTTTCTTAATAATTCATACGTTGAAAAAAATACTATCATGTGTTTCAATTCATAATGAAAAACTTATCTTATTCCAACCATGTAACCTAATCCTCCTTTCTATCAATATTAGATCATACCTTGAAGATCTTTATGAATTCACGTATCTTAGCTTATCTTTTACTGCCTCTACATCAATCTTACCGTATACTTTGTTAAAAATTCAACTATATCAGTTACCAAACTTGACACCTCGAAAGAGCTTATCACCATGCGTGAGCCAAATGTCTTTACCCTTTTATCTCAAAAATTATGCAACAGTTTTTTTCTCATATGAATGACACGTAACACTATCATCATAACCAGAGAAAATCATATGGAACCATATGTCTCTGAATCCAATTTTCCACTCTCTCTAAAAATATATATTTGACCATAGTAATCAGAGTAAATATCCTTGTTCTCGCCTCCTTCCAAAGGGTAAACTACGTCTCACTAATTCTTTCTATTTATGAATCTAGCTTCTTTTAATTCTATTCGAGTGTTGTCTAAACACATCCTACTACTTTTCATACGATAACACTACTCACCAAATAGTATCAAACCACAACTTTAGATACCCGCGAGTCAGTATTACCATACTGAATCCATTCAATCAAAAATCCTTATTATATGGTTGTATCATAATCATAATCCATCACAAGCTATTATTACCATTATGCTCAGTAGATATTTCGATCATCTCAAATTCAACCTTATCATTAACCTGATACCTTAAAACTAGTTATACCAACAAAATACAAAGGAATAACCCAATTTCATATGCACTTTTTACTAAAATCTTCAATTGCCTTCACATAAGTATACTCACTGAGACTTCCATTTCCCAAAAGGTTATCACTCCTTTGGATCTTATGATGAAATCACCAGTCCCCATTTTGAATCCTCAAAATACACTTTACAACCAAAACATATTAATATCGTCACATAGATCCACAACTATAATTTTTCTTATACAGAATGTTTAACCCAAGCGTCTGTAGTAACAAACTAGTTGGTTTCTTAAATGTGAATACAACATCGAATCTCATTATACAAGCATGTGGTACAATTAGTGACTCCTTAAGTAGTTAGTATTTTCCCTTAACAATCAACGTATCCATTTTTGTATAGCAGTAGTACCACACCATGAAAGTCTATTACATCCACCACTAGAACACATCATACCTACCGAGAAGATCGTACTATGACCCTCTTTGAAATACACGCAATCTATGATACAGCAATAGGGATTATGACCTCATTTGGCACAACATCATTCTTATCATTCACTAAAAAACCCTACATATTATGATGACTTTAATAATTAATGGTAGTTTCCAAAGTTATAGTGTTCATTATCTAGTCATCCTATTAATTATTCCACTTCTAATTGTCAAACCACTCCAGATATAGTATGTACCAGACAAGTATTATTTCCACTTTCGGGTAACTAACCCAAAAAATATAACATTTATGAAGTCACTCAAACCAATGTTCAACCTCATCATTCAAATATTCTGAAATTGCATCATCGAGCCATCACCTTACTCAACCCTTTTGAATCGTTGAACATTTTGAATTTGACTGTGCATTCTTTCCATAAATCTATTACTTTCACTTTAGTACCTTCTCTAACGTCTAAGCCATATATGACACCTACTGTTCATTACTATAAGTGAGAGACAGTGTAATAAAGTGATGAGAATCAATCTGAATCAAGAACATGCGATAGAGATTCAAAAAGTGAAGAGGATTTCTAAATATCGTCATAGCCTCTTAAAGATCTGTATAGATGTCTCCATATCGATCCTCGAGACTCTACATATACTTGTCTTGTATACACGTGATACCTCTGTACTGGGGAACCAATAACGCTTATGTATACTCTTGAAATAAATATAGACGATCGTTTGAAGTATATTTTACCCAACTAAGAGTCGGGGTCGATCCCATAGTGTAAGACCCTAAAAGTACAAAAGTCAAAATGAAAAAAAATTCCAAGAGAAGGGACTAATCCAGAGTTTACAAATTGGCATACGAGTTGTATAGACTCATATGGGTCATAGGAGAAGCTTGTAGGAATGATATTGAGGTTGGAAAATTCACTGAGTTTTGAACTGAGTTTACGAGTCAAGTTGATGCCTCATAGGGATGGTGATGACTCATAGAGTGAGTTGTAGAGTTGATTTATAATTTTGTGAAATTGAGAAACCTCAGTAATTTTCAAATGACTCAACAAGATGAGTGTATGATGAGTTACCAATCGTAGAATGGACTCGTAGAAGGGGTTCCTGAATTCTAGACTTTAGATAAGTATGGGTAGGTTTGATGAGTCATTTGTATGACTCATGTAAGTGTTGACAACTCATAGACATGATTCGTAGGGACCATGTTTCATTCCAGTATCCTATGATTTTGGTGCACTACTTTATCGAGTCATTTGTATGACCCGTAGACTAAATGATGAGTCATAGAAGCCATTCGTAGGGCATAAAGGGCGATTCTTAATTGTGCAAATGTGTTAAGGTCAATTATTAAGTGTGCAAATAGATTAGGAGATGTTTTAAGGTCACACGAATCCTCTAGCACAAAGACAAGTTGAAAGCTTCTTTTCCGATTGAGTTTCGATAAAAGATTTTACTTTAGTTAACATCAAATGATCAAATCTCCTAGAATATAAATCATTAGGTATCTCGTGACCTACCAAATTAAATTTCTTTGAGTCTTCTTTCCAATTCTACCAACTTTTTCTCATTTAAAGTTTGGAGTAAAAAGTTATGACTATTTACTAGAGTCTGCTAGATCACATAAAGATTACGACTCGACTCTACGACCCATAGAGTATTCTACGAGTCATAGAATTCATTTTCTCAGAAAAATATTGTGCGACTTATAACACTATTTTTGTCCTTTCCCATGACTTTTAACCCCATCCTAAGTCATTTTTTGATGTTTTAAAGGAATATATCATTCCTCTAACTAGTTTTGCCCTCATAAAATCCTTTCAAGGCTCTCGTCTTCTCCTATAAGACTTCATTAAAGGATCACCTATGGTTTCAAATTCTTCCATCAATTTTCACGCTTAAATCAAGGAATCCACCCAAGGTATTTGGTTATTGATCCATGGGTTCCTTTCACCCATGTAGTCCCATGATTTCCTTAAAAATCTTCTTAGATTTCATTGGTTTCTAACCCTAGTTTTGATGAATTGCATTGAGTTATTTCAATTTAATTTTTAATTATTATCAATGATCATTCTAAGCAATATTTTACATTTATTACATGATTTTAATTTATTCTATTAGTCTCCATGCATAAGGCTATTTTAAATGGTGATTTTTATTAACTATGATTAGTTTCAAAGGGTTTTTTAATGCAGACTTTTATAAATGATGTTAGAGACTTATGGAAGATTAAAGTAGATTATAAATGATGATTTCAATAATTTTTTATAAATTTATTACATTCAATATTGCTTCAAATTTATGTCATCTTCATAAAATATGTGTGGGTTGATATAAAGTATATGGTCATGTATGTTTTCCATCAAATTCCATGATGTTAACTTAAATTGATTATGTATGCATGCTTTACCTAAGTTACAAGTCTAAGTTATGATCTTGAGTTCCAAGTTATATTCAACAAAAGCTTTATGAATGTTTGACAAGGTCTACAAATGAGTTTAAAGGTGCTTTTTGTAAAGAATTTTCACGAATAATGATTTTATAATATTCAGGCAAGTTAATGATAGGGTGAGTTAAGGTCCTAAAGATATTTTATAAATAAATATAAGTAATGATGGAAGGTCTATACTCACAATACATGAGATAAAGTTAAAGAGCTATTCTATGGTAATATTCTTATGAAGAGTGGACGGGTAGTAGATATGGCCCCTCCCACATGATGTTGACTTTATGTCTTATGGTTTGACAATTACATTGAGAGTTTACCTAGAACCAAGTCGGCCTTGGGATAGGCATTCTCTTATATATTAAAGGCAAGAGAAACGTAGTAAGATTTCATTATTCCATAACTATGTGTCATTGTATGATAAAGGATCGCTTGTAGTAGAGGCTCGATTCCATAAGGGTCACCCGTAGTTGAGGCTCTATCCTTCATGGAGCTTAGTGGATCCACTTAGGCATATAGGAGCTATCTTGGCAAGTAGTTTCCCCCTTTTCTCCAATGTATGGGTTAACATTGGGACTCCATGTTATAGCTCACATGGTTTATGTCGGTTAAATATTGTTCTCATCAAGGTAAAAAGTCTCTCTCACAATGTTGAAGATATTTCTTACTATGACTACTAATATCTCTAACATGTCCATGATTTCTCATAAGTGTAAAGGTCCTATCTCACACAAATTATATGAAATGAAGTAAGTTTTACTATGTTGTTTATGATGCATTGACACATGCTTTTAAGATGATTTCAAATGCTTTTCCAGGCTTATTCATTCTTTTCATTACATTGGTCATGCATCCTATGTTTATATTGTTTATGCTTTATTTAAGTTTTTATGCTTATCTGACATATTTAGTACATTCAAAGTACAAAAAAATACTTTTTTTGCCTACCTTATTGTTTAATGTAGGGCTCAGAGATCACCCTACAAACTCTCGTGGCTAGATAGAAGACTTATTCACTTGATTGGTAATTCCTCATACTTTGGGGACTACCTATCGAGCTTGTATTTTCTTGCTACTTCTCAATTATGTTACCATTTTGAGACGTTTCTTCTTGTTTGGGGAGCTAGTAGCTTATTCTATGACCCCACCTATGTTTGTATGATATAGGCATGTATATTCATATAGTTGATGTAGTCTGTTTTGACATAAGACTTGAGTTTCATTTAATCTCTAGACTTCCATGTTTGAGATTATTCTTCCACTTATTTTTATTATGTTTTATTTTAACTTATGAATGTGATGTATGCTAAGAGGCTTGATTGGGATTCTTTGGGTTCCTGATGGCCTGTCACGGATAGGCCCTAGTCTGGGTTATGACACACAAGAAATAGGTTGAAACAAGTCTATTAGCAAGGACTTTTTAGTTGTAGTTTCAAATTTCTGAAACCAAAATTGCATAATGTAAAATGGGGGGGGTTGGGTTTTTTTTACTTATTGAATTAGTAACACTAAATGATGTTTTAGCAAAGTAACTAAAGATTATGTTGTAAAAATATGAGAAATTAGTTAATTGTGTTCCCCATGACTTTTAACTCAGCAGACTAATCGTGTTAGTATAAATGTTTCAATGCATTGCATATAAAATATAGCGAGTTATACAACATCTAGTTCACCTCCCAGTCCTTCTTAGATGCAGTTGATTCATCTCCTCCCAGTCTAAGAATGTATGTTTTACTAAGCCTTTCTCTTGATCTCAGAGTACTATCCGCTATCGAGCTCAAGTAACTTAGACGATGTTTCGTTCCCCTGAATTATTATTGTGATAATCTTTTTCTAATAACTACCTCCCTTCCAGGCAAGCAATAAATACTGGAAAGTTCCCAATGCGTGCACTTAATAAGAAAGACTTGTAAAAAAGAAAATCACAATACATGCAAGATAAATCATGATAATCACTTTAAACATTTACCTACTTTGTTATTTTGTCATGCTTCCCACAACCCTAGTTGTAGGAGTAGCTACTCATAATTGTAAGTAAAAGACTAAGAATTTATGTAGAATTCATGAATAAATACCTACGCAAATGAAGAAGCAAACATTGACTCACACACATAAACCACAAATCAAGAATGAAAACTGAAGTTTTATTTCAAGAATCAATCTCAAAAAGTAGTGGAATGTATCTTCAATGTGTTCACAATAATAATCTAAAACTGATAATAAAATATAGAACCCTAAAAATAAAATAAATTTGGGTATTTATAGAAGTAAAAAACCTAATTCTAAACCAACTAGGAAAACTTAAGTCAGCATAGTTCACACTAACGCACAACAGATCGTACTGAACTTCACGGTCTATGGTCCTCCTCCGTTGTGTTTAACTTGGCTCAAAATACTGTGTTGCCTTTATTTCTTCACTGGCAACCATCAGGCGTCGTGGTACTGGATAAGATGCATATTGAAGTCTTTGGTGATAACCTTTGCCAATTCTCCAGTTTCTTCAGCTAGCCTTCACGATGAGTCATCACGGCCAGTAGTGGTCTCCACGGCCTGTGAAAGGTTATGTGGAGTTACACTTTGCCAAAATTCAATTAACTTCAGTTTCTTACAACCAATATTATGGCATGTACCACAACCCGTGCTCTGTTCCAAGGCCCGTAAAAAGGTTTTGTGAAGTTAACTTGATCAATTATTTTAGTATCAGCCACTTCCTCTAATCAACAATACGCCAGCCACCATGGTATGAAAAGGCACTACGGTCCGTGGTGCAGCTCATAGTTCTCAGTGTTCAGCAAATAATATCTGAGACCCACAAAATCGTCCAAACTCATACGCAACTTAGTTTTCCTACAACACAAACAAAACACACATCATATATACAAAAACATGCTTGCATCACATACTAATTTACCATTTTAAGTGTCAAAAATATCGTAAATATGCGAACATCAACACCCACAACTTAGAACCATTGTTTATTCTCAAGAAATGACACAGAATAAAACAACATGATGCACAAATACAAATGACAATAAAGAGAGATATAGTAGCCCAACAAAGATAGAGATTAAATCTCTCACACTCACAAATGAAATTCAATCAATGCCATACGTATAGATCATAGACATGCCCTTATATTGTACACTGCACTTTCAAATAGCTCTTTTAGAATAACATTAGGACTTTCTTTGCTTGTAACGTAGGCTCAGACTCAGGTAGGATAAATTTAGGATAAAAGTGACTACTTTTCTCCTCGTTGATGCTACTTTGACTTAGCTACTTGTTTTCCAATGCCCAAACTATTTCATCCCCTTGTCTACTTCTCTATTCTCGCCCGGATGTGGTTTCCGCCTTTGTTCCTTTCTTTTTTTTCCTAAGTGTGTTTTCTTATTACAATTTTGAATTTCATGATGCATCACACTTGTCCTTTTATTTCATAAGCAGCCACACCCCCATGCTTATTAGTTTTCCTCTCTTATCATACTACTCTTTTCATACCCCTTTTTCTGCTTCTATTTATAGTAGCCACCTCAACTTAAGCTTTTGGCCTGAGTTGAGGTGCACATTATCCAAGGAAGGACTAAGGTCAAGATAAAGTCTACATTCATATAGGGAAGGTGATTTGTCTTATGCCAAGAAAAACTTCTTTTTCAGGCTCAAACTTTTTGTTCAAAAGGGTATGCTTTCATTTGATCAGTTATTTTTAGGCTAAGTGACTTATTTTCAACAATAGCCAATGATCTTATCCTAATCAAGCTATTCAATAATTTCACTAAGACAAGCCAGGCAAATTACATCTTACATATGTATTGTTTGAATAAACTAATTAATCTCACAAACATATGGAACATAAGTTATGCTACTCACCACTAACCAATCCGGTTACTGATAATAACGATCCACATAAAAGGGCTGCATAGCCCAATAGCATCATACTTACATGCATTATTAACAACTCAGATTGAAGAGCAGGTACGACTTGAAACAACAGCCTTTGCTCCATCGGTTAGAGCTTGTACTGTTAATATTCCCGCAGGTACTGAAACCATTAAAAGAACCCCCAATAATTTATTGGGCACTGTACGAAGTATTTGAAATACGGGAAAGAAATACCATTTTTTCTTCTCTTAACTTAAGTATTAAGTAAAAACAATGAAATTGAACTACATATGGTAGAAATCGTGTGAATCATCAATACAATATTTTATTCACACGGTCCGCATGCTGGTTCCTCGATTTGGTACCGCTCTCACGGCCCGCATCGAAACAGTGCTTTACCCCTAGATGTCCAGTCAACTGCTGCGCCTCAACGCATTTCGGGGAGAACCAGCTAGCTCTGGGTTCGAGTGGTATTCATTTTTTCAAAAAACTTTAGTTTGTCCTAGCTAGAATCTGAATAAAATTCAATATGTACAATTATCATGACCCGACCTAGGGCCTAGTCATAACATGGTGATTGAAATCATGAAGGAGCTTCAACCAAGCCTCTTGTATATATCATAAGCATACATAAGGTAAAGCAAAAGAGGAAACATCACAAGAGAGTCTAAACTATAAATAGAAATTTAAGAACGTCACATGACAACATAAACTCAAAATATTTATCCAACTAAATGCCTCTACTCATAATTTGGCAGGGGTGAAAGATATGTCCATATCTCATCCTCAATATGAAACATAGCAAAGGTCTTTAAAAATAATAACTAACTCGATAACTAGTCCCCAGTAAATGAGGACTCATCACAAACCCCGCTGGATAGGAAAGCTTAACTAGCCATGTAGATGAGTATCATCTACAAACTCAACCCCTACATTATGAAATAATATAACCAAAAAGTATGCATTAGTATGTTGGAATGTACTAAGTATGAGGGGGTGACATGCAACGTAAATAATGGAATGCAATGGTCAAGTAAAACACAGGATAAAATGAGATAAGTAAAGTCATGAAAAAATCATATTCACCAAAGCATTTAAAAAGCATAATTTAAAATCATATCATACATAAGATATCATACATATGTGGGATAGGAATCATAACCTTCAATAAGACCATCCGATCTATAACATGGAATTCCGTTGTCTCCCCATACAAGAAGAAAAAGGGGAATCTACTTGCCAACGTACACTCTACCCCGCTAAGTGGGTCATGCATGTGCTATATATGGATCCACTAGCTAGGACATGAAGGCAATCCTTTGGTGGCACGTAGTTATGAGACAAAAGACTTTATATAAGGACCTCGTATTTTGAGCCCCCACCTCAAGTCCACATTCGTTGGTAAGCTAAATCCCACAGAATACATACATAGCATAGAAATCATAATTTCGTATATCATAGTCACGATCATAGAGTTGAAATCAGAAAGTAGCTCATTTTCATAACATACTTGTAATGTGACAATTGTCCTTTCATGATTACAATCATACTTACATAGACATAATTCATACTTGGAGATTCATGATCATAGCTTATACTTGAAATTAGGGTAAGACATGAAGGCACGATCAATTGACTTAAAATCATGAAATTGACTTGAAAACATGCATGATTCTAAACTTTATATCAGTCAATACATAATTCATATATATAGTATCATTAGGAAGTGTAATTGAAAGTACTAATATTTTACATTATTAACCCTAGAAATCAAAATAGGAGAGTTTATTGGAAAACTCTTTAATTTATTACCATAACAATTAATTTATATTAAAACACACTCATGATCATACTTTGAATCATAATTCATGCAATAGGAGTAGAAATCATAAAACTCATAAAATACCCTGCTTTAATTTGATAGAAAACCTTGAGAAATTGATTGGACTTCATGGATGAAAGAATTCCTGAATCAATACCCATAAACCTTAAGTGATAACACCAAATAATTTGGAAGAACTTGAGAGTTTTGATGGAGAGCTTGAGTGAATTTACTTGAAGTCTTCAATGGAGTCCTTGAAAGTCTTTTGTAGAGAGAGAAATATTTGAGTAGGTGAATTGTAGAAGAATGAATAGAATTAGAGGTTTAGGTTAACTTATAGAGTTAAATTAGGTCCTAAAGACGTCTAGATCCATTAGCTAAAAAATTTGGAAAAAGTCTAAAATTCCCTTACTAAAAATCCAACTCGGCTAGAAAACCTTTGCTAGGTCCGTGATGCGGACTTATCGCAAACCTTTCTATTTTGTGCAGTTTTTTGAGAAATCTATCTTTCGATCTACAGGTCCTAAGAATCCACCAAGATCATTTTTCCGCAAGTTTTGACCCCCTGATCAATATTCCGAACTCGGATTTTCTAAAAAAATTAAGGATAATGCATTACTTGAGCGACCTATTCTCAATGCATTCTTAAGGAACTTATGAACATTTTGAGGGATGTTACAATATCTCCCCCTTGGGAACATTCGTCCTCGAATGAAATTCAACTAATATAGAGAGGACATGGAAAAAGAACTAACAACCAAACATGATTATGAGGACACTTTGAAAAAATGCATAGAACATGTAAACTTCATACTTAACATAAAACATAGTATTTGAGAAAATCATTTTCATTAATCATGCATGAATATGAATGACATATGGAACTGAAATGTAGGAGTTTAATCAATTTGATCATGAACAACTTAGTATCTTTAGGCTCGAGTAAAAAAATGAGATACTAATAACGCTTCATCATATCTAATTCTGCTTCCCACGTAGCACTTTCTACTTATTGATTCCTTCATAACACTTTGAAGGATCTAACGTCTTTATTTTCTTAACCACTTCACTTGCCGGTCTGAAATCTCAATCGAGACCTCCTTATTAGTCAAATTCTCTTCAATACTAATATTCTCCATTGGCACAATAGACTGCAGATCACCCACAAAATTAATTAACATTTATAGGTGAAATATCGGATGAACTAAAGCCAATTCAAATGGCAAGTCTAACTCATATGCTACTTTGCCAATGCGCTTCAATATCCTATAGGTTCCTATATATCTAGGGCTCAACTTCTCTTTATTCCCAAACCGCATTACCCCTTTCATAGGTGAAATGTTCAAATACACCATATCATCCACATCAAATTCAAGCTCTCTCTTCCTAGTGTCCGAATAGGACTTTTGACGACTTTGAGCCATTTTCAATCTTTCTCTTATGAGCCTTACTTTCTCCATTACATCAATTACCAAATCTAGACCAATCAATGCCATCTCACCTACATCAAACCACCCTACCGGAGGCCTACATCTTCTCCTGTACAGAGCTTCAAAAGGAGCCATTTGGATTCTAGAGTTCACTATCATTGTAGGCAAACTCAATCAATGAAAAATGGTCATCCCAAATTCCTCTAAGATCAATCACACATGCCCTTAATATATCCTCCACGGTTTGAATTATTCTTTCAGCTTGTCCATCGGTTTGAGGATGGAAAGTGTTACTTAGCTTGACTTTAGTACCAAGACCTTTCTGAAATGACTTCCAAAAATGTGAAATAAATTGAGTACCTCTATCAGATATAATTGACAAAGGAACACCATGAAGTTTCATAAGTTCACAAATATACAACTTAACATAGTATTTGGCACCATAAGAAGTCTTGATTAGTAGAAAATGTGCCAATTTGGTAATTCGGTCCACAATGACCCAAATAGAATCATGTTATCTTCTACTACAAGGGAAATCCGTGACAAAATCCATATTCATATCTTCCCACTTTCATGTAGGAATTTTGATTTCTTGAGCTAGACCTCCCAGCCTTTGAAGCTCAACTTTCACTTGTTGACAATTTGGACACTTAGCCACAAACTCTGCTATGTCCTTCTTTACTCCATTCCACTAATACACTTCCCTCACATCACGACACATTTTGGTAGATCCTGGATGAATTGAATATCGAGAACTATGGGCCTCATTCAATATCAACTCTCTAAATCCATCAACATTTGGAACACACAAACAACCTTGGTAACGTAGTACCCCCATATTCTCTTAGGGAGAAAGACTTAATGGATTTTTTCGGCAACCGACTTCTTCAATTCGACCAAAATTTAATTATTGTCTTGTTTGGCCTTAACGTCTCTCTAGAGATAATTTTGAACCGTTATGTATAAGAACGCCTGCATTATTGGATTCAACCAAACTCACACCTAAATGTGCCAATCTATGGACCTCTTTAACCAATTCCCTTTTACCTTCCTCAACATGTGTAATACTACCCGTACACAACCAACTAAGAGCATCGGCTATAATATTTGCCATACTCGAATGGTACATTACGTTCATGTCATAGTCTTTTAGGAGTTTAAGCCACTTCCTTTGTCTAAGATTCGGGTCTCTTTTACTAAACACATATTGCAAATTTTTATAGTCAGTAAGCACATCAACAACCACCCCATAAAGATAATGGCACCAAATTTTCAATGCAAACACAACCACCGCAAGTTCAAGATCATGGGTTAGATAGTTCCTTCCATGCACCTTAAGTTATCTAGAGGCATAGGCTATAAAATTACCACGTTAAATCAAGACACAACCAAAACCAACACGCGAACAATAGCAACAACAATAATAACCTAGTGAAATCCCACAATGTGGGGCTTAGAGAGGATAAAGTGTACGCAGACCTTACTTCTATCAAGGTAGAATGACTATTTTAGAGATACAACAAACTCATTTGAACCGTCGGGAAATTTAAAAATAGAAGTTGACGTAAGACAATCCTTCAATATTTGGAAACTTTTCTCACATTCTTCCAACCATTATAATTTTTCCTTCTTTTGTGTCAACTTAGTTAAAGGTGAAGCAATAGAGGAGAACCTTTCAACAAACCTTCTATAGTATCCGGCTAAGCCCAAAAAGCTTCTAATGTCCGAACGATATAATGGTCTAGGCCAATTCTTAACCGCCTCCATTTTCTTTGGATCTACTTTAATCCCCTCACCAGACACCATATTGCCAAGAAATGCAACCTCCCTTAGCCAAAGTTTGCACTTACTAAATTTAGTGAATAATTTCTTGTCTCTCAATGTTTTTAAGACAATCCTCAAGTGACCCATATGATATTCCTCATTTCGAGAATAAATCAAAATATCATCAATGAACATAACTACAAACATGTCCAAATATGGCTTGAAAACACGATTCATCAAATTCATGAATATATCGGGAGTATTAGTCAAGCCAAACGACATTAATACAAATTCAAAATGGCCATACCTCATTCAAAAAGCTGTTTTGAGAATATCACACTCCCTTACCCTCAATTGATGATAACCGAAATGGAGGTCAATTTTAAAAAAATAGCTTGCTCATTGTATTTGATCAAACAAGTCATATATCCTTGAATTTGGTTATTTGTTCTTTATGGTGATCTTATTCAATTGCCACACATTCAGAATGACCCATATTTCTTCCTAACAAATAAAACGGGAGCACCCCATGGTGAAATACTCAGTCTTATAAGACCCTTATCTAACAAATCCTTCAATTTTTCCTTCAACTCCTTATGTTTTGCCGGAACCATACGGTAAGGAGGAATAGAAATAGGTTGAGTATCGGGAAGGAGATCTATGCCAAAGTCAATTTTCCATTCGGGAGGACTACCAGACAAATCATCGGAAAACACATAGATAAACTCATTAACTATAGGGACCGACTCAAGAGTAGGAGTTTTGGAATTGATGTCCCTAACTCACACAATATGATAAATTCACCCTTTGGAGATCTTTTTTTGGGACTTAATGCATGAGATGAATCGATCCTTAACCACTGAATCATTGCCCTTCCATTGAAGAATAGGATCATTACGAAAGTGAAACTTAACCACACGAGTCCTACAATATATGGATGCGTAAGCGGCATGTAACCAATCCATACCAAGAATGATGTCAAAATTAGTCATATCAAGTTTCACTAGGTCACATGGACTAACTCTATGCAAGATCCATATGGGATAATTTCTATATACTCTTTTGGATAATATCGAATCACCAACTGGAGTATAAATTGAAAAGGGTTCTATTAACACCTCGGGGCACAAATCAAATCTCATAGTACTATAAGGAGTAATAAAAGACAAGTTGGCACCCGGATCAAGAAATGCATAAATATCAAAGGTAAAAACTCATAACATACCCATGACCACATTGGGAGCCTCATCAACATCTTGCCTAGCATGAAGAGCATAGAATCGGTTGTTGCGTTGGCCACCCTTAGGTTGAGCTTGGGTGCCTTGTTTCACTTGGCCTCCTAGAGGACGACCTTCTCCACCCTTGTTGTAACAAGTGGGCACTTGGATAGCTTATGACCCATCTTGCCACATCCATAGCAAGCATCCTTTCCCGTCAAGCACTTTACTCCATGATACTTTTCACACTTTGTACACTTAGGAGAAGAAGGGTTAGTAGAATTTGCACTTCCTTCTCCTTGAGCATTAGGGTAGGGTACCCTATCTTTAACAATCTTGTTCCCCAAGATTTGGCCTTGATGAGAGCGTCCATTACTACCAACGATCCTAGCATTGGAGAACCCACTTTCATACCGAGCCCTCCTAGAATACCTCATCCTTATTTTCTTGAGCTTTTCTCCTTTAATTTATTTGGAAAAAGTCATGAGATGAGATATTTCCATCTCCTTAACAAGCATGGCAGTGCAACATTCCTTAGCAACTAAGTCAAACATCCCCGATATGAATTTACTTATTCGGGCACGTGGATCGGCAATCATTGAAGGAGAATACTTGGATTGCTTAGTAAAATTGAGGGCATAGTACCTCATCCCCATATTTCCTTATTTAAGATTTATGAACTCTAACACTTTAGCCTCCCTTAACTCAAGAGGGAAAAAGTGATCAAGGAAAGCAAGTTTGAAGGCTTCCCATTCAATAGGACCTTCATCCACCCTCTCGAACTTCCATTGAGTGTACCATATTTGAGTAACACACTTAATTTGGTAAGCCACCAACTCCGCTCTTTATTTCAAAGTCACCCTCATAATACTCACTATCTTATAGACCTTATCAATGAACTCTTGAGGATCCTCATCGACTTTTGAGCCATGAAACTCTAGAGGATTCATTCATGCAAAGTCCCTTACTCTTGAGGCCGGAGTAGGAACATTAGGAAGAACCCCAACACCTTGGTTGGTTACTACTCGGTCAAGCATAGTAATAGCGGTTCGAAACTCTACATTAGTCACTTGGTCCAGTAATAGCCCATTGTCTTAAGGTGCCGGGGGAGCTTGGGCTTCATTAACATTATCTCCCCTTGGAAATGGTGGTCTTCTTGGAGCCATCTTTCTAAAAATGACAAAGAAAGACCATTAGGGAAAAGAAGTACTATGGTAAACTCTATAGCACGACATGGATCAAAAAGAAATGAGAATTCCTAAAATGTCTCAAAGCCTCTTACTCATAAGTGTGACATGCTTCACACCCATGAATAAGACTCTACTTAACGTGGCATGTTGGATACCCCAGGACACTTAGAAAAAAAGAACCTTATGCTCTAATACCAAGTTTTTCATGACCCGACCTAGGGCCTAGTTGTAACACAGCGATTGAAACCCTGAAGGGGCTCCAACCAAGCCTCTTCTACATATCATAAGCATACATAAGGTAAAGAAAAAGTGGAAACATCATAAGAAAGTCTAAATTATGAATAGAAATTTAAAAACGTCACATGATAACATAAATTCGAAACATTTGTCCAACTAAATGCCTCTACTTATGAATATGGGCAAGGACTAATACATGTCCCTAGCTCACCCTTAATATGAAACATAGAAAAAGTCTTTGAAAACAATAACTAACTTGATAACGAGTTCCCAATAAATGAGGAGTCACCACAAACACCATTGGATAGAAAAGCTTAACTAGCCATGTAGATGAGTATGATCTTTAACCTCAACCCCTATATTATGAGATAATGTAGGCAAAACGTATGTATTAGTACTTTGGAATGTACTAAGTATGAGGGTGTGACATACAACCTAAATCATGAAATGCAATGGTCAAGTAAAACATATGATAAGATGAGATAAGTAAAGTCATGAGAAAATCATATTGACCAAAGAATTTAAAAGGCATAATTTAAAATCATAGCATACATAAGAGATCATACATATGTGGGATAGGAACCATAACAAACAATAATACCATGTGAGCTATAACATAGAATCCTGTTGTTTCCCCATACAACAAAGAAAAAGGAGAATCTACTTATCAACGTAGACTCTACCCCGCTAAGCGAGTCATGCATGTGCTATATGTGAATCCACTAGCTAGGCCATGAAGGCAATCCTGCGGTGGCACGTAGTCATGAGACAAGAGACTTTATATAAGGACCCCATATTTCAAGCCCCCACCTCAAGTCCACATTCGATGGTAGGCTAAATCCCACGGAATACATACATAGTATAGAAATCATAATTTCATATATCATAGTCATGATCATAGGTTTGAAATCATGGAGTAGCTCATTTTCATAACATACTTGTAATGTCAGAATTATTCTTTCATCATTACAATATACTTACATAGACATAATTCATATTTGGAGATTCATGATCATAGCTTATATTTGAAATTAGGGTAAGACATAAATGCATGATCAATTGACTTGAAAATCATGAAATTTACTTAAAAACATGAATAATCATAAACTTTATATCAGCCCATACATAATTCATATAGATAGTATCATTAGGAAGTATAATTGAAAATACTCATATTTTACATCATGAACCCTAGAAATCAAAATAGGAGAATTTATTGGAAAATCTTCAATTTAATGCCATAACCATCAATTTATATTAAAATATACTCATGAACATACTTTGAATCATAATTAATGCAATAGGAGTAGAGATCATAAAATCCATAAAATACCCTGCTTTAATTTGATAGAAAACCTTGAGAAATTAATTGGGCTTCATGGATGAAAGAATCCATGAATCAATACCCACATACCTTAACTGAGAACACCAAATAATTTGGAAGAACTTGAGAGTTTTGATGGAGAGCTTGAGTGAATTTACTTGAAGTCTTCAATATAGTCTTTGAGAGTCTTTTGTAGAGAGAGAAATATTTGAGTAGGTGAATTATAGAAGAATGAATAAAATTAGAGGTTTTGATTAATTTATAGAGTTGAATCAGGTCCTAAAGACGTTTAGGTTCATTAGCTAATAATTTAAAAAAAATCTAAAATGCCCATACTAAAAATCCAACTCGGCTAGAAACCCTTGTAAGGTATGCGACACGGACTTGTTGTGGACCTTTCTATTTTGTGCAGTTTATTGAGAAATCTATCTTTCGATCTACGAGTCCTAAAAATCCACCGAGACCATTTTCTCGCTGGTTTTTACCCCCCGATCGATAATCCAAAGTCGGATTTTCCAAAAAGATTAAGGATAATGCATTACTTGAGCGACCTATTCCCAAGGCATTCTTAAGGAACTTATGAGCAATTTTGAGGGATGTTACAATATCTCCCCCTTGGGAACATTCTTCCTCGAATGAAATTTAACTAATATGGAGAGGACATGGAAAAAGGACTAACAACCCAACATGATTATGAGGACAATTTGAAAAAATACATAGAACATGTAAACTTCATACTTAACATATATGAATGACATATGGAACTGAAACGTAGGAGTTCAATCGATTTGATCATGAACAACTTAGTACCTTTAGGCTCGAGTGAAAGGGAAGAGATACGGATAACTCTTCATCATATTTGATTTCCCTTCCCACGTAGCACTTTCTACTTATTGACTCCTCCGTAACAATTTAACGGATGCAACACCTTTATTTTCTTAAATTCTTCACTTGCCAGTCTAAAATCTCAATCGGACCTCCTCATAAGTCAAATTCTCTTGAATACTCACATTCTCCATTGGAACAATAGAATGTGGATCACCAACAAACTTCCTTAACATTGACACGTGAATTACCGAATAAACCAAAGCCAACTCAAGTGGCAAGTATAACTCATATGCTACTTTGCCAATGCGCTTCAATATCCTATAGGGTCCTATATATCTAGGGCTCAACTTCCCTTTCTTACCAAACCGCATTACCTCTTTCATAGGTGAAATCTTTAAATACACCATATCATCTACATCAAATTTAAGCTCTCTCTTCCTACTATCCGAATAGGACTTTTGACGACTTTGAGCCATATTCAATCTTTCTCTTATGAGCCTTACTTTCTCTACTGCATCAATTACCAAATTTGGACCAATCAATGACATCTCACCTACATCAAACCACCCCACCGGAGACCTACATCTTCTCCTATATAAGGATTCAAAAGGAGCCATTTTGATGTTAGAGTTAACTATTATTGTAGGCAAACTCAATCAATGGCAAATAGTCTTCCCAACTTCCTCTATGATCAATCACACATGCCCTTAACATATCCTCTGAGCTTTGAATTATTCTTTCGGCTTGTCCATCGGTTTGATGATGGAAAGCGGTACTTAGCTTGGCTTTAGTACCAAGACTTTTCTGAAATGACTTTCAAAAATGTGAACTAAATTGAGTACCTCTATCCAATATAATCGACAAAGGAACACCATTAAGTTCCACAAGTTCACTAATGTACAACTTAGCATAGTATTTGGCACCATTAGAAGTCTTGACCGGTAGAAAATAGGCCAATTTGGTCATTCATTCCACACTGACCCAAAGAGAATTATTTTGTCTTCTAGTATGAGGGAAACCCTTGACAAAGTCCATATTCATATCTTTCCACTTCCATATAGGAATTTCGATTTCTTGAGCTAGACTTCCCGTCCTTTGATGCTCAACTTTCACTTGTTGATAATTTGGAAACTTAGCAACAAACTCTGCTATGTCCTTCTTTGTCCCATTCCACCAATACACTTCCCTCACATCATGATACATCTTGGTGGATCCCGTATGAATTGAATACCGAGAACTATAGGTCTTATTCAATATCAACTCTCTTAATCCATTAATATTTGGAACACACAAATGACCTTGGTAACGTAGTACCCTATATTCTCCTATGGAGAAAGCCTCAATGGATTTTTTGGCAACCGACTTCTTCAATTCGACCAAAATTGAATCATTGTTTTCTTTGGCCTTAACGTCTGCCGCAAGATACAATTCTGAACTTTTATGTATAAGAAAGCTTGCATCATTGGATTCAACAAAACGCACACCTAAACGTGCCAATCTATGGACCTATTTAACCAATTTCCTTTTACCTTCCTCAACATTTGTAATACTACTCATAGACAACCGATTAAGAGCATCGGCTACAAGATTTGCCTTACCCGGATGGTACAATATGCTTATGTCATAGTCTTTTAGGAGTTCAAGCTACCTCCTTTGTCTAAAATTCAAGTCTCTTTAACTAAACAAATATTGCAAGCTTTTGTCATCAATAAATACATAAGCATGCACCCCATAAAGATAATGGCGCCAAATTTTCAATGCAGACATAACCACCGCAAGTTCAACATCATGGGTTGGATAGTTTCTTTCATGCACCTTAAGTTGTTTAGAGGCATAGGCTATAAACTTACCACATTGCATCAAGACACAACCCAAATCAACACGCGAAGCATCACAATAAATAACAAACCCATCCGAACCTTCGGGCAATGTAAAAATAAGAGCCGACATAAGATGATCCTTCAATATTTGGAAACTTTTGTCACATTCTTCCGACCATTGGAATTTTACCTTCTTTTGTGTCAACTTAGTTAAAGGTGAAGCAATAGATGAGAACCTTTCAACAAACCATCTGTAGTATCCTGCTAAGTCCAAAAATCTTCTAATGTCCGAAGGGGATAATGGTCTAGGCCAATTCTTAACCGCCTTCATTTTATTTAGATATACTTTAATCCCATCACCAAACACCACATGGACAAGAAATGCAACCTCCGTTAGCCAAAATTCGCACTTACTAAATTTAGCGAATAATTTCTTATCTCTTAATATTTGCAAAAATAATCCTCAAGTGACCCATATGATCTTCCTCATTTTGAGAATAAATCAAGATATCATCAATGAACACCACTACAAACATGTCCAAATATGGCTTGAAAATATGATTCATCAAATCCATTTATATAGCGGGAGCATTAGTCAAGCCAAACAACATTACTATAAATTCAAAATGACCATACCTCATTCGAAAAGCCATTTTGAGAATATCACAATCCCTTACCCTCAATTGATGATAACCAGAATAGAGGTCAATTTTAGCAAAGTAGCTTTCTCCTTGTATTTGATCAAATAAGTCATCTATCCTTGAAATTGGATATTTGTTCTTTATGAAGACCTTATTCAATTTCCACACATTCGAAGTGACCCATATTTCTTCCTAACAAATAACACGGGAGCACCCATGGTGAAATACTTGGTCTTATAAAACCCTTATCCAACAAATACTTCAATTATTCCTTCAAATCCTTGAGATCCTAAAAAGTCAGTTTTCACAATTAAGACCAGTCATAGAGTATTTCATAGAATTTTCAATTAATTGTATTTAGACAAAAACAATCCTAGACATGCCAGTTTTATTAGATATACACTTGAGAGAAAAACAATATGGCAATAAAAACTCAAAGCTTCAGGATGCCCCACCCCTATCTAAAAATTATGCATTGTCTTGAATTGCACGTAAAAAAGCTCCACAATAACTATAAAGAAGGTGATCATACCTGCGATGACCTAGACATCAGTCGATAGTGGTTTAGGCTCTCCCGAAGGGTCATCTCCTTTAGATGACGTAAGCATGCAGGCACCTCACTCATAGCCACAACTAAAGATGGGATCACAACAGTCTCAAAAAGAGAGACTCCACTAGCCAATGCACCAATCTTTGTAGCCTGAATCCATTGTCTCTTGAGCTCCTCAATACCCTAGAATTCTTTTTAGGAAGTGGCTAGGCCTTCATCTCAGCTTTCTTCTCTACTTTCTTTGTCTTTTCTGCCTCAGTAAAAGAGTTATCCCTCTATTACCATTTCTTTCCCTTGCCCTTTTATTGGGCTTAGGTGTTAAAACAGAGCCCGATACCACATCTAGTTGCACATGTACAGAAGGTGGTGATAATAGTTATAGCAAAGTGTCAGTGGAACTAGTAGGGACATTAGAGGATGACTTTTCTTATAATTTACCCAATGCCTCTCATAAGGTGGAAAATATATTTTTGTAAAGATGAATTCTCCTAATTACCTAAACGACCACTCTGAGTAGTGATATGGGCCTCAAGACCATCTATGCGACCCTATACTAGTGTAATATCCTATTTGAGCTCAGTGTGAAGCTGAGTGTCCTCCTACTATATCTAAGTCTGGACCACCCTAGGCAGCCACTCAATCACCTAATCTTCCAAAGCTTGTATCTACCTATGATCCTGCAATAATCGCTCAAGGAGTGCATAAGGAATAGTGATCATCATACCTAAAACTACGAGCATGGAAAGGGTAGGGTTGGTGTCACCCTCGGGCTGCTCTACGGCCCTCTTTATTAGAGTGAATGAAGTCTCACCTTCCAAAGCTAGAGTAGGAGGAGGTGGTCATATGGGCATAGTAATTGGCCTAATAGGTCGGCCTGGCTTGGTTTTGCATAACGGGCTGTCCAAATCCTTTATCAAAGCCATATTTTTGGACTTCGTACTTGTGATGCACTTGTCAAAGTGGTGATTAACTGGGGCACCCGTGAACTCACATAAACTCTTGATCAAACATGGGAATGGAATGCCAACCTTCTCATTAAATGTTTGGTCCTAAATTTTGGCCATAATTAGCCATCTGTTTTGTAGTCCAAAAGTAGACATAATACAAGCTACTAGTGATGCCTCTGTGGGGTGGAGGGTATTGTCATTCCCTATTGGTCAGAGATGAGTATGGATAATGGCTCACTAATACATAGCCTGGAAAGTGAGGGAAGCAATATTAATCAACTGCCTAAGATTTGTGACCTATGGCGCATTTACACCCTCGATAGTAATATGCTTGGCAATCCAACCCATAATCTGTTGTCGCACCTTAGGATAGTTCACCTGTACCTCATCACTAATCTCGTGATGCCAGTGCTCGTAGAGACCTGTCCAAACATTGATCTAAAATTTTGGGCCATATAAGAACCTATTGATTATAGTTTCAAAAATATCCACTACCTTTCCATGAACCGTAACTTCATTCAAAGGTGGTTGAAAAAAAAGATCTCTAAGCTTAGGCAAGGCGGAGAGGTTATCGGTGACCACCCGGACTTCTGGCAAAATGGCTTATTTAGGCAAACCTTTGGACCCTTTAGTTAAGCCATTTTCAAAGATGGCGTACTTTCCAGGAATAAGCCACCTGCTTTTTAGAAAATCAATAACTTTTTGGCGCACAACTGGTTCAATTTCTTTTTCGTGGGTAAAATTCTCTGTATCATCCAGTTCATCATCCTCATCACCACCTGAACTAGTTTCAATACCCTTATCACCAAATTATTCCACGTCCCCGCTTTCCTCATTGGCCGAGCCAGCTACCTCCTCTTCACACTATGAGGTGGTGTCATCGTCCTTGGCAGTCTCTTTAGATCTAGTTATAATAGAAGTATGAGGAGAGATAGTGGTGGCAACCTATACCTCATAGAGGTGGTGGGATTAAAGTAGATCCCACTAGGAAGTGGTGACATCGTCCTTGGCAGTCTTATTCATGGGTGTGAAGTGCACCACACTTATGAGTAGGAGGCTATGAGACATTTTAGGAATTCTCACCTCTTTCATGATCCATGTCGTTCTATAGAGTTTATGTTAAGATTTCTTTTCCCTAATAGTCTTTCTTTGTGATCATAGAGTCATCATTCACATGTATCATACCCGGTCTGTCATGGGCTCGGTATCATAACCTTCTTATTGCTTTACCTTACCATCATAGCACCACACTTATTTAAAAGACATATAAATAGGAAAAAAGGGTAGCTTTATGTACTTATGCCAAAACACACCAAGAGAAAGGAGATAACTTCACATACTTACTACTCTCCATCATATAGAAGTCTTGAGAGGCAATAACTCAACTAGTATAGGAATTCTACCATCGAGAAGTGAATAAGACTTATGAGTCATACTTGGAGTTATATGAATGGAATTATCCCCACATTTTGTATATCAATCACTTAAGGCTAAGACATGCCAAAAGAAAAGAAGGATAGCTTCACATACCTCTTACGGATTACTCTTACACGTTCGCCTCATCATCTCTTGAACCAATTTAACATGAAAGTAATATTAAGGTTAATGACCTTATACTTTCCAATTTCCAACTCTACACCCAAGTACTCATAGGAGTTATTTCCTTATCCATTACCCTCGACTAGATTGTTACTAGTTTTGAATCTATCAAAAATTGGGCAGCATCACCCATATAACTTCAACATCCCTGAGATTTCAACTCAGCCACAATATCAACAACCATACCACCACAAACAACCATCAGAATATTTACAAGTAAATCACTTCAACCTTACACAATACAAGCTCCAAACGACTAGCTCTAAACTACGATACGAAAATAGAGTTTTTAATGTTTATTTTGCAAAATCTTTAACCATACCAAATAGAGGGTCGTGTGGATGTAACCAGAAGTAACCACACCCTTTCTAAAACACTTTGGATCCCTGCAACACGCAACCCAACCATCTACACCCAAATCACCACAACGACAACCCACTACTCGACTTTGATTTAACGCTAGCGACTTCAATTTAGTTTATTTCTAACGTCAATCATTCTTATGCAATTATTCCATTTACATCCTCTTTTAAGACATTTAATATACCCCAAAACAACATCATAAACTTCAATTTGAAAGGAAAATCCTTACCTTGTCCGAAACTCGCCAAAACTTATCGAAACTTGCCTCGGAAGTTCCTTTAGAGTGCCTAAAACATCATGGCTGTTGGATAACGTTTTGGGATGATCCAAACCATAAAGTTTCATTAATAACACCTTCATAACATCTTGGTACACCCTAGATAATTAATTCATGAAACGAAATAGGAAGACTTACCTTTTTTTCTGTCTCTTGGCCGCCAGTAGTTTCTCTAGTTTTCTAGGGTTTCTTTTCTTTTTCTTGCTCTTGATCTCTCTAGATGGATGTGGAACTGATGAGTCAGAAGAATCATATAAATATACTACTTTAGGGGTGACACATGTCATCCCCTAAGTGTTGACATGCGTCAATCTGTAAGTGGTGACACGTGTCAAGCCCTAAGTGGTAACACTTGTCAAGCCCCTATTGGGACAAAACACCCCTTTCTCCAATCATGGGATGCCACATGGAATGTGGGTCCCACCCCCCTTTGCTCCAGCTGCTGCCACGTGTACTCTCTCATGGGCTTCCATGTGTTGCTTTCTTTTCCTTCTCATGGGTTCGTAATCTCATCTTGCTTTACGAACCTATGTAATCCTTACTACGTAAGCTTGGTAGGTACTCAAGTAGCTTATGTATGTAATATTTCCAAGTTGGTAGCTCGTGTAAGTAAGTCGAGTCCTATGACTCATTACTATGCTTCCAACTCCTCTTTTTTTTCAAATTCCAATTTTTCCCTTAATCTTTTCTAGTATTTCCACATCAAAAATTTTCATAAACAACTTATGTATCAAACAAGATCAAAACATAGCATTATCCTTAACTTGTTATAATTATCCCAAAATGTCCAAATGTGCAAAATATGGGTTATAACAGCTATGAGGTTTGATGTGTGCCCCGAAGTGTTAATAGAACATTTCTCAGCTTATACTCATGTTTGTGGTTCAGTATTAGACAGGAGAGCTTATAGAAATTATCCTGTATGGGTCTCGCACAAATTTATTCCATGTGACCTTATTGAACTTGATATGACTGATTTCGACATCATTCTTGGTATGGATTGGTTACATGCCTCTTACACATCTATATATTGTAGAACTCATGTGGTTAAGTTTCACTTCCCTAATAAGCCTATTCTTAAATGGAAGGGAAATGATTCAGTGGTTAAGCATCAATTCATCTCATGTATTAAGGCCCCAAAAATAATTTCCAAAGGGTACATTTATCATATTGGGTGAGTTAGGGACATTGATTCCAAAACTCCTACTCTTGAGTCGGTCCCTATAGTTAATGAGTTCTCCAATGTGTTTCCCAATGATTTGCCTGGTATTCCTCCTGAAAGGGAGATTGACTTTGGCATAGATCTCCTTCTAGATACCCAACCTATCTCTATTCCTTCTTATCGTATGGCTCCGGCAGAACTTAAGGAGCTGAAAGAACAAATGTAGGATTTGTTGGATAAGGGTTTTATACGACCAAGTATTTTACCTTGGGGTTCTCCCGTGTTATTTGTTAGAAAGAAAGATAGGTCACTTGGAATATGTATAGACTACCGGCAATTGAATAAGGTCACCATAATGAACAAATATCCATTCCCAAGGATAGATGACTTGTTTGATCAATAGAAAGAAAGATGGGTCACTCAGAATGTGTATAGACTATCGATAATTGAATAAGGTCACCATAAAGAATAAATATCCAATCCCAAGGATAGATGACTTATTTGATCAATTACTATGAGCAAGCTATTTTACCAAGATTGACCTTTATTCCGATTATCATTAATTGAGGGTAAGAGAGTGTGATATTCCCAAAACGTCCTTTCAAACAAGGTATGGTCATTTTGAATTTGTTGTAATGTCATTAGGGTTGACAAATGCTCTAGCTATATTCATGGATTTGATGAATTGCATTTTTAAGCCATATTTGGATATGTTTGTAGTGGTGTTTATTAATGACATCTTGATTTACTCTAGAAATGAGGAAGATAATATGGGTTACTTGAGGCTTGTGTTGCAAACGTTGAGGGAAAAGAAACTATTCCCTAAATTTAGTAAATATGAATTTTGGCTAAGAGATGTTGCATTTCTTGGCCATGTTGTGTCCGGTGATGGGATTAAAGTTGATCCAAAGAAAACGGAGGCAGTTAAAGATTGGCCTAGACCATTATCTCCTTCAAACATTAGAAGCTTTTTGGGCTTAGCCGGATACTACAGAAGGTTTGTTGAAGGGTTCTCATCTATTGCTTCGCCTTTAACTAAGTTTACACAAAAGAAGGAAAAATTCCAATAGTCGGAAGAATGTGAGAAAAGTTTCCAAATATTGAAAGATCGTCTTACATCAACTCCTATTTTGACATTGCCCGAAGGTTTAGATGGGTTTGTTGTTTATTGTGATGCTTCACGTGTTGGTTTCGGTTGTGTCTTGATGCAACATGGTAAGGTTATAGCCTATGCCTCTAGGCAACTTAAAGTACATGAAAGAAACTATCTAACCCATGATCTTGAACTTGCGGCGGTTGTGTTTGCATTAAGAATTTGGGGCCATTATCTTTATGGGGTGCATGTTTATCTGTTTACCGACCACATAAGCTTGCAATATGTGTTTAGTCTAAAGGACTTAAACCTTAGGCAAAGAAGGCAGCTTGAACTCCTAAAAGACTATGTCATGATTGTATTTTACCATCTGGGTAAGGCAAATGCTGTAGCCAATGCTCTTAGTCGGTTGTCTATAGGTAGTGTTGCACATGTTGAGGAAGGTAAAAGGAAATTTATCAAAGAGGACCATAGATTGGCATGTCTAGGTGTGTATTTGGTTGATTGCAGTGATGCAGGTATTCTTATACATAATGGTTCAGAATCGTCTCTTGTGGCAGACGTCAAGGCCAAATAAGATAATGATCCAATTATGGTCAAATTGAAGAAGTCAGTTGCCAAAAAATCTGTTGAGGCTTTTTCCCTAGGAGAAGATGGGGTACTACATTACCAAGGTCAGTTGTGTGTTCCAAATGTTCATGGAATAAGAGAGTTGATATTGAATGAGGCCCATAGTTCTCGATATTCAATTCATCTGGGATCCACCAAGATGTATCGTTACTTGAGGGAAGTGTATTGGTGGAAAGGCATGAAGAAGGACATAGCGGAGTTTATGGCTAAGTGTCCTAATTGCCAAAGTGAAAGTTGAACATCAAAGGCCGAGAGGTCTAGCTCAAGAAATCAAAATTCCTACATGAAAGTAGGAAGATGTGAATATGGACTTTGTCATGGGTTTGCCTCATAATAGAAGACAATATGATTCTATTTGGGTCATTGTGGACCGAATGACCAAATCAGCATATTTTCTATCGGTCAAAACTTCTTATGGTGCCGAAAATTATGCTAAGTTGTACATTCGTGAACTTGTGAAACTTCATGTTGTTCCTTTTTCGATTATATCGGATAGAGGTACTCAATTTAGTTCACAATTTTGGAAGTCATTAGGCCTTGGCACTAAAGTCAAGCTGAGTACCGCTTTTCATCCTCAAATTGATGGACAAGCCGAGAGAACAATTCAAACGTTGGAGGATATGTTAAGGGCATGTGTGATTGACCTTAGAGGAAGTTGGAATGACCATTTGCGATTGATTGAGTTCTCCTACAATAAGGATCCTTTTGAAGCCTTGTATGGGAGAAGATGTAGGTCTCCGGTGGGGTGGTTTGAAGTTGGTGAGATGGTGTTGCTTGGTCCAGATTTGGTAATTGATGCAATGGAGAAAGTAAGGCTCGTAAGATAAAGATGGAAAATGGCTCAAAGTAGTCAAAAGTCCTATTCAGATACTAGGAGGAGAGAGCTTGAATTTGATGTGGATGATATGGTGTATTTGAAGATTTCACCTATAAAAGGGGTAATGCGGTTTGGTAAGAAAGGGAAGTTGAAACCTAGATATATAGGAACTTATAGGATATTGAAGCGCATTGTCAAGGTAGCATATGAGTTAGACTTGCCATTTGAGTTGGCTTTGGTTCATCCGATATTTCATATGTCGATGTTGAGGAAGAAGTTTGTGGGTGATATAAATTCTATTGTGCCAAGGGAGAATGTGATTATTGAAGAGAATTTGACGTATGAGGAGGTCTCAATTGAGAGTTTAGACCATCAAGTGAAGAGGCTGAGAAATAAAGACGCTACATCTGTCAAAATGTTATGGAGGAATCAACAAGTAGAGAATGCTACGTGGGAAGTGGAATCAGACATGATGAAGTGATATCCTTATATCTTTCCTTTCAGTCAAGCCTAAAGGTACTAAGTTTCTCATTATCAAATCGATTTAACTTCTACGCTTCAGTTCCATATGTCATTCATATGCATTCATGATTCATGAAAATGATTTCTCGCAAGGACTATGTCTTATGTTAAGTATGAAGTTTACATGTTATACGCATTTGTTTTTCCAAAGTGTCCTCATATTCATGTTGGGTTTCTAAATCCTTTTTCCATGTCTTTCCTATATTAGTTGAATCTCATTTGAGGACGAATGTTCCCAAGGGAGAGATATTGTAACATTCTAGAAAAATGATTACAAGTACCTTAAGAATGCCTCGGGAATAGGCCGCTCAAGTAATGCATCATCATTAATCTTTTTAGAAAATTCATGTTCGAAATATTGATCAAGGGGTCAAAACCTGCAGGAAAATGGTCTTGGTAGATTTTTAGGACCCATATATTGGAAGATAAATTTTTGAAAAAAATCACAAAATAGTACGATCAGCAACAGATCCACATCGCGGACCTGGGAGAATTTTATGGCTGAGTTGAGTTTTTTTAAGGGCATTTTAGACCTTTTCCAAATTATTAGTCCATGCAACCTCACCAACTCCCAAATATATAACTTGGATAGTCTTCGGCCCTATAGGAAGTCTTAACCGGTAGGAAGTGAGCCGACTTAGTCATTCTATCAACAATTACCCAAATCAAATTATGACGCTTCCGGGTATGAGGCAAACCCACTACAAAATTCATATTCACATCCTTCCACTTTCAAGTAGGGATTTCAATGTCTTGGGGTAGGCCACCTAGCGTTTGATATTCGGCCTTCACTTGTTGGTAATTTGGACATTCGGACACGAACCTTGCTATGTCCTTCTTCATGCCACCCCATCAATAGAATTCTTCTAAGTCTCGGTACATTTTCGTAGAACAGGGATGAATAGAGTATGTAGAATTATGAACCTCCATCAAGATCAAACTCCTTAGGCCATCAACATTCGAAACACATAGCCAACCTTGGTAGTATAGCACCCCATCTCCCCCTTGGGAAAATACCTCTATCTTGTTTTCCTTCACCAACTTCTTTAACTTGATAAACGTCGGGTCAAGATCTTGCTTTAATTTAACATCCACCACTAAAGAGGATTCGAACCTATTTTGAACAACCTTATGTAACACCCCCTAAAATGTTATTGATTCATGGATCCTTTCATTCATGAAGCCCAAATGAATTATCAAAATATTTTATTTAATTTAAGTATGAAACTTTATGGATTTTCATATCATAATTCCAAATGCATAGATTATTAAATATTTGAAGTTTAATTACCTATCTTATATTAGCTTATGTTGGATCTTAAATGCATTGAATTATTGATTTATCAAAGGTCCTTATATGAAGCCATGAAAAGGTTTTAAAGTATTTTGATTATATTATGTTCTCTCATGCCTAAAGTATTTTGATTATAATTATGTTCTCTCATACCTAAAGTATTTTGATTATATTATATTCTCTCATGCCTAAAATTATTTTGATTATAATTATGTTCTCTCGTATCTAAAGTATTTTGATTATAATTATGTTCTCTCATATCTAAAGTATTTTGATTATAATTATGTTCTCTCATGCCTAAAGTATTTTGATTATATTATGTTCTCTCATACCTAAAAGTATTTTAATTATAATTATGTTCTCTCATGTCTAAAGTATTTTGATTATAATTATGTTCTCTCATATCTAAAGTATTTGGATTACAATTATGTTCTCTCGTGTCTAAAGTATTTTGATTATAATTATGTTCTCTCATATCTAAAGTATTTGGATTACAATTATGTTCTCTCGTGTCTAAAGTATTTTGATTAGAATTATGTTCTCTCATGTCTAAAGTACTTTGATTATATAATGTTCTCGCATGCCTAAAGTATTTTGATTATATAAATTATGTTTATTTTCCTTAAGCTTTACTCTAAGGTATGTAAGAATTCAATAAAAGTATTCCTTCCTCTAACACCCCTAAAACGTTGTATGTGGTATTTCAATTCTCGATGAAAATGGTATTGCTTCTGTATTTTGGGTATAAATTTTCATATATTAGCCCTAATTAGGTGATTCAAATTTCTAAATAACCCCAACGAAATTACCCACAACTTTTATCAAGACTATATCTTAAGATTCTAAGGATAAGTAGGTCAAATAAATTAATGTTTACAAGATATGGTGCTGTGAAGAAATAGAGTATTTGTAGAAGAAAAAATTATATCTCGCAGTAGGATAATCCAAATTGGTTGATTCTTGAAGGAATTGAAACTAGACTTCTAGATCTACAAGTCTTATGACCAAATCCTAATGATTAATTTATCTTATTCAAACGCAACTCTGAAAAAGGGTATTCCGTTAAAAGAGAGCTCATCTCACTTACCATGGAAAGATCTAGAACCATTTGATATCATCCATGACATCAAAATTCTCCATTGAATTTTCAAGATCATCCTTTGTAATTGATTTTATTTATTGTTAGGTCCTTCCTCCATACCTATAAATACCCACCTTATTTTCTCATTTTATTCATCAAGCTTTCTCAAGCAACTCTTCTCTCTATACACTTGTTTACTCATTCTCAAATATAATTTTAGTTTAAGTAGTATAGAAATACTATTTTGGTGATTCTTATACTCCGAATAGAACATAAAATGCTTCGATGAGGAGAAAAAGCTAGGGGTTCAAGAGTGTTACAATTTGAAGTAAAGCTTCGGATTTCAGGTATGTAAGGCTATTCATAGAATTGGATTGAGTTCGTCAATGAGCCCAATATCTAAATTCATTATAATTGAGTTATAGTTGAGTTTTACCCTAATTATTGAATTCTAAATGAGTTAATTCTTCTTATATTGAATTAGATATATTTATGCATTAAAATTATTATTTTTACCTCTCATTTATTGGAATTATTGTTCGTGGTTACTTTCCCATTAACCCTAATTGATTTGATGTTCATAAATATTTTTACGCGTATTTGAGTAAAGATGTTGGCTTTTAATATTCATTAAAAAAAGAGTGAATTGAATTAATACTATATATGTGTTTATTAAGTTTTGAAAAAGCAAAAGAATTGAGTTTAAATGAATTTGATTCTTTATATTAAGTGATGTTTTGAGTAAGATGTTCTGATGAGATGTAAATGATGTTTTTGAAGTATAATGGTTGATGAAGAGTTAATAAGATGAGTTTGATACTTTAAATTAAAGTCCAGTGATACTAGATGATGAGGTTAATATGAGCATATATTTTTGGAGTAGTATTGAGCACCGAGTTGGGTAAGAGTTTAATTGGCTTAAACTCCGGAACTACGTAGCTAGCGTAAGATGGAGGGTATGCCTCTTAAGTGCCAAAAAGAAGACTTTGATGATTGGATCCAACATGGTGATATCTTTTACCCTGGAAAGGTATTGGATGGATGTGGCAACGACATCGCTTCGTTATATCATCACTAGCTCATAAGTGATGGTTGTCGGTTAGAGAAACTCTATACTGAGTAAGTATTTCTTATTATTATTATTTTTAAACTTTCATAACATATTGATGTTGAGTTCTGAGCCGAGTCTTCCTGAGAGGAGTTTCTTGATATTTATCCTCACTTTCTTGTTATTTTAAATACTCGTACATTCCATGTACTGACGTCATTCGACTTGCATCATTTTATAATGAAGATACAGGTGCTAGAGATCCTTAACAGGCGCATCGTTGAAGATCATTATTTTTCAGCTATTTGATGAGTCCTTCTTGTATTTGGAGGAACTCTTTATCCTTTTATTATTTTTGAGTATTATGTTTCTTTTGAGGTAGCCATGGACATGTCATTGGCACCGTTTGATAGTGTTAGAGGCTTCGTAGACAGAGTTTGATGATGTAATTGGAGTAGTTCTCCTTTGAAATTACTTCTTCTAAGAACTTCTTTCTTTCATTTTATGTTTATGATAAAGATCCCACATAAGTATTCTTATTTTCACTTAAGTCTTCTAGTGATGAACGAATAAGTGATAAGACAAAGTAGTTTTCTCGGAGGCCAAAAATGGTTTCTGAGTGCCGTTAATGCCTAGGATACCCTCTCGGGGCGTGACACCATACAACCATCATTAGTACCACACAACTTCACCCCTAATCTAGCCAACTGGTGAACATCTTTTACCAACTCCATCTTCCCTTCATCTACATAGGCCACACTCCCTATAGACACTCTACTAAGTGCATCAGCAACCACATTGGCTTTACCCGGATGATAGTGCACACTCATGTCATACTCCATAAGGAGTTCTAGTCACCTCCTTTGCCTTAGATTAAGGTCCTTTTGAATGAACACATATTGAAGTCTTTTATGATCGGTATACACATCCACATGCACCCCATAGAGGTAATGCCTCCAAATCTTCATAGCAAAAACAACAACCGCTAATTCAAGGTCATGGGTAGGGTAGTTACGCTCATGCACCTTTAATTGTCTAGAAGCATAGGCTATGACCTTGCCGTTTTACAATAAGACACAACCTAAACCAATCTTTTAAGCATCATAATAAACTACAAACCCTTTTAATCCTTCTGGTATAGTCAAAATAGGAGCAGAGGTAAGTCAATCTTTCAAGGTCTGGAAACTCTTCTCACACTCATCCGTCCATATAAATTTGGCTTTCTTTTGGTTCAATTTCATTGTAGGAGATGAGATGGAAGAAAATCCTTCGAAGAACCTACTATAGTACCCAGCTAGACCCAAGAAACTCCTAATGTCTGAAGGAGACAACATTCTAGCCCAATTCTTAACTGCCTCCATTTTCATAGGATCAACCTTGATCCCATCACCGGACACTACGTGACCAAGAAATGCCACCTCCTTCAACCAAAATTCACACTTACTAAATTTTGCAAACAATTGCCTATCCCTCAATGTTTGAAGCACAACTCTCAAATTATTTTTATGTTCTTCCTCACCCCGAGAGTAAATTAAAATATCGTCAACGAAGACCACCACAAAAGTATCAAGGTAAGGTTTGAACACCCTATTCATCAAGTCTATTAACACCACTGGCGCATTCATCAACCCCAAACCCATCACTACAAATTCAAAGTGACCATACCTTATTCGGAAAGCCATTATAGGAATGTCACACTCCCTCACCCGTTATTAGTGATAGATGGACCGAAGGTCGATCTTGGAGAAGTGACTTTCCCCTTACAATTTCTCAAACAAGACATCTATTCTAGGTATTGGGTACTTGTTCTTAATGGTCATCTTATTTAATTATTGATAGTCTATGCACATTCGAAGTAACTCATCCTTCTTTATCACAAATAACACGGGAGCACCCCATGGTAAAATACTTGGTCTTATGAACCCCTTTTCTAACAAGTCCTTTAATTGTTCCTTCAACTTTTTCAATTTGATCGGGGTCATCCGGTAAGGAGGAATAGAGATAGGTTGGGTATCAAGGAGGAGATCGATATCAAAATCAACTTTTCTTTCGGGAGGGACACCGAGAAAGTCATTGGAAAAGACATCAGGGAACTCATTGACTATGGGAACCAACTTAAAAGGAGGAATTTTGGAGTCGACATTCCTAACCCTCTCAATGTGGTAAATACAACCTTTAGCAATCAATTTTTGGGAGTTAAGATAAGAAATGAACTTACCCTTCACCAACGAATCACGACCCTCCCATTCAATGACGGACTCATTTGGAAATTAGAACTTGACTCAACGATTCCTACAATCTATGGAAGCATAATATGCATATAACCAATCCATCCCAAGAATGACATCGAAATCTACCATGTCAATCTAAATGAGATCACAAGGAATAACTTTATGCAAGATAGATATGAGATAACCCCTATAGACCTTTCTAGCAATAACCGACTCACCAACGTGGGTAGACACCAAATAAGGCTCTAATAATATTTCGGGTGATACATCAAACCTATTAGCAAGGAATGGAGTAATAAATAATAAATTTTCACCTGGATCAAATAGTGAATACATATCAAAAGCAAAGACCTTTAACATACCGGTAATGACATTGGGTACGTCCTCGACCTCTCATCTCCCATGCAAGGCGTAAAAGCGGTTGGTGCGTTTGACACCTCCTTGGATTTGGCCTTGAGTCCTACCACCACCATCTCTAAAATCCCTAGAATAGTAGCCCAGCTTGCCAACTTAAAGCATGCATTGGAGCCGGCTAAGCATTCCCCTTTGTGAGTCCTTCCACATTTCTTGAAAGCGAGGAAAGTTTGAGCAGCAACATTCTCTCTTGGAGCCATTGGTTTAGCACATTTATCCTTGTTGAACCTTGGAGGAGGAGTATTGGTGGAACCTTGTCCCACAAACTGTTGCCCACCTTGGCCTTTGCCATTGTTACCATAACCGTACCTTTGAGGGTTAAACCCTCCACCATCCACTCTAGCCTTTTTGAACACCCTTGATCTGTCTCTCAACTTCTCTTCTTCAATTCGTCTGGCGTAAGTCATTAACCAAGAGATTTCTAGTTTCTTGACCAATATGGCCATTATGCACTCCTTGGATATCAAGCTTCAGACATCAGAAATAAACTTTCTCATCCTAGCTCTTAGGTCGGAGACCATAAAGGGAGAATACTTTGACAACTTAGAGATGTCTTTTTTATCGAGAATTGGAATATCATATACAACGTGTTTAGGGGGTGTTACATTATCCCCCCTTGGGAAAATTCATCCTCGAATGTGAAAAGACTTAGCTTGAGTAGAGTAGAGTGTAAACCAACAACCCATCATTAATGCAATAGTGCAATTTAAAACATCGTTCAAAATGTATTTCATAACTTTACATGCATATGACAAGAAAAGTTGAAATGCAAAGATTTCAAGTAATTGAGCAAGGACAACTTAATACCTTAGGTTTGGGTAGAGGGGAAAATATGAGGGTATCACTTAATCATATCCTCTTCCGATTCCCATGTAAAACTTTTAATTTGTTGATTTCTCCAAAGGAGTTTAACAGATGCAACTTCTTTGTTCCTCAATCTCTTAACTTACCGGTCCAAAATTTCAACTGGAACTTCTTCATATGTCAAGTTTTCTTCAACATTCACTAATCCTACAGGAATAATGGAACTAGGATCACCCACACATTTTCTCAGCATAGACACATGGAACACCGAATGAACCATGGCCATTTCCAATGGCAACTCCAACTCATATGCAACCTTGCCAACTCTTCTTCAGATTCTATAAGGCCCTACATACGTTGGTCTCAATTACCCTTTCTTACTTAACTGAACCACACCCTTCATGGGTGAAACCTTTAGATACACCCAATCATCCACATTAAACTCAAAATCCCTTCTTATAGTGTCGGAATAGGACTTTTGACGACTTTGAGCCATCTTCAACCTTTCTCTAAAGCATCAAGTACCAAATTGAGGCCCAATGATGTCATCTCACCTACTTCAAACCAACTAACCAGGGATCTACATTATCTCCCATACAAATCCTTAAATGGCGCCATCTCAATACTTGAATGGTAACTATTATTATAGGCAAACTCGATGGGCGGTAGATGATCATACCAATTTCATTTAAACTATAACACACAAGCCCTTAACATATCCTCTAGTATTTGAGTCATCCTTTTGGCTCGCCCATTAATTTGAGGATGGAATGCGGTGCTCAATTTTACCTTAGTACCGAGGCCCTTTTGAAACAATCTCCAAAAATGAGAAGTGAATTGGGTACCACGATTTGAAATTATGGATAATGGCACACCATGCAACCTCACCAACTCCTGAATATACAAATTGGCATAGTTTTTGGCACTATAGAAAGTCTTAACTGGTAGGAAGTGAGACAACTTAGTCATTCTATCAACAATTACCCAAATTGAATCATGACTCTTCCGGGTATGAGGCAAACCCACTTCAAAATCCATATTCATATCTTTCCACTTCTAGGTAGGGATTTCCATGTCTTGGGCTATGCTACCCGGTCTTTGATGTTCGACTTTCACTTATTGGCAATTTGGATATTCGAACACGAACCTTTCTATGTCTTTCTTCATGCCACCCTAACAATAGAACTCTTTTAAGTCTCGGCACATTTTCGTCAAACTGGGATGAATGGAGTATGTAGAATTATGAGTCTCCATCAAGATCAAACTCCTTAGACCATACACATATGGAACACATAGTCAACCTTGGCTGCTTTTGAATCCTTGTATGGGAGAAGATATAGATCTCTGGTGGGGTGGTTCGAAATTGGTGAGATGGCGTTGATTGTTCCAGATTTGGTAATTGATGCAATGGAGAAAGTAAGACTCATAGGAGAAAGATTATAAATGGCTCAAAGTCATCAAAAGTCCTATTCGGACACTAGGAGGAGAGAGCTTAAATTTGATGTAGATGACATGGTGTATTTGAAGATTTTACCTATAAAAAGGGTAATACAGATTGGTAAGAAAGGGAAGTTGAGCCCTAAATATATAAGACCGTATAGGATATTGAAGTGCATTGGCAAGGTAGCATATGAGTTAGACTTGCCACTTGAGTTGGCTTCGGTTCATCCGGTATTTCATGTGTCGATGTTGAGGAAGTTTGTGGGTGATCCAAATTCTATTATGCCAATGGAGAATGTGAGTATTGAAGAGAATTTTACTTATGAGGAGGTCCTGATTGAGATTTTAGACCGCCAAGTGAAGAGGCTGAGAAATAAAGACGTTGTGTCGGTCAAAGTGTTGTAGAGGAATCAACAAGTAGAGAGTGCTATGTGGGAAGAGTGATCGGATGATGTAGCTATATCCTTATCTCTTTCCTTTCACTCAAGACTAAAGGTACTAAGTTGCTCATGATCAAATCGATTAAACTTCTATGCTTTAGTTCCAGTTGTCATTCATATGCATGCATGATTCATGAAAATGATTTCTCTCTAGGACTATGTTTTACTTTAAGTATGAAGGTTACACTTTTTATGCATTTTTATTTTATTTTCTTTTTCAAAGTGTCCTCATGTCCATGTCGGGTTTCTAAATCCTTTTTCCATATCTTTCTTGTATTAGTTGAATCTCATTCGAAGACGAATATTCCCAAGGGGGAGATATTGTAACATCCTTCAAAATGCCCACAAGATACCTTAAGAATGCCTTGGAAATAGGCTATTCATGTAACACATTATCCTTAATCTTTTTGGAAAATCCAAGTTTGGAATATCGATCAAAGGGTCAAAATCTGTGGGAAAATGGTCTCAGTGGATTTTTAGGACTCGTAGAACGGAAGAAGGATTTTCGAAGAATCTAAAAAATAGTGTGGTCCATGACAGGACCGCATCACGGACCTCAGGACAGTTTTCCGACTGAGTGGTCCGCGATAGGACCGCGTTACGGACTTGAGAAGCAGTTCTAGCTGAAATTAAGTTTTTTAAGGGCATTTTAGACTTTTTCCAAATTATTAGTTAATGAACCTAGACGTTTTTATGACCTAATTCAACTCTATAACTTAACCTAAACCTCTAATTCTATTCATTCTTCTACAATTCATCTATCAAATATTTCTCTCTCTACAAAAAGGCTCTCAAGGGTTTCCATTGAAGACTTCAAGCAAATTCACTCAATTTCTCCATCAAAATTCTCAAGTTCTTCCAAATTAATTGGTGTTCTCACTCAAGGTATATGGATATTAATTCATGGATCCTTTCATCCATGAAGCCCAATCAATTTCTCAAGGTTTTCTTTCAAATTAAAGTATGGTGTTTTATGAATTTTGTGATCTCTATTCCAATTGCATGAATTTTGATTTAAAGTATGATAATGAGTCTATTTTGATATAGATTGATGGTTATTGAATTAAATTGAAGAGTTTTTTCATAAATTCTCCTATTTTGATTTTTAGGGTTCATGATGTAAATTATGAGTATTTTGATGTATACTTCTAAAGGATATTATCTATATGAATTATGTATGGGCTAATATAAAGTTTATGATCATGCATGTTTTCAAGTCAATTTCATGATTTTCAAGTAAATTAATCATGCATTCTTGTCATACCTAATTTCAAGTACAAGCTATGGTTATAAATTTTCAAAGGTATTATTATGAATCTCATTAAAATTGATTATGCATCCAAGTTTTGCCCTAATTTTCAAGCATGAATTATGTCTATGTATGTATGATTTGTAATGTGGAAGGAGAATACCCGCATTTCACTTATGTCATGAAAATGAGCTACTCTGTGATATAAATATATGATCATGACTATGATATATAAAATTTATGATCTTATGTTATGTATGTATTCTGTGGGATTTGACCTAGCACCGAATGTGGACTTGAGGTTGGGGATTGAACCAAGGGGTCCTTATATAAAGTATCTTATCTCATAACTACATGCCACCATAGGATTGCCTTTATGGTCTGGCTAGTGGTTCCACAAATAGCATATGTTAATAGTTACGATTCTACCTTGTCAAAGTACCCTTCTCCTTCTCGATGTGGGTATCATCGGATTCTATGTTATACCTCGCATGGTCTTATTATCGATTATGGTTCCTATCCCATATATTTATGATCTCTTAAGTATGTTATGATTTCAAATTTATGTTTTCTCTAAATGCTTTGGTCAATATAATTTTCTCATGAATTTATGTATTCCATCTTATCATGTGTTTTACTTGATCCTTTCATTCCATGATTTATGGTGCATGTCACGCCCTCATACTTAGTACATTCCAACGTACTAATGCATACTTTTTGCCTACATTTTCTCATATTGTAGAGGTTGAGGTTGAGGATCCTAATCATCCACGTAACTAGTAGGCGTTCCTATTCGAAGGAGTTGTGGTGAGTCCTCATTGACCGGTGACTAGTTTCAAGTTATTTACTGCCTTCCTACCAAAAGACTTTTGCTTATATTGTGTATTGAGGGTGAGCTAAGTACATGTATTATCCCCCGTCCATACTTATGTTTAGAGGCATCTCATTGGACATATGTTTGAATCTATGTTATCATAAGATATTTTCAGATTTCTATTCATGTGTTAGACTCTCTTATGATGTTTCCTCTTTTATATTTCAACTTATGTATTCTTATGATATGTACAAGAGTCTTGGTTGGATCCCTTTGGAATTTTGATTGTCGTGTTACTACTAGGCCCTAGGTCGGGTCATGACAGTTGAAAACTGGGTCGATAAACAATTACTTAGCCAACTAGGCTTCACGATCTGTGATGGACACTCGTTAAGAGCACCACGGGTTATAATCCCTTTCGTGATATGAATGTTTGACAAAATGGGGGTGGTCTTAGCAAGGATGCACGGAAGGAAAAATAGTATGTGAAGGTCATAACGGACCGTAATCCTTACCATAGTGATAGACTTGGACAAAAGGTGAGGGACCTTACCTGGGATTCACGGAAGGCAAAATGGTCTGTGAAGTTCAGCACAGGTCGTAATCCCTCCCGTAATCCGGGAGTTTCTTAAGATTGCGGTCGTTACGCCACTCCACCATGGGGTATGGTGTCCTATATGATCCATATATGTGCCCGTGGTAGGGAACCTTTGCAAATTTTTATTGTTTTTCTACTATTTTGAGAACCTACATTCACAGAACACACCATAACTCTATAAAAACCATAAATAACAAAATTTAACCTATCTACTTAAAGATACAATCCTTGGGTTGCATCCCAAGAGGCGCTTGATTTAACATCACGGCACGGATCGAGTCACTCCACTACTTAGACTTCATGAAGTTATTCCCCATGTATTGCCTCCCATACAGTGCCTGATTTCACGTCGATTGACAATGTAAGTTCCTTGACTACTCAGACTTCATCAAGTTGGAGCTCTTCAACAATTTTCACTTTTTCAAGAGATCCCAATTACTGTTTTACCCACTGTCTATTCACTTTGAACCTATGAACATTTTGAGCTTCAAGCTCGATTTGACCATGAGAAAATACCTGTGTGATGGTGAAACATCCACACCACTTTGACCGTAGCTTGCCTGGAAACAATCTCAGACTGGAATTAAATAGCAATATTTTATTCCCAATGCTGAATTTACGCTGCTTAGTATCTCTATCATAATACAGTTTCATCCACTTTTTGTAAAGTGCAGCACTCTTATACACACGCAAGTGAAACTCATCAATCTCATTGATTTGATCTAGCCTTATATGAGTAGCTTTATTCCAATTCAAGTATATCTTTTTCAAGGTTAGCAACGCCTTACATTCCAACTCCATAAGAAAATGACATACCTTTCCAAACACTAACATTCATGGGGACATACCAATGGGTGTTTTGAAAGATGTCTGATATATCACCTTGGTACCCAAAAGGTATGCTTTGAATTTTTCAAATGCATACACTACTGCCAACAACTCCTGCTCAGTCATAGTATAATTCTTTTAGGCTTCATTTAGCGCTTTACTAGCATAGTATATGGGATGAAATATCTGGTTACACTTTTGCCTGAGCATAACCCCCTAAGCAACAACACTAGCATCACACATGATCCCAAATAGGGCAGACCAATCTATAGAAATAATCACCGATGCTGCAATTAACTTTCCTTCAAACACTCAAACACTTTCATGCATACCTCATCAAAATAAACTTTATCTCTTTCTCTAATAATTTGCACAAAGTGTGTGCAATTTTAGATAAATTCTTGATAAAACGGCTATAAAAACCTGCATGACCCAAGAATCTACGGACACACTTTATAGAGATAGGAGGAGGTAGTTTCTCAATCACCTATATCTTTACCTTGTTGACCTCTAAACCATTTTTGAAATCTTATGGCCCAACACAATACCCTCTTTGAACTTGAAGTGGCATTTTCCCAGTTCAGGACTAGTTTAGCCTCTTCACACCATTGCAAAGTCCTGCTAAGATTCAACAAACCATCATTGAAAGTTTCACCTACCACAGAAAAATTATCCATAAATACCTCAAGAGTGTCCTCCACCATGTGAGAGAAAATAGACATCATGCAGTGTTGGAATATAGCAAGTGCATTACATAGTCCAAATGACATGCGCTTGAACACAAATGTATGATAAGGACAAGCAAAGGTCATCTTTTCTTTGTCCTCTGGCGCAATGGAAATCTGATTGTAGCTAGAGTACCTATCTAGGAAACAATGTCAACCTCTGTCTGCCAACCTATATAGCATTTGGTCAATGAATGGAATTGGAAAATGGTCCTTCAAAGTCCATCTGTTAAGTTTTCGATAATCCATGCAGACGTGCCATCCAGTGATTTGCCTTAGTGGGACCAGCTTATTCTTATCATTTGCGACTAGTTTAATACTCTCCTTCTTAAAGACACATTACACGGGTCTAACCAGCTGCTATCTGATATGGGATATACCACACTTGCATCTATCCACTTAATAATTTCTTTCTTTATTACCTCTTGCATAGGCGGGTTTAGTCTCTACTGGTGTTCAATACTGGGACTGCATTTCTCCACCAACTGAATTCTATGAGATCAAATGCCAGGAGGAATACCTATAATATCAGTAATAGTCCAACCAATAGCTTTCTTGTACCTTTGCAATACCTTAACCAGTGTTGTAACCTGTCTTTCACTCAAATCTGCAGCAATAATCATTGGAAAAGTCTTATTCTCACCAAGAAATACGTACCTCAAATGGATTCGCAATTTTTTAAGATCAAGTGCAGGTGGCTCCTCTTTGGATGGTTTACGGGTGGAGTTGGCCTATTCTTTAATTCAAGATCAAGCTTCTTGGGAGCATAGGTGTGTGATACTATACCATTCAAAGAATTCACAAACACATCATACCCCTCAATACCGTCTCCTTCAAAATTCATTATTACATTTTCTAAAGGATCAAAAGCAAGTCATTTCTTAATGGCACATCAATGACACTCTCTACCTCGACATCAATCATAGAAATCAGTGTCATATCTTTTGGCTCCTTCATGGAGGCATACACATTTGAACTTGACTTATTCATTATTTAATTAGAATATAAGTTCTCCACGCTCTACATTCACCAATGCTCTACTAGTTGCCAAAAATGGTCTTCTCAAGATGATAGAGACTTCAAAATCAACCTAACAATCAAGTATGACAAAATCGGTTGAGAAGATAAACCGGCCGACTCATACTAACATATCACACAAAATTCCTACTTCTTGTTTCACAGATCTATCTGCCATGAGTAGGCACATAGAATTAGGTTGGGGGGCTCCCAAGACCAAATCTCTATATATAACTAATGACATGAGGTTAATACTGGCCCTTAAATCATATAGAGCCCTTGTGAAGTCAAAAGCAACAATGGTTCGAGGTATGATGAATGAACCTAAATTTTCCTTCTTTTCTACTCAGGACCTTGTAGAAATGGCATTGTAGTGATGTAGATTGTCGGTTGGCTCAAAATACACTATTTTCTTCTTTGTAACCAAATCCTCCATGAACATGGCATAACCTGACCTTTGATCTTATTCCTCCACCAATAGTATATTAACTTATATCTCCTTAAGCATAGAAATAAATTTAAAAACTTTGCATCCTCAGCCTTTTTCTTCAATCTATGGGGATATAGAGGCAGTGGCTTGTAAAAAAATAGTGACGGCTAAGGTACGTCAGCATCAACTTACTTGGTACTATTATTTTCATCAGCCTTTTTGTGGTCCAATGCTAGATCATCAGCCTCATCATCTTCATAAAATATAACTGCCTTATCTGCCAGATTCCTTCTATGCCTATGAATCTCAGAAGTTCCATTCTGTCTATTCAGTGCCTACAAATAATAGTGTCAGAAAGTACTTTACCACTCCATGTTGTCATGGCTATCCATTTTCTATCTTTCCTTGGGTTTTTCACTATGTTGCTAAGTAAGGTACCAATCTTCCTCTAATTTAAAGTTGTTGACAATTATCCCATCTGATGCTCCAACTACTTGGGGAAGGTAGAGTTGGAATCTACCAACTAGATATTATTGGTCATGTTGCCTCGCATATCTCTGACCCCAGGCTCAGTCGCCTCAACCATCTGTAGGACCTTCTATACGACCTCTGTTCAAAGGTGGCACATAAACCCCACTTTTTTTATTCTTGAAGATGTCCTAGTTCTGCTAATTTCCTTGATTACGATTAACGGTCCTTGTCATAGTAGTTATCCATTTGAAAGTTCCAACCTTGATTTCCAGATTTGTATATGCAGAAACCCCCTGACTAGTTAGAAACTTGGCTTCCTCCTCATAATCAAACTTTGGCTCATTATATCGATTTCTATTATCAAAAACTTTTACCTTTTCCATCCTCCACCTAACAAGCACTTTATCGACAAATCCATCTACATCCTCATGTGGGCCATGTCTTTATCATGCTCATCTTTCTTTCGCCTTTTCTCCACTGACATCTCAAATGAAAAAAAAAATCCTCCCATATCAGTTTCTCTAGTGTACCAGGATTTATTATTCTTTGTGAGCTAATCAAAAATCATTGTGGATTCTTGAAATGTCTTGGCCATGAATAAACCACCACAAGCCGCATCTATGACTGGCTTGGTACCAAATTTGCTAGACTTTTTGAATACCTCTTTCAAGTGCTCACAGTCAGGATGTGATTTGGACACTCCTTTAATTTCTGCCTGAATCTCTCCCAAGTCTCATGCATTGCTTCAGTAGGTAGTTGTTTATGAGAACTAATCTCATTGTTTGTTTGCAGCTTCTTAGATGGTGGGAAAAACTTCTTCAGAAATGCTTCTCTCAGCTCCCTTCAGGTTGTGATAGAGTCATGTGGAAGCTCATTAAACCACTTTAATTCTCCCTAGATAGAGACAATGGAAACAGATGTAGTATTACGGCTGATTGGCTAAACCCTGGGATTTGGGATGACTTGAAGGTGAAGATAAAGTTTATCACGTATTGGTTAGCATTGTCAATTGCTGCTCCGCTAAATGTTCCTTTGAGGTTCAATATTTTTATCATGGTACTAGTGATAGTGAACTTCACACCCTGAGGTAGTGGTGAGAGTACTATAGCTCCTGTAGCTCCTACACCATCTATACCAGCATCATTATCAACTAGGTAAAAGTGCACAGGCCTCTAATCTCTACCTCTCAATGCTCCATTGAATTCATCCCTGTTGTCTGCATCATCCCTGACTTGATTTTTAGCCAACTCTCTCAACCTTAGCGCCTCACGCTCTTTTATATTCATCTTTTGAATTGAACTTTACATTTCAGGATCGTAGGGAATTAGTGGTTCACTCTTACTATTGGTGTTTGGAATGCACCATCTGTTCTCTTCAAAAGCATAAACAAGAAACAAAAAGTAAAATTAGGAAATAGAACTACAAACTGAATTAACAACTAATAGAATATTTTAAAGCTGTATTATCCAGCAACAACGCCATTATAATATAGTTGTAAGTATTACCGCCTATCATGCGGGTGACCCAAGTTTGATCCCAGCAATAACGTCGTTTTGATAATTCTTAAGTATAACTCTCAATAGAAATATAGACGATCGTTATTAGTATATTTTACCCAACTAAGAGTCGAGATTGATCCCATGGTGAATAGGTTGAAACAAGTCTATTAGCAAGCACTTTTCAGTTGTAGTTTCTACTTTCCGAAAACAAAATTGCATAAATTAAAATGGGAAAGGTAACTAATTGATTTAGTAACACTAAATGATGTTTTAGCAGAGTAACTAAAAATTAAGTTTTGAAAAATATGAGAATTTAGCGAGGATTAAGTTCCCCACGACTTTTAACTCCGCAGACTAATCGTGTTAGTAGTAACGTTTAAATGCACTGCATGTAAAATCAAGTGAGTTATGTAACATATAATTCACCTCCCACTACTTCTTAGATGATGTTCATTCATCTCCTCTCAGTCTCAGAATTTATGCTTTACTAACCCTCACTCTGAATCTCAGAGTACTATCCCTTCCTGAGCTCAAGTAACTTAAACAAAGTTTTGTTCCTTCGAATTACTATTGTGATAATCTTTTCCTAATCACTACCTCCCTCCTGGGCAAGTAAAGAATACTGAAAATCATGCGTGCACTCATCAAGAAATACTTATAAATGAAGAAAATTATAATACATACAAGACAAATCACGATAATAACTTTATACATTTACCTACTTTATTATTTTTTCATGGTTCTCACAACCCTAGCTGTGTCTTAGCTACTCATAATTGTAAGTAAAAGACTAAGACTTTGTGCAGAATTCATGAATTAATACCTATGTGAATGAAGAAGTATACTTTGAATCACACACACGAACTACGAATCATTAATGAAAACCAGAATTATAATTCAAGAATAAATATCAAAAAATAGTAGAATGTGTCTTCAATATGTTCAGAGTAATAATCCAAAAATGATAATAAAATGTAAAACCCCTAAAAATAAAATAAATTCGGGGATTTATAGAAGTACAAAATTAATCCTAAACTAACTAGGAAAATTTAAGTTGGCACAGTTCACGCTCACTCACAATAGACGGTACTGAACTTCACGGTCCGTGGTCCTCCTCTATGGTGTTTAAATTGGCTCAAAGTGTTGTGTTCCCTTCATATCTTCACAGGAAATCATCATAGCTCATGGTGCTAGATACGATCCTTGATGTAGTCATGGTGATAGCCTATGCTAATTATCCACTTTCTTCAATCAACCTTCATGATGAGGCATCACAGTCCGTAGTTGTCTCTACGGCCCGTGAAGGGTTCTGTGTGGAATTACACTTGGCCTAAATTCAATCTACTCTAGTTTCATACAACCCATATTATGGCATCCATACGGCCCATGTTGTGCTTCATGGCCCATAAATAGGTTTCGTGGAGTTATACTTTATCAATCATTTCAGCATCAGCAACTTCTTTCCTTCAATAATAAGCTGGCCACCATGGCCCGTGCAAGGCACAATGATCCATGGTGTAGCTCGTTCTCCTTAGTTTTTAGCAAACAATATCTCAGACCTATAAAATTATACAAACTCGTGCGCGACTTAGTTTTCTTGCAGAAAAAACAAAACACACATCATATCTATAGAAACATGCTTGCAAAACACTCTACTCCACCATTTTGAGAGTCAAAAATGTCATAAATACATGATGAAAATATCGTATCATGAAGATCCAGTCTTGTAACCAACACAAATGTAGAAGCAAGGGGTGAGTACCAAATAATACAGTATTCAACAAGTGAACTCCTAAATACAAAGTCAAGTAATATGGAATATGGGTACTCCTAACAATCCAACCGAACCTCCACAACTACAACATGCATAAAATAAACCCAACCTAACATTTCAAAATTTACATAGCACGTAACTCAATAACAACACTCCAATAATCATAGATCAGCTACACATGGGATCAAGTTCATCAATCAAAAGTTCAACAGAAAGGCACCAACAAGTCCACAAATGATAAGGATATGCAATGAAATAAAAATCCATGTCAATTATAGTGATGCATGTCTAACTTAGCCATACACACCCACTGTCTCTAAGTTTGGGACCCATGGGGACATGTAAGTCCATGTATCCACCACGATATATTGCACGTCCCTCAAATATCTTATATTATCTACCACGACATGTGGCACATCTCTTGAATATCATATAGTATCTACCACTACATATGGCATGTCTATTGAATATAATATAGTATCTACAATGGTGTGTGTCACATCTCTTGAATATTATATAGTATCTACCACGACATGTGAAAGGTCCCTTGAAATAGTATATCTGTTTTGATTTCTTATTCTTTCTCAGTTCACATAACACTTCTCACAACCTTGTCTCACAACCAATGCGAATATTCATGTTTCCAAAAATATTGAGGAGATGACCATTTTCATAACAATGTACAATTCACAATAGCACAATCATGATACAACATCAATAATGAATCAATAGACCTTCCAAACCATTTTCAACACATCATATATAAATATATAAGCAAGTTGCCTTTTATTATCCCTTTTTTATCATTAAGATTATTCTATATCAACAAGTCAACCCATCACCAAGTCTTATTGCTCCTCAATACAAATAACAAGGAAATACACGATTCTGTTAAATTAACAAGGGTTGAGAAATCCAGTTGCCTCAAATAATCAAGCAATCACTCTGAAATTGAAGTTGTTCCCTTTCGTTGGGCTTAAATATTGATGCAATCTATTCAAATAAATAATCACAATAAGCTTTCAAAACTAACAACACCCATATTACTATATGTCTAGCCAAGACCTAAAAACTCAACTAAATCTATAATTAAGTCGTAAATATCATGTCTTGGGTTAGGTCTCAATTTCACGAAACATTATAAATCCAATGATATTTATATAAAATAATACACATAATATTTAATTATCTATCTCAATATATCAAAACTTGAATCTTAAGCTGATAATTAAAAGAGTAAAGTTTAAAACTAAACTATTGTAACGAACTAACTAATGTACTCTAAGAGTACAAATTGCAGAACATTACTCCTGTTACCAATTCAATCATATCTATTCATCTAAATTATTTTCTCGTCATAACCTAATAATTGTTTATCATTACCATGTTAGTACCACTCAATTTTTACCTATGATTTGACAAATATTTGAATGCAATGTATGTAACAATCTACTGAAAGCTAATGGTTCAACACTATAAAGTAATAATTAAAAATACCCACCCAACAATCATTATGCAATGATTATCTCATCATTGGCAACTAAAGCCATTTTCTGTAAATCCAACATGATACATAATATAGAATTTGCATATTCAATTTCTCTCCTTTCCCTTTGATAAGCCACTATTATAATAATTATTATTATTATATTACATCTACTATACATCAAATTGAACAGATTAAGGTGTACTTACCTGAAGCACTTGCGGCCGGTCTTCGTTTGACACCGCGCAGGTAAGTTTCTCGCCCAATCCCCTTCTTTTGTCTTGTTTGGAATATTTATGTATTAAAAGTGACAAATTTCATTATCTTATTTAATAAATATGAGACAACGGGTATAGGGTAGTAAATAAATTACCAATTTAGCCCATTAATTAAATTAATTATTTAAAATTACACGTAACCTAAATAACAATAGTTACCGACTAGTCTAATATTTTTGATCTAAATTTATTGAAAGGTTCCTTTATGAAAGAGGGAGGACTTGTTGTCAAAATGACCTAGTGGGTTATTCCAGTAGTCTATTTTTAGGCCAATCGTGCGTGCTCCAAATCAAGTTTTCAGAGTTTTTTCCTTCTGTATGATTTCCGAACGCTGCCATTCTATAAAAATAGATTAACAATATCAATACGGTTGTTAAGACACTAAAATCGCATAGAATAAAGATGGAGTAGTTTTGAAGTGTAAAACGGGAATATGGGAATTGCATTGGAATTTGTGAAAATGATTTGGAAAATAGGTCCTTTAGCTCCCCAAACTTGTGCCCCAAAAAAGAACACAATTTGGGGTAGGAATAACCCACAACCCAATGATGCATCAAGATCATTATTGACGCTAAAAGAGAGACTATAGAAGTAGCCATAATGCATAAAATACCTCAAATAAAGTTCCCCCAACACTCTTGGAACACTCCAATACGTTCCTACTTCAATGACCAACAATCTAGCTTTTGAAACACTTAAATAGGAGGTAAAATAAATGAGATATCAAGTTTTGAAACATTGAGAATGAGCTGAAGTTCAATTCTAAAAAGAACCACCAAGAATCGAAAAAGTGACCAATAATATCACTTGAGTGATGGGCCATCAAAAGGAGAGCCTCCCTAAAGCGAGCCCTTGGCCGCTAAAGCGAGGTTCGCTTTAGCGATGACCAAGTTGCTATACCAACCAGCGCCTAGCAGGCCCATGTTGCTTAAGAGATACCCTTTCCGCTTAAGTGAGGGTCACTTTACCGAAGCCAGGGCCGCAAAAGTGGTGGCATCAGCAACAACTGCACAAATTGAGATTTGGCATTGTCCAAGTCTCCGATGAGGAACCGTGATTCGTTCAGAACCCCACACATGTAAACAAACTATTCTACCCCACCTAATTCGATGTTCCAGACTTAATGGTGCAATTGAAATTTACATTCGAGGTTGTCTCAATAAAAAGTGGGTACCACACCCAAATGTTATTTTTAGCCAATTCCATATGGGGTCTCGATATTAGACCAAAAGCCTCGAGAAGTAAATGAAATGTCATTCTAGACCAAACTCGATATTTTGGAGCCAATCGTAATGATAGAATTTTCATCCGAGTGCATTTTCCAAGAATGTTAACCAAGGTCAAACATAGGCCAAAACTCAAAGGGTAAAATTTCTTATGGTTTGAACTCAAGCAGAAAGCCTCAGAACTCGAGCCGACCATACCACTAGACTAAAATGACTATTTAAGAGATGATGGGACAAACATAATTCTATTTTGAGGTCATCTACTTGAAGTGTTGACCGAAGTTAAAAACACCAACCTCCTGAGGTGTCTTACTGAACTTTCACTCTAAGTACTCTTGGTCCTACTTAGCTTAAATCCTTTAGAATCCAAGGTATGTCTCCAATCCTCCAGTCTAGCATTAAATCTGCTACCGGTCTAATCAATCAGGACAATGTCGTCTGCGAAAAACATACACCATGGAACCTCACCTTGAATTTATCGCGTCAATCCATCCATCATCAAGGCAAATAAGAACGGACTAAGGGCTGATCCTTGATGCAAACCCATCACAACTAGGAAGTGCTCTGAGTCCCCTCCTACTGTCCTTACCCTGGTTTTGGCTCCCTCATACATGTCCTTGATCACCCTAATGTATGCCATAGGTACATCTTTAGCCTCCAAATATCTCTATAGTATCTCTCATAGAACTTTATCATAAGCCTTTTCTAGATCGATGAATATCATGTGCAAGTCCCTCTTCCACTCCCTATAATGCTCCACCAGTCTCCTCATAAGATGGATGGCTTCTATAGTTGAGCGTCCTGGCATAAATTCGAACTGATTCTCTAAAATAGACACGTCTCTCCTAACCCTCATCTCCACCACTCTTTCCCACACTTTCATAGTATGGCTTAGAAGCTTGATACCTCTATAGTATGGATTAGAAGCTTGATACCTCTATAGTATGGCTTAGAAGCTTGATGCCTTTGATTAATACAACTCTTGCAAGAGAATCCTATTCATTCCATAAAGATCTCTTGAGAAAACTATAATTGAACTCTAAAAAGCTATGAATAATGAATTTTCTATGCTTTATTCCCTAACCTTAAGAAGAATTTGTAGCCTTTAGAGATATTGTGTAACCCTAAAAATTTCATCTTAATGATATACTTATTAAATTGGAGTCGAAATCCAAGTCTCAATTAAACTTTACTTTGACTTTGACAACATCAATCCAACAAATAGGGGTCATGGTGAGTTCCCCATCATGTGGCCCAAGAGCCTACTGCAGGGTCCATCTCAGTTTCACGACCTAACTTCTAAGGTCATGATGACACATACTATAACTCACCAGTAGTTAAGCCTAACCCATATCCTGAAACCAAAAGCAATGAATATCAAGGGAAAGATAATAAACTGAAGTCGAAGATAAATAATAATGAGAAAAAAAAGTAATAACTAAACACTTAACAATAAACCATCCTAAAGACATGGCATCAGTCAGTAATCAAACATCTAATGAAAATCAGAGTACATGACTTTTACAAATACAACTATAGGTATAGACTATCTTTGAAACAAAATAAAGACTAGTCCTAGACAAAACAAGATGGAGATCGGTAACTTCGGACACCAAAAGATCCCTTAAGTCTTCGAATGCAAGTAAGTTACTCCGTATGAGATCTAAATCAGCAGTGATAACTCGTACTATGATCTACATGATGCAGAAGTGTAGTATGAGTACCAAACAAATGATTCTCAGTAGTCATGGGCCAACTGAGCTCTAGAGGTAAAACAAGTATAAACAACATGTAAGTAAGGACATCATAGCACAGCCAGCTGCACAAGAGATATAGCATGGTAGAACAGGTAATAAGAATGAAGAAATAGTATATACAAGATACATAAATCAAGTCAAAAAATATACTTAAAACTGCACATCCAACAACCTTCTCAAAATAAGGAGTTGCTACAGAAGTCAAATAAATAAGGACATATCAACGACAATCACCGCCTAAGAACATTATAGCCTAAAAGATAATCCAACTCAACCTAATGGGGATTACCAATAACAATACAAGTATAGGCTACATCATTAAAAACCAATTATTAAAACACAACATAAATATAATTATAATCAAATAATAACCTAACCGGACCTCCATAAACTCAAAAGGTACAAGAAGTAGAAATAACCCAATAGCCCCCCATAAGACTAGTAAGTGCATACAACGACGAATTTACTGGTGATAGGTGATGCATATAAATGCAAATTATGCACTAAAATACATAGAGCGATCAGTACCAAGTACCAACAATATAAAGCATATACCCTCATCCAGGTCCTAGGCCTGTGTGGTCGGACCCATGCAGCTCTCTCATCTTATTTTGTGTGTCACATGGCTAGAGGGACCCATAGGAGATTCGTGGTTTAATAAAGGTATGTGGGAACTCATCCATGGATGCTTTCCATCCATGGAGTCCCAAAGTTTACTCTCTTTTCTACCTATTTCAATTCTATAAATTCTAGGGTCTTTGATCAAATTGCATTAGGTCAAATCAACAATGCTTCTACATAAATTCAATAGTCTATTCATGCATGATTTTGAGTTAAATTGCATGTTTTTAATGTAATTTATAGGACCCATGCATTATGGTATGAATTTCAAGTTTTAGACCATCAATTAATGATCAAGTATTTGTGTATGAGTTATGACAGTTATGTATTATGATTCAAGTATATTTTCAAGTATAAAATCATGAATTATGAAAACTTTTCTAATAATATGCAAGTTATGATGAATTGGATGCTTTAAAAGGTAAGTGTCCACATGTTCAAGTTATGATTATGATTTTAAAGGACCTATTCTTATGATGTCTTTCATGATGTTGGATTGGTTGATTTAACTTTCCTAATGACTATATTTTATGTATTCTATTGGGATTAACTTAGCATAGAAAAAACTTTGAGGTAGACATCTACGAGGAAACCCTGGTAGAAGCCATTATTTCTAAAACAAGATGCCACTGTAAGTTGCCTTTATGGCTTGGCTAGTGGATCCACATATAGCTCATGTTATGTTATGTTTATGATATGAAGTCTACCTTGATAAGTAGCCTCTCTCTTCTCGGTGAGGGATATACATCAAATTACATGTTATAGCTCACATGGTCTTACATGTCGGTTAAGGTTAATATCACATATATGTATAAGTTATGTTCTATAAACTCTTATGATGGTTTTATGATGCCTTCAAATGTTTTCAATTTTTACTCATGTTTTTAGGATATTATTCATGCATCTCATGTTCATATTGTTTATGTCCGATTATCATTCTTTATGCATGATTCTCACATACTTAGTGCATTTCATGTGCTAACACATACTTTTTGCCTATAGTGTATAATAATGTAGGTTCCAAAGATCATTTCATATCTCCCACTCATGGATAGACATTGAGTACTATTTTCCTATTGTTGGTGAGTCCTCATGATTCAAGGATGAGACAATTTGTTGTCATTGTTCCTTATGGCTTTTATATCTTATGTTGGTGAGATGAAATATGTCCTATGCCCCATCCATAGTAGTAAAGGCATGTTAGATGTTCCTGGATTCTATGTTGTCATGTTCCTTCGATGTTGATTTCCCCTTTACTGAGATATTCATGTTTAGACTTTTATTTCGCATCTATAATTTAGCCTCATTGTTGTATTTTTCTTATATATGCTCATGTATGATATGCTAAGAGGCTTGGTTGGAGTTCTTCTAGATTCTAATCACCTTGTCACACCTAAGGCCTAGCTTGGGTCGTAAAAATCGAAGATGCCTCTAACATATCCAAGTAAAAAGGGAGTATAGGTGGTATGACTCCTTTTAAACAAGTTTAGAGATTAATAGGTTTAAAATAGTATTTATCAAAAATAATAGTGAAAATCTAGTGCATGAACCTGGATCTTACCACAAAACTCGCTAGAATGTTCAACCATTGCAATGCATGTCATCATCAACATTCGAAAAAAGGAACACAAGATCATAATACAATATCAACACCAGTACGCTATTAAGGCAGAGAGAACTAACTTGGAATCCAACTAGTATGCAACCAAAGCGTTGGGGCTAACAATATATGAAGATAATCAATAATAGCACAATATGTTGAACGCTACTTGAAAGAAATTCAATTGAGAAGAGTTCAATAATCAAATAGAGGGAGAATAACTTGAGGAATGATGCCTAAAACCCAATCATACCACTCAAGCTCACAACTGAGCCAAGCTAAATCCAACCTATGACTACAACAAGCCACTAAGGTCTCAAGCACTAACACAAGAAAAGTAGCCCAATACAAGCGCTACAAGGAGTAACACACATCTATAAGGGTGATATAATGTATTCTGAGGCATCCACGGCTCAATTTTGTCCTAAGGACACCAGTATCAACCCTAAGGAGTATATTTACTCTAATAATAGAATAAGCTACACCACCAACCTAAACTAAGGATTTCATAAGACTAAACTAGTCTTTGAGGTAGGCTACTATTTACATTCTTTAATATATGGGGAGGTCCTTCTGTGAACATGGACAGTCGAAGTGACTCCTCTCTGAGATTGCGGAGACCTTTTCTAATGAAACCGATGCACAAAGCCTGCAAGCCTTAGCGAATGCAAAAGCAACCAAGAAAACACAAAGGAAAGACAAGTGGCCTCTACAAACATGGCAGTAGGCACATAAATGTGAAGGGAAAATAATGCTGCACCAGCCTAATGTTGAGATTAGAAAAGCTTTAATGTGGTGCTCGAGATTTGTTTGGAACCATGTTTGCGCAAATAGGATAAGTAACCCTATGAAATTTGGTATTCCAAAACCAAAGGTGATGTCAAAACTTCTAATTGAGGTCATCTTAAAAATAAGTGGACCACACACTCAAGCACTATTCCCAAAAAAATTCCACAAGTGGTCTTAGTATGAGCCCATATGCCTCGCAACTCACATAAAAGGTTAGTCTAGACCAAACTCAATATTCTGGAGCTAATGAAATTGTCAAAATTGCATTCTGAGGCAGTCTTCGTAGACTTTTAATCGAAATCGCCAATCAAACTCTTAAAGCTACAAAACATGAATACTTGGACAAAACTAAAACAAATAACTCGGTGATCAAACTATCTGTATGACCCAGAAGTTAGAATGTAAGAAAATAGAGTTCAGAAGATGTTTCTCAGAAAATCTAAGATTTTGGCACCAGATTTTCCTTCACAGCTCCCTTCACGAGTCATAGAGAACTTCATGAGCTGTAGAGAGAAACCGTGAAGGTGCATTGGTGCAATCGTGGAAGCGCACTGGTGAAGGGGTACTTTAGAATTCTAATCATCGTATTGCACTTAGGGTCTAGCTTAATTCGTGACACTGTTAGTCCCTACAAGTCAAAAAGAACATGGGGTTGATACAGGAAAGATCTAACGCTAAACAACATTGGAAAATGGAGAAAGTCTCCTATAAACTAGGGATACGTGGAGTTTCAACCTTTGGCCAGCCTATAGAAACATAGGTTGGAGCATGCTCGACTTTAACCTTAACACCTGAACTACCGCCTGTAATACTCTTGGTACCATCTCTAACCTGATGTTTCATAATCCAACAAGACTGACCTGGTTGAGCAAATCACACACTAGTCCAAAACCAGGGACGTTCTCTACACCAATGTCCAAGCACCCTAAAGCACAACATAGTCCAACAATCCTAGTCTGGGGAGTACCAGAAGCTACCAAGGTCTATATGTCAACCTCACATAGGGAATTCCCTGGACTATTGGTCAAACCTTCTAAGATACTAACAACCTCTAGAGTTTGAAGCCAGACATAAAGAACACAATGAGCTACCCTAACTACCTCTCTCAAATTGTAGACAATCTCTAACAACCTGAGGACTACCCCTAGTTGATCATGTTGATGCCCGAAGGGCTTGAACCTACCAGGACAATCCCAACGATGTATGATCCTAGGAAAATCTCTAACATAGTGGCCCTCCATGCCACACTCATAACATGCCCCATAAAACACAAGCTGCCGAGAAGTTGCAGCTGTAATAGTAGAGGCCTCGTGACCTCAATGTCCAGAATTAAAATCCTAAGAAACCAACCCTAAACTCTATCAACTGCAGCCACCATAACTTGCCTCAAGACCCCTTAGAAATTGAGATTCTATCACCAACCCGATAAATTAAGAATGAAGATAACCTCTACTAGACCCAACTGCTATCAAATGCTCTAATGCCAAATGGAGTAGTAAAGAAAACCCCCTACCAAGCTCTTGATTAATATCCCAATCTGTAAGGAATAATGTGGTAGTATGCCTATCCACTTAATAAACCCAAAAATATAGTTAGATACTAACGACGATCCATGTTGGGGACCAATAAACTAACTCTATCTAGAAAAACATTTGCTGCACCAAGAACCACACTCTCTATGGTGTATCTTCAAAGAAATTTGGGCCTCCTAGCACTAAACCTTGAGGATCCAAGGTATTCAATGACCCTATTAGAACCTAGGCTTCCCCAGACTCTCTATCTGCTAATGAATGTCTCCGACCTAAAGGTATGTGCCTAACTGAGGCTCCCCAACACAACCAAGTGTTGATACTTTAGTAAAATTTGTTGATGCTCCGATTGTGTCCATTGGAAATGTCGTGCTATCCATCAAAGAGAGGGTGGATTCCAAAGAATCAATTTTAGAGGTTAACAAAAGCAAAATCACATGATAAAGGGTCAAGGACAAAGTTTCTAGAATGTTTTATAGCCCACCGAAGAGAGGATACAAATGTCTTTGCGTCGATCCACAGGACTCTACTAGGCATTTTCTCTCATAAAAATAATGCAGGTCAACCTAAAGATCTAATACCAACTTCTTCCGTCTAGTTTCTCAGGTCATGATGATATCTACCACAACCCACAAATAGGAAAGCCTAACCCATAGCTCCAAACCAGAAGCAACGGGCTATTAACCGAAAAATAATTAAATGAAGCTGAAGATAAATAATAATTAGAAGAAAGTGGAATAACTTAACACATAATTACAAACCACTTCCAAGATCTTGCATCAGTCGTTAATCGAGCATCTATTCAAAATTAAAGTATAGGACTTTTACAAAAACAAATATAGTTGAAGACTATCTCTTAAAGCAAAATAATGACTAGTCCAAGAAAAAAAGATGGAGATCGGCAACTATGGACACCAAGAGCTCACTTGAGTCTCCGAATGCAAGTAAGTTGCTCTGTACAAGATCAGCATCAGAGTAATAACTTGTAGAATGATCTGCAGGGTACAGAAGTATAGTATGAGTACTACAGAAATTGTGTGTTACACCCCGTACACTTTTGTACTTTGGAACGCCTTCTTAAGTCTCTTGAAAGGCTCTTAAGTTCTTGGAAGGATCATAAGCCTTCTAAGTTTCTTAAGGTTTCCTAAATTTTTTGAAAGCTTCTTAAAGCTTCTTAAGCCTTCTTAAGAACTCTTAAGCTTCTTACGAGTTACCATGTTAGCCGGGTAATCTATAACTCTATCAAACAACTCTAAGGAAAGGAGAATGCGATACCCCATAGTAGAGAAGATTGGAAATAGAGTTCTAAGAATCCAGAAGAAGTTGGAGACTGAATAATGAATCATAAGACTCGACTTATTTACGTAAGCTACCAACTTGGAAATCTTACATGCTTAAGCTACTTGAGTGCATACCAAGCTTATGTAGCAAGGATTACATAGGTTCGTAAAGTAAGACGAGATTATGAACCCACAAGGGAGAAAAGAGAGTGCCACATGGCAGCATGAGAGAGTGCCATGTGGAAGAAGCTGGAGAAAGGGTGGTGGACCCCCCACCTTCCATGTGGAATTCCTGTGGTTGGAAGGCATGGTGCATTGGGCCAATAAAGGCTTGACACGTGTCACCACTTAGGGGTTGACACGTGTCACTCCCCCATAAGGTAGCATATATGTATATATATTATAAGTCATCTTTATCTCCAAACAAAAAGTCACTCTTTCATAAAAATATCTAGGCAAAGGAAAAGAGAAGAAAAGTCTAGAAAGAAAAATAGAGAAGAGGAACCTTAAACTTGAAAAAGAGAGCCATGGATTTGGAGCCAAAGAGGTAAGTTCTCCAATCTCATTCCGTGAATTAATTATATAGGGTATACCATGATTTTTTGAATGTGTTATTAATAGAAAATTATGGTTTGGATCAGCACCAAAACGTTCACAAACAACCCCAAAGTTCTAGCCATACTAGGAGAGCTTCCGAGGCGAGTTTTGGCGAGTTTTGGCGAGTTTCGGGTAAGGTAAGGTTTTCCATTTCAAATTGGAGTTTATGATGTTTTTATGTGGTATATTAAATGTCTTAAACAAGGTTATAAGAGGAAAATTGCATAAGGATGGTTGACGTTAGGAACAAACTAAATTGAAGTCATCGTAGTTAAATCAAAGTCGAGTAGTGTGTTCCAATTGTGGTGCTGCGGTTGAAGCTGTTTGGATGGCGTGTTGCAGGGATGTAAAGTGTTCTAAAAGGGGTGTGTGTACTTCTGGTTTCAGACACACGACCCTCCATTTCGTATTGTTAAAGATTTTATGAAATAAAGATTAAAAACTCTATTTTGATATCGTAGCTTTGGGCGAGTTATTTGGAGTTTGTATTTTGTAATGATGAAGTAATTTATTGTGTATATGCTGCTGGTTGTTGTTTTTGGTATTTTTGTTGACACGGTTTACAATTTGAAATCTCGAGGATGTTAAAGTTATAGGAGAAATGCTGCCCGACTTTTGGTAACTTCAGAACAAGTAACAAACTAGTCGAGAACATTGGATAGGGAAACGATTCTTATTGGTACTTGGTTGTAGTGTTGGAAATTGGAAAGTGTAAGGTTATTAACCTTAGCATTACTCTCATGTTAATAGGTCAAGGAGATAACGAGGTGAGCTGGGTTACAGTTAATCCATAGAAGGTATGTGAAGCTTACCCTTTCTTTCTTTTGGCATGTCTTAGCCTTAAGTTATATATATAAGAAACATGGGAGTCATTCCATTAATAAAGATCTGAGTATGAGTCAAGACCCTTCATCACTTCTGGATGTTAGAACTCCTGCACTAAGTAGACTCATCGCCTTTCAAGTCTTCTGTAGGATGAAGAGTAGTACATATAAGGCCTATCTCATTCTTTCGTTGAAATCACTTAGGGTAAGTGAAATGATGTCTAATATGAGTTTAGAGGTAATTCCATTTATAGGTTCTGGATATAATTCGTGACTCATAGTAACTTCTGAATACTAAGGGTCCTAAATTAGTTAAATTACTACTCTCGAGCAATCTATATGTTGAATAGTAAGTGGAGATATAATTTCCTATTCTAAAAGGCTCTAAGAGGATAAATGTATCTGATTGCATAAGTTGTATCTCTGATTGCATAAGCTATGTGTCTCATTGCATTTGTGTCTTTGATTGCATAAACTGTGTGGCATTATCTTGGTACACGCCTATGGTTCTTGAGGCCCTAATTGATGTAATCCCTAATAACATCTAAAGGGTACCTCAGAGAATTACTTTCCTGGTCTTCAAGTGACGGTTCACTTGACTATTTCATTGAGTCTCAGGAGATGATTTAGTTGTATATAGTTTCTCACTACTCTACTCTTGCATATGGTAACCCTTATTTCACTGAGTCCCACATGGGGCGGGGTCTATTATTGTGCATAGCTTTACTACTTCTTTCACCGAGTCCCGGGATTGATGCGATATAATACCGTGATGTGATGGGTGATGCCATGTACGAGGAGGGGATTCTATATATGAGGATATGATGATGTGATGATATAATAATGCGACAATGATACGAGTATTCAACGCATCCCGGGATGGATAAAATCTGATGATCATGACCTCGAGTTCTATAATGGGTCGGGTACGGTATATGGTGATAGAAGCAAGGAACACTAAGTCCCTCACTAGAGGTATGGGTATGGTATGTATATATACGATGTGGGTACGCTATATATGTACCCTACTCTCATCACCTAGTCCCTCACTAAAGGGTCGAATACCGTAGGTAGGCATGCATGTGCAAATATAGTGATACATTTGTGACACCAAATCCAATAATAGACCAGATATGTTATGATATATATATACGATGAGGTTATGCCATATACGATGGTATGATGCCGTATACAATGACACGATGAAGTGATATATATGATGAAAAGAGATGATGCTATGATATTATGATGAAAATGATTTTACTGCATAAGATGCAGGCACGATAATGAGCTAATTATTATACTCGTCCCCTACATCCCTGTTCCAACTGTAATATCATTATGGTGTTTTATGCTAACATACTCAGTACATATTTCGTACTGACCCCCCCTCTCTTTGCGAAGCTGCGTTTCATACCCGCAGGTACAGACTCACACCTTGAGGATCCACCAGCTTAGGATTTCACCCAACGGGTTTTAGAAGAGCTCCATCGTGTCAGAGCCCAGCTTTTAGTACCAACCATTAATGTATATATTGGTGTGTTCAAGGGTACGGTGGAGGCCCTATCCCACCTTATATTTCTATTTATTTTTACTCTTAGAGGTCTGTAGAAATGTATGTGGGTGGTATATGTATATGTGAACAGTTGTGTCTATATGCTATGACAACCTCGTCGGCTTATATATATTATCTTGCCTGTTGGCATGCTATTACTCAAATAGGAGACAGGTTTCCTTATAATTGGCAAGGGTACACGTGAGTGTCCAGTTCGGGCACCCAAAAGTGGCCTTCATGAATGTGGAAGTAGGTATGTAAACACAAAGGGAAAATAGTACTCCACCAACCTAACTTTAAGGTTAGAAAAAGCTCCAACGGGGTGATCAAAATTCGTTCGAAACCTCCTACACGAAAATGGGATATTCTACCCCCAAATTTGGTATTCTAAACTCAATAGCGATGTCAAAACTTCAATTGTTTTTGTCTTGACAAAATGTACATCCCACACCTAAGCACTATTTTAAGCTAAATTCCATAAAGGGGGTCGAAATGAGCTCGGAAGACTAGAGATGTGCAAGAAAGGTCATTCCGGACCAAACTCAATGTTTTGGAGCTAACGAAATCGTCCGAATTGCATTTCGAGGTTGTCTTCCTAGAGATGTGATCAAAATTGTCAGTTCAAACTCTAGAATATCCAAAACATGAAAACCTTCACAAAATTTAAATGAACAAGCTGGTTACTAAGTTGTCAGTCCCAGCAAGTCATAAATGACTTGGGGTCGCTATAACATATCTCTAACACTGAGATGGATTGGAAAATAAATGGAATGACATGGAGGATCATTGAAATATCCACTACTAAAAAGGACTTTTATCCGGGAAAGTAGAAGGACAATTACAGCCAAAAGGCATGAAAAGACGAGGGAACCATGCCTACATTCTCTGCTAGACCCTCAGACACCCTCACAGATCAAACAACCCTGACACAAAATTCTGGTTTAGAGGAAAATTCTCAAGTTCACTTCAAAACTCCAAAAACTCTTCCAAATACTTTTTAGGCTCAAGATCTCTCCCAACCTCACTAAACTTTACTAAAAACACCATATTCATATGAGAAAAACTAATATGACACTGAAAAATCTAATAAGAGCAACCTGTCATGACCGATAAGAGCAACCTATCACGTGTACCCCCTAGACTTGACACAATGAATAGGATCCTGAAAGTCCCTGAACAAGCCTCTTAGAATAAGAATGACACTATACCAACCAATATAAACAAATGAATCGAAAAGCAGAAGATAAGTCTCAACCTAGCAATTTTAATATTAGGAGAGTCTGAGTAAAACAATTGATAATTCAAAAATCAAAATAAATATGACACTGCCTTTACCATCATAAGTGTGGCATAGGGCAAGTCGTAGCTCACGATAATATAAAAACTGAAAGACGTCTAAAAATGAAATATAGGAACTCATGAACATCCATGCCCTCTAATCATGACTACTCCTAAAGTAAATGCACACTGACAAGATCTAATAATAACAACGGGCGTTAGATGGAGCGTCATAACCTATATTATAAAACAATATAGGCAAAGAAAGTATGCGGTCAGTACTATAGAATGTACTTGATATGGAGAATGAACAATGCATGATACGAAATAATAATGCAATGACCAAGGTAAAACATAAAAAATCTCTTTATAACATCATTACAAACATGAATCATGGTCAATGCAAAACTCATAAGAAAACAGTAATCATCACATAATATAAGTGAGAGATACCATTAATCGAGATAAACTATGTGATCTATAACATAGTTCTCAAGGATAGTTCATAATCATAAAATAGGCATAATGAATGGATTCTTATTAAATTTCTTAAAATATATAATTAAGATCAAATCATACATAATAAGATCAAATAGAATGAAATAAACCATAATTGATTGAACCTCATAAAAATAATCAAATCTAGGAATTTAAAACAAATCATAAAGAGAATTTAAAGGTTCTTTTGGGACTTTATGGATGAAAATAATCAAATCTAGGAATTTGAAACAAATCATAAATCTTAGCTTGCTTGAAAAAGAATACCTTGAAGAGACTTATGGGTTTCAAGTGAGTGAGAGGGAGTAGGAGAAATTTGAAGGGTAAATGTATAGTACTTAGGGATAGGCTTAAAACAACATAGCTTAAGTATTAAAATAATAGGAAATGATAGAAATAACCTTGGGAAATAATTGTCAGAGGTGGCCTATAGACCCTGCCTACAGGTTGTAGATCACCCTAAGGATTGTGTATGGCTTGGTGAAAATCAGGGTAAAAAATAAGGACTCTGCAATTCATTCTAGGACCTCACCCTACGGGCCGTAGATGACCCTAGTTTCACATACATTCTCGTCCTATACGACCTTATCAAAATCGATCATTCAATCTATAAAAGCTCCAAAACATGTAAACTTGAACAAAACTTAAAGAAAAAAATCAAAGATTAAGTTGCAGTCACAATAAGTCATAAATGTCTTGTGGTCACTACAGTAAAGCTTTAATATTGAAAAGGATCAGAAAATGGAGTAAATGACCTGTGGTTCATTACACTATGACTTTTGTTGCCTTCTTCATGAGTCACAAGATTATAGCAAGAAAGTTTGGTCTCTAAATCTTTGTAATATAAGCATAGGGTCCAATGAATAGAAGACACCCTCGTGTTCTAGACTCAATTATAGTAGTCTCTTTAGCTGGATTTTAGTCTGTGTCACTTTACTTTGCATTCCAATCCATTTTTTGGATCTTTCCTTATTTGTTTAGCATAAAAACAACCTAATCATATCTATTAGCTCATCATAGCATATATAAAATAAACACATGCATATTCATAATATTATACTCAAAATATAGCAAATCAGGGGTAACATATAGTGATTGGATGCGTAAATACACCCTAGATCACCTCTCCTTCCCTATAATTATTTTGAGTAACCTTGTTGGTTCTGATACTCAAGTTGGCTACCTATTGCTTGTATAGGCTTAGTATATTTTTTGATTGTATTGGTAAGTCTTGAAACATGTAAAATGAAATATTTTTGCCTTATTAAAAGCTAGGTTTGCTATAAAATCAGACATAGTATTACCTTTCCTGAATTTGTGGTTTTACCTAACCTAGATTAATTGAACCCATTTGTGCTAATCGAGGAGTGAATTAGTATGATGAACTGTTAAAACTTGACATCTTTATTTGCTCTCTTACGGGTGAACCAGAAGCATGGTTCAAAATATTACAACCAGATGAGATTGACTCTTGGACAAACCGAGTTTATATCTTCATTCATGAGTGGCGTTTAGTACTTGAAACAATGCAAATTTTCAATAGTATCTTATATTTTAAACAACTAGAGGATGAGACATTATTACATTTATGGGTAAGACTGAGAAGACTATGGAAGCAAAAATATTGTGGGTTGCATCACTCAATTATTCTAAACTTCACTTGATCTAGTCAATCAAGCCCTTGCAATGAAGTGGCTAGAGAGAAATTGAATGACATATTGAAGGAGGAGATCATAAATGTATTAAATGATGTTACCAGACATGGGCATTAGTGAAATTCGACGTTCAAAAAGGTAATGACTGAAATAATAGAAAATAGAACTAAGATGCAAATATGTCAATATTGTGAGGAACCTTTTTGTAACATCCCAATTTTTTTTTAGCTAAGACCAAGACATCCTTCATAGGGATATGGATTGTACCAAATGATTCATAATTATATGGATGTGTAAAGGTTTATTTTCTATTGTAAGAAAAGATTTGGAGATGAATTAAAGTTATAAGGATCCTCTAACACAAAGTTGAGTTGAAAGCTTCCTTACCTATTGAATTTTGATAAAAGATTTTACTTGGGTCAACTTCAAACAATCATATCTCCTAAATTACGAATAATTAGGTGGCGCATGACATATAAAATTGAAGGTATTTAAGTCCTCTTTCCAACTCCACCAAGTTTTCCTCATTCTGTATTTGAACGAAACAGTTATTCCCATTATAGTGGAGCCCTGTTAAGCAGAGTATTTGTACGAAACCCTTTTAAAGGTATTAAACACTTTGACGACCCATAGTGTCTTCCGAGAAGATTTCCCACAACGTTTTTCCAGCAAATTCTAGGATATGTTCTATGATCAATTTTGTCCTTTCTAAAGTTTTTTAACCCTATTCTAAGTCATTTTTGGTCGTTTTGAAGGAATATATGTAATATTCAGCATGTTTAAAGTTTGGAATATGTCATACTAGGGTAAGGTAGGGGAAAATGCCTTCGGAGGACCCTTTTTATCTTGAACTCGATGACTTCTAATTGTATATATGAGTTAGGATCAATTATTAAATGTTTAAAGAGTGTTAAATGTGGTGTAGGGTCGTAAGAGATCTCTAACACCAAGCCGAGTCCAAAGAATTTCTATCGGCTAAATCTTCATATAAGTCTAAAATAGGGTCAACTTCCAACTCCCATATCTCCTAGTATATAATGAATTACATGTCCTATTACCTATAAAATTAAAGGTATTTGCGTATTCTTTCAATCGTCATAAAGATTGCATTATTTGGAGTTCGGAGTAAAACTTTATGTCCTCTTAACCAGAAGGGTACGCGTCAAGTCCGCATCGCAGACTTGGTCAATCTTGGCTCAAATTTTAATTTTGGGAAAAAATGAACTGAAGGGGGACACCTCCGCGTCACAGACCTTTTCCTAGTTAGTTCAAAATTTAGTGAAAATTTCCAGTTTCAAGTACGGGCAACTTGGACAAATCCTTAAACATATATAGACGAACTTAGATGCGCTTTGGGGTTCTTTTTTGCAGTCTTTTGCCTTCCCAAAATCCTAAACTTCATCCTCTTCTCTCTCAAATCATCTCCAATAAATTTTCTCTCAAACTCAAAGGATTCAAGCTTCCCATTTAGGACCTAACATCAAGATCCTTTTTCTTTTACTTGATATTTATTATCATTACTGATGAAAGGTTAAATTAATGCTAAGAGGCTTTGATGAGGTACCTCTGGGTTCCTCAGTCGTCGTGTCACCTCTAGGTCCTAGGATTGGCTTATGACAAACTTTGTATCAGAGCCTGAGGTTTTAAAATAGTACTCAAAGTCCAACATACCTCATTAAGTAGAGTCTTGTTCATTAGTGTCTAGCGTGCCACATCTATGAATAAGAGTCTATGAAATGTCTTAGGAAAGGTTTTATTTTTTTCATGATCGATGTCGTGCTATAGAGTTGTGCCCTAAGGTTCTTTTCTTAATGATTGGTCATTGCGATTTTCAGAAAATGCTTCCAAGAAGATAAGTCCTTTAAGCTAAGGATCCTTTCGCTGATTAAGTTACCCCTGTTGAGTTTTGGACTGCCTTCACCATGCTAGCCCAAGTTGTGGCTAACCAAAGGGTTATTTCTCCTCCTTATGCACCCACTCCGACTTTGAGGGTAAGAGATTCTGCGTGATGAACCCTCCTAAATTTTATAGTTAAAAAGTTGATGAGTATCCCCAAGAGTTCATCGATGAATTCTATAAGATAGTAAGTATTATGGGGGTCACTTCGGAAGAGAAAGCAGAGTTGGCGGCCTACCAACTCAAGGGTGTTGCTCAAGTTTGGTATACTCAATGGAAGTATGAGAGGGAGGATGGGGGCTCTATTTGTTGGAAAGTTTTTAAAGTTTCTTTCCTTGATCTCTTTTTCCCATTGGAGTTGAGGGAGGCCAAGATACAAGAGTTTATAAACCTCAAGAAAGGGAATATGAGTGTGAGGGAATATGGCCTCAAGTTTACCCAATTGTCCAACTATGCCCCATTTATGGATGCCAACCCTAGGGCTCGGATGAGCAAGTTTATTTTGGGAGATTTGGACTTGGTGTCCAAAGAGTGTAGAACGGCGATGTTAGTAAGGGAGATGGATATCTCTCGACTCATGATATATACTGAACAAATAGAAGATAAGAAGTTAAGGGAGAAATCTAGGGACTCCAAAAGGGCACGGACCAATAGTGGTCAATCTTTTGTTAATGCCCTGGCATCTAGGACTAAAATGGAAAGACATTCTTTCCCCCTTATTAAAGGTGTGGTAGGACTCACCAAGGAGAATGAGGAATTGCCTAGTGGCTACTAGAAGAGGAAAGGAGATGGCTCAGGCTACTTCATCCGGTATGTTATGACTTTCCTTTAATTATGATAATGGTTGGTAAGGGTTAGTTTTGTATTCATTTTTCCATGTTTGATTTGATAACCTGAGTGTTTCAGTTTCCATGCTAGTCGAAGTATTAACTTTCTCATGTCTACCCTAACAAATTCTTGATTTCTAGTTAATCTCATGTTTTCATATGTATGCATATTCATGAAGTTGAATTTTAAAGTTATGATTTATGCTAAGTTTAAAGATCTCATGTTTTATGCATTGCAAGTATCATTTTATTCATGTTGGGTTGCTAGTCCTCATGTCATGTCTTTTTTGTATGCTAATGATTCTCATTCGAGGAAGAATGTTCCCAAAGGGGAGATATTATAAGGTCTGGCATGGTTTAAAGGTTGGAATGTGTCATACTAGGATAAGGTAGGGAAAATAGCTTCGAAGGACCCTTTTTTTCTTGAAATTGATGACTTCTAATTATATATATGAGTTAGGATCAATTCCTAAGTACTTAGAGAGTTTTAGATGTGGTTTAGGGTTATAAGAGATCTCTAACACCAAGCCGAGTCCAAAAAATTTCTATCGGTTGAGTCTTCATATGAGTTCAAAATAGGGTAAACTTCAAACGCTCGTATCTCAATAACGAATTAGGTGTCCCATTGCCTATCAAATTAAACTTCTTTGTCTCTTCTTTCTAATGCCACCAATATTACATTATTTGGAGTTCGGAGTAAAAAGTTATTTCCTCTTAACCAGAAGGGTGCGCGCCAAGTTCGCATCGTGGCCTTGGTCAATCTTGGCTCAAATTTTAATTTTGGGAAAAACTGAATTGAAGGGGGACAACTCCGCATCGCGGACCTTCTCCCAGTTAGTTCAAAATTTAGCGAAAATTTCCAATTTCAAGTAAGGGCAACTTGGACAATTCCCTGAACATATATAGATGAACTTGGGTGCAATTTGGGGTCATTTTTTGCAGTGTTTTCCCTCCCCAAAATCCTAAACTTCATCCTCTTCTCTCTCTAATTATCTCTAACAAATTTTCTCTCAAATCAAAGGATTCAAGCTTCCCATTTAGGACCTAACATAAAGATTTCTTCAAGTTCTACTCTAAGGTATGTGGGGTTTCATCCATGGGTTCTTCCACCCATGGAGCCCAACTATTTTCTCAACTTAGTATTTCAATTTTAAATGACTGAATCTTATGGGCTTTTACGTGATGGTTGCAAATGCATAGATTATGGTATATTTGAAGTTTTATGGGTTTTTATACTACAATTTCAAATATATAGATTCTTGAATATTTGAAGTTTATTTACCTATATTGACTTATGTTGATTCTTATTTACATGAAATGGATGATTTATCAAGGTTCTTATATGAAGGTTTGAAAGGTAGTTTTAAAGTGCATATGGTGGGTTGTTTTTAAGATGTTTGATTTGATATAATTATATCACTCTAATGCATACAAACATTCTTTAAATGTATTTGAAGGTCTTCCTGATATGAACCCATCTAGTTTCTTATGATAAAGCAAAGTTGAAATGAAGTTTGACTTTAAATGAATGTTTGACAATGTCTACAAATGAGTTTAAAGGTGCTTTTTGCAAACATGTTTTGTGAATGATAATTCTATAATGTTCAAGAAAGTTAATGATAGGGTGAGTTAAGGCCCTAAAGATATTTTAAGAATAAAGATATGTGATAATGAAAGGTCTACACTCACATCATATGAGACAAAGTTAAGAAGTTATTTTATGATTTTGTTCTTATGGAGAGTGAACGGTAGTAGATATAGCCCTACCCACTTGATGATTGATTTTATGTTTTATGGTTTGTCTATTCTATTGAGAATTTACCTAGAACCGAGTGGACCTTGGGATAAGAATTCTCTCCGATAGCAAAGGCAAGAGACCAGCAGAAACATCCCATTGTCCCATAACTATGTGCCATCGTATAATAAAATATCACCCGTAGTGGAGGCTTGACTCCTTAGAGGATCACCCGTAGTTGATGCTTGATCCATCATGTAGCTTAGTGGTTTGACTTAAGCATATAGGAGTTTACCTTGGCAAGTATTCTCCTCCTTTTCTCAGATATATTGGTAAATATTGGGACTCTATGTTATGGCTCACATGGTTTATGTCGGTTAACGGGCGCTCCCACTAAGTTACAAGGTCCTTTTTTTGATGTTTAAGGTATTTCTTACTATGACTACTAATATCTTTCATGTGTCCATGATCTCTTATAAGTTTAAAGGTCCTATCTCACAAGTTATATAACATGAAGTAAGTGTTACTTTGAAGTTTTATGATATTCATTGACTAAAAATTTTTTATGTTTAAAGATTGCTTTTAAGCTATACTCATGCTCATTATGATTGGTCATGCATCTTATGACATATTGATTATTTTCTCTTACTTGTTCATTCATATATCTCACATACTTAGTATATTCAAAGTACTAACGCATACTCTTTTGCCTACACGATATCACCATGTAGGGACCAGTGTTCCTCCTCCTCCACGTTGTTAGTTGGATCGTTTGAAGACCACTTTTGGTTAGTTCCCATTGTTTAGGAGACAATACTCCTCCCCTTTCTATCATATGTTATGTTGAGGCATTAAGACACCTTTTTTCGTACTTCATTATTAGTTTATTTGAGGATGAGCTAGGCTACATGTCTTACCCCCGCCAAGTCTATTTGTAGAGGTTTGGACATAAATGTATGATGATATAAGGTTGATGATGACTCTTATTTTATGATGTTCTCCCTTAGTCCCGCTTTTCCTTTTTCTTCCACTTGATATTTATTTTCATTACTGATGAAAGGCTAAACGAATGCTAAGAGGCTTTGTGAGGTACCTCCGGATTCCTCATTCGCCATGTCACGTCTAGGCCCTAGGCTTGGGTCGTGACAATATATCATTCCTCTAATTGGTTTTCCTCTCCTAATCATCAATATAAGTCATTTAGTCTCACCAAATCTCTAAAAACTAACCTAGGGTTCCTGTTCTTCATCAAGAACACTAAGGCTTTCAAGTCAAAAAATTCAAGAATCAAAGAGAAGCCCTTCACCCAAGGTTTTCCCAAGTTCTCTCACTCTAAAAACTCAATAAAAGAGTTTCTTTTCTCAAGATCAAGCATCGGGTTCCAAGATCAAAGGTTTCCTCCAAGAAAGCTATTGTTTTTCTAGTTTTGATTGTAATATCAATTTTCTACGTATGTAAGGCTAATGATAGCATTGGATTGAGTTCTTCCACGCGCCCTACATCTAAATTATATCATTAAATAGAGGAGTTGAGTTTTAGCCCTAGTTTCTTGAGTTCTTGAATTAATTATAATCCTCATTGAGATTTGCATATAAATTTCATTGTGTTCTTGTATATATTATAATATTTTTTGATTAGTTTCTTGAGTTGATTCCAATTGAGAGTATGGATTCCTGTTTGCATTCACATGAACCCTAATTGAGATATCATTCATATTTTATACATTCATGGAGTCTTTTTAGAATGATTTGTTAACGTTTTGCATTAATTATTTTATGCACTATTTTGATTTTAAAGAATGACTATTTTTAGCTTTGATTGCAAAAAGGTTTGAGCATGAGTATATTTTGAGAAGTCTCTTAATTATTATTTTGAGCATGACTTTGAGAAATCTCTTAATTATTATCTGGAGCATGTGTATATTAAGTATGAACGAGTTGAGCATTATTACATTAAAATATCTATTTTGAGATTAAGTTGACTTATTTCATAAACCCTAATAGCATATTGATGGATATTGAATGTATATGCTTAATGATCAAGTTTAAAGCCTTGAATTTGTGAATCCATGATCGTGTATTGTGATGTGAGCATTTTGATAGGTGTTGATGAACTTGATAGTCCTTCAATTTTCCTCTTTAACCCAAGTGAATGATTTTCACCTGAATGTTGTTAGAAATTATTGTCCGAACTTCTCTTCAAGAAATGATTGAGAAATTGATTGGTTGAAAGAATTAATTTGATAGAATCGATGAACTGATAAGAGTCCATTTCACACTTACTGATTTCGTTTGATTTGGAGTGATTGTCTTATGAGCTTGAGTCTTAGGAGGAGTTTCGAGCACCGAATTGAGTAAGAGTAAGTAATAACTCAAATTCAATAATTACATCACCAAACGTAGGAGAGGATTGAACCGTTAATGTCGGATGTTTTCCTAATTATTGTCCTGACATGAAAGTACTTGATTGGCTATGGTTCCATGATTGTTGATTTATTGTTACCCTAAAAAGGTAAGGATGGATGTGGAAACAATGTTGGCTTGTTGTACTATCATTGGCTCATAAGTGATGGTTGTCGGATGAGAAAAACTCCCATATGGGTTTTGATAGTACTCTGATTTAGATTGGATTGGATTGGATTAGGAATAGGTTGGATTGGATTGGATTGCGTATGATTGGTCTTTTTCTAAATCTTATTCAGAGTTAGGACATCTTGATTGTATTGTTCACTCTTCTGATTTGTGATTCTTAGTTGATTAGATTCTATCTTGATACATGTTTCTTTCTACTATTTTATATACTCATATATTCCATGCACTGATGTCCATTTGGTCCTGCATCATTTCATGATGCAGATACAAGTATTACAGATCCTCAACAAGCGCATTGTTGAAGATCATTTCTACTCTTAGCATTTGGTGAGTCCTCCTTGCATCCGGAGGGACTCTTGAGTTATTATCTTCTATTATCAGTATTTTCTTTAGAGTAGACATAAGCTTGTCATTGGAACCTTTTTGATAGTGATAGAGGCTTTTTGATAGTGATAAAAGCTTCATAGATAGATAGATGATAGTGTCGACTAGATGTTTTGCTTTTCAAAACTATCTTTATGAAATGGAGTTGATTTGAGATTTGTTTTAAATTCACTATTCTTCTTGAAATGTTGATTTGGTTAGCCCACTTTAAAGTCTTTTAAATTGTTATTGAGTCTTCCACTGACTGATTGAATGTGTGATCGGACCAAGTGGTTCACTTGGGGACCAGCAATGGTCTCTAAGTATCGGTTACATCTAGGTACCCTCTCGGGGTATGACACTTTCATCCATGAACTGAGTGATTATGCCAAGCTTCGTTATGTCATGACGTTAATTCAAGCGATGCTCAGAAGAAAATCCAATATTTGTAATAGATTAGAATCTTAAAAATAAAAATATAAAAATATGAATTATGCCACGACATAAAATAAGGTACTTGGTAGGAGGTAAATCATCTTATTAACAACTATATTAAGTGTTCTTTCATGTTTTGAGGAAGTACAAAAAAAGAGGAATCACGCATGTAAATGAAGAAGTGTTGAAAATAAAAACATTTAGGTAAAAATGCAAGCCTCGCATCGTGGAATCCTTGTGCAGAAGCTTGTGTTATGACTATTTTTGAACTAAATTTCAAAGACTAAAATAAATAGGGGAGGCTCTATAATACAGGTTGTCACATGTACCCATAGGGTCCGTGATGGACACCACACCATGACTAACACTATCGAGGTAAAATTTTCATTTATAACTTTGGGTCAACCTGACTCGAAACCCTTATTTTATATCCCCAACTTCAAAGTTTTCATTGTTATACCTCTCTTGCGCCTCTCCCCTCTGGTTCATCTCAAGGAATTTGCAAAGCACACCCCTATTCCTAAAATTCCTCTTTAATCTACTACAACAAGCTTCAACATACGATTTTTGTTAAATTATACTAAGGGTTCTTAAATTTTCAAGGTTTGTTTTCCTATTACTCCTACTTCTTGCCCTATTCCATTAATTTTATTTTAATTTAGCATTGTATATGTTCATTTGATCATGTCTTTGTAGGTTTTTGGCTAAATACTTTGATAAACATTGTAAACCAAACATGAAGTGGGGGTATGAAAAGATCAAATTAGGGCAACCTGGCACTTAAACTGTGAAACTACTTGATTATATTGTATATTTTATAGATACATTACTAAAATATCATTGACAATGGCTAATAGAGAATGCATGCAAATAATTAGGGAAGTCTGAGTACCTAAATAACTATACAACTAGTACTATGCTAGAAAGTTAAGTGTTTGTTGACCCTAAAATTGGAATGATAAGCATTGCTAGCTATCTTAACATGTTTCTTACATGTTTTGTTGTTTTGAATCCACAGCACCATGTTTCATACCAAGATAGGGGCAAAGCTAAGGCAAGCATTAAAAATCTCATCAGGATATTTCTTGTAAGGGAACTCTCCTTTATTTATCCCTCATACTCATACACCCTAGTTCAGCATGCATTGGATTGCGGTCATGGAGGATCAAAAGTGTTACTTAACTAACAAGGAGGATAAATACCTCCTAAATAAGAGAGTAGATAGGGCCAGCCTTGCGGATGAATTCCCTCGCATTTTTATAGGGTACATGCCTTTGGTCTCCATTTCAAAGACCAAGGGGAGTTCAACATCAGTCTTGTAAAGGAGTTCCATGCTAATTGAAACCATAGTAATCACAACCATATGGTGAATGTCTGAGGCTATAAAGTGGTATTTACAGCCATGGACCTTAATGAGTATTTGCGTACTCTAGGAGTTTACCCATAGCCCATGTAGGGATGTGTAAAAGGACACCATATTGGGATTTTTCCCACACTTTATGTGTGCTGACACTAGTAGAAAGAGAGGTACCAAACCTTTCCCTACACATACCTAAAAAGAGAGACCAGAGTTTGGCTTCACAATGTGTGCAGTTGTTTGATTTTGGGAAGGATATGACCCACATCTCTAGGGATAAAGTAACCATTGTCTTTGCTTTGATGACAGGTAGGGAATCTAATTCAAGAGCGGTGTTGAAAGGTGTCTTAAGGATTTTCAAGCTCTACAAAGGCTTGAGTTTCAGTTTTGGGAGCTCGTTGGCTAGCTTACTAAGAAGTCAAAATGTTACAGCGAAGGAAGCTGATTATAACCCACCTCTTAAAACTAGGGGTTCTATGTGATGTCCTTCAAGGACCTTGATGCTCAGCATGGACTAGAATTATTGATTACTAAGTGAAATGCTTGCAGAGACAACTAACAGAGCCATATATATGGCCTTTCCATGAGTCGACTATTATGTAGAGGACGCCCTCCTACACCGAATGTGATGCAACAACTTTACTATGAGTACCCACTAAGTTTCAGTACATAGAGGTTGTGCCACATAGGTTGAGAATTTGAGGAACTTGTGGATGATGACATTTCCACAGATAAGGAGATTGAACATGAGGACTCCGAATAGAGTCAAATGGAGATGAGGACAAAGACGTTGTCGAGGAAGATGTTTGGACCAGGGAGTTGTTGTTTTCTCTCTCTTATCCCTATTGTTGATTTATTTGATTTGAACATTGAGGACAATGCAATGATTTTAAGTGTGGAGTGGAGGAAAACATATCATATTTTCCTATATTTTTCTTTTTATAGAGGTCAGAGGGTCTTTTCCTCTCTATTTCCATGTATGTTTACTTTATTGTAGAGTTGTATTGTGTTATTATCCTTTTTTCATGTAGTGAGTAAGACATGTTGATCTTGGTATTTTTGGGTTGTATTATCACTATATTTTTATACTTCTAAGGAGTTAGTTATGTTTTTGTATTATTCTTATTTTTTTATTTTTTTTATTTTGGATTCTTCGGCTTTTATTTTTTGTATTTTTCCTGAGGAGAGTCCACTTACATCGACTGGATCTTATTTTTACATGTTTACGATTAGCTTAGTTTTTTTCAAGAATTTATTATTATTATTATTTCAACGATGCTTGACGGGCTGAGGGGTTGAGCAACACCCCCAGGCCTTAACATAGATAAAAACAACAAAAGTACAAGGAAGGGGACATAAAACCTTACCTATAATCTTGTGGTGGTTCAGAAGAAGGTTATCCTACTAAGGACGACCAACTCATCCCCAATACTTCAAAGAAAACCTACAAAAACTATTACCCAAGAATATAGGACTCCCTTCAAATACATAACTTCTAGGAAAGGATAAACAAGGATGATTCTTCCCTTACAAAGTAAGAAAGAAAATCAAAAAAAAAACCTAAGACCTATTCACTAAAGCTATAACTTAGGAAAAAAATAACAAAACATAAAAGGTTAAGATGGAACAAAAGATATATAGAGAAAAGCTATACATACATAAAAGTAGTAATAAAGCTTTATAATGGTTTCTTTATTCTCTTCAATTTTCTACTTCTGAAACTTGTAATACCCAGCTTTTCCATAATGTAGTAGCTTTTGGTTTCTTCTAGCAATTGTTGATGAGTGTAAAAGTGTAAAGTTATATCAAAGTTATGGCTCCAATTAGAGAGAGAGTCGGATATAAAATTAGCTTCTCTGTATGTATGTTGGCACCAAAAAGATTCCATTTGGTTACTGAGATTTTGAAGGTCCTTCATGTACTCTTGAAGCTACCATGGAGGAGTTATATTATGATTGATCCATTTTGTGTGTAATTCTAAGTCAACTTCTAGAATTATCTTGTTATAACCATGCTAGACATACCAATTAATTCCAAATGTTGTAGCTTGTATCTCTACTTGGTTATTAGTTCCAATCCCAAGAGGAATGGTAAATGCATATATTATCTTGCCTTGGTAACCTCTAAGATTGACACCACCTCCTATTTTTCTGGGGTTATCAAGAACACTGCCATCATTGTTGAGTTTTAAGATATTGGTTGATGGTTTGTTCCAAATTACTCAAGTAACCTTGACCTCATGCTAACAACTTGCCACCATAATCACCAATTCCCTCCACTTTTTAGGCCAATCTATGCATGGAAAACTAGTAGAAAGAAGATAGGACATGTCCTTCCTAATCATGAACTTAACTCTAGAAATGTTGGACTTTTTGCACCATATATGTTTGAGATCCTATTATTCCAAAGGTTCAAACAAATAAAAAATGGTAGGTAATGACGTATGAGTTTATGAACATCAATTTTAGGCTCCCTACTCTACAAAAGTCATGAGTAAGTTTCTCAAAGGAATGTGTCACGACCTGACCTAGGGCCTAGTAGTAACATAGAAATCAAAACCCAGAAGGTCTCTAACTAAACCTCTCATACAAATCATAAGCATACACAAGGTAACAATAAAAGCAAAAACAGCATAAGAGAGTCTAAATCATGAATTGAAATTTAAGAACGACACATGACAACATAAGCTCAAATTATTTATCCAACTAGATGCCTCTACTCATGAATATGGGTGAGGCTAAGACATTTTCCTAGTTCACCTCAATGTTAAACATAACAAAAGTCATTAAAAACAATAAATAGCTCGATAGTCCCCGATAGATGAGGACTCACCACAACTACTGCGATAGGAAAGCTTAACTAGCCACGTAGATGAGTGTGATCCTCAACCTCAACTCCTACATTATGAGAAAATGTAGGCAAAAAGTATGCATTAGTACATTGGAATGTACTAAGTTTATGGGCATGACATGCAACATAAATCATGGAATGCAATGGTCAAGTAAATCACGTGATAAGATGAGGTAAGTAAAAATATGAGAAAATCATATTGATCAAGCATTTAAAAGCATATTTTAAAATAATATAATACATAGGAGATCATGAATATATGGGATAGGAACCATAACTGAAAATAAGACAATGTGATCTATAACATGAAAATTTGTTGTCTCTCCATACAATGAAGAAAAGGGGAATTTACTTGCAAAGGTAGACTCTACCCCGCTAGACGGGTCATACATATGCTATATGTGGATCCACTAGCTAGGCCATAAAGGCAATCCTATGGTGGCACATAGTTATTAGACAAGAAACTTTATATAAGGACCCCGTATTTCGAGCCCCCACCTCAAGTCCACATTCGATGCTAAGTCAAATCCCATGGATTAGATACATAGCATAAAAATCATAATTTCATATATCATTGTCATGATCATAGGTTTGAAATCATGGAGTATCTCATTTTCATAACATACTTATTGTCACGACCCAACCCTATAGGCCGCGACTAGGGCCTAATCTAGACCTCCCGTATACATACCTATCCGATATAAGAACTATACACAAGAACCCCCATGGGTGATAACATATGTGTATACATATAGCATCTTTTATTTACATCATATCATGAAAGGACATGCAAGCCGGCAAGGTTGCCTTAACATAAGAACATTTGTAATATGCCGTATAGGCACATCTGAAATAAACTTGTAAACAACCTACGTACATATGCTTACAGACATCTAAGAATATCAATGGTAACATATGGCGGGGCAACCGTCGTACCCATGAATAAATAAACAAATACATCAAGGGTTAGTACCAAAATTTGGGCTCTGGCACAACGAAGCGCTCCCAAATTACTGAGTGGAAACCCTAAGCTGGCGGATCTCCAAAGTAAGTACCTGTACCTACAGGCATGAAATGCAGCCCCCCTGAAGAAAGGGGGATCAGTACGATATATGTAATAATTATGTAAGCATAACACATCATTACTGAAACTATAGCTGAAACTGGGATGCAGGGGATAAGTATAATATTTAATAGAGTATTGTACCTGCACCTTACAAAATAAGGTCATGTATACCATTATCACATACCGTATTTGGCCCACTCGGGGACTTAGTGTTACAAATGCATCATTTTATCATCATAGGCATATACATACTATTAGCGTTGTGGAACATATAGCCCGATCCATATATATAATAGGTTAGTACCGAGGAGCATTCGGTCCGATCCATATATAGTATAATAATGCCGAGGAATGTATGGCTCAATCCATATATAATATAATAATACTGAGAAATGTACGGCCCGATCTTATATTGTAAAATATGCTGAGGAATGTACGACTCGATCCTTATATAGTAAAATATGCCGAGGAACGTACGGCCCGATCCCTATATAGTAAAATATGCCGAGGAATATATGTCCCACTCCCTGTATAGTAAAATATGCTGAGAAATGTACGGCCCAATACCTATATAGTAAAATATATCGAGGAACATTTAGCTCGATCTATATATCTTATAATCCCTCAACATATTATCATAAAGTATGTCTAAGAGCCTCTAGGTCTAGGAGCTTACACATCCAATCATTGTTCAGTGTGTAGAAGGCTTGAGAGTCGTAGTTTAACTACTTTAAGACCCTTACCATTCCAAGGTGAGTACAAGTCATGAGTTATGCCCGAAACCTACAAAGGGAATTACCTCTAACTCGTATCATATATCGCTTCACTTACATTAAACTATTTCAAGAGAGGGAAGGGATAGGCTTCACATGTACTACTTTTTGTCCTGACGACAACTTACCAAGCCATAACTCAACTATCACAGAAGTTCGAACATCTATAAGTGAATAAGATTTATGAACCATACTCGGGGTTCTATGAATGGAATTATTCCCATATTACATATATAATCCACTTAAGACTAAGACATGCCAAAATAAAGAAAGAGATAAGCTTTACATATCTGTAGTAGCTCGATTGTAGTCCAACTTGTTTTTTCTCCCCTTCAACCTATTTAACATGAGAGTAATACCAATATTACTAAATTTCAACTTTCCAGCTTCCCAATCTATACTCAAGTATCTATAGGCACCATTTCCTTGCTCACCTTCCTCAACTAGTCTGTTGGCGAGTTCCGAAGTTAATGGAAATCGGGCAGCAACTCTCCTATAATTTGCCCTATCCAAACTTCCAATTTTAACCTATAACCTTAGAATCCATATCAACAACAACAAGCAGCAGACATACTCCATCAAATCACTATCATATCATGCAATACAAGTTTCACACAACTCACCCAAAACTATGACGCCAAAGTAGCATTTTAGCTCTTTATTTTGCAAAATCATAACTATAGGAAATGGAGTATTATGAGGATGCAACCAGAGGACTATATACTCATATTTAACCATGTTCCAGCCCTGAAACATAGATAAACCACCTCCAAACACAACATCATGCTAACGATAACCCTAGCCAAACTTTAACTTTCTAGAATAGCGTCAAAACAGTCCCTACATGACCTGCAACATCCTTCATCTGTAAAGTGCATATTTTCATGTTTCCAACTCATATTTAGACACCCATAACATTTTTAAACACTTTCCCAAATGTGGGAAAAGATAATCAAGCCATACCTTAACAAACAACTTCCCCAAACTTGCTGAAAATTGACTTTGGGAGATTTTTATCGTGGCTGAAAAGTTGGTGGCTTCTCATTGCACTCTTTCGGTGCCCCAACTATTATTTCACATTTTTAACACCTTCATCTAGTTGAAGAATACCTTAGATAATTAATTGATGGAACGAAATCGGAGGACTCACCTTGGAGGAGCAAGCCGTATCTCTCCTTTCTTTTTCCTCTAGTTTCCTCTGAAGTTTCTCTAAGTTAAAAGATGATAAAATGAATTCCTTAGTCATCAAACTAGGCATATATTCCCCACTTTTGGAGGTGAGACATGGCATCCCCTGGGGGTGACATATGTCCAGCCCTTAAGGTGCCACCTCACGCCATGCACCCAATCCTTAGCTACCACATGGCGGCATAGGGCCCACCCCAAGTAGGTTGGTCACCTACTTACCCCAAGTAGGTGCATCACCTACTTGTCACCTACTTGCTTCTTTTCATAAAATCGTAACCTAGTTTTTGCTCTTTTTCATGGGTTCGTAGTGTCATCTCACTTTACGAATCTATATAATCTTTGCTACCTAAGCTTGACATATAATCAAGTAGCTTAATTTTGTAAAACGTCTAAGTTGGTAGCTTACACGAGTAAGTCGGGTTCCACGACTTTTTACTTAGCCTCCAACTCCTTCCACATCCTTCCAAATCTAGTTCCAATCATCTGGGATGGCCTCATCCTCCCTTTCTTAGGATTGTTTAGTCACATTGTAGCCAGTAGGGGTCACATGAAAATTTTCAAGAAGCTTAAGAACATGTCCCAAGGTACAAAAGTACGGGGTATAACATCCTTCCCCCCTTTAGAACATTCGTCCTCCAATGTCAACTAATCTTATAGGATTTTACAAAGATTTTGGGTGTCCTCTACAACAATTTCTATCCGCTCCATTTAGGAGTTCATATTACCCTTGGATATATGGAATAAGTACGAATATCTTTTCTCTATATCACCCCCCTTTTTTGACTTCCGAAGTCATCCCCTCTCTGCTATTTTACTTTACCACAATATCTTGATGGAAGTCACGTCCTTAGTTTACAACCTTTTAATTTACCGATAGAAGATGGCAATAGGCTATTCCTCATAGGATAACTCTTCCATTTTATGGACATCATTTATGGTTCATACTCTGGGTGGATCACCAGTACATTTGTGAAGCATCCATATCTGACAGAATGGGCGTATGGCTTTCCAATCAAGTGGTAAGTCCAACTTATAAGTAACTTTGTCCATCTTACGAGCAACTTGATAAGGTCTAATATATTTTGGGGTAAGTTTCCTTTTCTTGCCAAATCTTATTACTCCCTTCCTGGGTGACCTCTTTAAGAATACCCAATTATCAATTTGAACTCTGAATGTCGATTATCTGTGTATCATTTCTGCCGACTCTGGGCTGCTAGTCAATAGCTTGCTCAATCATGTATGGGCCTACTAGCTTAGTCTTTCTAATATTGACCCAGCTAATAGGGGACTTACACGCCCTGCCTTACAAGTCTTCTATAGGGCCATCTGGATACTGGAGTGGTAGCTATTACTATAGGCAACTTGATAAGTGGTAGATACTCATCCCAGTTACAATCAAAGTCAACAACATCAGCTCACGACATATCTTCTAGCATTTAAGTAGTACGCTTAGCCTGTTCATCAGTTTTAAGTGTGAAAGTCAATGCTAAGACCTACCTGTGTTCCCAATCTCTTCTTGGGCTGATATCCAAATGCTGGCTGTAAATTAAGCCCCTTTACTCGAGACAGTAGCTGTGGGGACCTCATGTATTACTCCTCAACTTCCTTAGAAGATTTTAAATGGTAATTTGCCCTTTGGGTTTCTTCTTTTTTTTCCAATCCTTAGGGTTGTCTACTTAGTAGCGCTAAAGTTCATTTATACAGTGACCTTCACAAACATTTTGAGCTCTGTCTATGGTTAGCTGGCATAATTCCGAAGGAATTTGGCATATATGTTCGCCATCCTTTAGTAACCAGCTAGGTTTGCTCATCTTGGTTAAATTATTTCGTAATTTCTTTATCCTAGCTTGTCCCAGCTTGTAACACTCTAGATACGTTATCTCGTGTCATCCTTTACCTTTACTACAAGAATATGAGAAGGTGCTCAACTTAACCTGAGAAATACCTTAGCGTTGTCTTGCTAGTTCTCATGTTTTACCTTGCCTTATCCCACAATCTATGTCGGGGTAGATCTTTTTCCAACTGTGGCCATGTCTTACTTTGGTCTTAACATGAATTCCATTTCGGTAGTTTGGCTGAACCCATCTTTTCATCTCTTATCTCCTATCATATGGGGTTTTCTATTCCTTCACCTTGGTTATTTACCTATGGCAACATCATTCGCGACCAACTGTATAACCAATATCTTGGCTTTTGCTCTAGCACAATATCATTATCCTTCCTAGTATCTCTTGAGTTATTTGATACCATTATCTTGTCATTGCAGGCTTCTACAAAAGGACATTACCTCCAATACTATTCTGACTTCTTATCCAATCATTGTTGGCTTTCAGATCTCACTAACTAGTTTCGGCCAAGAATCTTACTGAAGTTTAAGCATCCATCTCAAATATGTTGCCATATTAATTACCTCCATCTTACCCTTGCAGTTGTCTCACTTTGTTCCACCCTTTAGAGGGTACTTATACCTTTATCCGCTTATACCTTGCTCTATGTCTATATGTCTAGTCTCAAATTCATCCTATCTCTTTCCCCAACCTACTTGGTACTGTATCATGTCCCCTGTCTTTCTGTATATTTTATAACCTGATTATCCATGTACGGAACCTTGGATAAATCACGAAGCAACGAGAACCTTTCCATATATAATGTGATATCTTATCTACTAATCTTTAATTGAATAATTTTACCCATGAAACAACTCATCCAAGGACACATTCTACTTATCTTTATCAAAGGTTAATTTCCACTTGCAGTGGTTCCAATTTCAATTAGGCAACACTTGTATTCCGACGATGATTATCCAAGGTTCCCCTAGAGTAGTAGCTTTATCCTAACCTATATCTTTTGTTCCTTGGGGTGAATGTAGGGTGCACCATTTATTCCTTAAGTTGGCCGTCTTTGTCTTTTAAAGGTTCCACTATTTTCGGGGCGATGTTGTGTGCACGCATCATTCCTTTATACCTTATGCCCCTTGCCTTTACTTTGTACAAAACACAGGATTTTAACTTAGTCAACACATACCAAGTGCGCCTTACTAGCGGTCTTATCTTATCCCCATATTGTTGTACCACACCTTTAAATTTATACTTATATATTCCCCTTTTTGTTCATACTCATATTCAGTTCATGACATCTATCTGGGGTTCTTCTATTTGAATTTCCGTCCATAAATTCCATCTTCAATTAGTTGGTGAAGGGATAATAAAGTGTTATCCTGAAGCATATTCCAATCACCACCAAAAGGGAACTAGAATCCACTGAGCGTGACAGTGCTCCATAGTCCTTGACTCACATGGTCTCCCTCCAGGTTTATTTTTGAGTCATGAACAACTTATCTAGTCCTTCAACAATAGTTGAGGGTTCTGTACTTCCCAACATGAATGAAACTCCATTATCAGGCTTCTTGCCCCTCAACATGATCTTTTCCTAAGACAAAGTACGACTAGAGATATCGTGGTCTAAACTTTACTGCTCAAATAGGCTTTTTCTGCGATAAATTTCCCCCAAATAAAAAGGGTGCCCCTTATTGAAGACACGGAGAGTACCTCGTACAGCTTTAGTTCAACATAATAGGTGTACTCAGCATCAAATTCCCAGATACATTAGGAATCTATGTTTCATTCCCCTTTTTTTTTTGCTCTAGGAAAATTTTGGCAGAGTTTCCTCTATACTCCTTACTATCCCAAAACCTGCATGCAGAAAATACCAACAATTCCTCATAGGGCCAACACACACATATATATTCATATGATATCACAGCCACGCAGGTCTTTCAATATCATCTCATATCGCGGCCATACAGGGCTTCAAATATTAGCAATAGTATAAAAATGATGGACTTACCTCGTGTGTCTAACTCAACCTGCATCTATTACACTTTCCAGTCTACTTTCCTTTCAGTTTTTGACTTAATATTTCAATCGTATGTCTATCATATTTCAATACCTTACCCAACAGATATCTTTTGTGCCTTTGCTTACCTGTGTGCTTTGTAACTTCCAATGTCTTTAATTACTTCCTCTTGTTGATGTCGTCCTTCTGCTAAAGTCCAAGGTTAGTATAAGGATTTTTCTATGACTCAGATCTATAGCACGATCTTAGATATGAAATATAGGTAATATCCTAAATATCCTGTAGCCTCCTGTTTATAGATGTGGCGTGCAACACACCGATAAATAAGACTCTACTAGACATGGTCTGTAGACATTCTAAGGAAGAACCGCTCTGATACCACTTATGTCATGACCCAACCCCGTAGGCCGCGACTGGGGTCTGATCAGGATCCCCGTATATATACTTATCTGATATAAGAACTATACACCAGAACCCCCATGGGTGATAACATATATGCATACATATAGCCTTGTTCATTTACATCCTATCATGAAAGGGAATGCAAGCCAGCAAGACTACCTTAACATAAGAATATTTGCAATATGTCGTATAGGCACATCTGAAACAAACTTGTAAACAACCCACATATATATGTTTACAGACCTCTAAGAATATCAATGGTAACATATGGCGGGACAGGTCCACCGTCGTACCCATGAATAAATAAACATATACATGAAGGGTCAGTACCAAAATTTGAGCTTCGACACAATAGAGCGCTCCCAAATCACTGAGTAGAAACTCTAAGCTAGCGGATCTCCAAAGTAAGTACCTATACCTGCGGGCATGAAACACATCTCCCCCAAAGAAAGGGGGGTCAGTACGATATATGTACTGAGTATGTAAGCATAACATATCATAATTGAGACCATAGCTAAAACCGGGATGCAGGGGACAAGTATAACATTTAACAGAGTATTGTACCTGCACCTAACAAAATAAGGTCATGTATACCATTATCAAATACCGTATCCGGCCCGCTCGGGGACTCAGTGTTACAAATGCATTATTTTATCATCATAGGCATATACATACTATTAGCGATGTGGAACATATAGTCCAATCCATATATATAATAGGTTAGTGCCGAGGAGCATTCGTCCTGATCCATATATAGTATAATAATGCTGAGGTATGTATGTCCCAATCCATATATAATATAATGATGTCGAGGAAAGTACGTCCCGATCCTTATATAGTAAAATATTTCGAGGAACATACGGTCTGGTCCCTATATAGTAAAATATGCCGAGAAACGTACGGCTAGATCCCTATATAGTAAATTATGCTGAGGAACATATGGTCCGCTCCCTATATAGTAAAATATGCCGAGGAACGTACGACCCGATCCCTATATAGTATAATATTCCAAGGAATATTCGGCCTGATCCATATATCTTAAAATGCATATATATGCACGTAAAACTTGGTAACATTTCAAACATCCCTCAACATATTATCATAAAGTATGTCTAAGAGCCTCTAGGTCTAGGAGCTTACACATCCAATCATTATTCAATATGTAGAAGGCTCGAGGGTCGTAGTTCAACTACTTTAAGACCCTTACCATTCAAAGGTGAGTACAAGTCATGAGTTATGCCCGAAACCTACAAAGGGAATTACCTCTAACTCATATCATATATCGCTTCACTTATATTAAACTATTTCAAGAGAGGAAAGGGATAGACTTCACGTGTACTACTTTTTGTCCTATCGACAACTTACCAGGACATAAATCAACTATCGCAGGAGTTCGTACATCGATAAGTGAATAAGATTTACGAACCGTACTCAGGGTTCTATGAATGGAATTATTCCAATATTACATATACAATCCACTTAAGACTACGACATGCCAAAACAAAGAAAGAGATAAGCTTTACATACCTGTAGAAGCTCGATTGTAGTCCCACTTGTTTTTTCTCTCCTTCAACCTATTTAACATGAGAGTAATACCAAGATTACTAAATTTCAACTTTCCATCTTCCCAATATATACTCAAGTATCTATAGGCACCATTTCCTTGCTTGCCTTCCTCGACTAGTCTGTTGGCTAGTTCTGAAGTTAATGAAAATCGGAGAGCATCTCCCCTATAATTTGCCCTATCCGAACTTCCAATTTTAACCTCTAACCTTATCAGACATATCAACAACAACAAGAAGCATTCATAAACCATCAAATCACTACCATATCACACAATACAAGTTCCAAACAACTTATCCAAAACTATGACGCCAAAGTAGGGTTTTAGCTCTTTATTTCGCAAAATCTTAACCATACGAAATAGAGTATTATGAGGATGCAATCAGCGGCCTACATACTGATATTTAACCATGTTCCAGCCTTTCAACATAGATAAACCACCTCCAAATACAATATCATGCTAACTACAACCCTAGCCAAACTTCAACTTGCTAGAATAGCGTCAAAATAGTCCCTACATGACCAAATGTGGGAAAAGAGAATATAGCCATACCTTAACAAACAACTTCCCCAAACTTGCTGAAAATTGACTTTGGGAGATTCTTATCGTGGCTGAAAAGTTGGTGGCTTCTCATTGCACTCTTTCGGTGCCCCAAATATTATTTCACATTTTTAACACCTTCATCTAGTTGAAGAATACCTTAGATAATTAATTGATGGAACGAAATCGGAGGACTCACCTTGGAGGAGCAAGCCGTATCTCTCCTTTCTTTTTCCTCTAGTTTCCTCTGAAGTTTCTCTAAGTTAAAAGATGATAAAATGAATTCCTTAGTCATCAAACTAGGCATATATTCCCCACTTTTGGAGGTGAGACATGGCATCCCCTGGGGGTGACATATGTCCAGCCCTTAAGGTGCCACCTCACGCCATGCACCCAATCCTTAGCTACCACATGGCGGCATAGGGCCCACCCCAAGTAGGTTGGTCACCTAATTGTCACCTACCTACTTATTTTCATAAGTTCGGAACCTAGCTTTTGCTCTTTTTCATGGGTTCGTAGTCTCATCTCACTTTACGAATCTATATAATCTTTGCTACCTAAGCTCGACGTATAATCAAGCAGCTTAATTTTGTAAAACGTACAAGTTGGTAGCTTACGCGAGTAAGTCGGGTTCCACGACTTTTTACTTAGCCTCCAACTCCTTCCACATTCTTCCAAATCTATTTCCAATCATCTGGGAAGGCCTCATCCTTCCTTCCTTAGGATTGTTTAGTCACATTGTAGCCAGTAGGGGTCACATGACAATTTTTAAGAAGCTTAAGAACATGTCCCAAGGTACAAAAGTATGGGGTATAACACTTGTAATATGAGAATTGTCCTTTTATCATTACAATCATACATACATAGAAATAATTCATACTTAGAGATACATAATCATAGCTTATGCTTGAAATTAGGGTAAGACATGAATGCATGATCAATTAATTTGAAAATCATGTAAGTGACTTGAAAACATGCATTATCATAAATTTTATATCAGCCCATACATAATTCACATAGATAATATCATTAGAAAGTATAATTGAAAATACTCATATTTTTACATCATGAACCCTAGAGATCAAAATAGGAGAATTCATGGAAACACTCCTCAATTTAATGCAATGACCATCAATTTATATCAAAATAGCCTCATGATTATACTTTGAATCATAATTCATGCAATAGGAATAGAGATCATAAAACTCATAAAATATTATACTTTAATTTAATAGAAAATCTTAAGAAATTGATTGGAGAGCTTGACTTAATTTGGAAGAAATTGAGAGTTTTAATGGAGAGCTTGACTTAATTTACTTGAAGTCTTCAATGGAGTCTTTGAGAGTCTTTTGTAGAGAGAGAAATATTTGAGTAGGTGAATTGTAGAAGAATAAATAGAATTAGAGGTTTAGGTTAATTTATAGAGTTGAATTAGGTCCTAAAAAAGTTTAGGTTCATTAGCTAACAATTTAGGAAAAGTATAAAAAGCCCTTACTAAAAATCCAACTCGGCCATAAAACCCTTGTTGGGTCTGCGATGCAGACTTGTCGCGTATATTTCTGTTTTGTGTAATTTTTTGAGAAATCTATCTTTCGATATACGGGTCCTAAAAATCTACCAAGACCATTTTCCTGTAGGTTTTGACCCCCTGATTGATATTCTGAACTCGGATTTTTCAAAAAGATTAAGAATAATGCATTACTTGAGCGGCTTATTCCCAAGGCATTCTTACGACACTTATGAGCATTTTGAGGGATGTTACAATATCTCCCCCTTTGGAACATTCGTCCTCGAATGAAATTCAACTAATATGGTAAGGACATCGAAAAAGGACTAGAAACCCAATATGATTATAAGGACACTTCGAAAAAAATACATAGAACATGTAAACTTCCTTCTTAACATAAAACATAGTCTTTGAGAAAATTATTTTCATTAATCATGCATGCATATGAATGACATATGGAACTAAAACGTAGGAGTTTAATCGATTTGATCATAAACAACTTAGTACCTCTAGGCTTGAGTGGAAGCAAAGAGATACGGATAACGCTTTATCATGTCTGATTCTACTTTCCACGTAGTACTCTCTATTTGTTGATTCCTCGATAACACTTTGACGGATGCAACATTTTTATTTCTTAACCTCTTTACTTGCCGTCTAAAATCTCAACCAAAACCTCATCATAAGTCAAATTCTCTTCAATACTCATATTCTCCATTGGCACAATAGAATGTGGATCACCCACAAACTTCCTTAACATTGACATATGAAATACCGGATGAACCCAAGCCAACTCAAGTGGCAAGTCTAACTCATATGCTACTTTGTCAATGCACTTCAATATCCTATAGGGTCCTATATATATATATAGGGCTCAACTTCCCTATTTTACCATACCACATTACCCTTTTCATAGGTGAAATCTTCAAATACACCATATCATCCACATCAAATTGAAGATCTCTCCTCCTAGTGTCCGAATAGGACTTTTGCCGACTTTGAGCCATTTTCAATCTTTCTCTTATGAGCCTTACTTTCTCCATTGCATCACTTACCAAATCTTGATTAATAAATGCCTTCTCACCTACTTTAAACCACCCCACTGGAGACCTACATTTTCTCCCGTACAAGGCTTCAAAAGGAGCCATTTGAATGCTAGAGTGATAACTATTATTATAGGAAAACTCAATCATTCCCTTAACATTTCCTCCAATGTTTGAATTATTCTTTTGGCTTGTCCATCAGTTTGAGGATGGAAATTGCTACTTAGCTTGACTTTAGTAGCAAGACCTTTCTGAAATAACTTCGAAAAATGTGAAATAAATTGAGTACCTCTATCCGATATAACCGACAAAGGAACACCATGAAGTTTCATAAGTTCATGAATGTACCACTTAGCATAGTATTCGGCACCATAAGAAGTCTTGACTAGTAGAAAATGTGTCGATTTGGTCATTCGGTCCACAATGAACCAAATAGAACCATGTTGTCATCTAGTATGAGTCAAACCCGTGACAAAGTCCATATTCACATCTTCGCACTTCTATGTAGGAATTTTGATTTCTTGAGCTAGACCTCCCGGCCTCTGATGCTCAACTATCACTTGTTGACAATTAGGACACTTAGACATGAACTCTGCTATGTCTTTCTTCATACCATTCCACCAATACACTTCCTCAAGTCATGATACATATTGGTGGATCCCGGATAAATTGAATATCAAGAACTATGGACCTCATTTAATATTAACTCTCTTAATCCATCAACATTTGGAACAAACAAATAACCTTGGTAACATAGTACCCCATCTTCTCCTAGGGAGAAAGCCTTAACGTATTTTTCGGCAACTGACTTCTTCAATTCGACCATAATTGAATCATTATCTTATTTGGCCTTAACGTCTGCCACAAGAGACGATTCTAAACTATTATGTATAAGAACTCAGACATCATTGGAATCAACCAAATGCATACCTAAATATGGCAATCTATGGACCTCTTTAACCAATTCCCTTTTATCATCCTCAACATATGCAACACTACCCATAGACAACTGACTAAGGGTATCGGCTACAATATTTTCCTTACCCGGATGGTACAATATGCTCATGTCATAGTGTTTTAGGAGTTTAAGCCACCTCATTTGCCTAAAGTTCAAGTCCCTTTGACTAAACACATATTGCAAGCTTCTATGGTTGGTAAACACATCAACATGTACCCCATAAAGATAATGGCGCAAAATTTTCAACGCAAACACACCCACCGCAAGTTCAAGATCATGGGTTGGATAGTTCCTTTCATGCACCTTAAGTTGTATAGATGCATACACTATAACCTTACCATCTTTCATCAAGACACAACCCAAACCAACATGCGAAACATCATAATAAACAACAAATCCATCCGAACCTTCTGGCAATGTTAAAATAGAAGCCGATGGAAGACGATCCTTCAATATTTGGAAACTTTTCTCACATTCTTTCAACCATTGGAATTTTGCCTTCTTTTATGTCAACTTAGTTAAAGGAGAAGCAATAGATAAGAAACATTAAACAAACCATCTGTAGTATCTAGCTAAGCTCAAAAATCTTCAAATATCCGAAGGAGATAACGATCTACGCTAGTTCTTAACCACCTCCATTTTCTTTGGATCTACTTTAATCCCATCACCGGACACCACATGGCCAAGAAATGCCACCTCCCTTAGCCAAAATTTGCACTTACTAAATTTAGCAAATAATTTCTTGTCTCTCAATGTTTGCAACACAATCCTCAAGTGACCCATATGATCTTCCTCATTTCGAGAATAAATCAAGATATCATCAATGAATACCACAACAAACATATCCAAATTTGGCTTGAAAATATGATTCATTAAATGCATGAATATAGCAGGAGCATTAGTCAAACCAAATGACATTACTACAAATTCATAATGACCATACCTTGTCCGAAAACCAATTTTGGGAATATCACACTCCCTTACCCTCAATTGATGATAATCGGAATGGAGGTCAATCTTAGAAAAGTAGATTACTCCTTGTAATTGATCAAACAAGTCATCTATCCTTGAAATTGGATATTTATTCTTTATGGTCACCTTATTCAATTACCGGTAGTCTATACACATTCGGAGTGACTCATCCTTCTTTCTAAGAAATAACACAGGAGCATTCCATGGTGAAATACTCAGTTTTATAAAAACCTTATCCAACAAATCCTGCAATTATTTCTTCAACTCCTTAAGTTCCACCAGAGACATACGATAAGGAGGAATAGAAATAGGTTGGGTATCGAGAAGGAGATCTATCACAAAGTCAATCTCCCTTTGGGGAGGAATAGCGAGAAAATCATCGAGAAACACATCAATGAACTCATTAACAATAGGGACCGACTCAAGAGTAGGAGTTTTGGAATCCACTTCCCTAACTCACACAATATGATGAATGCACCTTTTGGATATGATTTTTCAGGCGTTAATGCATGAGATGAATCAACCCTTAACCACTGAATCATTACCCTTCCATTCAAGAATAGGCTCATTAGGAAAGTTAAACTTAACCACACGACTTCTACAACATATAGATGTGTAAATGGCATGTAACCAATCCATACTAAGAATGATATCAAAATCAATTATATCAAGTTCAACAAGGTCACATGGAATAACTCTGTGCAAGACCCATATAGGATAATTTCTGGAAGATCTCCTTGCTAATAATGAATCACCAATGGGAGTATAAACAAAGAAAGGTTCTATTAACACTTCGGGGCACACATCAAATCTTATAGCAATGTAAGGAGTAACAAAATACAAGTTGGCACCCGAATAAAGCAATGCATAAACATCAAAGTTAAAGACTCATAATATATATGTGACCACAATGGGAGCCTCATCAACCTCTTCTCTAGCATGAATAGCACATAATCGATTGTTGCGTTGGCTACCCTTTGGTTGAGCTTGGGTGCCTTGTTGAACTTGGCCTCCTAGAGGAAGATCTTCTCTACCCTTGTTGGTAACAAGAGGACACTCCCATCAAGCAGTTTCCTATATGATGCTTTCCACATTTTGCATACTTAGGAAAAGAAGGGTTACTAGCATTTACACTTCCTTCTCCTTGAGCTTTAGGTTATGGTAACCTATCCTTAGAAAACTTATTTTTTGAGCTTTGGTCTAGATAAGAGCGTCCCCTACTACCAACGGTCCTAGCATTGGAGAACCCACCTCTATACCGGGCCTTCTTAGAATCCCTCATCCTTATTTACTTGAGCTTTTGTCCTTCAATTTGTTTGGAAAAAGTCATGAGCCGAGATATGTCCATTTTCTTAATAAGCATAGCGGTGTGACATTCTTTAAAAACCAAGTTGGACACCCTCAATATGAATTTACTTATTCGGGCACGTGGATCGGTAACTATTAAAGGAGCATACTTGGATAGCTTAGTAAACTTGAGGGCATAGTCCCTCATCCCCATATTACCTTATCGAAGATTTATGAACTCCAACACTTTAGCCTCCCTTAACTCAAGAGGGAAAAAATGATCAAGGAAAGAAAGTTTGAAAGCTTTCCATTCAATAGGACCTTCATCCACTCTCTCCAACTTCCATTGAGTGTATCATATTTGAGAAACACCCTTAACTTGGTAAGCCGCCAACTCTGTTTTTTCTTCCGAATCACCCCCATAATACTCACTATCTTATAGACCTCATCAATGATCTCTTGAGGATCCTCATCAACTTTTAAGCCATGAAACTTCAGAGGATTCATTCGTGCAAAGTCTCTTACTCTTGAGGCCGGAGTAGGAACATTAGAAGGAGCCACAAAATCTTGGTTGGTCACCATTCGGGCTAGCATAGTAATAGCAATTCGGAACTATACATTAGTCACTTGGTCCAATAAAGGACTATTTTATTGAGGAATTGGGGGAGATTGGGCTTCATTAACATTATCTCCCCTTGGAAATGATGGTCTTCTTGGAGCCATCTTTCTAAAAATCACAAAGAAAGATTGTTAGGGAAAAGAAATCTTATGGTAAACTCTATAGAACGACATGGATCATAAAAGAAGTGATAATTCTTAAAACTCCTCATAGCCATCTACTCATAAGTGTGGCGCGCTTCATACCCATGTATAAGACTCTACTTGACGAGTCATGTTAGACACCCTAAGACACTTGAAAAAGAATCTTGTGCTCTGACACCAAGTTTGTCACGACCCAACCTAGGGCCTAGTCATAACACAGTCATCAAAACCCCGAAGGTCTCCAAACAAGCCTCTCTTACAAATCATAAGCATACACAAGATATAAATAAAAGCGGAAACATCACAAGAGAGTCTAAATCATGAATAGAAATTTAAGAACAACACATGATAACATAAGCTCAAAACATTTGTCCAACAAGAAGCCTCTACTCATGAATATGGGTGGGGAATAAGACATATCCCTACCTCACCCTCAATGTGAAAAATAACAAAATTCTTTGAAAAAAATAACTAGCTCGATAATTAGTCCCCGATAAATAAGGACATTGTAATCCTCAACCTCAACCCTTACATTATGAGACAATATAGGTAAAAAGTATGTATTAGTACATTGGAATGTACTAAGTATGTGGGTATGACATGCAATGTAAATCATGGAATGCAATGGTCAAGTAAATCACATGGTAAGATGAGGTAAATAAAAACATGAGAACATCATATTGAACAATCATTTAAAAGCATAATTTAAAATTATAGCATACATAAGAGGTCATACATATGTGTTATAGGAACCATAAACGACAATAAGACCATGTGAGCTATAACATGGAATTCCATTGTCTCCCCATACAACAAAGAAAAGGGGAATCCACTTGCTAAAGTAGACTCTACTTTGCTAGGCGGGTCATACATATGCTATATGTGGATCCACTAGCTAGGCTATGAAGGCAATCCTACGGTGGCACGTAGTTATGAGTTAAGAGACGTTATATAAGGACGCTGTATTTTTAGCCCCCACCTCAAGTCCATATTCGGTGTTAAGTAAAATCTCATGGAATACATACATCACATAGAAATCATAATTTCATATATCATAGTCATGATCATAGGTTTGAAATCATGGAGTAGCTCATTTTCAAAACATACTTGTAATGTGAGAATTTTCCTTTCATCATTACAATCATACATACATAGACATAATTCATATTTGGAAATTCATTATCATAACTTATGCTTGAAATTAGGGTAAGACATGAATGCATGATCAATTGATTTGAAAATCATGTAAGTGACTTGAAAACATGCATGATCATAAAGTTTATATCAGCCCATACATAATTCATATAGATGATATCATTAGGAAGTATAATTGAAAATACTCATATTTTTACATCATGAACCCTAGAAATTAAAATAGGAGAATTCATAGAAAAACTCCTTAATTTAATACAATGACCATCAATTTATATCAAAATAGCCTCATGATTATACTTTGAATCATAATTCATGCAATAGCAATAGAGATCATAAAATACATAAAATATCATACTTTAATTTAATAGAAAATCTTAAAAAATTGATTGGGCTTCATGGATAAAAGAATCAATGAATCAATACCCACATACTTTAAGTAAAAATACCAAATAATTTAGAAGAACTTGAGAGTTTTCATGGAGAGCTTGAGTGAATTTACTTGAAGTCTTCAATGGAGTCCTTGAGAGTCTTTTGTAGAGAAAAATATTTGAGTAGGTGAATTGTAGAAGAATGAATAGAATTAGAGGTTTAGGTTAATTTATAGAGTTGAATTAGGTACTAAAAATATTTAATTTCATTAGCTAACAATTTAGGAAAAGTCTAAAAATTCCTTACTAAAAATACAACTCAGACATAAAACCATTGCCAGGTCCGCGACGCAGACTTGTCGCAGACCTTTTTGTTGTGTAGTTTCTTGAGAAATCTATCTTTCGATCTACGGGTCCTAAAAATCCACCGAGACCATTTTCCCACAGTTTTTGACCCCCTGATCGATATTCAAAACTTGAATTATCCAAAAAGATTAAGGATAATGCATTACTTGAGCAGCCTATTCCCAAGGCAATCTTAGGGAACTTATGAGCATTTTGAGGGGTGTTACAGAATGTGTCTATGATTGCTTCCAAGTAAAGCGGAAACGAAGTGTCAAATGTTGTTTGCAAAATGCCCCTCTATAAATGTGCTCAATGGTGTCTAAACTTGGTCTATAAAAGCAAGAGAATCCATCCAGTTCTACTCCGAATTTGGTAATCTTTTCATTTGTAGGCAGCTTTCCCCTAATAACTCTCCATAAAAGAAAAGATATTTAAAAGGGTATATTCTTGTACCAAGTTTAGGAGTTGATCATGGTTTGGTTTTTGTTTTCCCTTACTATCTCCTAAGATGAAGTGCAAGTAAAGTGTTACACCCCACACTTTTAAACTCAGAATGTCTCATAAGTTCCTTAGACATTATCATGTGAGCCGGATAGCTACGACACTATCAAACGACTCTAAAGAAGAGAGAATGTGATACCCCATAGTACAGAAGGTTGGAAATAGAGCCACAAGAATCCAAAAGGAATTGGAGGCCAAGTAATGAGTCGTAGGACTCGACTTACCTACATAATCTACTAACTTAGAAGTCTTGCATACTTTAGCTACTTGAGGACATACCAAGCTTACGTAGCACGGATTACATAGGCTCTTAAAATAGGATGAGATTATGAACCCACGCGGAAGAGGAAAAGACGACATGTGGAAGCCAATGGAGGAGTGACACATGGCAGAACCTCAAGCAAGCAGGTGACCCACCTGCTTGGGGTCAAGTAGGTGACCCACCTTCTTGGGGGGATGTGGACACCATGCCACGTGGCAGCCCCTTATTGGCAGCATGTATGTGTTGGCATAATACGGGATGGACACGTGTCAACCTTAGGGGCTGACACATGTCACCTCTTGAGGAGATGTATATATGTGTTTTAATGACTCTTACGTCATTTTTCAGCCAAAAACAATTCCAAAGGAGGAGAGAAAACGTGAAGAAGAGAAGAGAGGCAGCTTGGAGGAACTAAGGTAATTTCTCTAATTTTTCTCCATAAATTAATTATCTAAGGTGTTCCTTAGACACATGGAGGTGTATATATGTGTATTAGGATGAATAATGAGTCGTTACTTCAGCCTTACACTTGGAAACTTGAGATAAAGTTGAAAGAACAAAGAGAGAAAACGCTAAGAGCTAGTTAACAAACCTGTTTTTGAAAGGGACTGTTGTTAGTAATATTAGTATAACTTCTTGTGTACAGCTTTGTTTCGAGTGATTCAATATGTTTTAGAAAGGTATTTCATAGGTTTATAACTTTCAGTTAGCCTTTAAAATCCAGTTTTTCATTTATCTTCTCGAAAAAGGGTGATGAAGTATAGAGGAGGTACTGCCCAGATTTTGGTTTTGGACATCTTACATGGACTGCTGTTGGTATTTTGGGCATATCTTTTTGTACAAAATTTATGTAGGGGTGATTCAAAATTGTATACTACCCTAAGACACATGTATATAACTTTCATAGAGAACATAAAGCTTTTTTCCCTCAATTACCCCTTCGAAATGAAGTGACAATGCAAGACAGTAAGTTGTCCAGAATTCACGTTTTGATAGTTTTGAGTGAGTTGTTTGGGGTTTGTATTGTGTAATGTTGGTGTGAATTACTTTTATATATGTTGCAGGTTGTTTTTGTTGGTTGTCTTTAGTTATTAGGGGTGTGATTGGAAATTTGGATAGGGCATATTATAGGAGAGGTGTTGTCCGATTTTTGTTAACTGTTTAACTAGTTATGGAACTAGTCTAGAAGACGAGCGAGGAAATGAGTTCTATGAATACTCGTGTATAATTTAAGGTGCTAAACAGTCAAGGGTTGTTGATATTCGTATTTTTTTCGTATTGAATAGGTTCAAAGGACGATGAGGCGAACGGAATAAAGAGTAACACATAAGAGGTATGTGAAGCTTCTCTTGGTATGTTTTTGGTATAGGTATGTAAAACCTATCTTTTCTCTTTCTTTTGGAATGTCTTAGATGTAAGCAGGATATGATATGAGCCTTGGGGGTAATTCCATTCCTAGATTCTGAATATGACTTCATGACCCTCACTCACTTTTGAATGTTAAACTTTAAAGTAGTAAGCTACTGTCTTCGGGTCTTTGATAGGTTAAATAGTAACTGGAGGTATAGGCCTCTACCCTTAAGGGCTTCACGAGGACAGACGTCTGGATCCTATAAGGTGTTTGGCAACATTGTGACACATGTCTATGGTTCCTGACACTCCAAATGGTCCTCCATGACACCTAGAAAGTACTTCAATTACTTCTAAGTGACGGTTCACTTGATGACTTCATTGAGTCTCAGATAATGATTTAAATTGTATTTTGTTTCTCACTAATTTACTCATGGATACTGTAACACTTCTTTCATCGACCTCGATGCCAGGAATAGTAATCGTGCACAATCCACTGCATTATTCATCGCGCCCTCACTAGAGAGTCGGGTACGTATGTATATATATGATGATATGATGATGTGTTATAATAAGGAGGTGATGGTACTACAGATATAATTCACCAAATCCCTAATAGGGCCCGCTATATTGAAAATTTGAGCATGCATGATTTTACTTTTCCAGGTACAGGTTTCTGATTTGATATTTTATCCCTTACTTCTCTATTTCAGATATGCCTGTATTCGTATTGTGTTATGTTTTGCACACTCAGTACATATGTCATACTGACCCCCCGTTTTCTTAAAGGGGCTGCGTTTCATACCCGTAGGTACAGGTACAGGTTTTGGGAGTTCGTCATCTTAAGATCCCGCTCAGCTCAGCTGGAAGAGGCTCTATTGTATCGTAGCCTAGTTTTTGGCATTGGCCATTGATATATAGTATTATTAGGGGTACGGCGGGAGCCCTGTCCTGCCATATGTTGTCATTGATATTATTAGAGGTCTGCAGACATGTATATATGGGTTTCATATGTCAGTTTGGTTCAGTTGGGTATATATGATATATTGTTCGTATGGTTATGTTATGGCATCTTTGTCGGCTTGTGTGCCCTTTCATGTTGTGATATAAATGAAAGAGGCTATAGATTTAGAAAATGTTATCACCCAATAGGGTTCTGTTATATGGTATTATGTTATTTACAGCTTGATTTGACCACAGCTGGTAGATATATATATGGGGGTCCAGGTCGGACCCCAGTCACGGCCTACGGGGTTGGGTTGTGATAGAAGTGGTATCAGAGAAGTTCGTCCTTAGAGTGTATGCAGACTATGTCTAGTAGAGTCTTGATTATCGATGTGTTATGCGCCACATCTATAAACAGGAGGCTACAGGACATTTAGGATGTTATCTTTCTTTTATATCTGAGATCTTGCTATAGATCTGAGTCATAGGACAATTCCTCATACTAATCTTGGATCTTAACAGAAGGAAGACACCAACAGAAGGAAGTAATTGATTACATGGGAAGTTAAAAAGCACGCTGGTAAGTAAAGTAAAGGCTCGAAAGATATTTGTTGGGTAAGGTATTGACATGTGATTGAAATGTAAAGTTGAAACCTAAAAGGAAAGCAGATAGAAAGTGCAACAGATGGCGTTTGAAGTTGGACATACGAGGTAAGTCCATTACTTTCATACTATTGTTAACGTTGAAAGCCCTGTGCGGCTACGATATGAGATGATATTGAAAGCCCGATGTGGTTGTGATATAATATAAATATATATATATGTTGGCCCTATGAGGCATTGTTGGTATTTTCTGCTTGCAGGTTGTGAGATAGTAAGAAGTGTAGAGGAAACTCTGCCAAAATTTTCCCAGAACAAGAAAAAGGAAATAGAACATAGCTTTGTAACATGTCTTGGAAATTGATACCGAGTACCCATATTATGCCAAATTAAAGTTATAAGAGGTACTCTTCATGTCGTCAATAAAAGATACCCTTTTTACTCGGGGAAGTTTATTTCGGAGAAACAAAAGTCTGTCTGAGCAGTACAGTTCAGAGTTCAGACCATAGTATCTCTAGCTGTAATTATGTTGTAGAACAAAACAGAAGCTTAGGTTGAAAGGTAAGATGTCCAGTAATTGAGCTTCACTCAATTTCAAAGTACCAAGCCCCCAACTCCTAATTGTAAATTAGATAAGTTGTTCAAAACATGAGGATAAACTCGGAATGAGACCAGGTAGGTCAAGTATTAACAAAAGTACTGTGATGTTTAAGAGATTCTAGTTTCTTCCAACAATGGTTGGAAAATGGTTTACGATAAAATTTGATAGTCCTCCATAGACTAATTGGGAAAAGAGCTTCGGATAGAAGCACCTCAAAGAGATGTCAGGAACTGAATGTGAGTACGAACTAAAAAGGGGATATGTAAGTATGAATTGAACGGTGTGATTCAATTATATAAGGATAAAGTAGGACCACTAGTAAGGCGTACAGTATACGTTGACTAAGTTAAAAGCCTGTGTTGGGTACATAGTAAGGGTAAGGGCTATAAGGTATAAATGAGTAATGCGCGTATACAACGTCGCCCCAAAAATAATGGAACTCTTAAGAGACAAACACGGTAAACTTAAGGAATAAATGGTGCAACTTTCATTCATCCCAAGAAACAAAGGATATAGGTTGGGAAAGCCACTACTCCAAGAGAACCTTGGATTATGAATTCCGGAATACAAATGTTGCCTAGTTAAAAGAAAATTTGGAATGACTACAAGTGTATATATTAACTTCTTATAGAGATAAGTAGAATGTGTCCTCGGACGAGTTGCTCCATGGGTCCCATTACTTAAGTACAGATTAATAGTTGAGGTGTCGCGCTATGTGTGGAAAGGATCCTATCGCCTTGTGATTTAGCCAAGATTCCGTACATGGATAATCAGGTTGGCAAAAAAAATGTAGAAAGATGGGGACATGATACAGTACCAAGTACATTGGGGAAGGAGACTGGACGGAATTGAGACTGGATATAGAGCAAGATATAAGCGGATAAAGGTATAAGTACCCTCTAAAGGGGGGGAAGCGAGTTAGAAAATTGCAAAGGGTAAGATAAAGGCAATTGATGTGGCAACATGTTCGAGATGGATGCTTAAACTTCAATAAGATCCTTTGTTGAACGAAGTTAGAAGGATATGGAAGTTGTTAATAATTGGATAGAAGTTAGAATGCTATGCAGGATATTGTTAAGAAGTTTCCAACAAGACCTGGAATAACATAACGCTAGAAGGTGGGTATGTATAAAAGCAAAAGAATATAGCAATGAAAGGATATCGAATAACTCAAGGGACACTACAAAAGATAATGACAGCATACTAGACCAAAAGCCAAAATGTTAGCTATAGAGTTGGTCGCAAATGATGTTACGATAGATGTATCCAAGGACAAAAGAATAGAAAGCCTCATGTGGTAGAAAATAAGAAGAACACAAAGTGAATAGGGGAAAGGAAAGAAGTGCGACAAGGTGAGACCTAGCGAGACGATGCTAGGATATTTCTCAGGTTAAGTTGAGCACCTTCTCATAGTTTCGTAAAGGTAAAGGAAGACACGAGATAACAACAATAAAGTGTTACCAGATGGGGTAAGGAAAGTGTAAAATGGTTTAAGTAAGACAGGCAGAACTAGCTGGGTACTACAGGATGGCGAGCTCATATGCCAAAATTCTTCGGGACTATATCAACTAAGGATAGACGGAACTCAAAGTGGCTCTAAAGGTCACTATATCAACAAACTTTAGCGCTACTCAATAGCCAACCCCAATGAATGGGTGCGTACAAAAAGGGGGAGATACAATAGGAGGAGTTAAACCAAAATGATGAAAAAGGTACATGGTCGTAGTGGAACTAAAGATCTACCCCTATATCGATTGCAAGATAACAGAGGAAAGGGCAAGGCAACACATAAATACTAGTGAGACAATGCTAAGATAAATTTTAGGCTAAGTTGAGATCCCTGCACATTTTTGCAAGGATTACCATGAAACGCGACAGGAGGACTTCCCAAGGAGGTCACCCATCGTAGTATTTCTCTCGCCCAAGCAAGCTTAACTTCTAAACTCTGGTGGAATTTAGTGCGATAGTGCAGGTGTGGTCGCGCGAGATGGAAGAATCTGAACTAGCGGCGGAGAAACAACATGAGATTATGTTCCTAGAGTACTATAAATTACGTTGAGGGTATTGTTAAAAGGATTTAATCAAGACAAGAAGGATTAACTAATTGCTGACTGACGACGTACTCGAATGCCATAGTTCTTCAATATAGTACCAGCTAATGAGAGGCAAACCACAGAATGTCTATAAGGGCCAGTGGGTGAGATAATTTCGACACCACTTGGCAGCCAACTCTTAGGGTAGAAAAAGAGCAAAACCCAAAAGGTAAAGGTACCAGTTGATGTAATTTACGGAAGACAGGAAGTAATACACGAGGTCAAAAATCCCACAATATGACCAGGGCTACAAGACTCACTTCGCACTCCAGCGCCAGATGACTCTAGAGGGAATGTTACCTGTGGATTAACAATATTAGCCCATGCTCCTTCAATCAAAGGCTACCTACTCAGCCGAGAAGGTGTAAAATTATAGGGTAAAAGAGTGGTAGGACCTTACGGAGTCCCCATAGCTATTATCCTAGATGAAGGAGCCCAAGTTATAGTTAACTACTGAGAATTAGTTTGCGAAGAAACTAGGAAGACACATAAGTCTTCGTACACTACTTTACCCTCAAACCTGATGAACAAACTAAAGCGTACCACTTGAACGTTAGAAGATATGTCATGAGCTGGTGTTGTTAACTTCAAAGGTAGCTGGGATGATTATCTATCACTTATCAAGTTGCCTACAATAACAATTACTACTCTAGTATCCCAATGGCCCCGTACAAGACTGGTAGAGCAAGACGTGTAAGTCCCCTATTGGATGGGTCGATATTAGAAAGACTAAGCTAAAAAGGCCTCAACATGATTAAGCAAGCTATTGACTAAAAGCCCAGAGTCGGCAGAAATGATATACAGATAATCGACATTGACATATAGAGTTCAAATTGATGATTGGATGTTCATAATAAGGTCACCCATAAAAGGAAACTTAACCTAAAATATATTAGACCGTATCAAGTTGCTCATAAGGTGGGTAACTTGGCTAGTAAGTTGAGCTTACCACCTTATTTGGAAACTATACGCCCAGTCCATCAGATAGAGATGCTTCGTAAGGGTACTGACGAGACACCTAGGTTATATTCCATAGATGATGCCCAGGAAATGGAATCCTGCGAGGAACAACCTATCGCCATCTTAGATCAACAAACTAGAAGATTTTAGACTAAAGAAGTGCCTTCCGTGAAGATACTGTGGCAAAACCAAAACCAGAAAAGGGGATGACCGGAGAAATTGAAGAGAACATGAAACACAAGTATTCGCACCTATTCCCAAAGTCTGCAGGTAATCCCAACTCCTGAAACTCGTATATTAAGTACTTGGATAGAAGTAGGTGTTATGGAAACAGTAAAGAATCTCCCTACGATTTGTATAAGGTGCTAAGGGAAGTTTGGTTTAACATTCGGGGACGAATTTTCTAAAGAGGGGAAGAATGTTACACCCCATACTTTTAAACTCGAAATGTCTCATAAGTTCCTTAGACATTATCATGTGAGACGGATATGCTACGACACTATCAAATGACTCTAAGGAAGGGAGAATGTGATACCCCATAGTAGATAAGGTTGGAAATAGAGTCACAAGAATCCGAAAGGAATTAGAGGCCAAGTGATGAGTCGTAGGACTGGACTTACCTACGTAAGCTACTAACTTAGAAGTCTTGCATACTTGAGCTACTTGATGACATACCAAGATTACATAGCACGGATTATATAGGCTCTTAAAATAGGATGAGATTATGAACCCATGAGGAAGGGGAAAAGATGACATGTGGCAGCCAATGGAGGAGTGACACGTGGTAGCACCTCAAACAAGAAAGTGACCCACCTGCTTGGGGTCAAGTAGGTGACCCACCTTCTTGGGAGGGAGGTGGACACCACGCCACGTGGCAGCCCCTTATTGGTAGCATGTATGTGTTGGCATAATGGGGGATGGACACATGTCACCTCTTGAGGAGATATATATGTTTTTTAATGACTCTTAAGTCATTTTTCAGACAAAAACAATTCCAAAGGAGGAGAGAAAACGTGAAGAAGAGAAGAGAGGCAGCTTCGAGGAACTAAGGTAATTTCTCTAATTTTTCTCCGTGAATTAATTATCTAAGGTATTCCTTAGACACATGGAGGTGTATATATGTATATTAGGATGAATAATGAGTCGTTACTTCAGCCTTACACTTGGAAACTTGAGAGAAAGTTGAAAGAACAAAGGGAGAAAACGCTAAGAGCTAGTTAACAAACCCGTTTTTGAAAGGGACTGTTGTTAGTAATATTAGTATAACCTCTTGTGTACAACTTCGTTTCGAGCGATTCAATATGTTTTGGAAATATATTTCATACGTCTATAACTTTCATTTGGCCCTTAAAATCCAGTTTTGCATTTATCTGCTCGAAAAAGGGTGATGAAGTATAGAGGAGGTACTGCCCAGATTTTGGTTTTGGACATCTTACACGGACTGCTGTTGGTATTTTGGGCATATCTTTTTGTACAGAATTGATGTAGGGGTGATTCGAAATTGTATGCGACCCTAATACACATGTCTATAACTTTCATGGGACATAAACCTTTTTTCCTCAATTACCCCTTCAAAATAAAGCGACAATGCAAGACAGTAAGCTGTCCAGAATTCACATTTTGATAGTTTTGAGTGAGTTTTTTTGGGTTTGTATTGTGTAATATTGGTGTGAATTACTTTTATATATGTTGCAGATTGTTGTTGTTGGTTGGCTGTAGTTATTAGGGGTGTGATTGGAAATTTAGATAGGGCATATTATAGGGGAGGTGCTGCCTGATTTCCGTTAACTATTTAACTAGTTAAGGAACTAGTCTAGAAGACGAGCGAGGAAATGAGTTCTATGAATACTCATGTATAATTTAAGGTGATAAACAGTCAAGGGTTGTTGATATTCATATTTTTTTCATATTGAATAGGTTCAAAGGACGACGAGGCGAATGGGATAAAGTGTAACTCATAAGAGGTATGTGAAGCTTCTCTTGGTATGTTTTTGGTATAGGTATGTAAATCCTATCTTTTCTCTTTATTTTGCATGACTTAGATATAAGTAGGATATGATATGAGCATTGGGGGTAATTCCATTCCTAGATTCTGAATATGACTTCAGTACCCTCACTCACTTTTGAATGTTAAACTTTAAAGTAGTAAGCTACTATCTTTGAGTCTTCGATAGGTTAAATAGTAACTGAAGGTATTGGCCTCTACCCTTAAGGGCTCCACGAGGACAGACGTCTGGATCCTATAAGATATTTGGCAACCTTATGACACAGGTCTATGGTTCTTGACGCTCTATACAGTCCTCCGTTACACCTAGCAAGTACTTTAATTACTTCCAAGTGACGGTTCACTTGATGACTTCATTGAGTCTCAGATAATGATTTAAATTATGTTTTATTTCTCACTACTCTACTCGTGCATAGTATAACACTTCTTTCGTCGACCCCGGAGCTAGGAATAATAATCATGCACAATCCACTGCATTGTTCATCGTGCCCTCACTAGGGAGCCGGGTACGTATGTATATATATGATGATATGATGATGTGTTGTAATAAGGAGGTGATGGTATTACAGATATGATTCACCGGATCCCTGATAGGGCCGGCTATATTGAAATTTGAGCATGCATGATTTTACTTTTCCAAGTACAAGTTTCTGATTTGATATTTTATCTCCTACTTCTCTATTTCAGATATGCCTCTATTCGTATTATGTTATGTTTCACACACTCAGTACATATATCATACTGACCCCCCTTTTTCTCGAGGGGATGCATTTCATGCCTGCAGGTACAAGTACAGGTTTTGGGAGTCTGTCATCTTAGGATCCTGCTCAGCTCAGCTGGAAGAGGCTCCATTATATCGAAGCCTAGTTTTTGGCATGGGCCATTGATGTATAGTATTGTTTTGTTATTCAGGGGTATGGCGGGAGCCTTGTCCCGCCATATGTTGTCATTGATATTATTAGAGGTCTGCAGATATGTATATGTGGGTTGTATATGTTAGTTTGGTTTAGCTGGGTCTATATGATATATTATTCGTGTGGTTATGTTATGACAGCCTTGTTGGCTTGCGTGCCCTTTCATGTTGTGATACAAATGAAAGAGGCTACAGATTTAGAAAATATTATCACCTAATAGTGTTCTATTATATGGTATTATGTTATTTACAGCTCGATTTGACCACAGCTGGTAGATATATATACGGGAGTCTAGGTCGGACCCAGTTATGGCCTACGGAGTTGGGTCATGACATAAAATTCCCATGAGAATTACGCTTCTATAATGCAATATCAGTACCCCTTCTTGAAATGAAACTGTGGCTAGAATTTTAGAAAAAATTAGAGCAGAGGCATAATCTCTGACCATTACTTCATTCCACTGACCATTGATTAGAAATTGATTGACCTTGATGTTATTAGGTCTGAAATTATCAATTTTGTAGTTGGATTGAGGACCAACCCCAAACCAATCATCTTACTAGAGAAAATAACTCCTTGAAATGATCTTCCACTGAATGTGAGTTTCAGCTAAGTGATTATTTATCATTGAATATTTCCATACCAAATATTGGCCAGTATGCCACTTCTTAGCAATAGGGTTGACCCTTTGGTAGTATTTTGCTTTTAAAAATTGACTCCAAAGAGAGTTTTTGGTACTGAGCATCCACCATTGCTTAAACTGGAGAGAAGTATAAACATTAGGAAAATTCCTCATTCTTATACTTCCATCATCATATGGAAAATTGAGGGTATCCCAAGATTCCAATGGTATTTCTTCCTATATTTATCCCATCCTCTAAAGAAATCAACAGTTAATCATTTAATATATTTGAGAGTGGTTTTAGGGACTGAAATAGCAGAAAGAGTATGAAAAGAGAGTGACTACAAAACATACTTAACCAAAGTGACTCTGCCTCCATAGCTAAGTATTATGGATTGCCAACAACTAATTATTTTAGTCACATTTGCCATCATAGATGAGTAGTGAATAACTCTCTGTCTTCCAATATAAAGTGGACACCCAAGAAAAGTGATAGGACTTTCTTTCTGATCAAAACCGGTGACCTTTTTAACAATAGCAATAGTAGCCTGGAAGTTTTAGGAGGGACCATAAAATGAATTTTACTGCTATTTATGAGTTGACAAAGACAAATTCATAGGTAATGAGAATTCATAGGTAAGCAGGAGGGAGTTCCAATGACTTGAACTAAAGATGATCACATCAGCAGCAAAACAAAGGTGATTAATTTTACATCCCCTCCTTTCTATCTAAAAACCATGATAATCCTAATTATGATGTAGTAGTTTCAGCAATCTAGAAAGAACTTGAGTTCCAATAATGAATAGAGTTGGGGATAAGGGATCCCCTTGTTTAAGTCCTTTGATGGAATATAAAAAGACATATCCTGAGCAATTAACTATTATAAAGTACCAGATTTTGCTCATAATTCTCCACACTACATCAATGAACATTTGACCAAACCCCATTCTTCTCAAAACAAACTAGGTATAAAACCAAGAGACTCTATCATAGTCTTTTGTCATATCTAGTTTGAACTACATTTTCACCTTCCTTGGGTTTCTTAATACCATGGGTGATTTTCTAAGCCAATAAAATATTCTCTAAAATATTTCTCCTTTTAACAAAACCATACTGATTATCAGAAATAAAAGATGGTAGAATAGGAGCCAATTTAAGACATAACAATTTGGGAATGATCATATTGGTGAAATTACTAAGGCTAATAGATCTGAAATCTTATGATTTATAAGGATAATCTACTTTTAGGAGTAAGAAAAAATATGCATGAGAGAAATATTTGTGAATGTGATGTCAATAAAATAAGGAATACAAACTTTCTGTAAATCAGTTTTGATAACCTCCCAACAGGATTGAAAAGGCTTGTCAGTCATTCCATTTGGACCAGCTGTAGAGTTGGGATTCATGGAGAACACCACTTATTTTAATTCCTTCATATTGGGAATTGTAAGATCTAATTTTGATCAAGATTAACCAGTTTTAGAATACACTGGAGCATATCTTCATGGATACTTTATTTTTTTTTAGAGAAAATACTTTTAAAATGCTCATAAGCAACATTAGCAATGTCCACATCTCCCTAGATCCAATCCACATTTTTAGTATAAATTTTGTTAATAAAAAGCCTTCTCCTTCTTTCTCTCATGTGTGCTTGAAAATACTTAGAGTTAGCATCACCCTCTTTAAGCCAATGTAACTGGGTTTTTTTATTTGAGAATAGATTCCTCCACCTTCAAATACCTATTCAACATTTACACAATGAAGTTTAGACCTATTCTCTTCAGTGTTGTTGTTAATCACTTATTCCTCAGTATCTCTAAATTTTTATTCATACTCTCTAATAACATTATATATATATCCCCATAGTCTTTCTTAAACTAGTTGCTTAAAGTAGAAGGTAATCTCTTCATTTTTTCATAAAAGACCCACACAGATTCTCCTGTGACTTCTCTAACTCATAGCTCTAATAGTGTTCATGAAGTTCTGGTTATCAACCCAATAATGCAAAAACTTCAAGTACGTTATATTGTTTTCCTGTCTTAGTATCATCTCCATCAAGAGGGCACAATTATCTGATCCCACTGAAGATAAGTGAGTCATAGTAGTTTGAGGCATAGATTCCAACCACTTTTCATTAACAAGAGCACTGTCTGGTCTATTCCAAATTCTAGCATGAGCTGCTCTTTGGTTACAGTAGGTGAATTATTGGCCAGTATTTCCTAAATCCAACAAACCACATGCTTCCAGCACACTAATGAACTCCAAACGTTTATTCATATTGTAAAGAGGGCCCCTTTTTTTTCCTCAATGGAAGATATCACATTAACATCTCTAATAGTGCACTAGAGATTGCTAATATTAGAGAAATGAAGGATTCTATCCCATAGACGTATTTTATCCCACAGAAGTCTCCTTATGTGTTTTCTATAATTAACATAAATGAAGGCAATCAGAAAATTCTCATTGAGCTCAACATGCTTCAGTTCACAAGTGATTTATTAGTCATCAACATCAATAATTTTGCATTCCATATCATTGGTCTAGAAAAATTAAATTTACCATTCTAATTGCAGTGAGCATTATCCATCTTAAGCAAGAGTATATAATTTGTTGAGGTGAGAGTTATCAGCAAAAGGTTCTAGGACAACAATAATAGAAAGATTATGCATTTTCTTGAGGTTTTGCAGTCTCTTGAACAATCATTTGGTGTTGATGCTTCTTGAATTCCAATATATGGCTTTAATCATTAAAAACCCCTACTTTTAGACCTTGTGTTAGGTCTGCTAGAATTAGCAGATGTACTTATAGTAGCTTGAATGTTGTTGTGCCTTTGGGTCTTCCTTCCCCTAGGGGATAATTCTTGCGTATCAGTGACTTCGTGAACTTTCCCTTGAAGATTACTAGGAACAATAGGTCCAAATGCCCTGACCAGTTGCTCACTGACTTCTTCTTCTGCCTCCTCATTTTCATCCATGAATTTATTATTTTGATCAATATTATCCTCGGAGTGGAGAACTTCTTCAGCTCTACATAATGGGAATTTTCTTGATCTTTCTTTTCAATTTTCCCTTTTTCTTGTTCTTGTTTTCAGCTTCATGTTTCTTTCTTTTCCTTTGCTCCTCTTCTTTTTTCTTGATAGTGAAAATATGGACCATGTGTCCTTGATGCTTATAGTGTGAACAGTAATCAGGTACTTCCTCATAATGTATTGCTTTCCATCTTCCCATAGTGATATCTTCTTCATCAAAGCCCATCCAAACAGTGGAGGCCTTTACCTTATGAGATCAATTTGAATCCTTACCTTAGCCAAACTTCCTCTAATTTTTTTGGATAGATACAACATCTAAATAGAGAGTTTTTCCAATAGGTGAAAATAAATTTGTCACAAACTCTTCATTATAGCAATGTTAAGGTTGTTCTAGGAGTGTGACCAAAATAGGGACTATAGGGGTCTTTTGCTTAGGCTTGAAAGTAAGGGTCCAAAGTTTGATTCTAACAAGTTGACCTTCTATACTCATTTTTTCCATAGTCCACATAGTGATATAGTCAACTTCATTATCTACATCAACGTACACATGCCTAAAATTGAAGTGTGTTGTCTTGACCTTCCTGAGAGTTGAGTTTAGAGAATGAAGTTTTTCCTAATCAACTAAACTTTTGGGAATTGTATTACTGAACTTTCCCACCAGTGTAAACCTACACCTATCATCTAGTTTCACTATAAAATCCTTCTTTTTAAGGATTAGAGTAAGTAATCCTTGTTTGGTGTAGATTTTGGGTGAGGACAATCCAATTGGGACCTTAATATTTGCTTGGTTCAATCTATGTCTCGTGGCATAAGTTTGAATAATAGTGTAAGGGAAAGGTTCAGGCACAAGGTCACATTTAGGAATGTTAGAATGGTTAGTTGGGGATTTTTTCTATGATTGTCATTGGAGATAGATTATTTACTAAACTATTTTTTTTTTGAATTGTTGGGAATATATTTACCAAAGTTGTTGGACAATTTTGGGTAGTTATTTTGAGTTGGGATAATAGTCTTTTGGTTTTAGTTTTGGGGATTAGGATTATCCTCTTTAACTATTCCACTACCTGTGGCTTCATGGTGAGGCTTAAGAGTAGGATGAACATGAGTGTTTTCCTGCATGAAAAGAGTTAGTGTTACGACCCAACCCCATGGGCCGCGACTGGGGTCTGACCTGGACCCCCGTGTACCTATCTGTCGACTATAGTCAAATTGGACTATGTATAACGTGATACTATTCACAAAAACCTCAATAGGGTAAAACTTTTTCATGTTCATATAGCATCCTAGATATAGGAACCAAACACATGAACCCAGTGGGTGATAAAATATTCATACACGTGTAGCCTCTTTCATTTGCATCATGTCATGAAAGGGAAAGCTAGTCGATAAGGCTACCACAACATAATAGCTTTTACAACATATCCCATAAGCATAACCAAAATAAACTCCTAAACAACCCACACATATATGTCTACAGACCTCTAAGAATAGGAACGACAACATATGGCGGGACAAGGCCCCCACCGTACCCCTGCATACACAAATATATACATCTTAGGACCAGTACCCAAAAGCTAGGCTCCGAAATAATGGAGCACTTTCAACATAGCTGAGCAGAAATCCTAAGCTGGCAGATCTCCAAAATGAACATCTGTACCTGCGGACATGAAATGCAGCCCCCCAGAGAAAGGAGGTCAGTATGATACATGTACTGAGTATATAAGCATACATAACTGAGATAACAACTGAAACAGGGATGCAGGAAACCAAGTATAGCATTTAATAGGGTACTGTACCTGCATCTCATAAAATAAAGTCATTTATACCCTTATCACGTATCGTATCTGGCCCTCTCGGGGACTCGGTGTTACAAACACATCATCTATCATGATAGTCATATGCATATTATTAGCACTGTGGGACGTATAACCCAATTCATGTATACAGCAAGCACATGCCGAGGAACGACGGCCCAATCCATATGTCACATGATAATGCCGAGGTACAACATCCTAATCCATATATTACATGATGATGCCGAGGTACGACGGCCTGATCCGTATAATGCATAATCTGTCGTGGAATGTACGGCCCAATCCTTACATAGCAAAATATGTCGAGGTATGTCTGGCCCGATCGATATATATATCATAATGCATATACGTGCACGCAAAACTCTGTAACATATCAAAAATCCCTTAGATATCATCATAAAGCATGTTCAAGACCCCTAGGTATAGGAGCTTACACATCCCAACACTATTCAACCTATAAGAGGCTCAAGGGTCGTAGTTCAACTACTTCATGGCCCTTATCATTCAAAAATGGGTACAAGTCATGAGTTACATCCAGAATCTATAAATGGGGCTATATTTAAATCCATGTCCTATAGAACCTTTAGTCTAGTCTTTCTAGAAGCAGGAAAAGATAAACTTTACATGCACCACTTCCTATCACATGGAAGACTTGAAAAGTAATGACTCAACTTGTTACAGGAATTCTAATCAGTAGGAAGTGAACAAGAGTCTTAACTCACCCTTAAAGTTTTAAGAGTGGAATAACTTCAAACTCCATATACACAATACTTACATCTAAGTCATGCCAAAAGAGAGGAAGAATAACTTTACATACACTACTTCTCAGCATATAGAAGACTTGAGGAATGGAAGCTTAACTACTTTAAGAGTCTTAACATTCAACAGTGAACACGAATTATGAATCATGAATCGTGTTCAGAGCTCATGAATAGAGTTACCCCAAGCTTCATACACATATCAATTTTTACTTAGATCTAAGACATGCCCAAAAGAAAGATCAGATAGGCTTTACATACTTATACCAAAACATGCCAAAAGAAGGAATAGCTTTACATACCTTTTACGGATTAATGTTTACCGCGTTTGCCTCATCGTCCTCTAAACCTATTAAACACGAAAGCAATATGAATGTCAACAACCCTAGACTTTTCATCATCTTAAGTTATACATGAGTATTCATAGAACTCGTTTCCTCGCTCGCTTCCTCGACTAGTTCCTTAGTTAGCTAGAAAGTTAACGGAAATCGGGCAGCACCTCCCCTATAACATGCCCTATCCGAATTTCCAATTACATCCCTAAGAAATACAGCCAACCAACAATAACAACCTGCAGCATATATACAATAAATTCACTTCAACATTACATAATACAAACTACAAGCGACTCGCTCAAAGCTACGATATCAAAATAGGGTTTTTAGTTTGTAGTTCGTAAAACCTTTAACTGTACGAAGTGGAGCGTCTTGTGGCTTCAACCAGCAGCTTCCCCACCTATTTTAGAACACTTTTAGTCCCTGCAACAAATCACCACGCACCTACATCCACACACCACAAGAACAACACCTTGCTTCGACTACAATTTAACTATAGCAACTCCAATTTGGTTGGTTTCGAACGTCAAGCATATTTATGGAATTTACCTATTCCCAGCCATTTAAACAACGTATAATACACTTCATAACCACACCATAAACTCCAAATTGAAATGAAAACCCTTACCTTAACCTAAACTCGTCAAACTCGCCAAAATTATCAAAACGTGAATTCTGGACAGCCTACTGTCTTGTATTGTCGCTTAGTTTCGAAGGGGTAATTGAGGGAACAAGGATTTGTGTCCTCAATGAAAGTTATAGAACTATGTCTTATGGTCGCATATTATTTCTAATCACCCCTACAACAATTTTTTACAAAATGATATGCCCAAAATACCAACAGCAGTCCATGTAGAATTTCTAAACCGAAATCTGGGCAGCAGCTCCCCCATGCTTCACCACCCTTTTTCGAGTAGAGAAAAGCAAAAATGGGTTTTAGAGGCTAAATAAACGTTATAGCCCTATGAAATATCTTTTCAAAACATCTTGAATCACTTAAAACGAAGCCTTACACAAGGAGTTATACTCGTTCTACTAACAGCGGTATCAATCAAAAACGGGTCTGTTAAGAGGAAGAAAAACCTCCTCTTTTCCCTAACGATAATTTTTAGGTTGTTAAACACCGTTATATCACCGTAGTATACCTTAAATAATTAATTTATGGAAAAAAAATTGGGGAACTTACCTCTTTTTTCCTCCTAAGCTGTCACCCTTTCCTCTCTTGGATTAGGGTTCTTATTTCATGTTGCTACTGATTTGTTTTTGGCTAAGGAATGAAGTTAATAGTTATCATAAGGCATATATATGTACCTCTTTAGAAGGTTCCACGTGGAAGCCCCCTAGGGGTGACACATGACAGCCTCCTAGGGTGCCACCTCAACCCATACGGCCAATCATATGCTGCCATGTGGTAGTGGGGTCCACCCCAAGCTTCTGCATCACCTACTTGAGCCTAAGTAGGTGCATCACCTGCTTGTCCAAGTAGGTGCATCACCTACTTTCTTCGAGTATACACGTCGTCTCCTTATTTCTCTTTCATAGGTTCGTAATCTCGTCTTACTTCAAGAGCCTATGCATTTCTTGCTATTTAAGCTCGACGTGTACTCAAGTAGCTTAGTATGCAAAATGTCCCAAGTAATAGCTTTCACAAGTACGTAGAGTCCTACGACTCAATGACGACTTCTAAGAAACTTAAAAGCCTTCCCAGACTTGAAAAGCTTATGAAGCATTCCAAGGTACCAAAGTACGGGGTGTAACATCCTCCCCCCTTTAGAACATTCATCCTCGAATGTAAACCAAAACCTTCCTCCGGACCTTATACGGATTATATGGAGAGGTCCTCTATCCCGTTGCCATAACATATACTTTCATCGAGCAATTAATATCAGAGTTCCAAAGGTTAGGATTACCTGTAGATGTAGGAAATAGGTACGGATACTTGTGTTTCATTTCCTCTTTCACTTTCCATGGGGTCACCCATCCCAGCGCTAATCTCACCCAAGCATGCTTAACTTCAGAGTTTTGATGAAATCCGGTGCATTAGTGCGGGTATGATCACGTCCATCCCTTATGGGGTCTCGTTTGAAGTTTAAGCGTTCTCATTTATATACGACAGCGTCAGTTTATTTTCTCTTATGCTTGTACTTCTCTTGTCCACTTCCCCCCTTTTAGGGTGTACCCATGTCACCCTCTATTTTTATCCATCTATTCACACGTGAATGATTCTACTTCAACATATTTAATATGCTACACCATATCTATATTTTCTATTAAATCATCCCCACGTTAGGTTGCCTTTATAGGAAACCCTAGCACAACCATAGGGTGCTTTAATATTTACAATGTATCGTATAAAATCTCATCTAATGGTTGATACTCGAGTAATATCCGTAATGTAGTAGTTGTCCTGCAAATCGACATTCCCTTTCCTTGCAGGATCTCACTAATCATCAAGGTGGAGTCACATATACACAATACTTCTTTATGCCTCCTGAACTTTCATCTTTGTCAGGTGCTTAAGGCTCACTTCTAATCCTGCTTATAACCATATTAACTGCATTGTAGTAGGGGCCTTATCTTATTACTTTTTCATTGCACTATACTTTCAATTCATAACTGTCTATTTCCCTTTTAGTTCGGTACTCATACTTAATTAATCATATCTGTCTTGAACGCCTATATTAGAACTTCTCTATTATTCCTCCAGCTCATATCCATTTTTGGTTGGGCGCAAGCAATTCCATATTACTCTTTATTTCCTTGTACTAGCTATCCTTTTCGTCATCACACAACCTTTATTTGAAGCTTTCCTTACAGAACTTGATAAATCTTCCTTATATATTCTGTAGCTTGCTTTTCCTTTTCACACCTATCTTTACATTCCAATCGACCTCCTAGTTTCTATTGCCATTAACTCAGCAATTAACTTATTTCTCGAGGTCAGCCATACTCGTTTATTCAAATATTATCATTGTTGCAAGCACAACCTTTCAAGACATACTACAGTCCTGTATCTCATTCTCTTCTTATTTCTAGGAATATTTGGGCAGAGTTTCCTCTGTATTTCTTACTATCTCAACATCTGCACGCAGAAAATACCAACAATGCCTCACAGGGAACCCATATATATATTTGTATTGTATCATATTGAAGCCACCCAGGGCACACATATATATTCATATCATCTCATATCGCAGCCACATAGGGCACCCATAATAAACAGTATGGAAAGGGACTTACCTCGTATGTCTTCGATTTCTTTCTAAGCGTAAGAGACTTGCTACGCTCAACACCTGTTGATATGATATTGATAATGAGTGAAAATGGGTTATTCTTTGATTGCGAGGTCACTTAATAGTTAGAACTAGTAACTTGATGATTTCAATAATTGCATCTTAGCAAGTTGGGCCTATATATATGATGAAGGGTTTGTCCAGTAGTTGTAAGGTTTTCATGATGAGTCTTGAGTTTAAAAGTCATGCTTGAATGAGTAAATTTTAGATCATGATTAATATGTCTATGTGAATAAGAGTTTGTGAGCAACCTTGTCTAACTAGAACTATTGAAAAATTGGGTCTATAGAGGATAGGATAGGTTGTTCGATGAGAACAAAATTTCAAAGTGTGGGTGGTGATCTGGGGTATATTTACACATTCAAACACCATATTTTACCCATATTTTATCTTAGTTTTAAGTATTATCTTATGAATATTCCTATGTTTATTGATGATATTATGAGCTAATGAACATGATTAAGTTTATTTCAGGCCAAAAACAACAAGAAAAAACCCATATGATGCATTGAAATGCAAAGCAAAGTAATTTGGGATAAAACAAAGGAACAATAACTCCTCGCACTACGCTCCAAAAAGGACCATGAGATAACCCTTGCGCTACACCTATCCTATAACTAAACTTTAGAGACTCAATAAAAGAATTCTAGACTCGAGATGGTCCCTATTCTATGAGGTTGGCTCCTCTTGATGCCCTCACATAATGACCCATTTGTCTATAAGATTGGGTTTGACCAAATCAATGCAAAGTCCAACTATATGATTTTGTCCCAATTACTACATATATGTCTTTTGACAACATTTTTTAGTGTACGGATATTAGAATAACTACAAGGACTTAGAATTAGAGAGTAGAATTTATTCTTCTTAGTTTCTAAGGTTTACTTTACAGTTTTAGATGCTTACAAAATTTTCTTGTAAGTGATGCTTTAATCAAAGGTTTCTCTTATTCTCTTTTACATCAATATTTTCCAGCAGCTTAAATTATTGTAGTCATATTTTAAACTAATTATGAGTAGCTAAATTCATAACTAGGGTTATCAAACTTAGGTTACGAATGATGATAATGAATGGTTTATAATGAAGTATTTGTTCATATATTGGTGATCATTGTGTATAAATTTCCTTTCATACTTAACATTTTCTTTATAGATGATTGACAACTATTGATAAAGAAACTCAGTCGTATTCTGACCTACTTGACCATAGAGGTAGAATTAGGGAAAAGGCTAATTAACAAGGATTTGATGCTATCAACCACCATCTAATAACTTGACCTCGAGAGAAGATAGTTAACATGAGATATTTTATGGATGAAAAAATTAATTCGACATCCAAGTGCCTAAGAAGGACAGTGTGATAGAGCCCGTTTGGATTGGCTTTAAGTTGGTCAAAACCAACTTAAAGCCCCTTTTCAGCTTTTAGACGTGTTTGCCTAATGCTGACTTTAAGCCATAAAGTTCTTAAAGTCAGTCAGAAATGAAAAGTTAGGATTTCTAACTTTTTTTCCAAAGTGCTTAAAGTCATTTTCTTTGACCATGGAAATTACTTTTATATCCTTTATATTTTAACTAAATTCTCAAACTACCTTTTTTTATTCTTTTAACCCTAAAATTCACATCATAAGCACTTTTATCCAAACACTCAACTGCTTATTTATAAAAATAACTTTCAGCACTTCAAAGTTCTAAAAGCACTTTATACATAAAAGTTACTTTTTTAAGCCTATCCAAACGGGCTCATAGTCTCTTAATTAGGCCGAGAGTCTTCAGGAGACTTGTAGATGTGCCAGTTTGACACAATAAACACACCTAAATGAATGGATAATGAATCATTTATTGCAATTTTGATATCTATGAAATGTAGTCCTAGTTCTTCTTTTTTATTGATAAAAACCAAGTAGTTAAAGTAGATGGTAGATAATAATCACAAAATCCAATTTTCCCATAATAGTTTCTTTCGTAAATCTCAATAGCAAATTATAAGAAAACTCTAGTATGCTCTCTCACCTTGGAGTAACTGGTAAAGTTATTGCCATTTGACTAGGAGGTCACGAGTTCAAGCCTTGGAAACAGCCTCTAAAAAAATGCAAGGTAAGGCTACGTACAATAGATCCTTGTGGTCCGGCTCTTCCCCGGACCCTACGCATAGAGGGAGATTTAGTGCACCGGGATGCCCTTTTTGTAGTATGCTCTCTCTGGTATTTAACCTCAACCTAGTTGGATTACTATATTTTGTATCATCCGCTTTAACCCAATAAAAGGGTGTAGTTTGGGAGACATCAAGCTTTCTACATCTCAAGTCCTTATTGACTCCAACTATGTTTCTAACACTTCATGTTGAGGGTCGTGGGTTTATTGTCTACTTTGATGCTTCTGGTGTTGGTTTGAGTTGTGTGTTTATGCAGTAGGGGAGATTTATTGCATATGCTTCAAGATAGTTGATAATTCACAAGAGGAACTACACACTCATGACTTAGAATTAGCGATGGTAGTCTTCACGTTGACTATTTAAAGGTACTCTATGTATAGGGTTCATTGTAAAGTCTTCATTGATCATCGTGATCTTTAGTACATTTTCATCCAAAAGGAACTTAATTTGGCACAGCTCAGGTGGTTGGAGTTACTATAGGACTATGTCATTTCAATTCTTTATCATCCAGGCAAGGAAATATGGTAGGAGATGCTTGAGCTAGAAGGCAATGAGCATGGGGAGTTTCGAATATCTAGCAGTAAAAGAGTGACTTTAGCTTTAGACATTCAATCGTTAGCCAATAGAATGCTTTGACTTGATATTTTTGAGCACCATATGTTCTTGCTTGTGTAAAGGCAGATTCTCATTGTTGTCATACTTAGGCTATACCCTAGACATGATACAATGGATAGGATCTCAAAAGACCCTAAAGAGCCTCTTAGCATAAGCATGACTTAAGGCAACAAGACAAAACCGAGTAAACTTAGAGAGGAAATAAGTCTCAATATAGCAAACTTAACATAAGGAAGAAATTTGAGTATAACATCAGAAAATGCCTCAAATCATACTAGTCTGACATAGCCTCTACTATCACATGTGTAGCATAAGACAAGTCATAGCTCATGAAATAAACTGAAACTGAATAAAGTTTGAAAATGAGAAGACATAAGGAACACATAAATTGGCCATGCCCTTGAACCATGAGGACTCACCAAGTAGTCCAATATAGGTAGGATTCAATACTAACCACGAGCCAGATAGGTAGTGTCATAACCTATATTATAAGACAATATAGGCAAAAGAAGTATGTGATCAGTACTATGGAATGTACTAAGTATGGAGAATGTACAATGCATGAATAAAATATGATAATACAATGACCAAGCTAAAACAAGACATAATCTTTTAAAACATCGTTAGAAAGATAAAACATGGTCAATGCAATATTGGTAAGAAAATCCTAAACATAACATAACATAAGTAAGAGATACTATTAACCAACATAAACCATCTGATCTATAAGATGGTGTCCGGTATCATCCGTCTCACACCTAAAATATATTTTCCTACTTGCAGACATAAAAGACCATTAACATGAGCTATTTCTGGATCCACTAACTTAAGCTTTAATTGTCCAGTTTGGACATCCTATGGGGGCACGTAGTTGTGGGACCTAGGTAATTTCTACTAGTCCAACTCGGTGCTAGGTAATACTCTCAACGAGAATAATAATAATCATTGAATCTTGGAAGACCAAATTCATTATAACATACTTAAAAATAATAAAAATAGCTCCTTTAACAAGTAATGATTTCATATTATATTCATAACGACACTTATCTAAGAATATAAATCATGATAGGCTTTGTAAGATCCCAGAAGTCGGAGAGTTGGAACCCAAAAGAAATCCTCAAAAATATTGACTGACTTTAGCCTTACAAATCACTCTACGACTTGTAGACAGTCCTACAACTCGTAAGAATGAGCCATGGAGTGACCACTACTAGATGATCATTACCAAACTCAAAGGAACATCTTACGACATATGTTTACAACTCATAATGTTCTCAACGACCCGTAGATGCAACTAGTAGGAAGAGTCCTAAGGCTAAGTTTTAGACGCCCCTCAAATTCAAGTCTACGACTTGACAGGATCGCCCGTAGAAGATGTTATAAATCGTAGGAATGACTCATAACCAAACTTTAGAGACCCTTAGAATTTGCAGGTTTTGGGACCTGCAAGACGAGTCCATATTACGACTCAGAAAAAATCTGACGGGTCATAGAAATGACCAGTTTGCAAACTTCAGAGACTCGAACATCGGGCCTTTTATCAGACCTGCAAGACGAGTCATTTTAACAACTCATCAATTCTTATATTATCCGTAGAAAGGGATCTTCGGTCCAAAATCCTAAGTTTAATTAGGGGTAATTATGTCTTTTCCAAATCTTGGTTCAATAAACCTAGTCACTTTTATGGAAAAGTTCAAGGTGTATATATATTCAATTCTTTAAATTCCCGGTCAATTCAATTCATTCTTCTAAAATTTCTCTAAGTCAAGAAATCCAAGTCTTAATGGGTTTCTTCTTCAAGCTCAATCTAATGTTTCCAGAATTCTTCAAGGTTCTTCATCAATTCTTAGTGAATTCAATCGAGGTATGTGAGGATTTATTTATCGGTTCCTTTCACCCATGAATTCCCAAGTTTTTCTCAAATTTTCTTTCAATTTCAATTGAATTATGAACTCTAGTTTTGATGAAGTGCATTGGACTGATTCAATTCCATTTTTATATGTTATCAATGATCATTATAGGCATGTTTTCATATAAATTGAAATATTTTGAGATGAATTATGAATGCCCATGCATAAAGCTACTTTCAAATTATGATTATGAAAGTTAAATGAGGATTTTATTAGTTGATCATGAGTTCAATGATTTTCAATGAAAGTTTCTATGATTTAAAGTTGAGATTATGATTTTATGATGAAATTTATGAGGATAATCAATGTTAAGATCAAAAATGTTATTATGGTGTGATAAGTACAATTCTTACCGCACTTGGGATGAGTTCAAGGGAGTAGTTCTTGATCCTGTGACTTGAGATGACTTTGAGGGAGTATTTCTTAATCATTTTTTCCCAATGGAGTTGAGGGAGTCCAAAGTACAAGAGTTTATAAATCTTATGCAAGGTGGTATGAGTGTGAGGGAGTATGCCCTCAAGTTTAGTCAATTGTCAAAGTATGCTCTATTCATGGTTGTCGACCCATGAGCTAGCTCGTTTGAGTAAGTTCGTATCAGGTGTATCAGATATGGTCTCAATAGAGTGAAAAATGAGAATGTTGATTCAGGAAATGGACATATCTAGACTGATGACCTATGTGGAGCAAATAGAGAGTGAAAGGCTAAAGGTGAAGAATGGGGAGTCCAAGAGGCCAAGGACTGATGGTGGTGAATTCACTTATGCTAAATCTGAAAGTGGTGGACGTCCTCATTTTTGCCAAAAGTACTCCAGCCAAGGGTCTTCAAATGCCGCTACTCCAAGGTTTGTCAAGGATAGGGTTTTCAACCCTAAGCCTCAAGAAACTACTCCTATTAGCCAAGTTACTTCCGCATGTAAGAACTGTGGTAAGAGCCACAAGGGTGAATGTTTAGACGGTTTGAATGTGTGCTACCGGTATGATAAGATAGGTTATCATGCTAAGGAATTCAAGGTCAAAGATGGTCATCCTTAAGGACAGGTCGCTCAAGGTGCTCAAGTACAACCAAAGCGTGATCAATACAACAATAGGTTTTATGCTCTCCATGGTAGGCAAGAGGTGGAGGAGACTCTCGATTATTTACCTGGTGTTCCTCCTAAAAGGGAAATTGACTTTAACATAGATCTTCTTCCAGGCACTCAACCTATTTCCATTCCTCCTTAGTGAATGGCCCAGGCGGTATTAAAAGAGTTAAATGATCAATTGAAAGACTTATTAGACAAAGGTTTCATTAGATCAAGTATTTCCCCATGGGGTGCTCCTATTTTTTGATAGAAACAAAGATGATTCACTATGTATGTGCATTGACCACCGACAATTGAACAAAGTAACCATTAAGAAAAAATACCCAATTTCGAGGATAGATGATTTGTTTGACCAATTACAATGGGAAAGTTACTTCTCCAAGATAGATCTTCATTCCGATTATCACCAATTAAGTGTGAGAGAGTGTGATATTCCCAAGACAGTATTTTCAACAAGGTATGGCCATTATGAGTTTTTAGTTATGTCATTGGTTTGACCAATGCCTCTGCGGCTTTCATGAACTTGATGACTAGGGTGTTAAAACAATATTTGGACATGTTTGTGATTGTGTTCATTGATGAAATTTTGGTTTACTCTCGAAATGAGAAAGAGCATGCTAATCACTTGAGGATTGTATTGCAAAATCTAAGGGACAAGCAGTTATTTTCCAAGGTCAATAAGTGTGAGTTTTGGTTAAGGGAGGTAGCTTTTCTTGGTCACATTATGTCCGGTGAAGGGATTATGGTTGATCCTATGAAAATTAATGTGGTTAAAAATTTTCCTAGATCATTATCTCCTTTGGATATTAGAAGTTTCTTGGACTTAGCCGAATACTATAGGATATTTATGGAAGGATTTTCATCGATCTCATCACCTTTGAAAAAGTTGACTCAAATGAAGGTGAAGTTTCAATGGTATAAAGCTTGTGAAAAGAGTTTTCAAGAGTTGCAAGATTGTCTCACTACCACTCTTATCCTGACCTTGCCGGAAGGGTCTAATAGTTTCATAGTATATTGTGATGCCTCAAGGGTTGGTCTTTGTTGTGTTATGATGCAATATGGTAAGGTAATTGTCATGACCCGACCTAGTTCCTAGTAGTAACACGATGATCAAAACCCCGAAGGACTCCAACCAAGCCTCTTGTACATATCATAAGCATACATAAGGTAAAATGTAAAAATGGAAACATCATAAGAGAGTCTAAGCCATGTAAAGAAATCTAAATAAAATGTTCTATGACAACATAGACTCAAACATATATCCAACTAGATACCTCGAAATATGAGTATGGGCGGGGGCTAAGACATGTCCCTATTTCACCCTCAATATACAACATAAGCAAAAGTCTTTTGAAAAGAAAGTAGGAAGTAACTTGAAACTAGTCCCCGGTCAATGAGGACACACTGTAATGCTTTCGATTAGAGGATGCCTACTAGTTATGTGAACGATAAGGATCTTCAAACTCAACCCCTACATTAGGAGATAATGTAGGCAAAAAGTATGCATTAGTATGTTGTATTTGTACTAAGTATAAGGGCATGACATGCAAAGTAAATCATGGAAATGCAAGGGTCAAGTAAATCATATGATAAGATGGAATACATAAAGTTATGAAAAAATCATAATGACCAAAGTATTTAAAACATAAGTTCAAGTCATAACGTACTTAAGAAATCATACATATTTGGGATAGGAACCATAACCGACAATAAGACCATGCGAGCTATAACATGAAATCTGATGATACCCACATCGAGAAGGAGGAGGCTACTTTGCTAAGGTAGACTCCTAATCATAAACATGTGCTATTTGTGGATCCACTGGCTAGGCCATCAAGGAAACCTACGGTGTCACGTAGTTTATGGGACATGATGCTACTACTAAGGCTTTTTGTAGGTCCCCCACCTCAAGTACACTCGGTAATAAGTCAAATCCCACGGAATACATACATAACATAAGATCATAATATCATATATCGTAGTCATGTTCATAGTCATAGAGTAGCTCATTTTCATATCATACTTGTAATGTGAGAATTGTCTTTTCATCATTACAATCATTTTTGCATAATTCATATCAATAGGCCTTAGGTCACCACATAGGATCCTAAGTCACCTTACTTCATAACTTGCATGAAATTCATACCTTGAAACATACTTAGAATTCATGATCATCATGGGAACACATAGTCATAATTCATAATTTGAAAATTCATGACCATAGCTTGAACTTGAAATTAGGACAGACATGAATGCATGACCAATTAAATTAAAAATCATGAAATTAGCTTGAAGATATGCATGATCATAAACTTTATATCAGCCCATACATAATTCCTATAGATAATATCATTTGGAAGTATAGTTGAAAATACTCATATTTTACATCATGAACCCTAGAAATCAAAAAAAAAGAGTTTATGGAAAAACTCTTCAATTTAATTCAATAGCCAACAATTTATATCAAAATAGACTAATGATCATATGTTAAATCAACATTTATGCAATTGGAATAGAGATCACAAAACCCATAAAATATCATACTTTAATTTGATAGAAAACTTGAGAAATTTATTGGGCTTCATGGAAGAAAGGATCCATGAATCAATACACACATACCTTGAGTGAGAACACAAATTAATTGGGAAGAATTTGAGAGTTTTGACGGAGAAATTGAGTGAATTTGCTTGAAGTCTTCAATGGTAACCCTTGAGATCTTTTTTGTAGAGAGAAATATTTGATAGATGAATTGTAGAAAAATGAATTAAATTAGAGGTTTAGGTAGATTTATAGAGTTGAATTAGGTTCTAAAAACATCTAGGTTTATTAACTAATAATTTTAGAAAAGTCTAAAAAGCCCTTAAAAAACTTAATTTCGTCCAGGAAACCTTCCCAGGTCCGCGACGCGGACCTGTCGTGGTCTAATTTGGCCTATAAGCTCACCCAGGTCCGCGACGCGGTCCTGTTGCAGACTACTCTGTCTTATGCGGCTTTCCAGGTCTGCGACGCGGTCCTATCGTGGACCACACTATTTTGTGGTTTCTTCAAAAATCTTTCTTCCATTTTACAGGTCCTAAAAATCCACCTAGACCATTCTCCCGTAGGTTTTGACCCCCTGATCAATATTCCGAACTTGGATTTTCCAAAAAGATTAAGGATAATACGTTACATGAGCGGCCTATTTCTAAGGTATTCTTAAGGTATATATTAATATATATATATATATATATATATATATATATAATTTAATTTTTTTAATTTTTTTTATTTTGAGGAATATTACAATATCTCCCCCTTGGAAACATTCGTCCTTGAATGAGATTCAACTAATATAAGAAAGACATGGAAAAAGGATTTAGAAAACCGATATGGACATGAGGACACTTTGAAAAAATGCATATAACGTGTAAACTTCATACTTAAAATAAAACATAGTCCTTGAGAGAAATCATTTTCATGAATCATGCATGCATATGAATGACATATGGAACTGAAGCGTAGAAGTTTAATTGATTTGATCATGAGCAACTTAGTACCTTTAGGGTTGAGTGAAAGGAAAGAGATAAGGATATTGCTTCATCATGTCCAATTCTGCTTCCCACGTTGCACTCTCTACTTGTTGATTCCTCCATAATTCTTTGACAGATGCAACGTCTTTATTTCTTAGCCTCTTCACTTGCCGGTCTAAAATCTCAATTGGGACCTCCTCATAAGTCAAATTCTCTTCAATACTCATGTTTTCCCTTGGTACAATCAAATTTGGACCACCCACAAACTTCCTCAATATTGACACATGAAATACCGGATGAACCATAGCCAACACAAGTGGTAAGTCTAACTCATATGCTACCTTGCCAATGCGTTTCAATATCCTATATGATCCTATATATCTAGGGCTCAACTTTCCTTTCTTACCAAACTATATTACACCTTTCATAGGTGAAATTGTCACCATATCGTCCACATCAAATTTAAGTTCTCTCTTCCTAGTGTCCGAATAGGACTTTTGACGACTTTGAGCCATTTTCAATCTTTGTCTTATGAGCCTTACTTTCTCCATTGCATAAATTACCAAATTTGGACCAATTAGTGCCATATCACCAACTTCAAACCACCACACCGGAGACATATATCTTTTCCCATACAAGGATTCAAAAGGAGCCATGTGGATGCTAGAGTGATAACTATTATTGTAAGCAAACTCAATCAATGGTAAATGATCATCCCAACTTCCTCTAAGGTCAATAACACATGCCCTTAACATATCCTACAAGGTTTGAATTGTTCTCTCGACTTTCCCGTCGGTTTGAGAATGAAAAGCGGTACTTAACTTGACTTTAATGCCATGACCTTTTTGGAAGGACTTGCAAAACTGTAAACTAAATTGATTACCTCTATCTAATATAATCGATAATGGAACACCATGAAGTTTCACAAGTTCATGAATGTACAACTTAGCATAGTCTTCGGCACCATAAGAAGTTTTGACCAGTAGAAAATATGCCAATTTGGTCATTTGGTCCACAATGACCCAAATAGAATTATGTTGTCTTCCAGTACGAGGCAAACCCGTGATAAAGTCCATGTTCACATCTACCCACTTTCATATAGGAATTTTGATTTCTTGAGCTAAACATCCCGGCCTTTGATGTTCAACTTTCACTTGTTGGCAATTAGGAAACTCAGCCACAAACTCCGTTATGTCCTTCTTCATGTCATTCTACCAATACACTTTCATTAAGTCACGATACGTCTTGGTGGATCCCGGATGAATTGAATACCGAGAAATATGGTCCTCATTCAATATCAACTCTCTTATTCCATCAACATTTGGCACACACAACCGACCTTGGTAATATAATACCCCATCTTATCTTAGGGAGAAAGCCTCAACGGACGTTTCGGCAACCGATTTCTTCAATTCGACCAAAATTGGATTATGGTCTTGTTTGGCCTTGACGTCTGCCGCAAGAGATGATTCTGAACCATTATGTATAAGAACGCCTGCATCATTGGAATCAACCAAACGCACACCTAAATATGCCAATCTATGGACTTCTTTGACCAATTCCCTTTTACCTTCTTCAACATGTGCAACACTACCCATAGACAATCGACTAAGAGCATCGGCTACAACATTTGCCTTACCTAGATGGTAGAATACGCTCATGTCATAGTCTTTTAGGAGTTCAAGCCACCTTCTTTGCCTAAGATTTAAGTCTTTTTGACTTAAAACATATTGAAATCTTCTTTTGTCGGTAACCACATCAACATGCACCCCATAAAGATAGTGGGTCCAAATTTTGAATGCAAACACAATCGCCGCAAGTTCAAGATCGTGGGTTGGGTAGTTTCTTTCATGTACTTTAAGTTGCCTAGAGGTATTGGCTATAACCTTCCCATGTTGCATCATGAAAATATCCAAGCCAACACGTGAAGCATCATAATAAACAACAAACTCATCTGAACCTTAGGGCAATATTAAAATAAGAACCGACGTAAGACGATCTTTCAATATTTGGAAGCTTTTCTCACATTCTTCCGACCATGGAAATTTTTCCTTCTTTTGTGTCAACTTAGTTAAAGGCGAAGCAATAGATAAGAACCCTTCAACAAACCTTATGTAGTATCCGGCTAAGCCCAAAAATCTCCTAATATCTGAAGGAGATAATGATCAAGGCCAATTTTTAACTGCCTCCATTTTCTTTGGATCTACATTAATCCCATCACAGGACACAACATGGCCAAAAATGCAACTTCTCTTAGCCAAAATTCGCATTTACTAAATTTAGCGAATAGTTCCTTTTCCCTCAACATTGGCAACACAATCCTCAAGTGACCCCTATGATCTTTCTTATTTCGAGAGTAAATCAAGATATCATCAATAAACACCACTACAAACATATCCAACTATGGCTTGAAAATGCGATTCATCAAATTCATGAATATAGCGAGAGCATTTGTCAACCCAAATGAAATTATTACAAATTCAAAATTACCATACTTTGTCTGAAAGGCCATCTTGGGAATATCACACTCCCTTGCCCTCAATTGATGATAACTAGAATGGATGTCAATCATGGAAAAATAGCTTGCTCCTTGTAATTGATCAAACAAGTCATCTATTCTTGGGATTGGATATTTGTTCTTTATGGTGAACTTTTCAATTATCGGTAGTCTACACACATTCGGAGTGACCCATCTTTCTTCCTAACAAATAACAAGGGAGCACCCCATGGTGAAATACTTGGTCTTATAAAACTCGTACCTAACAAATCCTTCAATTGTTCTTTCAATTCCTTAAGTTCCACCGGAGCCATACAGTATAGAGGAATAGAGATAGGTTGGGTATCAGAAAGGAGATCTATGCCAAAGTCAATCTCCCTTTTGGGAGGAACACCGGGAAAATCATCGGGAAACACGTTGGAGAACTCATTAACTATAGGGACCGACTCAAGAGTAGGAGTTTTGGAATCAATGTCCCTAACTCACACAATATGATAAATGCACCCTTTGGAAAATATTTTCTGGGCCTTAATACATGAGATGAATTGACCCTTAACCACCGAATCATTATCCTTCTATTCAAGTATAGGCTCAATAGGGGAGTGAAACTTAACCACACGAGTTCTACAACATATAAAGGCATAAGCAGCATGTAACCAATCCATACCAAGAATAATGTCAAAATCAGTCATATCAAGTTCAACAAGGTCACATGGAATAACTTTGTGCAAGATCCATACTAGACAATTTCTACAAGCTCTCTTGGCTAATACCAAACCACCAATGGGAGTATAAATTGAGAAAGGTTCTATTAACATTTTGGGGCACACATCAAACCTCATAGCAATGTAAGGAGTAATAAAAGACAAGTTGTCACCCACATCAAGCAATGTATATGCATCAAAGTTAAAGACTCATAACATACCCATGACCACATCAAGAGCCTCATCGACCTCTTGCCTAGCATAAAGGGAATAGAAGTGGTTGTTGCATTGGCCACCCTTAGGTTGAGCCTGGGCAGCTTGTTGGAGTTGGCCTCCCATTGGACGACCATCTCCACCCTTGTAGGCTACAAGAGGGCACTCGTATCACTTATGGCCCATCTTTCCACATCCATAGCAAGAACCCATTTCGATTAAGCACTTTCCTTTGTGATTCCTTCCACACTTTGCACATTTTGGAAGAGAAGGGTTACTAGAATTTACACCTTCTTCACCTTGAGCTTTAGGGTATGGAACCCTATTCTTAGAAAAATTCTTCCCTGAGCTTTAGCCTTGATGAGAGCGTCCACTTCTACCAATGGTCCTAGCATTAGAGAACCCACCTTCATACTGGCCCTCTTTGAATCCCTCATCCTCATTCCTTTGAGCTTTTTCCCTTCAATTTGTTCGGAAAAAGTAATGAGCCAAGATATGTCCATCTCCTTAACAAGCATAGCAGTGCGACATTCCATAGAAACCAAGTTGGACACCCTCGATATGAATTTACTAATTCAGGCATGTGGATCGGTAACCATTGAAGGAGCATACTTGGATAGCTTAGTAAACTTGAGGTCATAGTCCCTCATCCCCATGTTAACTTGTCAAAGATTTATAAAATCCATCACTTTAGCCTCCCTTAACTCAAGAGGGAAAAAGTAATCAAGGAAAGCAAGTTTGGAAGCTTCCCATTCGACAGGACCTTCATCCTCCCTCTCAAACTTCCATTAAGTATACCATAGTTGAGCAACACCTTTAAGTTGCTAAGCCGCCAACTCCATTTTTTCTTCCAAAGTCACACTCATAATACTCACTATTTTGTAGACCTTATCAATGAACTCTTGAGGATCCTCATCGACCTTTGAGCCATGGAATTCCGGAGGATTTATTTGTGCAAAGTCCCTAACTCTTGAGGCTGGAGTAGGAATGTTAGGAGGAGCCACGAAATCTTAGTTGGTCACTTCTCTAGCTAGCATAGTGAAAGCGGTTTAGAACTCCGCATTAGTCACTTGGTCCGATAGAGGACCATTTTCTTGAGGAGCCGGGGGAGCTTGGGCTTTATTAACATTTTCTCCCCTTAGAAATGGTGGTCTTCTTGGATCCATTTTTCTAAAAATCGCAAAGAAATATTATTAGGGTGAAGAAGTCTTAACGTAAACTCTATAGCATGACATGGATCATGAAAGAAGTGATAATTCCTAAAATGCCTCATAGCCTCCTACTCATAAGTATGGCACACTTCACACCCATGAATAAGACTTTACTTGATGCGGCATGTTGGACACCCTAGGACACTTAGAAAACCTTATGCTCTGATACCAAGTTTGTCAGGACTCGATCTAGGGCCTACTCATAACACAATGATCAAAACTCCGAAGGGATCCAACCAAGCCTCTTGTACATATCATAAGCATACATAAGGTAAAATATAAAAGCAGAAACATCAGAAGAGAGTCTAAGCCATGTATAAAAATCTAAAAAAATATTTTATGACAACATAGACTCAAAAAAATGTCCAACTAGATGCCTCAAAACATGAGTATGTGCAGGGGCTAAGATATGTCCCTATCTCACCCTTAATATACAACATAAGCAAAAGTATTTTGAAAAGACAGTAGTAATTAACTTGAAACTAGTCCCCGTTCAATGAGGACTCACCACAATGCCTTCGATTATAGGATGCCTACTAGTTATGTGAACGATAAGGATCTTCAAACTCAACCCCTACATTAGGAGATAATGTAGGCAAAAAGTATGCATTAGTATGTTGTATTTGTACTAAGTATAAGGGCATGACATGCAAAGTAAATCATGGAAATGCAAGGGTCAAGTAAATCATATGATAAGATGGAATACATAAAGTTATGAAAAAATCATAATGACCAAAGTATTTAAAACATAAGTTCAAGTCATAACGTACTTAAGAAATCATACATATGTGGGATAGGAACCATAACCGACAATAAGACCATGCGAGCTATAACATGAAATCCTATGATACCTACATCGAGAAGGAGGAGGCTACTTTGCTAAGGTAGACTCCTAATCATAAACATGTGCTATTTGTGGATCCACTGGCTAGGCCATCAAGGAAACCTACGGTGTCACGTAGTTTATGGGATATGATGCTACTACTAAGGCTTTTTGTAGGTCCCCCACCTCAAGTACACTCGGTAATAAGTCAAATCCCACGGAATACATACATAACATAAGATCATAATATCATATATCGTAGTCATGTTCATAGTCATAGAGTAGCTCATTTTCATATCATACTTGTAATGTGAGAATTGTCTTTTCATCATTACAATCATTTTTGCATAATTCATATCAATAGGCCTTAGGTCACCACATAGGATCCTAAGTCGCCTTACTTCATAACTTGCATGAAATTCATACCTTGAAACATACTTAGAATTCATGATCATCATGGGAACACATAGTCATAATTCATAATTTGAAAATTCATGACCATAGCTTGAACTTGAAATTAGGACAGACATGAATGCATGACCAATTAAATTAAAAATCATGAAATTAGCTTGAAGATATGCATGATCATAAACTTTATATCAGCCCATACATAATTCCTATAGATAATATCATTTGGAAGTATAGTTGAAAATACTCATATTTTACATCATGAACCCTAGAAATCAAAAAAAGAGAGTTCATGAAAAAACTCTTCAATTTAATTCAATAGCCAACAATTTATATCAAAATAGACTAATGATCATACTTTAAATCAACATTCATGCAATTGTACAGGTTAGGATTAGAATAGAACCTTTCTTCTTTGTCTTTCTCCTTTTTGGCCTTGTAGGTATAAATACACAGGCACCATATCATCCAACTAGTGGAGGGCCAGTCAGGTGTATACTGGAAATTTACCACAGCTGTTCCAAGGTTGGACTTGCCTTAGAGACTCAGCAGTCATACAATACCTGCACAAACAAGCAATTCAACAACAACAACAAAGGTCAAGCACTCAGAATTCCTGCACATGCCACAACTGCAACAACAAACAAAAGCACCATGCAACATCAAAAGTAATCCATATTGCACAGGATCACAGCAAATATAGTAGAGGCAAAGCCCAAGAAGTCTCAGCTCAAACGGATAATTGGAGACGTTAGTCGAGCGACCTTGAAAAAGTCAACCGACTTAAGTCCCCAAATGGAGGACTTCACAACTTGGAGCTTCCAACTTGTCCAAATGACCTCCAAACTTTGCAGGGATACAGAAAATACTATATTTGCACAACCAAAGAAGTTTCATCTCCAATGGATAATCGGAGACGTTAGTCGAGCGACCTTGAAAATATTAGTCGACTTAAGCCTCCCAATGGTGCACTTCACAATTTGGAGCTTTTATCTTGTCCAAAAGACCTCCAAATGTTGCAGGAACACAACAAATATAGTAATTGCAAAGACTAAGAATTTTCACCTCAATCGGATAATTGGAGACGTTAGTCGAGCGACTTTGAAACAATTAACCGATTTAAAGCTAACTAGCTCCAAAGAACTGTTTGAGGTCTTTTCTTTTCTTTGTTTTGTCTTTGTTTTTGTATGTAGGTGCAGATACCCTAAGGAGCTGATCATGAGTAATGATCTCCTACTGAAGATAGCTTGCAACAACATACAACTGAACAATTCCACTAGCTGGCTACAGGTTTGCAGCAGCCTATACTTCCCCCACATTTGTGTGGGTCTTTGGCTACTTATTTGTACAGGTCCACAGATATCCAAAAAAAGGGAGACAAATGCTAGACATGCAAGAGACTCACCAGCCCCCAACAATAATTCCAACATGCCAGATTCCACCCTTTATTACTTGCATCAGCCCAATTATATCCAAGATACTTGGAATTCCTTGTGTGGTTATTTCTTGGTGTGCAGGCACATAATACATCAGAAATGGAACATTCCAAACTGCAAGGCACCATCTCTTAAACACCAGAGCTACATCCCCTACAGCAATATACAACAGAACATGGTGATAACCAAGAACCTACAGCAGACTATGAACAAAATACAGCAGGGTCAGATGTGCAGGGTGTTTTGCAACCTGAGGACCTACACCAAGGCATCCAAACTTTGTAGGAGTGCAGTATATATTATTTTGACAAGGTCCAAGAAGTTTCAACACAAACGGACAATTGGAGACGTTAGGCGAGCGACCTTGAAAAAGTCAGCTGCCTTAGGCCTAAAGAGGGTGCCTTTTTTCCAACTTGTGCAAAAAGCTTCCAAATCTTGCAGAACTAAAGAAAGGGTTGTTTATGTATACCCCAAGAAGTTTCAACTCAATCGGATAATTAGAGACGTTAGTCGAGCGACGTTGAAACCCAAAGCTCTCTTGGAGGTCCTTTCCTATTTGCTAACTGGTGCAAGTTCCTTTTGCCTTTGGTGGTTTGTTGTATTGTATCAGGTTGCTGGATTGACTCATCAACATGCACTAACAACAACTACAGAAAAGACAACACAGATATAACCATCAAATCAAATAGAAAGCCCCCTGCACAAGGCCCCTGTCTGGTTGGATATTTGTCTTTCTGTGATGTTTTTTTGTGCAGGTACAACAACTGCTGGGGAACCTGGGCAAATGAAATGCATCAACATAGAGACTACAGTATTCCAAGAGAGGACCTCACCAACACACCAGCCCTACACCCATACATATTCCATTTCTGCAACACCTGCAGCAGCCCCATTGCATCCCAAAATTCTTGAATCTCCTTGCTTTCTTAATTGTTATGTGCAGGCACATAAGATACCTTCAAAAGAGCTGCTCATCTCTCCATTGGAGGCAACAAGAAGTAGCCTACAGGTTTGTAACAACCCCCACTACTATCACACTTGTTTGGTTCTTTGTTTGCTTGTCTATGCAGGTAAACAAAGTCACAGACAAAGGGACATAACAGCCACTACTGCAAGGGCCTTTCCTAATCCCACCAACTATCCATGCATACCTGTTGTATTCATCCAACACCTGCAGCAGCCCCCTTTCATCCAAGTCCTTTGGGACTCCTTGACTGCTCTCATTGATGAGGAGACAAGAAGATGGAGCTCCAACAAACACAACTCTCTGTTTGTTTACTTGCTGCTATGCAGGCATATTGAACAGCAACAATGGCCCCTTCCAAAGTCCAAGGCACCTTCAGTCAAACATCTAAGCCAAGGCTGCATTAGAATTCTTGCTTGGCTTATTTGTGGATATGCAGGTACCCCCCGGATCAGTAGACAACATTGGAACCATCCAACCAGTTGTTCAAGTCAGGGCTGCACCACATACAAAATGCATATTACACCTATTCTGTCCCTCAGCTTCCTTAACTACAATCCCAAGCAAGCTGGCTGCTATGGCTACATTTACTTCCTATCATTTCATCCCCCTTAGCTACGATTGTTGTTGCTGCAACTTTCCTTGGACCTACTTGGTACGACATGTCTAAAAAGAGCAAAGATGAAAAGAATTTCCCCAACCCATGCGAGATAGAAGGTTCGTATACTTGTTCTTTCTCAATGTAGCTATGCCTGAGTCGTAGCATAATTAAATAGGACTAGTGTAGGCTACTTTTTTGTATTCTCATGGAAGGGGAGAGTCTCCCTCATTTATGCTTTCTTAGTTGATTTGTACCGAGAGGAGTCCTCTCACAGGTTTAATGCTTTCTAGTTATAGTTAGTCTCTTTTTTGTATTGGGGATGAGTTATCCAACCTTAATAGGTTAGCAGACTTATGAACCACCATAGGATCGGAGGTAAGGTTTATGTCCCCCTCCTTGTATTTTATTTTGATTATTTATGTTAAGTCTTGGGGGTGTTGCTCAACCCCTGACTGTGCACGAGAGGTGGGAGCCTCGTGTAGGGTCTGTTCCCATAAAAAAAAAACATTCATGCAATTGGAATAGAGATCACAAAACCCATAAAATATCATACTTTAATGTGATAGAAAACTTAAGAAATTGATTGGGCTTCATGGAAGAAAGGATCCATGAATCAATACCCACATACCTTGAGTGAGAACACAAATTAATTGGGAAGAACTTGAGTATTTTGATGGAGAAATTGAGTGAATTTGCTTGAAGTTTTCAATGGAAACCCTTGAGATCCTCTTTGTAGAGAGAGAAATATTTGATAGATTAATTATAGAAGAATGAATTAAATTAGAGGTTTAGGTAGATTTATAGAGTTGAATTAGGTCCTAAAAACGTCTAGGTTCATTCACTAATAATTTGAAAAAAGTCAAAAATGCCCTTAAAAACCCTTAATTTCGGCAAGGAAACCTTCTCGGGTCCGCAAAGCATACCTGCCGTGGTCTACTTTTGCCGATAAACTATTTTAGGTCCGCGACGCAGTCCTATCATGGACTACTCTATCTTGTAAGGCTTTCTAGGTCCGCAACGCGGTCCTATCGCAGACCACACTGTTTTGTGGTTTCTTCAAAAACCTTTCTTCCATTCTACGGGTCTTAAAAATCTACCGCGACCATTTTTCTGCAGGTTTTGACCCCCTGATCAATATTCCAAACTCAGATTTTCAAAACGATTAAGGATAATATGTGGCCTATTTCCAAGACATTCTTAAGATATATATATATATATATATATATATATATTATTTTATTTTTTTAACTGGGAGGGATGTTACAGTAATAGCCTATGCTTCTAGGCAACTTAAGGTGCATAAACGAAATTATCCAACCATGATTTGAAACTAACAACGGTTGTGTTTGCCTTGAAGATTTGAACCTTCGACAAAGAAGATGGATTGAATTGTTGAAGGACTATGACATGAGTGTATTATACCATTTGGGCAAAGCTAATGTGCTTGACAATGCACTAAGTAGATTGTCCATGTGTAGTGTTGTAGGTGTTGAGAAAGATAAGAAATAATTTATCAAAGATGTTCATAGATTGCCACATTTAGGGGTACATTTGGTAGATTATAATGATGGATGTGTTCTTGTGCATAATGGTTCAGAATCATCTCTTGTAGCAAATATTAAGGCTTAGCAAGATCATGATCCAGTGTTAGTTGAGTTTAAGAAGTCAGTTGCTAAACAAGACATTGAGGCTTTCTCCCAAGGGGGAATGGGGTGCTACGTTACCAAGGTCAGTTGTGTGTACCTAAAGCTGATGGGTTGAGCGAGTTGATATTAAATGAGGCACATAGTTCCCAATATTTGATTCATCCATATTCCACCAATATGTATCGTGATTTGAGAAAAGTGTATTAGTGGAATGACATAAAGAAGGATATAGCAGAATTTATAGCAAAGTGTCCAAATTACCAACAAGTTAAAGTTGAGTATCAAACACTAGGAGAGTTAGCCCAAGATATTGAAATTCCTACTTGAAAGTAGGAAGATGTGAACATGGACTTTATAATGGGTTTGCCTCATACTAAAAAGAAACATGATTCCATTTAGGTTGTTGTAGATCGGATGACTAAGTTAGCTCATTTCTACTGGTTAGGACTTCCTATGGTGCCAAAGATTATGTTAAGTTATATGTTCGTGAGTTGGTAAGACTTCATGGTATGCTCTTTTCCATCATATCGGATCGAGGTACATAATTCACTTCACACTTTTGGAATTCATTTCAAAAGGATGATGGTACAAATGTCAAGTTAAGTACCACTTTCCATCCTCAAACCGATGGTCAAGCTGAAAGAATGATCCAAACTTCAGAGGATATGTTAAGGGCATGTCTTACTGATTTTAAAGGAAGTCGGGACGAATATTTTCACTTGATCAAATTTGCCTATAATAATAGTTATCACTCTAGCATCCAAATAGCTCCTTTTAAATATTATATTGGAGAAGATGTAGATCCCCAGTGGGATGGTTTAAAGTAGGTGATATGGCCTTGATTGGTACATATTTGGTGATTGTGCTATAGAGAAGGTAAGACTCATAAGGGAGAGCTTAACGATGGCCCAAAGTCGTCAAAATTCCTATTCCAATGTTAAGAAAAGAGACCTTGAATTTGAAGTGGATGATTGAGTCTATTTGAAGGTTTCACCCATGAAGGGTGTAATGTACTTTGGTAAGAAAGGAAAACTAATTCCTAGATACGTTGGACCTTATAGGATATTGAGACGTGTTGGCAAGATGGCTAATGATTTAGACTTTCCACTTGAGTTAGCTATGGTTCACCTAGTGTTTCATGTGTCTATGTTGAGAAAGTTCGTGGGTGATCCAAATTCCATTATCCCTTGAAGGATATAAGTGTTGAAGAGAATTTGACTTACAAAGAATCTCCAGTCGAAATATTATACCGGCAAGTTAAGGAGTTAAGAAACAAAGAGGTTGTATCCTTAAAGTGTTATGGAGGAATTAAAAAATAGAAAGTGTTATGTGGGAAGCGTAGGTGGTTATGATGAATCTATACTCATACCTCTTTCCCTCTATTCAAGCCTAAAATAGTAAGTTGTCTTATCCAAGGTTAATTGAACTCTTACGTATTCAACTCCTTAGATGTCATTCATATGCATTCATATTCATGAAAGTTGATTTTAAAGTTATGATTTTATTTTAAGTTGATGTTTTCATGTTCCATGCATTTTAAGGTGTTATCATGTTCATATTGGGTTGCTAGTCCACTTTTCTTGTCTTCTCTAAGATATGTTATTCTCATTCGAGGATAAATGTTCCCAACAGAAATCCTCAAAAATTTTGATTGGCTTCAGCTTTATGAGTCACTCTACGACCCGTAGATAGTACCATCACTCATAGGAGTGACCCTGAGCAGTTGATCATGACCAAACTCAAAGAAAGGTCTTACGACTCATGTTTATGACTTTTAATGTTCTCGATGACCCATAGACGCAACTCGTAGGAAGAGTCCTAAGGCTAAGCTTTAGAATCCCCTCAAGGTCAAGTCTAAGACTTGACAGGACGGTCACCCATGAATTCCCAAAGTTTTCTCAAAGTTTCTTTCAATTTCAATTTAATTATGAACCCTAGTTTTGATGAATAACATTAGGCTGATTCAATTCCATTTTTAGATATTATCAATGATCATTATATGCATATTTTCATATCAATTGCATGATTTTGAGATAAATTATGAATCCCATGCATAAAGCTACTTTCAAATTATGATTTTGAAAGTTAAAGATTATTTTATAAATTGATCATGAGTTTAATAATTTTCAATAAAAGTTTCTATGATTTAAAGTTGAAATTATGATTTTATGATGAAAGTTATGAGAATGATCAAAGTTAAGATCAAGGATGTTATTATGGTATGATAAGTACAATTCTCACACAATCCTGATTAAAAATGGTGATAAGTACAAATCTCACCGAAGTTATGGATTCTTATGAATCACTAAGTTAATGAGTTATTCCTAGTATATTTTATAGATGAATTGATAGGTAGTTACTATCTTTCTCTATTATGCTATGATCATGTTTTATGAGTTTCCATTAGGATATTGACTAAGCACCAAGAGGACTTCTAGGTAGGGTTCGGTATGATAACGCAGTTAGTTTCCCAAGAGAATCCTATTAGCAACCTAAAGTCTCAAACTACATTGCCCACGTAGGATTTCCTTCATGGCCTAGATAGTATATCCATATATAGCACAGTTGAGTTAAATTAAGATGAGTACCATGATGGAGTATACCCAGGCAAGGTAGCCTCCCTACTTCTCGATAAAGGTTCCACCAAATTCCATGTAATAGCTCGTATGATCTTTGATGTCTGTTAAAGGCCCTATCCCTCCCAAGTTAAATGTCAAATTATGTGTTTATGATGAAGTTTTATGATATGCATTGACCATGAATTTCATATGTTTTCAAATGCTTTTAAGCTTTATCTATGTTCATTATGATTGGTCATGCATCTTATGGCATATTTTTCATGTTCCATCACTTGTTCATGCATACCTCACATACTTAGTATATTTAAACGTACTAACATATATTTTTCCTACATTATCTCATAATGTAGGGACAGACGACGTTCTCGATTATCTTATTCATGGCTAGAGTTGCCCTAGATTCTCAAGTAGTTGGTGAGTCCTCATTCTATCGAGGATATAAATTTTATTATTTTTGTTACATGAATTTCTTCTATTGTTAAGGTGAGCTAGGAGCTTGTCCTAAGTTCCCATCAAAGACTAGACTATAGGCATGTTTAGACGGCGTATAATATAGTCCGGTTTAGACATCTATTGAATTGATTTCCCTTAGTCCCATTTCCTTGTGATGATTACTTCCACCTATCTTTATCATATTCTTTACCTTATGTATGTGATGTATGCTAAGATGTCTTATGGTTGGGGTCACTCACATTCTGATTATCGTGTCGCGGCTAGGCCCTAGTTCAGGTTGTGATAGGCTTGTTGATAGAAAATCATAGAAATCATTCATAATAAGAATTCCTCACCTTTTGAAGCAACCTTTTTTTGGTAAATAAAAGAAATTTATTCCCAAAACTAATAGTTACAGAACGAGATAGTGTTGACTAACTGTCTCTTATGTAAATGTACTAACTAGAATAGGACTCACTCTAACATGCTTAAGGAGTCACTATAGATAACAAGAATTCAAAAACATAATACAAACAGAGTTAGAAAAACAAGTTAAGAACCATCATAGAAGCAAGTTAACTACAATAAGTAGAACACAAGCATAACTTCATGGCATGGTTGCTAACTGTTGAAGTTGTGCATATCATTTCTTCTAATTTTTTCCTCTAACATTAATAGGAAAATTTATATCCTTGCAAATTCTGTCAACTTGATATATAACTTTTTGGAATATAATCATATTTGTTTCTCTCCAAATGATAGTGATCACCATGGCAAAGACACAACATATGATGACACCTTTTCCTGCTCTCTTTTTTGCCCAGCCAATGATCCAATCTACCTCCTATTGCCAATTACCTATAGGTCTCATAAATCCCATCTACTGAAGTATCCTACACCACAAAGACCTTGTGATAAGGCAATCAAACAATAGATGATCTTGTGTTTCCATAGCAGTGTTGCGAAACACACATGCTGAGTCCACTTGAACTCTATACTTGACAAGTCTATCAACACTATCTAGCCTCTTCATCAAAGCCAACCACGATATGAATTTATTTCTAGGATAGATATTGGCCTGATGAGTGATGCACTTCCATGGTACTTTTGGTACTTATGGCAATAGAACTATATCTAGTTTTTGATGGAAAATTTAGCCCCTATTTTCAACATATCTAACCTTGCATAGAGATTACCCTGAAGTCCTGGTGCCTGCATGACAATTTTCCTAGAGTGTATTATCTTTCTAATCACTTAGGAAGCATTCCTAGGGATGTTGCATGTTTCTACAATTTTCCTTTTGATATAGTAAATATTCCCCCATTTGATCTAAAGGCTTTTCTCCTTTGTAGCTACGGCTCATAATTGTTTTGGTACTACAGACATGTTCCAATTACATAAATTGAAGACATTTTACCCCCTACTAAATTGGGCATACATACTCTTTTGCAAGAGTCCAATGCACTCTTGGATAGACATATATAGCATGTACATAGAAACATCATGCAGTGACTATTGATCAGTTTAATAATCTTTTTTGGGAGGCTGAAGATCTAGGCCCAATATGTTTGAATACCAAACATTATGGATTTTATCAATTAAAGCCTACCTTAGTAAACTAGGAGTGTTGCTAACCAGCATCGTATTCTCTCAAGGATTTTGTCAACTAGTGGTGAACATTTGCCTACTGTTAGCTTTTTGGAGGATAAAGGCACTCCAAGGTATTTAAAAGGAAGAGTCCCTTCACAATAGGCAAGTTGTTGTAGTAACTAATGTTTTTCTTAGTCTTTGACCCCAGACAAAAAGATAGGGATATGTTCTATATTTGCCTATAAACCTAAAGCTGTAGAAAATTTTGAAATAACCCCTGTAGAAACTCAATAGAAGTACTATCAACCTTTCAGAACATCTATAAGTCATCAGCAAAACATATTTGTAGTAAACCAAGCTTCTTACATCTGGGATGGAACTGGAATTGTGGGTTTATAGTAAGCATCCTTATTTCCCTAGGAGGTACTCCACTGCAATTATAAATACGTAAGGTGACATGGGATCGCCTTGTATAATTCCTCTCCCTACCCTAGAAATGTTTGCTTAATCCCCCATTAAGCACCAAATAATAAAAAACACTAGTGACACACTCCATTATCCAAGTAATGAATTTCTAAGGGAAACCCCATTCTGCCAGCATAATCTTTAGGAAATACCACTCAATAGAGTCATATGCTTTCCTCAAATCAACTTTCAAGACACATCTAGGTGAGAGGCCTTTCCTAGAGTATCACTTTAACAATTATGACTAAACAAAATATTATCAATAATAGATCTACCTTCAATGAAAGTTGACTAAGAGGGGCTATTAATAGTATTCACACTACTTTCATCCTATTTGTCAAGACCTTTGTAATGCTCTTATAGACAGTGTTACGACAGGCAATAGTTTGTAACCTTTTACCCCAATAAGCTTGGTACTTTTGAGACAAGAGTTACTGCAGTACAACTAAATGACTTCAGAAGTTTACCTGAGTAAAAAAATTCATTTACAACCAAGATCACATATATTTTAACATTGTTCAATTAGCTAGTGTAGAACTCAATAGGAAAGTCATCCACTCCTGGTGCTTTATCAACAAGCATATCCTTTATTGCAATTATAATCTCCTCCTATGTGACCTCCCAAATAAGTGCAGTTTTTTCATTACCCAAGCTAGACCTTAGATGTGACATGACACCAAAGATCTCGAGAGACCCTAACAAACCTCGTAGCATACATAGGATGACATTCATAGCATGAAATTAATAGTAAACCTTAAATGTGGAAGATGGGGGTGGCTTGCATTACTATTTTGACAAGGCCCAAGAAGTTTCAGCTCAAAAGGATAATTAGAGACATTAGGCGAGCGACCTTGAAACAATCAGCTGTCTTAAGCCTAAAGAGAGAGAAACTTGCTAGTTGGAATCTCCAGCTTGGGAGTCAGGCCTTCAAAATTTGCAGGGATAAAGAAAAGGCCATATATGCAAACCTCATGAAGTTTCAGGTCAAACGGATAATTGGAAACGTTAGTCGAGCGACTTGGAAAAAGATAGTAGCCTCCAAAGCTCTTACTGAGGTCCTTTCCTTTTTGCTAGTTTGTGCAAGCTCTGTTTTGTTTGTTTTTGGTTGTTGTATTATTTCAGGTGACTGGAGTGATGTATCAACATTCTTTAACAAACAATACATAGATAAAAGCACAAATACAACTTCCAACCACCCTACAACATCTAAGCTTCAGCAGGGCAGCATGTGCAGGGGGAGATGCAGCATGTGGACCTGTCCAAATGGCTCCAATCTTTGCAGGGTTTCAGAAAATAATATATTGACAAGGCCCAAGAAGTTTCAGCCCAAACGGACAATTGGAGGCGTTAGGCGAGCGACATTGAAAATTTCAGCTGCCTTAAGCCTAAAGAGAGGGCCTTTTTTCCAACTTGGGCAAAAAGTCTCCAAACCTTGCAGAACTAAAGAAAGGGTTGTTTGGATATATCTCAAGAAGTTTCAACTCAATCGGATAATTGGAGACGTTAGTCGAGCGTCATTGAAAATTCTGACAGACTTCAAAGCACTCCTGGAAGAACTTTCCTTTTTGATAGCTGGTGCAAATTCTTTTTTGCTTTTGGTTGTTTGCTGTATTGTTGCAGGTTGATGGATTGATTCATCAACATATAATCCCACCCACTTATTCCCCATTTCACATTCTGAACTGAGGAGACAACAACCTGGCAGCTTAGGAATTCACCAACACACCAACATTACTCTCATGCCAAATTCCTTGATGCAGCACCTGCAACAGCTCTCTTACACCTCAAGCTTCTTGGAGCTCCTTGCTATGTCCACTTATTATGTGCAGGAACAGAAACATGCAACAACAAGCAGTCGAACACATCAGCTAAGAAGGAAAGAAGAAGTTGTATACAGGCACATCAAACAGCAACAATGGACCCTTCCAAAGTGCAAGCCACCTTCAGTCAAACTTTTATGCCAGGGATGCATCACCAGCATTGTGATTCAGTCCTTCTTCTTCCACAACAACAGCCCCAGCAGCAGTATTCAACAACTCCAACAACTTCACCCTGCAGCTCATAAGGACCATCTACAATTCTTGTTAGCATGTTGTCTTGTTTTTGTGGACATGTGCAGGTACTTTAATGAGCTGAACACTTCAAAGGAGCTGATCACTCTCTCTTTGGAGGCAACAAGAAGCTGTGTACAGTTCCACAAAGAGTCAAACAGAGGGAGACAACCTTGTACTCAAAGCCCATCCTGGTTGGCACATAAGGTCCCTTCAAAGGAGCTGATCAACTCTCCTTTGGAGGCAACAAGAAGCTGCCTACAGGATTGCAACAGCCCTCACAGCTCCCATACTTGTTTGGCTCTTTGGTTAATTGTTTGTGCAGGTACACAAAGTCTCAGAAAAAGGGAGACAACATCCACACATGCAAGGTACCCCAGCTGCAGCTCCTTGACTGCATTGATCCCCAAGATCAGTCACCCTCAGCTTCACCAATGTAGCTGGCAGACTCTCCTTAGAAATGCTAAAAGGGCTGCAGTAACCTAGGGCTGCTATGGAGAAGCACACTCAGCTTGCCATCCACATTCTCCATTATCAACACACCCCAGCAACAACTCCATCAATTTGCAGCAGACAAGAAACAAATCTGCAGCCATCCCATATGCAGCCCACAATGAGAAACTACAAGTCACTAGTACCTGGTACAGCAGCCTCCAGATTTGGTTGGTTGTGTATGTTTCTGGTTTTGTCTGCCTGTGCAGGTATCCCAAGGACTTGACCATCATCCAAAGGAGGGATCTACTACTGAACCTAATCACTGCAGCTAGAGAGACAGCAAGGAGCTGGTTACAGAACTACAATAACCATGTTTGTTTTCTTCCTTGGCTACTTGTACTCCACAACAACTCCAAGGCTGTTGGCTACTATAGCTCCATATACTTCCTCTCCTTTCAGCCTCCTTAGCTGGTAATCATGATACTGATACAAAGGCACACTTCACCTAGATTTACTTGGTACGACAAGACTAAAAAGAGCAAAGATGAAAAGAATTTCCCATCCCATGCGAGATAGAAGTTTCGTATACTTGTTCTTCTTCAATGTAGCTATGTCTGGTACGTAGCATAGTTGGAATAGGACTAGTGTAGGTTACTTTCCTTTTTTCTCATGGAAGGGGAGAGTCTCCCTCATTTATGCTTTCATAGTTGAATTGTACCGGGAGGAGTCCTCTCACAGGTTTACTGCTTTCTAGTTATAGTTAGTCCCATTTTGTATCGGGGATGAGTTAGCCGACCTTAATAGGTTAGCCGTCTTATGAACCACCATAGGATCGGAGGTAAGGTTTATGTCCCCCTCCTTGTATTTTATTTGATTATTTATGTTAAGGCTTGGGGGTGTTGCTTAACCCCTGACTGTGCACGAGAGGTGGGAGCCTCGTGTAGGGTCTGTTCCCAAAAAAAAAAAAATCCCAAACATAAAAATCTTGATAAATGATCATTCAAAACATAACATATGAATGAAAATCAACTTACTAGTCTAGTCTGACAATGGATCTACTATATAGATAGGGGGTAAAATAAGCCCTAGCTTACCCAAAATATAAGAAATAACAAAGGTCTGAAAGTATAGAAAATGACATAGAGAGTTTTTCCTCGAATTATGAGGACTCACTAAAAAGGAAACACTAATAGGAACTAGTGCTAGCCACTAGAATGGGCAGGAGCGTCCTGACCTATATTATGAAACAATATAGGCAAAAGTGTACGTTAGTACTTAAAATATACTAAGTATGTGAGAAATATGCATAACATCAATAAAAGGACACAGTAAGTATGAATATGAGATGCCTGACTAAAATTCTTTAAAAATATGGAGTAAATCATAAAATTATGAGATAAGGTTAATACATAATAAAAATATATCATTAAAAAGACTCTAAGAAAACATAGTCATTTTTGTGGGATATGGACCGTCACCGACAAGAAGACCATGTAAGCTATAACATGGAATTCGGTGTAACTCCTACACCAAAAAAGGGGAGACTACTTGCCAAGGTAGAGTTCGTATCATTAACATCATTAGCTATTAGTGGATCTAATAGCTAAGTCATTTAAGACAACCTATGAGGCACATAGTTTGGGACTAAGGGTTATTGTGAGAAATTCCCTTACCAAGCCTCCACATCAAGCCCTCTCGGTGCTAAGTCAAATCCCACCAGAATAGCTAAAGTCAATTATCATAGCATAACATTAGGAAAGGTAATAAACATATACCAATCCACATCGTAAAATCATATAAGCATAGCTCCTTTCAAATCATGACTCATAACATAATTCATATAGACATTTATCTTCCTAAGCATCTAAACCATAATTTCATTCATATTATGAGAAAACCTTTCACAATTCATTGATACATGCTTGAAAAAACATCCTTGAAACATAATTCATCAACTTCATAAAATATGTCATAATTCTTCATAAACTTCATGATCATAATTCATAGTTCATAGGAAAAAATCATAGGAGTAATACATGTGTATTTCTAAGATGACTCTACTGTTTAGATGATATGTTGACGTAGTCCATTTGGATATTGATTAAGTATTTCTATCCCTTAGACTCATTCCCTTGAGTTGTTACTTCTGCCTATTTTACTATGTCTCTTTACCTTATATATGCGATGTATGCTAAGATGGATTGGTTAGGGTCCCTCACATACTGATTGTTGTGTCATTTCTTGGCCCTAGTTCAGGTCGTGACAAACTTGGTATCAGGGTACAAGGTTTAGAAGAGTCCTAGGGAGTCTAACATGCCGCGTCAAGTAGAGTGTTGTTCATTAGTGTGAAGCATGCCACATTTATGAATAGGAGGCTATAAAATATCTTAGGAAAATTTCACTTCTTTCATGATCTATGTTGTGTGGTAGAGTGGTCTCTAAGACTTTCTCTCTAATACTTCTTTGCGATTATAATAAAATGCCTCAACAAAGATACCCCGCTAGAAGGAATGTGGTTAAACAGAAGCAATAAGCTCTGAATGATCCCTTGAATGACCAAGTCTCCAATATCAAGTTCTGAGCGGCCTTTCAAGTACTTGCTCAAGCCTTTGCTTCCCAAGCCAATCGGGAGGTGGTTTCTCCTATAATACCAAATGTGGGTACCATGGCAGCAATAATTCATGGTTTCATAAGGATGAATCCTTTGGAGTTTTAGGGTTTTAAGGTGGAAGAGGATCCACAAGAGTTTATTGATAGCATTCACAAGATAGTGGAGATCATGGGGGTTAGCTCGGTTGAGAGAACGAAGTTGGCTACTTATCAATTAAAGGATGTTTCCCAAATTTGGTTTGATCAATGGAAAAGTGAGAGGCCTAGAGAGGCGGATCCCGTGACTTGGGAGGAGTTCAAAAGAGTGTTTCTTGTTCTATTTTTCTCAATGGAGGTATGGGAGGCCATATCAACCTTAATAATGGTGGTATGAGGTAGAGGGAGTATGCCCTTATGTTCACTCAATTGTCGAAATATGCTCTATTCATGGTTGCCGACCTAAGACCTCGTATGAGCAAGTTTGTATCGAGTGTGTCGGATATTGTTTCTAGGGAGCGTAAGATGGCCATATTGATTTAGGAAATGGACATATCTAGATTTATGACCTATGCAGAGAAAATATAGAGTGAGAAGCTAAAGGAGAAAACTAGGGAGTCCAAGAGGCCAAGGACCGATGGTGGTTATTTCTCTCATGCTAAGTCCAAAGGTGGTGGACATCCTCATTTTTGCCAAAGGTACTTCGGCAAGGATATTTAAATGCCACTACTCTAAGGTTTGATAAGGATAGGGTGCCCAAACCGATGCCTTAAAGAGGTGCTCCCATTGTTCAAGTGACCCTTGTATACAAGAACTGTGGAAAGAATACAAGGGTGAGCGTTTGGCGAGTTTGAATGTGTGCTACCAATGAGGTAAGTCGGGTCATCATTGCAAGGAATGCAAGGTCAAGGATGGTCTTCCTTAAGGTAAAGTTGCACATGGAGGTTAAGTTGCTCAAGGTGCTCAAGTAAAACCAAAAGGTGGTCAACGCAACATCCAGTTTTATGCTCTTCATGGTAGGCAAGATGTTTTTCCTTCGGAGAATCATTAGAATTCCCACCGTTTCAGTTTTAATTTGCCTCTGACCAATAAAAGAAATTTAGAGAAGACTCTCGATATTGTTACCAGTATGTTATGGGTATTTCACTATGATGTTTATGCCTTACTTGATTTTGGTGCAAATTTGTCCTTTATTTCCCCTAATGTATTTGATGTTAGCCCCGAAATGTTGCTAGAGACATTTTCCATTTATACTCCCATAGGTGAATCAGTTGTGGCTAAAAGAATCTATAGAAGTTGTCAAGTTTAGATTTTACACGGAGTTACCCTATGTGATCTAGTTGAGCTTGAGATGATTGATTTTGATGTTATCCTTGGTATGTATTGGCTATACATATGTTATGCTTCTATTGATTGTAAAACACAAGTGGTTAAGTTTCAATTTCCTAATGATCCAGTCATAGAATGGAAGGGTAGTTATTCCGTGTTCAAAGGTCAATTCCTCTGGTGCCTTAAAGCTGTTACACCTCATACTCTGGTACCTCAGAATGCTTCTTAAGCTTCTTAAGTTTCTGTGAAGGCTCTTAAGTTCCTTAGAAGTCGTCATGTGAGTCAGATAATCTATAACGCTATCAAATAATCCTAAAGAAAGAAGAATGAGATGCTTCATAATAGGGAAGATTGTAAATAGGGTTATAAGAATTCGAAAAGAGTTGGAGGCCGAGAAATGAGTCGTAGGACTCGATTGACTAACGTAAGCTACCAACTTAGATCTCCTACGTAATTAAGCTACTTGAGTACACGTCGAGCTTCAGTAGCAAGGACTACACAGATTCCCGAAGTGAGACAAGATGACGAACCTATGAGAGGGAGCAAAAACTAGTTTTTAAACTTACGAAAGTGAAGCAAGCAGGTGACAAGCAAGTAGGTGACTTACCTACTTGAGGTGGAACCCTACATGCTACGTACAGCATGTGAGTGGCTGCATGGTATGAGGTGGTGCCCTAGGGGGCTTCCATGTGTCACCCCTAGGGTCTGCCATATGTCACCCTCTTAAAAAGGGTATATACATATAAAGATGACTAATCTCTCATCTTTGCGTCATTTGAGACTTGGAAAATTTAGGAGCAGACTTGAAAGAAATAGAGAGAGCTAAGGCAGCAACCAAATAAGGTAAGCCCTCTGTTTTTGATTCGAGAATTAATTATTCAGGTATACTATCATTAAATAACTGTGTTTGACCATATAAAAATTCATTATTGGGGCAACGAGGAGGTATTTGTTCTTGTTAAGAAACCCGATTTTGAATAGGACTGATGTTAGTAACACTAGTATAAATCCTTGTGTAAAGCTTCATTTTGAGTGATTCAAGATGTTTTGGAAAGATATTTCATAGATATATAACTTTCATTTAGCCTCAAAAATCCAGTTTTGCTTTTATCTTCTCGAAAAAGGGTGATGAAGTATGGGGGAGGTGCTTCCCAGATTTTGTTTTGGAAATCTTACACGGATTGCTATTGGTAAGATATTTCATAGATCTATGGTTTATCCTATAAAAACTGAGGTGGTGAAGAATTAGCCTATACCATTGGCCCCTTTGGATATTAGGAAATTCTTGGGCCTAGCTGGATATTATAGAATACCTATAGAATAGTTTTCATCGATATCATCACCTTTGACTAAGTTGACTCAAAAGAAGGTGAAGTTTCAATGGTCGGAATCTTATGAAAAGAGTTTCCAAGAGTTGAAAGATCATCTTACTATCGCTCCGATTTTGACCTTGTCGGAAGGGTTCGATAGTTTTTTATGTATTGTGATGCTTCAAGGGTTGGTCTTGGTTGTGTTTTGATGCAACATGGTAAGTTAATAGCCTATGCATCTAATCAACTTATGGTGCATGAACGGAATTATCTAACCCATGATCTTGAATTAGCCACGGTTGTGTTTGCTTTTAAGATTTGGAGACACTATCTTTATGGTGTCCATGTAGATGTGTTTACCGACCATAAGAGTTTAAAATATGTGTTTAAGCAAAAGGATTTGAACCTTTAGCAAAGGAGATAGCTTGAATTATTGAAGGACTATAATATGAGTGTATTGCACCATCCAGGCAAAGCTAATGTGGTTGCTGATGCACTAAGTAGATTATCCATAAGTAGTGTGGTACATGTTGAAGAAGGTAAGAAAGAATTGATTAAAGATGTTCATAGATTGGCACGTTTAGGTGTGTGGTTGGTTGACTTCGATGATGGAGGTGTTATCATTTACAATGGTTCGAAATTGTCTGTTTTGGCAGATGTTAAGGCCAAACAAGATTATGATCCGGTGTTAGTTAAGTTAAAAAAGTCGATTGCCGAAAAAGCTATTGGGTCTTTCTCCCAAGGGGGAGATGGTGTACTTCATTACCAAGGTCAGTTGTGTGTGCCCAATGTTGCTGGGTAAAAAGAGTTGATATTGAATAAGGCTCATAGTTTCCAATATTCGATTCATTCGAGTTCCACCAAAATGTATCATGATTTAAGAGAAGTGTATTAGTGGAATGGCATGAAGAAGGACTAGTGGAGTTTGTGGCTAAGTGACCTAATTTTCAATAAGTTAAAGTTGAGCATCAAAGACCGGGAGGTTCAGCCCAAGACATTGAAATTCCTTCTTGGAAGTGGGAAGATGTGAATATGCACTTTGGAATGGGTTTGCCTCATACTAAGAAGCAATATGATTCGATTTAGGTTGTTGTGGATAGAATGACTAAGTCATCTCGTTTTCTACCATTTAAGACTTTTTATGGTGTAAAAGATTATGTTAGGACGTCATGGTGTCCCCTTGTCCATTATATCAGATTGAGGTACTCAATTCACTTCACAATTTTGGAATTTATTTCAAAAAGGTCTTGGTATGAGGGTTAAGTTAAGTACCGCTTTCATCCTCAAACCAATGGTCAAAGCCAAAAGAACGATACAAACTTTAGAGGATAGGCATGTGCTATTGATTTAAAAGGGATTTGGGACAAATATTTGATGTTGATTGAGTTTGCCTACAATAATAGTTATCACTCTAGCACTCAAATGGTTCCTTTCGAAGCATGTATGGGAGCAGATGTAGGTCCCTAGTGGGATGGTTTGAAGTAGGTGAGATGGTCTTAATTTGTCAATATTTGGTAATAGATTCTATGGAAAAGGTGATACTCATTAGTGAGAGGTTAAAGACGGCTCAAAGTTGTCAAAAGTCTTATTCAGATGTTAGGAAAAGAGAGCTAGAATTTGAGGTGGGTGATTCGGTCTATTTGAAGGTTTCACCCAAGAAGGGAGTAATGAGCTTTGGTAAGAAAGAGAAATTGAGTACTAGATACATTGGGCCTTATAAGATATTGAGATATTTTGGCAAGGTGGCTTATGAGTTAGATTTTACATTTGAATTAGCTATGGTTCACCCAGTATTTCATGTATCTATATTGAGGAAATTCATGGGTGATCCAAATACCATTATACCATTGAAGGATGTAAGTGTTGGAAAGAATTTGACTTATGGAGAAGTTCTGGTGGAAATATTAGACCGGTAAGTGAAGAAACTAAGAAATAAGGAAGTTGCGTCCGTCAAAGTATTGTGGAGGAATCAACAAGTAGAAGGTTCTAATTAGGAAATGGAGGCGGATATGATGAAACGATACCAATACCTCTTTCACTCTACTCAATCCTAAAGTAGTAAGTTGTTCTTATTTAAGTAAATTGACCTCAGTTCCTCCTATGTCATTCATATGCATGCATGTTCATGAAAGTTGATTTTTAAGTCATGATTTATGTTAAGTTTGAAGTGATCATTTTCCATGCATTTAAAGGTATCATTATATTCATGTTGGGTTGCTATTCCTCTTTTCGTGTCTTTCCTATGATAAGTTAATCTCATTCGAGGAACAATATTCCCAATGAGGAGATATTGTCAGACCCCTGAACTCGGAGAGTTGGAACCAAAAAAAATCTTTAAAATTTTCAACTAATTTCAGTTTTACAAGTCACTCTATGACTCGTAGCTATTCGTACGACTCATAGGAACGTGTTGTAGAGTGCACCCTAGTAGTTGATCCTGACCAAACTTAAAGAAAGGTCCTATGACTTAATATTATTACTTGTAGTCCATTCAACGAGTCGTAATAAGGACTCCTAAACAAACTTTAGAGAGTCTCAAACTTGCAAGTTTTGGGACCTGTAGGACGAATCAAGTCTATGACTTATAGATAAGTTAATGAGTCATAATAATGACTCATTTGCAAACTTCATAGACCTATTTTAGGTCTTTTCCAATACCTGTAGGACAAGTCAGTTTGATGACTCGTAGAAGCGATGATGAGTCATAAACTTGACTCGTAAGGAAACACCTGAGGACTGATTTCCAGGTCTTCTCAGGGACCTGCACTATGATTCAAGTCTATGAATCGTGGACTTGAGGATGAGTCTTAGAGTTGCCTCATCGGGTCCAAAATTGTAGTTTTAATAAAGGGTAGGTATGTCATTTCCCAATTTAGGTTCAATGAACCTAGACACAATTATGGCTAATCTCAAGCCTATATCTACCCAGTACTTTCAAATTTCCCTCATTCTAAATCACTCTCCCAAATTCTCTAAGGCAAGAAATAAATTTTCTCAAGGATTCTTCCCCAAGTTCCAAGCTAGGGTTTCAGATTTCACCAAGGTTTATTCTTTAATTTTGAGTAATTCCAATCAAGGTACGTGGGAATTTATTCTTGGGATCCTTTCACCCATGGAGTCCCAATGTTTTCTCAAAGTTTTCCTTCAATTTTCAATGGTTTATTAAACCTAGTTTTGATGAATTGCATTGGGCTGTTTCAATTTCATTTTGAATTGAATAATTTTAAGTTAAATTATGAATTCGAATGCATAAAGCTATTTTCAAGTTATGATTATGAAGTTAAATATCATTTTCATGAGTTGATTATGAGTTTAATGACATTTAAAGAAAGCTTTCATGCTTTAAAGTTTTGATTATGATTTAATGATAAAGTTTTGATTATGATCAAGCTATTATCAAATATAGTTATTATGGTGTGATAAGTATAATTCTCATACAATCATATTTAAAGATAGTGATAAGAAAAATTCTCACCGAAGTTATGGATTCCTATGAATCAATAAACTTAATGAGCTATTCCTAATATGTTTTATAAAGATGGATTGATAGGTAGTTACTATCTTTCTCTATTATTTTATGATCATGTTTTTATGAGTTCCGTTGGGATATTGACTAAGTAACGAGAGGACTTCAAGGTGGTATTCAGTCTGATAACGCAGTTAGTTACCCAAAAAAATCCTAGTAGCAACCTAAAGTCCCAAATGATGTTGCCTACTCAGGATTGCCTTCATGACCTAGCTAGTGGATCTATATATAGCACAGTTGAGTTAAGTTGAGTCCCATAATCGAGTATACCCTAGAAAGGTAGTCTCCTCATTCTCGATGAGGGTTCCATCAGATTTCATATTATAGCTCGCATGATCTTAAGATGCTGGTTAACGGTAATATCCCACACAAGTTGAAAGCTAGGCTATGAAGTTTTATGGCGAAGTTTTATGATATTCATTGACCATGAGTTTTCATATGTTTTCAAATGACTTTAAGCCTTACTTATGTTCATTATGACTGGTCATGCATCTTATGGCATATTGTTCACGTTCCCTTACTTGTTCATGCATACCTCACATTCTTAGTACCTTATATGTACTAACATAAATTTTGCCTACATTATCTTATAATATAGGGATGGAAGATACTCACGACCATCATCTTTGTGACTAGAGTTGCTTTTGATATCAAGGAGTTGGTGAGTCCTCATTCTATCAAGGACATGACTTTCATTTGCATTGTTTACTTGATATTTATTTAATTGATTCAGGTGAGCTAGAAGATTGTCCTAAGCCCCCATAACAGACTAGACTACAGGCATGTTTAGATGATATGTTAATATAGTCCATTTGAACATCGATTGAGTATTTCTATCCCTTATACCTTTTCCCTTGAGTTGTTACTTCTACTTATTTTACTATATTTCTTTACCTCATCTATGCGATATATGTTAAGATGGCTTGGTTAGGGTGTATCGCATCCCGATCGTCGTGTCATAGTTTGGCCCTAGTTTGGGTCATTAAAGACGACTCCTCATCAGCCTCATTGATGGCTTTTATTTGGATCTATGAGGTGAGTTTCATCCTTTACCCTAGTAAGGTATTAGATGGTTATGGCTATGTTAGTAGTTCGTTGTATCATCATGGCTCATAGTGATGGTTGTCGGTTCGAGAAACTTCCCAAAGAGAACTAAAATATTATTTATATACTGATTTGCATTATTCATATATATTTTGCAAAGCATTGTTTTAATCAAATATTTCATGCTTTACTGAGTTGAGCTATTTCATTGAGTGGATTTGAGTATCTTTGAGTAAGTTTATTTTCAGCTATTTTATATACCGTACATTTCATGTATTGACAATATTTGTCATAACATTATTTTATGATGCAGACATAGGTGATAGAGACCATGAACAGGCGCATCATTGAAGACCATACTTTCATCCATCTTTTGGTGGGACCTCTTTATATTTAGATACACTCTTGAGTCTTTATTTTAGTTTTTACCTTACTAGTCATTTGAGGTAGTCATGGGTCTATCCCGATACGTATTTTATAGTCAGTTTTAGAGGATTTATAGAATAGATAAACAAAATTTGAGTTTCTTTTAGTTTTTCAGCATATATGTTTTAAAACATCTTACATCTATATACTTGAGTATTTGATATCATTATTTGAGATGAATTATTTACATTATTAAATATGCTCATCTAAGTTAGCACTATTGAGTTAAGTCTTCTACTTAGTGAGTTAACCAAACTAAGGATTCGCTTGGGAACCAGCAATGGTTTCTAAGTGTCGACCACGCGTAGGGTGTATACTCGAGGTGTGACAAATTTGGTATCAGAGCACAAAGTTCAAGATTCCTAGGATGTCTATGAAGTTGTGTCTAGTATAGTCCTTCTTAGCCACATCTATAATAGGGAGGCTATAGGACTTTAGGAATCATTTCACTTTTTTATACTCTAGTTCGTGCGATAGAGTGTAACTCTAGAAAATCTCTTTCTATTTTGTGTTTTTCACGTTTTTAGACATGCCTTCCAAACGCACTTTAAATTAGAGGAACATTGCCGATAATGAGATTCCCTCATTATCTAGAATACATACCAACAATTGAGCCCGGGTAGTTGAGAATAAGAATAAAAATGGAACACAAGACCTTCCATAGACTTCTTAGCCTACCATGACTTCTGAAATAAATTTTATATGAGCAATTTTCATGCTTACACAGTTTATGGCTGCTTAGTCTGGTCGTTAAACTACTCTTACTCCCATCTCTAGTTCTCAAGTTCCATCTACTTACATGAGGATTAGAGACATTATGAGGATGAACTCACCAGTATTTACTAAGTCCAAAGCTGAGGAAGACCCTCACAACTTCATAGATGATATGTGGAAGATTCTGAAAGCTATGCATGCGACCAAAATTAAGAGAGTTGAGCTTGTTTCCTATCATCAAAAAGATGTTGCAAATATCTAGTACAATGAATGGGTGGAGATTCATGGTGAGGATGTTGAGCTTGTAGTCAAGGATGAGTTTGAAAAATGCATTCCTGGACCACTTCTTTCTACGAGAGCTTAGGGAAGCAAAATTAGAGAAGTTTGTTAATTTGAAGAAAGAGGGGTTGACTGTCAAAGTGTACAGCCTAAAGTTCATTCAGCTATTCAGGTATGCTTGGGAAATGGTTCCATATATAAGAGCAAAGATAAGGAAATTTGTCTCTAGCTTGAGCAGGATTGTGAAGAAGGAGTGCCAGTCAGCCTTATTGATTTTAGATATGGATACCTCTAGACTTATGGTGTATGCTCATCAAGTTGTGGAGAACAAAAGAAAGTATAGGGAGGTGCACCAGAGTAAGAAATCCAAGTCTACATGTGATGAGTCAAACCAAAAGAAGAGTAGTAACAACAACCGTTCTTTCTTTCAGAGAAGGCCTTCTAGTCATGTACTATCTTTATCTAGTGCACCAACATCCAAATAGAGGAGTGAATAAAGATCTCAAGGTAATCAGAATTTCAGTCTCAAGGGAGTATGGTCCAAAGTGATTCACCCAAGCCACCTTGTGGTAACTCACTAGATGTTGTCATCAGTATGCTTCGATTCTTTCTCATTATGTTTATGGATTACTTGATCTAGGTGCTACTTTTTCTTTTGTGACTCCTTATGTAGCCATTAATTTTAAGATCCATCTTGAATATCTTTTAGATCTCTTTAGTGTTTCTACTTCTATTAGTGAGTCTATTCTAGCTACGAGAGTCTATCGAGATTATAAAATCTCTATCTATCATAAAGATACTTCGATAGACTTAGTTGACTTAGACATGGTAGATTTTGATATCATTCCTAGCATGGACTGGTTTTATACTTGTTGGACCTCAATTAATTGTAAAACTCGGGTTGTCAAGTTTCATTTTCGTAATGAGCCAGTTATTAGGCGGAAGGGTAGTCAGTAGTACGTTAGGGTAAACTCATTTCATACCTTAAGGCTAAAAAGTTAGTCTCTATGAGGTGCATCTACCACATTGTCTAAGTTAGGTATGATACTTTGGAGACACCATCCCTTCAGTCAGTTCCAATTGTGAGTGAGTTTCCTGAAATTTTCCTGAAGATTTACTTGGAGTCCCTCTAGTAGGAAGATAGACTTCAAAATAGATGTTCTTTCTGATACTCATCCTATCTCTATTCCATCATACAGAATGGATCCAACCAATTTGAAAGAGTTAAAAGAGTAGTTGAGAGACTTTTTAGATAAGGGTTTCATTAGGCCGACTGTCTCACCTTGGGGCACTCCTGTCCTATTCATGCGAATGAAAGATGTTTTCCTTAGAATGTGTATTGACTATCATCAGTTGAACAAGGTTACTAAAAAGAATAAGTACCCTCTTTTGAGAAATAATGACCTGTTCAGCCAACTTCAGGGTGCCACTTATTTATCGAACATATATCTCAGATTAGATTATCATCAATTGAAATTGAGAGAGAACGGCATTCTAAAAATAGCCTTTGGAACCAGATATGGTCATTATGAGTTCCTATTTATGTCTTTCGATTTGACTAACGCTCTTGAAATATTCATGGACCTTATGAATAGTATGTTAAAGCAATATTTATACATGTTTTTTATCATGTTTATCAATGATATTCTGTTCTATTTGAGAAATAAGGAGGAGTATGTCAACCATATTAGAATTTATCTCCAAACTATCAAGGATAGAAAGTTGTATGCAAATTTTCAAAGTGTAAGTTATGGGTTGTATCTATGAGATTCCTAGGCCACATTGTTTCTGGTGACGGTATCCAAGTGGATTCACAGAAAATTGAGGTAGTAAAGAACTGGCCCAGACTTACATCACCAACTGACATAAGAAGTTTCTTGGGTTTGGCTAGTTACTATATGAGGTTTGTTGAGGAGTTCGCATCCATAGCATCTCCATTGACTAGGTTGACTCAGAAAAAGACTAAGTTCTAATGTTCTAACGCTTGTAAGAAAAGGTTTAAGAGTTGAAAATGAGATTGACTACTACTCCAGTTTTGTCCCTACCCGAGGGAATAGAGGCATTTGTGATTTATTGTGATGCATCAAGAGTTGCATTGTGTTGTGTTTTGATGTATAGAGGTAAGGTTATATCTTATTCTTCCACTCATCTTAAGATTCATGAGAGAAATTACCTGACTCGTGATCTAGAGTTGGCATTGTATTTTCTCTCAATATTTTGCATCATTATCTTTGTAGAGTGGATGTAGATATGTTCACTAATCACAATAGCCTACAATATGTGTTAAGTCAGAAAGAATTTAGCCTGAGGTAGAAGAGATGGCTAAAGTCTCTTAAGGATTATGACATGAATATTTTCTACTATCCATATAAATCTAATATTCTTGTTGATGCTCTTAGCAAGTTATTCATGAGGAGTACTACTCATGTTAAGGGAAAAAAGAAATGTTGGCTAAGGAAGGGCATATACTTGCTGGATTGGGAGTTCATCTTGTGGAATCTGATGAGGGAGGTTTTATTTTTCAGAATAGGGTTGATTATTCACTAGTTGTTAATGTGAAGTAAAGGTAAGATAAAGACCCTATTTTATATCAGTTAAAGGAGGATGTTCATAAACAGAAAGTAATGGCTTTTGCCAAAAGGGGAGATGGAGTGTTGAGATATCAAGGCAGATTGTTTGTTTTGAGTGTTGATAGTCTTTGGGATAGAATAATTAGAAGAAACCCATAGCTTCAGATACTCAATTCATCCATGTTCCACCAAAATATACCATGACTTGATAGAAGACTATTGGTGGAATAACATAAAAAGAGGTATAGCAGACTTTATGTCCAAATGCCCAAACTGCCAACAGGTCAAGGTTGAGAATTAAAGGCCTTGTGGTGTAACTCAAAATATAGATTTGCTAGAGTGGAAGTGAGAGATGAATAATATGGATTTAATTACAAGTTTACCACGGTCTTGTAGATAGCATCATTCAATTAAGGTGATTGTGGATAGGATGACCAAAGTCTGCCCACTTCTTGCCCCATTAAGACTAAAGATTCAGTAGAAGATTATGCAAGGTTGTACATTCAAGAGATAGTTCAACTTCAAGGATTTCCCTTATCTATCATCTCAAACAGAGGCACTTAATTTACTATCTAGTTTTGAAGGTCATTTCAGAGAAGTTTTGTTTTAAAAGTAAACCTAAAAGCCGATTTCCATCCTTAGACAGATGGTCAAGCAAAGCGTAGAATTTAGACTCTTGAGAAAAGGTTGAGAGCTTGTGTCATTGATTTCAAAGGTAATTGGGTGGATCACTGGCCTCCTATTGAGTTTGCATATGAAAATAGTTTTTATTCGGACATTCAAATGGCTCCTTATGAAACTCTTTATGGAAAGAGATATAGATCACCTATTAGTTGGTTTAAAGATGGTTCAAAAGGCAATGAAAAAGTGAATATCATTCAAAAGAGGTTAAAAATTATGCAAAGTTGTCTAAAGTCCTACATTGATGTTAGATAAGAGACTTAGATTTTTAAGTGAATGATTGGATGTATCTGAATGTTTCTCCCATGAAGGGTGTCATGAGATTTGAGAAGAAGGAGAAGCTTAGTCCCCGATACATTGTTCCTTATCAGATTATTAAGAGAGTTGGTAATGTCACCTATGAGTTAGAGCTTCCCTCAGAGTTAGCCATTGTTCATCTTGTGTTCTATATTTCTATGCTTAAGAAGTTCTTGGGAGATCTTTCACTCATTGTTCCTACAAAAATCAATAGAGTGAAAGATAGTTTGTCTTATGAGGAGATTCCAATCCAAATTTTTGATCGTCAAGTTCGTAACTTGAGGACCAAAGAGGTTACTTCCGTTAAATTCTTATGGAGAAATTAATTTGTTGAGGAGGCTACATGGGAAGCCGAGGAGGATATGAAATGCAAGTACTCACATCTATTTGTTCCTCCTAATATTGATGTTGAAGGTAATATTCCTAGTCTTATCTTAGAGGTTATTGCCTTCTTGAGTATTTGAGTATGTTATTCTTTAGTTTGAGTCTTTAAGTTCTTGTATTGTACATGCCTTGAGTAAATTCTTAGCTTAGTCATCATTTGAGGTCGAGTGATCCTAAGGGAGAGATATTCTTATACCCCGTACTATTTTAACTTAGATAAATTCTGAAAATCCAGAGAAAATGAGAAAATGTACACTATCAGAGGTCTAAGGCCACACTCTACGACCCGTAGAGTGTTCTACAAGCCATAGGAGGTGATCATAGGACCACTCAATACTTGGACTCTAGAATTTATCTCCAAACCTCCAACCTATCATTAACTTTGTCATGTATCTCATTATATAGTATTATGTCATCCACAATTAACATACACAATGGAACCTCTTCCTGAATAGACTGCATCAGTTCATCCATCACCATGACAAATAAGAAAGGGCTAAGTACAAATCCTTGATGAAGCCCCATCTCGACTGGAAAGTTCTCAGAGTCCCCTCACACTATTCTAATGAGTATCTTGTCTTTATCATACATGTCTTTTATCTCTCTAATATAAATAATTGGTCACCTTTTGCATCCAAATACCTCTAAAGAATATCCCTTGAAAATTTGTCATGGGACTTTAGAAGATCAATGAACATCATATGTAAGTTCCTCTTCCTTTACCTATATTTTCTCACCAGTATCCTTAAAAGATGGTGGTCAATCACCCCTGCATGAATAAATAAATTAGTTCTCGAAAAGAGACATCCACCCTCTCTACACCCTCATCTCTACCACTTTCTCCCAGACCTTCATAGTATGTCTTAACAAATTGATACCCCTATAATTGTTAGAGTTTCAAATATAACCCTTGTTCTTATACAATGGAATCATTGTACTCCAACTCTATTCGGTAGGCATTTTTGTCATCTTAAAAACAACATTAAACAACCTAGTTAATTATTTCATACTTGCTTTGTCAGTGCTTCTCCACAATTCTATTAAAATCTCATCGATTCTGATTGCTCTTCTCCTACTTAGCCTACTAATACAATGTTTACTCTTCAACACTAAAACTTCTACAGTACCCAAAATCTCTAAGTCTTTTAGAGTGAACTAATTTACCAAACATGATGTCTTTTAGGAGTTTGTAGAAGTATGTTTACCACTTTGATTTATAGAGGTCTCATCCACTAACATTTAAGACCCCGGAAGTTGGAAAGTCAAAAAATAAGGAACAAAAGATGAAATTTCAGAAAAATAGAGATTTTGGCACCAGGTGATGACCACGAAGGCCATTACAGGCTATGGTATTCACCATCATGGTACTTGGTGGTTTTGTAACTCAGTCTTGTAGGAAGGGACCACGATAAGGGATAATGATCTGTGGTGAGCACCACAGATCATGATGCCCTCCATGGTGACCCCTCCACTGAGACCATAGAAAATGATCCTAAGGCAAGGTTCACACCTCACCATCATAATCCATGTAGCCCTTCATGGACCGTGGTGGGTTTTGTGGTTTTCACTCCTTAAGACCACCCTGTAGGTACTTTACCACATCCATGGTTCAAGGACTGTGATGACTTCCTTCCATAGACCATGAAGGTCTCCATGGAAGAATTTCTGAAATTCTTCCCCTACAACACCATGATTTTTAGCCCAAGTATAACATCATGGACACCTCCACGGGCTGTGATGAGCATCAAGAATCATGATTGCCCCTCCGAGGTGAGTTCCAGTTCTAATTAAATAAAGGGCAGTTCAGTCATTTCCCTATTCTTTCATTTAATGTATGTGGATTTTTTGGGGACTAAATTCATTATGTAATTGTCCTAAATACTCTTAAATCTATTTTTTTCTCTCATTAATTTCCAAACAACTTTAAGACTCCTCTCTCAAGGTTCCTTCAAGAGTTCATCTTCTTCATCAAGTTTGACTAGGGTTTCTTCAAGAAAAAGTCTCTTTTTCTCCATTCCAAGTTCTAATTCAATCAAGGTATGTAGGAATTGATCCATGGATCCCTTTCACCCATGGATTCCCAAGGTTTTCATTCAAAATCTCATGAATTTCAATTAGATTTGTAACCCTAGTCTGATGAATTGCATTGGATTGTTTCAATTATATTTGTACTCGTTATAAATAATCATTATAAGTATGTTTCACATTAATTTTCATTGTTCTTATTCAAATTGACTATGTATACGAGTTTTACTCTAAATTCTAGTACGAATTATGAACATAGATTACGATTGTGTACAAGATATGAATTTTGTACAAGTTATGAAAAATGGTGACTTAGGGCCCTATCTTGGTGATCTGAGAACCTAATGACATAAATTATGTAAGTATGATATTGTAATGTTGAAAGGCTTATACTCACATTACAAGTATGACATGAAAATGAACTACTCTATGAATTATGAAGTTTTTGAACAAGTTTATGATATATGCTAAGTATGATTCCTATGTTTTATATTCCCTGGGATTTGACATATCACCGAATGATGGCTTGATGGGGGATCTAGAAATATGGGATCCTTATATTAAGTTTTGTATCTCATAACTACGTGCCACCGTAGGTTGCCTTCATGGATTAGCTAGTAGATCCACAGATAGCGTATGTACATGATCCATCGAGTGGGGTAGAGTCTACTTTGGCAAATATATTCCCCTTTTTTCCCATTGTATGGGGATACACCGAGATTCCATGTTATAGCGCACATGGTCTAATTTTCGGTTATGGTTCTATTCCATATATATGTATACTTTCCTTATGTTCTCTTATGATCTCAACATGCCTTTCTAAATTCTTTGATCATTATGGTTTTTTCATGACTTATATTATTCTTTTTTATCATGTACGTTAATTGATCATTGCATCATATGATTTAAATTGCATATTACGCCTACATACTTAGTACATTCAAATATATGATTCATTTGGAGGGTGAGCTAGGGACATATCTTACCACCCACCTGTCTTATGTAATAGAGGCATAATTGGACCTATGTTATGGGTTCTATATAATCCAATTTACATTTCTTATATAAGCATATTTTATACTTTTCCTATGTTATTTCCACATTTACTTTACCTTATTGTTATAACCCGTACTTTGCACCTAAGGACATGTTGGGAATACTTGTAACAAGTCAAGGGTAAGACTATGCTTGGTCTTGATATATACAAGTTTCTATTGATTAAGTTGGGAGGTGGAATTATTGGAAAAGTTAAAGGGCAAAATTGGAATTTCACATGTGGAAATACCATAAAAGGTTAGGGGTAAACTTGGAATTGTACATATGGAAATACTATAAAAGGTTAAGGGCAAAGGTGGAATTTTAACTTGGAATTATTAGAAAAGGTGAGGGGCAAAATGGTAATTTCACATAGGAGCCTATTAGTCATAAAATCCTAGAGATTTCTAGACATTTTGAGAGAATTAGAAGAAGAAAATTTGAGGAGAAAAAAAACTAGAGAAAATCGGCCAAGAGAGGAGAAAATTTAGTCTCCAAATTTCATCCCCAAAAATTATAATTTTCTAGTATTCCTACTAAGTCAAGGGTGCTCTACAACATGGTGTAGTTGTTTTGGAAGTTTGGAGACTTGTTTCATTGATTTGGAAGTGAAGAAGTTAGAAGAAAAAGGTAAGAATTCATTCATTTTATTAAGTTATGAAGGTTTGTGTATGTTGTAGTATGTTGAGGTGTATGGAATTTATGAAAATATGGAAGTTTTCATGGTAATATGATGCCATGTATACATGTTCTTATATGAGTAAGAATTATGTAAATTTTGTGTAGTATTTTTGTGTAGTATTTTTGTGTAGTATTTGGATGGTGGTTATGTTAATTATTTGGTGTTGAAAATGAAAGTTGGATGAGATTAATTGAAGTTGGAAATAAGAGTTAAGTGATAAGATGGAAAAAAATTAAGGTTGCATAGCTTGCTAGTTGTTGTTGTAATTTTTGGAAAATAGGGAAACTTAAATGGTGTATTTGGTATTAAACTAGTTTGTAGGAATTATATAATTTGAGTGTGATATTATAAGAAGATGGAGGTAAATTATTAAAAGTATGGATTGTTGTTGTTGGTTGTGAAGTTGAAGAAAGAAAATGAATTTTAATATTTTTATTGTATTTATGGAATTTTTAAGTGAAATATGGAATTGAAAAAAATTGGATAGCTTACTTGGAATATTTTTCACTTATGTTGGAATGAGTTGAAACTAATTATGGATATGAGATATTCATATTTATTTGGAAATGCAAAGTTTGGTTGAAAGTTGTTGCACTAATTGGAAAATTACACCAATTTATATTATGGTGTGTTTAAATTGATTATTGATGAAATTGGTGTTGTTGTTGGCTTGGTTGTTGATATTGTGGCCGAGTTGTAATCTCGGGGTTGCTATATATATAGGGGAGATGCTGCCGAAATTTTTGTAGACAAGTATTGGAAAATTGAATTCTTAAAGTCTTATGAATAGTAATTGGTAAATGTGACCAATTGTAGATTTTGGAGGAAACGAGAATTGAATTTGGACAATCGTAAAACGTCAAAAAGGTATGTAAAGATTTACATTTTCTTCTCTTGGCATGTCCTAGATGTAATAGGATTGAATACGAAACTCGGGGATCACTCTACTCTTCGGAATCGACGTTCGAAAATTTCCCTTTTCTATTCAATGGAATTGAATTAGGTAATTATGAATAGTTTTGGAAAAATTATCTAAACTTCTAGATTTTTCACAAATGAATTCCGAATACCTTGAAACTCTTCTAAATAATGTTATGAAGTCTAACGCACGTGATTTGTATACGCCACCTCATTTGTCCGAGGTGGGCCCCACTATTCCGAATTTTTCTTCGTTATTCCGTTTGAATTACGGTAGGTAGAATTTGAAAGAAATTCTTTGCTATGCTTCCTAATATTATATGAATAATTATTCCGGTAATTTCCATAATATATTTAGAAGTACGGAGACGATTCGGAAAATACTATTTTTACGTAAACTATTGTGATATTGGAAGTACTTGTACTATTATTATTATTCAAGTTTCCTTTTATGATTTGTTATCGAAATTATACCATCGAGTCTGTATAAATGTTTTGTAATTTAAATTGCATTTAGTTTCTCACTACTCCACTCGTGGATGCCTCAATGCTTCTTTCACTGAGCCTGGGCCAGGATATGTTTTTGTGCGTATTTCTCTGCATTGTTCGCCGTGTCCCGACGTGAGGGGGCAGGTATGACATGTACCATGGGGTGGTAAATATTATGCCACAGAGTTATGCTGTGCCATGTACATATATGTTTGTGATATGATATGATATGATTTGATATGGCCATCTGATATGATATGATTTGTTACGGAGATATTCCCTACTCTGGTGTTATGCTGTGCCGTGGTGCCGATGATGGGAGGGCAACCACACTTTGTTCACCGAGTCCCTAAGGGGGCCGGATATGGCATATGTCTGTACATATATGATTTGAGATTTTGATAAGCATTTTGAAATTCTAAACGTTGATTTTATGTTTTGCATATACTATTCAGATTATGATTTTATATAGTTCAGTGCATGCTTTACATATTCAGTACATTTTCCGTACTGACCCCCTTTCTTCGGGGGCTGCGTTACATGCCCGCAGGTACCGACGTTCGTTGTGCTGAGCCACCTGTTTAGGACATCTGCTGTGTTATTGACAGTGCTCCTTTGTTCGGAGCTTGTATTTTGGTACTGACTCTATCTCTGTATATTTGTATATATTGGTCAGGGGTACGACGGGGCCCTGTCCTGTCTTATGACTATGTTATCATCTGTAGAGGTCTGTAGACAGAGTTATGTCGTGGGTGTTTTGGATGTATGGTTTGGATTTTTGTGTGTTTTGTGACAGCCTTTCAACTCTCGTGCGTATATTTACTTCTATAATATATTTAACAATTTCTACAAATCAATACATTTGTTTATTCGGAAAAAAAAAGGCTAATTTGGGATAAGGGTACGTTTGGGTGCCCAACTCGGGCACCAGTCGCGGCCTACGGGGTTGGGTCGTGACAAAAGTGGTATCAGAGCGGTTGGGTCCTCGGAATGTCTACAGACCGTGTCTAGTAGAGTCTTGTTTATCGGTGTGTTGTGCACCACATCTATAAGCAGGGGGCTACAGGACATTTAGGATATTACTTTTCCTTCTTGTCTTAGATCGTACGATAGAGCTATATTATTAGGATGATTCTCTCCTAACGAAACGATTATTATGATTTTCAGAAATGCCTCCGAGAAAAGTGACGACTGCCCAGAAGGGTAAATCAGTGGCACTAGGCGAGGTTAGTCAGGTCCATAGAGTTACCAGGGCCCGACCTCAGCCTGAGATGGAGACTGTGCCCCCAACAGCCAGTTCTGCGACCCCGCCAGAAATTAGGGCAGCCCCAGCTGAAGATCAGAGGGCGGATTCACCAGTATTTAGAGCCCCAGCACCCGAGCCTCTAGCTCCACAGTCAGGAGTGAAAGTCAGGGCTATGCAGGATGCGGTGCAGTTGTTGACCAGGTTGGTGGCTGGACAGGAACACAGACGTGGTTTAAGCGGAGATCCGGTACACAAGTCTGATAGTTCAAGGGCTCGTGAGTTTCTGACTTGTAACCCTCCAGAGTTCTTCGGGACAAAGCCCAAAGAGGACCCCCAGGAGTTTGTTAGAGAGATGCAGCGCACTTTACGTCTGATTAAAGCTTCTGCAACTGAGTCGGTTGAGTTGGCTTCATATAGATTGCACGAGGTAGCTGCGAACTGGTTTGAGTCCTGGGAGTTATCCAGGGGTAGACTAGCTTCTCCAGCGGTATGGGATGAGTTTACAGAGGCATTTATCAGTCATTTCCTGCCTCCTGAGATGCGTAGAGCTAGAGTGGATAGATTTTTACAGTTAAGGCAGCGAGGCCGCAGTGTTCGCGAGTATAGTTTGGAGTTCGACTCATTGGCTCGACATGCACCTGCTCTGGTAGCTGACATGACAGACAGAATGCACAGATATATGATGGGCCTAGATCGTTATCTGGTGGATAGTTGTTTGGTGATGGCTGCTCAGCCAGGGATGGACATCGCCCGTATTCAAGCATATGCTTAGGGCATGGAGGACAGACATAGAGGACGCCAGTCCGACCGAGATTTTAGCAGAAGTCAGCCCAAGAGGGCCAGGTCAGCTGGATATTTCGGAGAGTTCCGAAGTAGGCCATTCCAGCAGCAGGGTAGCAGATAGCCCACCCAGCCAGCACGGAGTATGCCTTTCCTATCCTCAGACCGGAGATCAGGTGGCACAGGATATTCGGGAGCTGGTTTGAGCTCTAGGGCTTCCGGTTCGCAGTTAGATAGAGGTTCTGGTCAGATGCGGACACCCAGGCCCCCGTGTTCTTATTGTGGTAGGTACTATCCGGGAGAGTGTTATCGTGCTACAGGAGCTTGTTTTGTTTGTGGTCGTCAAGGCCATATGATGAAGGATTGCCCAAATAAGGGTGATTCAGGTGGAGCAGCTCGGCCTACAGGATCATTTGCTGGGTCATCATCTTCTTCGGTAGCTATGCGCCCTACGGGGTAGGGTGTGTCTACACCAGCAGGCCGTGGTAGAGGCCGGGGTGGAATTTCTGGTTCTAGCGGCCCTTCAAACCGCACCTATGCCTTGGCCACCCTACAGGATCAAGAGGCGTCTCCAGATGTGATCACAGGTACATTATTGATCTTTTCCCAGATTGTATATGCATTAATAGATCCAGGCTCTACATTATCATATATTACTCCAACGATTGCTGATAAGATTGGTGTAAATCCCGAACCGATAGAACCGTTTGAGGTAGCTACTCCTGTAGGAGATTCTATTATAGCAAGGCGAGTATATAAAAGTTGCTCAGTAATTATATATGATCATTGCACTAAAGCAGACCTAATAGAATTGGAGATGACTGAATTTGATGTGATTATGGGAATAGATTGGCTATCTTCCTGTTATGCTAATATTGACTGTCAACGGAAGGTAGTTTATCTTCAATTTCCAGGAGAACAAGTGATAGAATGGGCAGGTAATACAGCATCTCCGAGAGGGAAGTTTATTTCTTACCTTAAGACGAGGAAGATGATCAGAAAAGGTTGTATTTATCACCTGGTTCGCGTGCAGAATTTGCAGGCTGAAGCGCCAACTATTCAGTCAGTTCCAGTTGTTAATGAATTTGTAGATGTATTCCCAGATGATCTTCCAGGCCTTCCTCCCGAACGGGAGATAGACTTTACCATAGATGTGCTGCCAGATATCCATCCGATATCTATTCCCCCATATAGAATGGCACCTGCAGAATTAAAGGAACTGAAGGAGCAATTGAAAGACTTGCTAGAAAAAGGCTTCATCAGACCTAGTACTTCACCTTGGGGAGCTCCAGTATTATTTGTGAAGAAGAAAGATGGGTCACTACGGATGTGTATTGATTACAGACAGTTGAATAAGGTAACTATAAAGAATAAATACCCCCTCCCTAGGATTGATGATTTGTTTGATCAGTTGCAGGGTGCTAAGTGGTTTTCAAAAATAGACTTGCGATCGGGTTATCATCAGGTGTGGGTAAGAGAATCTGATATTCCAAAGACAGCATTCCGGACTTGATATGGTCATTATGAGTTTAGAGTGATGTCTTTTGGGTTGACAAATGCTCCAGCGGTATTTATGGACCTGATGAATCGGGTATTTAGACCATTCCTGGACATGTTCGTGATTGTGTTTATTGATGATATTCTAATTTATTCCCGATCAAAAGAAGAGCACACAGATTATCTGAGAGCAGTACTTACAGTACTCCGACACCAGAAATTATATGCTAAATTTTCTAAATGTGAATTTTGGTTGACCTCTGTAGCATTTTTGGGACATATTGTCGGCGCTGAAGGTATTCGGGTAGATACACAGAAGATCGAGGCTGTAAAGAACTGGCCTAGGCCGACGACACCTACCGAGGTACGTAGTTTCCTGGGATTAGCAGGTTATTACAGAAGATTTGTAGAGAAATTTGCTTCTATGTCAGCACCACTGACAAGATTAACTCAGAAGGGAGCTAAGTTCCAGTGGACTGAGGCCTGTGAACGAAGCTTTCAGTTATTGAAAGAGAAGTTGACTACAGCTCCTGTTCTAACTCTTCCAGAAGGACCGGATGGGTATGTTATTTATTGTGATGCTTCAGGTGTGGGAATAGGTTGTGTATTGATGCAGCACGGGAAAGTTATAGCTTACGCTTCCCGGCAACTTAAAAAGTATGAAAGAAATTATCATACTCATGATCTAGAACTAGCAGCAGTGACTCATGCTCTGAAGATATGGAGGCACTATTTATATGGTGTTCATGTTGATATATATACAGATCACAAGAGTCTCCAGTATATTTTTAAACAGAAAGACTTGAATTTGCGGCAGAGGAGATGGTTGGAGGTCTTAAAAGACTATGATGTTGATATTCTATATCATCCAGGAAAGGCCAACGTCGTAGCAGATGCACTCAGCCGTAAGTCCTTGGGTAGCTTGATAAATGTTCCAGCAGAAAAGAAGGAAATAGTTCGTGAAATTGGTCAATTGGCCAGTCTTGGAGTTCGGTTGGCTGAATCGGGAGATAATGGGATTTTAGTTCGAGATGTTGCTGAATCTTCCATTATAGAAGAAATAAAGCGACGTCAATATGAAGACCCTATTTTGGCACAGTATCGAGATACAGGTATGGACAAAGAGAAGACCCCTTTTGGTATTACATCTAATGGAGTATTATTATACAGGGACAGGTTGTGTGTACCTGATGTTGCTGGGCTACAGCAACAAGTTATGGGTGAGGCACATCATGCCCGATATTCTATTCATCCGGGTACAACAAAAATGTACCATGACCTTAGATGTTTATTCTGGTGGGATGGTATGAAAAAAGATGTTGCTGAGTTCGTGGCCCAATGTCCAAACTGTCAGCAGGTCAAAATTGAACACCAGAAACCAGGTAGTTTATTGCAGGAGATGGAAATTCCAACGTGGAAGTGAGAGATGATTAATATGGATTTTATTACAGATTTACCTCGCACTCCACGGAAGTACGATTCGATATGGGTTATTGTTGATAGGTTGACTAAGTCAGCCCATTTCCTTCCGGTTCGGATCACATATTCAGCTGAGGATTATGCCAGGTTATATATTAAGGAGATAGTAAAGCTCCACGGAGTTCCTGTGTCTATTATCACTGACAGAGGTGCCCAGTTTACAGCAAACTTTTGGAGATCTTTTCAGGCAGGATTAAGGACCCAGGTGAGCCTTAGTACAGCATTCCATCCTCAGTCTGACGGGCAAGCCGAGCGCACTATTCAGACACTGGAAGATATGTTGCGGGCCTGTGTTATTGATTTCAGGGGTAGCTGGGATGACCATCTACCACTTGTTGAATTTGCTTATAATAATAGTTATCACTCTAGTATTCAGATGGCACCGTATGAGGCACTGTATGGCAGAAAATGCAGGTCACCTATAGGCTGGTTCGATGTGGGTGAAACTAAGTTAATTGGCCCAGATCTGATTCAGCAGGCAGTTGAGAAGGTGAAGCTTATCCAAGAACGATTATTGGCAGCTCAAAGTAGACAGAAAGCATATGCTGACAACCGGCGTCGACCTTTAGAGTTCCAAGTGGATGACTGGGTATTCTTGAAGGTGTCACCTATGAAGGGCGTCATGAGATTCGGTAGAAAAGGGAAACTTAGTCCGAGATACATCGGGCCTTATCAGATTGTCCGTAAAGTAGGCAAGGTTGCCTATGAATTAGACCTACCAGCTGATTTAGAAGCAGTACATCCGGTGTTCCACGTGTCTATGCTTCATAAATTCGTTGGTGATCCTTCCAGAGTATTTCCTGTACAGGACATCCAGGTGACCGAGGAGCTATCCTATGAGGAACAGCCGGTGGCTATTTTAGATCGTCAGGTAAGGAGGTTACGCACCAAAGATGTGGCATCTGTCAAAGTATTGTGGCACAACAACAACCGAGAAGAAATGACTTGGGAGGCGGAGGAAGAAATGAAGAAAAAGTATCCTCAGTTGTTTTCTGCATCCATAGGTAACTTAAGTTTCTTGTTACCTATATTGGTTAAATAAAATTATGTGAAACGGTTGTATTTATAAACCTATAAGATCAATTTAACATTCGAGGACGAATGTTCAAAAAGGGGGGTAGAATGTTATAACCCGTACTTTGCACCTAAGGACATGTTGGGAATACTTGTAACAAGTCAAGGGTAAGACTATGCTTGGTCTTGATATATACAAGTTTCTATTGATTAAGTTGGGAGGTGGAATTATTGGAAAAGTTAAAGGGCAAAATTGGAATTTCACATGTGGAAATACCATAAAAGGTTAGGGGTAAACTTGGAATTGTACATATGGAAATACTATAAAAGGTTAAGGGCAAAGGTGGAATTTTAACTTGGAATTATTAGGAAAGGTGAGGGGCAAAATGGTAATTTCACATAGGAGCCTATTAGTCATAAAATCCTAGAGATTTCTAGACATTTTGAGAGAATTAGAAGAAGAAAATTTGAGGAGAAAAAAAACTAGAGAAAATCGGCCAAGAGAGGAGAAAATTTAGTCTCCAAATTTCATCCCCAAAAATTATAATTTTCTAGTATTCCTACTAAGTCAAGGGTGCTCTACAACATGGTGTAGTTGTTTTGGAAGTTTGGAGACTTGTTTCATTGATTTGGAAGTGAAGAAGTTAGAAGAAAAAGGTAAGAATTCATTCATTTTATTAAGTTATGAAGGTTTGTGTATGTTGTAGTATGTTGAGGTGTATGGAATTTATGAAAATATGGAAGTTTTCATGGTAATATGATGCCATGTATACATGTTCTTATATGAGTAAGAATTATGTAAATTTTGTGTAGTATTTTTGTGTAGTATTTTTGTGTAGTATTTGGATGGTGGTTATGTTAATTATTTGGTGTTGAAAATGAAAGTTGGATGAGATTAATTGAAGTTGGAAATAAGAGTTAAGTGATAAGATGGAAAAAAATTAAGGTTGCATAGCTTGCTAGTTGTTGTTGTAATTTTTGGAAAATAGGGAAACTTAAATGGTGTATTTGGTATTAAACTAGTTTGTAGGAATTATATAATTTGAGTGTGATATTATAAGAAGATGGAGGTAAATTATTAAAAGTATGGATTGTTGTTGTTGGTTGTGAAGTTGAAGAAAGAAAATGAATTTTAATATTTTTATTGTATTTATGGAATTTTTAAGTGAAATATGGAATTGAAAAAAATTGGATAGCTTACTTGGAATATTTTTCACTTATGTTGGAATGAGTTGAAACTAATTATGGATATGAGATATTCATATTTATTTGGAAATGCAAAGTTTGGTTGAAAGTTGTTGCACTAATTGGAAAATTACACCAATTTATATTATGGTGTGTTTAAATTGATTATTGATGAAATTGGTGTTGTTGTTGGCTTGGTTGTTGATATTGTGGCCGAGTTGTAATCTCGGGGTTGCTATATATATAGGGGAGATGCTGCCGAAATTTTTGTAGACAAGTATTGGAAAATTGAATTCTTAAAGTCTTATGAATAGTAATTGGTAAATGTGACCAATTGTAGATTTTGGAGGAAACGAGAATTGAATTTGGACAATCGTAAAACGTCAAAAAGGTATGTAAAGATTTACATTTTCTTCTCTTGGCATGTCCTAGATGTAATAGGATTGAATACGAAACTCGGGGATCACTCTACTCTTCGGAATCGACGTTCGAAAATTTCCCTTTTCTATTCAATGGAATTGAATTAGGTAATTATGAATAGTTTTGGAAAAATTATCTAAACTTCTAGATTTTTCACAAATGAATTCCGAATACCTTGAAACTCTTCTAAATAATGTTATGAAGTCTAACGCACGTGATTTGTATACGCCACCTCATTTGTCCGAGGTGGGCCCCACTATTCCGAATTTTTCTTCGTTATTCCGTTTGAATTACGGTAGGTAGAATTTGAAAGAAATTCTTTGCTATGCTTCCTAATATTATATGAATAATTATTCCGGTAATTTCCATAATATATTTAGAAGTACGGAGACGATTCGGAAAATACTATTTTTACGTAAACTATTGTGATATTGGAAGTACTTGTACTATTATTATTATTCAAGTTTCCTTTTATGATTTGTTATCGAAATTATACCATCGAGTCTGTATAAATGTTTTGTAATTTAAATTGCATTTAGTTTCTCACTACTCCACTCGTGGATGCCTCAATGCTTCTTTCACTGAGCCTGGGCCAGGATATGTTTTTGTGCGTATTTCTCTGCATTGTTCGCCGTGTCCCGACGTGAGGGGGCAGGTATGACATGTACCATGGGGTGGTAAATATTATGCCACAGAGTTATGCTGTGCCATGTACATATATGTTTGTGATATGATATGATATGATTTGATATGGCCATCTGATATGATATGATTTGTTACGGAGATATTCCCTACTCTGGTGTTATGCTGTGTCGTGGTGCCGATGATGGGAGGGCAACCACACTTTGTTCACCGAGTCCCTAAGGGGGCCGGATATGGCATATGTCTGTACATATATGATTTGAGATTTTGATAAGCATTTTGAAATTCTAAACGTTGATTTTATGTTTTTCATATACTATTCAGATTATGATTTTATATAGTTCAGTGCATGCTTTACATATTCAGTACATTTTCCGTACTGACCCCCTTTCTTCGGGGGCTGTGTTACATGCCCGCAGGTACCGACGTTCGTTGTGCTGAGCCGCCTGTTTAGGACATCTGCTGTGTTATTGACAGTGCTCCTTTGTTCGGAGCTTGTATTTTGGTACTGACTATATCTCTGTATATTTGTATATATTGGTCAGGGGTACGACGGGGCCCTGTCTTGTCTTATGACTATGTTATCATCTGTAGAGGTCTGTAGACAGAGTTATGTCGTGGGTTTTGGATGTATGGTTTGGATTTTTGTGTATTTTGTGACAGCCTTTCAACTCTCGTGTGTATATTTACTTCTATAATATATTTAGCAATTTCTACAAATCAATACATTTGTTTATTCGGAAAAAAAAGGCTAATTTGGGATAAGGGTATGTTTGGGTGCCCAACTCGGGCACCAGTCGCGGCCTACGGGGTTGGGTCGTGACACTTATGCATGCTTATGATTTGTCAAGAGGCTTGGTTGGAGCCCTTCGAGGTTCGATAGCCATGTTATGATTAGGCCCTAGGTCAAGTCGTGAAAAACTTGATATCAAAGCATAAGGTTTAAGTATCCTAGGGTGTCCAACATGCCGCGTCAAGTGGAGTCTTATTCATGGTTGTGAAGTGCACCATATCTATGAATAGAAGGCTATAAGGAGTTTTAGGAAATCCTCATTTCTTTCATGGTCCAAGTCATGCGATAAAGTATGTTCTAAGGCTTCCTTTCCCTAATGATTTTCCTTTGCGATTTTCAGAAAATGCCTCAAAAAAGAGCACCTATAAAAAGAGGGATCCATGCTAATGAGGACCAAGCTCCTCTGGCCCCTCAAGACAATGGTCCCCTACCCGACCAAGTGACTAATGCAGAGTTCTAGACCGCTATTACCACGCTATCCCAAGTAGTGGCCAACCAAGGGGTTGCGGCTCTTCTTAATGCTTTTACTCTGGCCTCTAGAGTGAGTAACTTTGCAAGAATGAATCCTCCAAAATTCTATAGTTCGAAAGTTGATGAGGGTCCTCAAAAGTTCATTGATGAGGTCAATACGATAGTGATTATTATGGGGTACCTTCAGAAAAGAAACTGGAGCTAGCGGTTTACCAGCTCAAGAGTGTTGCTCAAGTTTGGTATACTCAATAGAAGGTGGAAAGGGTGGTTGAAGGACCTATAGATTGGGAAGTTTTCAAACTTTTGTTCCTTGATCACTTTTTCCCTCTTGAGCTAAGGGAAGGCAAGGTGTTGGAGTTCATCAATCTTCGACAATGCAATATGGGTATGAGGGATTATGCCCTTAAGTCACTAAGATATCAAGTATGCTCCCTCATTGGTTGTTGATCTATGTGCCTAAATAAGTCAATTCATATCGGGGGTGTCCGACTTGGTTTCTGAGGAATTTCGTACCACTATGCTTGTTAAGAAAATTTACATATCTCAGCTTATGACTTTTACCTAGAAAAATGAATGAGAGAAACTCAAAGAGATGAGAATGAGAGATTCTAAGAAAGCCCTATATGAAGGTGGGTTATCAAATACTAGGTCTAGTGGTGGTAGTGGTGGTTATCAAAAATGGTCAAGGTTCCATAAAGAATTTTGATAAGGATAGGATGCCATACTCTATGGTTCAAGGAGGAGGTGGGAATAATAGTAGCCCTTCATTTCCCAAGTGTGCTAAATGTGGGAAGAATCATGGAGGAAGATGTTTGATGGGAATGGGTGCTTTCTATGGATATGGAAAAATGGGCCATAGGCAATACGAGTGCCCTCATGTTGTCAACCTGGGTAAATAAGGTCATCCTCAAGGCCAAGTTGCTTAAGGAGGTCAAGTTCTATAAGGTTCCCAAGCTCAACCAAAGGGTGATCAATGCAAAAACTAGTTCTATGTTCTTAATGGTAGACAAGTGGTGGAGGAGACGCTCGATGTTGTTACCGGTATGTTATGGGTCTTTCCCTATGATTTTTGTGTCTCGCTAGATCTGGGTGTAAGTTTGTCTTTTGTTACTCCTTATGTGCCTATGAGTTTTGATGTGTGCCTCAAAGTGTGCTAGAAACTTTTTCATTTAATACTCCCTTAGGTGAGTCAGTCATGGCTAACAGAGTCTATAAAAATTATCCCATGTCGGTCTTACATAATGTTATCCCTCGTGATCTTGTTGAACTAGACATGACCGATTTTGATATTATTCCTTGTATGGATTTGTTACATATCTCTTATGCATCCACTGATTGTAAAACCCGTAGAGTCAAGTTTTAATTTCCTAATGTGCCTACTCTTGAATGGAAGGGTAATAATTTGGTTTTTGAGGGTCAATTCATTTCATATCTTAAGGCCCGAAAACTAATTTCCAAGGGGTGTATTTATCATATAGTGCGAGTTAGGGATATTGATTTTGAAGCTCCTACTCTTGAGTCGGTCCCTATAGTTAATGAGTTTTCTGATGTGCTATCCCATGATTTGCCAGGTGTTTCTCCCAAAAGGGAAACAAACTTTGGCATAGATCTCCTTCCCGATACTCAACTTATTTCTATTCCTTCTTACTATATGGCTCCGACGGAACTTAAGGAGTTGAAAGAGCAATTGAAGGATTTGTTGTATAAGGTTTTCATAAGACCATGCATTTCATCTTGGGGTGCTCCCGTGTTGTTTTTAGGAAGAAAGATGGGTCACTCTGAATGTGTATAGATTACTAGAAATTGAATAAGTTCACCATAAAGAACAAGTAACTAATTCTGATGATAGATTATTTATTTGACCAATTGTAAGGGGCGAGTTACTTTTAAAAGATTGATCTTCATTTGAGTTATCATCACTCTGAGTAAGGAAATGTGACATTCCGAAGAAGGTTTTTAGAAATGGGTATTGTCACTTTGAATTTTTGGTTATGTCTTTTGGACTAACGAATGCCCCTACAACTTTCATGGATTTGATGAACAGGGCATTTAAGCAATACTTGGATATTATGATCGTGTTTATTGATGATATTTTGATTGATTCTGGAAGTGAGAAATAACATGCCGATTATTTAAGGATAGTGTTGCAAATTCTCAAGGACCATTAGTTGTATGCAAAGTTTAGCAAGTGTGAATTTTTGTTAAGGTCATTTTCTTTCCTTGGTCACATTATTTTCAGAAAAAAAATTATGGTAGATCCAAAGAAGACTGGGGTAGTTTAGAATTGTCCTAGACCATTGAATCTTTATGACATTTGAAGTTTCTTGGGCTTAGGCGTTATTATTGACTGTTTGTGTAAGGTTTCTCTTCCATTGCATCACCCTTGACATTTTTGACTAAAAAGAAGGTAAAATTCCAATAGTCTGAGGCATGTGAGAAAAGCTTCCAAAATTTAAAGGATAAGATTACCTCTGCTCTAGTGTTGACTTTATCAGAAGGTTTTGATGGTTTCTTTGTGTATTTTGACGCTTCACGAGTTGGCATTGGTCGTGTTCCAATGAAAAATGGTAAACTGATAGCTTATGCTTCTAGGCAACTCAAGGAACATGAGAAGAATTACCCGACTCATGACTTGGAGTTGGCAGCAGTGTTATCTACTTTAAATTTATGGAGACACTACTTGTATGGTGTCCATGTGGATGTTTTCACCGATCATAAGAGTTTGCAATATGTGTTCACTCAAAAGGACTTGAATCTTCGATAAAGGAAATGACTTAAACTATTGAAGGATTATTACATGAGTGTGTTATACCATCCAGGTAAGTCAAATGTGGTTGCCGACACTCTTAGTATATTGTCCAAGAACAGTGTTTCTCATGTTAATGATGAGCAAAAAGAGCTATTTCGGGATGTGCATCATTTAGCTCATTTGGGTGTTCGATTGGTTGATTCCAACAATGGTGGTATTATTGTACAAAATGATTCTGAATCGTCTCTTGTGGTGGATATAAAGGAAAAGCAAGATGGTGATCCCTCTTTCGTAAAATTGAAGAAAGTGGTTGCCAAATAAGTCACTAAGGCTTTCTCCCAAGAGGTAGATGGTATTTTGAGATATCAAGGTCGATTGTGCATTTCGAATGTTGATGGCTTGAAAGATAGGATATTGTCTGAAGCTCATAATTTGTGGTATTCTATTCATCCTAATTCCATAAATATGTATTGAGATGTAATATAAGTATATTGGTGGAATGGCATGAAAAGGGACATTGCAGCATTTGTAGCTAAGTGTCCTAGTTGTCAACAAGTGAAAGTCGAGCATCAAAAATTGGGAGGTTTGACTCAAGATAGTAAGATTCGTACATGGAGTGAGAAGCCTTGAATATGGACTTCTTTATAGGTTTGCCTTGTACTCGTAGGCAACACGATTCCATTTGGGTGATTATTGACCGAATGACTAAGTCGACTCATTTTCTCCTAGTTCAGACATCATATTCAGCTGACGACTCTACTAGATTGTATATCCGAGAGTTGGTTAAGTTTTATGGTATCTCATTGTCTATCGTTTCAGATCAAGGTACTCAATTTACATCTCAGTTTTGGAGATCTTTCCAAAGATATCTTGGTACCTAAGTAAAACTTAGCACAACTTTTCACCCACAAACAGATGGTCAGGCTGAGTGTACCATTCAGACATTAGAGGACATATTGAAAAAATGTGTTATGGATTTTAAAGGAAATTGGGATGATCATTTGCCATTAATAGAGTTTGCTTATAATAACAATTATCACTCCAGAATTGAGATGGCTCCATTTGAAGCTTTGTATAGTAGGTAGTGTAGATCCCCTATAGGTTGGTTTGAGGTCGGTGAAGTTGCTTTAATAGGACCCAAGATAGTATTTGAGGCTATGGAAAAAGTTTGACTCATTAGAGAAAGATTGAAAATGGCCCAAAGCCAACAAAAGTCCTATTCGAATGTGAGGAGAAGGGAACTTGAATTTGAGGTTGATGATTATGTTTACTTAAAAATTTCACCCATGAAGGGTTTGATGTGTTTTGGCAAGAAAGGGAAACTAAGTTCCCGCTATGTTGGCCTATACCAGATTTTGAGGCAAATTTGCAAGGTGGCTTATGAGTTCTATTTAGATTTGGATTTGGTATCGGTGCATCTGGTGTTCCATGTGTATTATTGATAAAGTTTGTTGGTGATCCTAGCTCCATTGTTCCATTGGAAAGTATTGAGGATGAGGAGAGTCTTTCTTATGAAGAGGTTCCGATTGAGATCTTGGACCGGTAAGTTAGAAAGTTGAGAAACAAAGAAATAGCTTTAGTTAAAGTATTGAGGAATCAAGAGGTTGAGGGTGCTATATGGGAGGCCAAAGCTGATATGATGTCCCGATATCCTTATCTCTTTCCTTCTGTACCTAGTTGAGATATTTAAGTCCTTCAAGATCCAATCGGCCCAAATCATGCATTTCAGTTGTTTTCATGGTTTCATATGCATTCATGTTCATAAAATGAGTTTTAAAGCTATGTTTTAGTTTGAGATTAAGGATTTCATGTTTTATGCATTATTGAGATGTTTTGCATTCATGTTGGGTTTTTAAGTTCCTTTCCTTATTCCATTCATGTGAGTTTGAGTTCCATTCGAGCATGAATATTCCCAGGGGGAGATATTATAAGACCCCAAAATTTGAAAAGTCAGAAAACAAGGAATAAAAGATGAAATCCGAGTAAAATGCAGATTTTGGCACCAGGTGATGACCACGAAGGCCATCATGGGTCATGGTCCCCCCGACACCCTCTGTGGTGATCCCTCCACTGAGACCTCAAAAAATGATCCTAAGGCAAGGAATATGCCTCACCACCAGCACCACGGACCGTGATGCCCTCCATGGTGCCCCTCCCCTGAGACCTGAAAAAATGATCATAAGGCAAGACCATGCCTTACCACCATAGGCCATGTATCCCTTCATGAACCATGGTGGGTTCCGTGGTGGTCGCTCCTACAGATCATCCTGAAGGTACAACACCAGGTCCATGGTTCACGGATAGTGATGAGATCCACAGACCGTGAAGGTCTCCGTTGAAGAAGTCCTGAAATGCTGACCCTGCAACCCCAAGATTTCAAGACGAATTCTAATATCATGGACACCAGCACAGGCCGTAATGAGCCTTACGGACCATGATGGGCCCTCCTTGGTGACTCCTAGTTCCAATTAAATGATGGATAGTTCAATCATTTTCCTATTCTTTCATTAATGTATGTGGACATTTTTGGGACTAAATTCATTATCTTTTTTACGGTTCCGAAACAACTTGGGTAAAATTGTTGATAAAACTCCAAAATGGAAGTCTATTATTTTCCCTCATTATGAGTTGGTTATTTCTCTCAAAGACTTTCTTATGATTCATTTTAAGAGTGAGTTAGGGACATGTCTTAGCCCCCATCCGTCTTATGTAGTAGAGGCATTATTGGATGTATGTTATGGAGTCTATATAGTCCAGTTTACATTTCTATTATAATCATGTTTTAGACTCTTCCTATGTTATTTCCGCATTTACTTTACCTTATGCATGTTTATGATATGTTAAGAGGCTTTGGTTGGAGTCCTTTGGGGTTTCGAATGTCATGTTACGACTACGCCCTAGGTCGAGTCATGACAAACATCTTGCCTTCCTCATCCTTAGTGCAATTCACTTGATCTAAGTCGAAATCCTTTCTCTCTCTCACTTTTGCAAGCTTATAAATCTATTATCCTCACCTCTGTCCCCTAGCTTGAAATACAAGTCTCCGAAAGCTGCCATCCATAAGTAGTTCTTCTCTAACATCAATCTCTTTCTTAGGAAAGGTATCTTTACCATGACCTCTCACTGGTGCCACCCCATGGGTACAAACTTTTCTCCTACGATGGACTATACCTTTACCCCTAGCTTGGGTCTCAATAATATTGTCAGGATTCCCCTCCTCTTCTAGTAGCAATAACTCTAAACCTAACGATTTTTCAAATGAACACGTGACAACTCAGCACTAGGGAGAGTAACCATGCACGATAAGAATTAAATAACAAAAAATGAAATTTCCTAACAGTCTTTATAGCCTCTTGAAGATAAGCAATGGATGTCTTCGTGCTGATCCTCGAGACTCTACTAGACTTGGCTTGTACACACATGAGACCTATAAAACCTAGGTTGTGACAATATTTGTTACAACCCAAAAAATGGGTGTAATGGAACTAGTCTTATCCCACTAAGACTGGTCAGCGTAAACCTAATTACCCAAGGCAGTGTGGAAGTTTAAATAGAAAAAAATAAGTATAACACCATATACAAAAACATAACATATCTCATAATGCCCGAAAAACCTTGTGTCACAGTTACAAGCTCTAATGTATTGCAATAGAATTCAAAGACATAAAAGTTTGAATGTCTTATTTTCTAGAACTAAACAAGAACATAGTAAGATTAAGATGTGTCTACCAAAATGACATAACAACTACCTCAAAAAACTCCAAATGATAAGCCTCGGACGTAGAAGAGAGAAAGGTGAGATCACGATGATCCAAGCTTGTAACCTACACAAGTGTAGAAGTAAGGGAGTGAGTACCAAACAAAATGGTACTCAGCACGAATCAAACCAAACCTAAGTAAACTAATATTAAACACAAATACACCAACATCCCAATCAAACCACCTTATACTACAACTGGCATGGAAAGTCAAAGCAACCTATCCTAGCAGTTCCATAAATGAAAGAATAATATAACACATCTATTCATCATAAATCATGAATCAGAGTCTTTACATTATCAATATTGCACTTCATTCCAAAGTATTCACAAACATCATAAAGTCACTCAGAAATTCAATGAATGATGATGAAGTGCAAATGTGATGCGATGCAATGTCATACAACATGATGCATGCATGTCTTGTTGATACACACCCGCTGCACAACCATGAAGGGACACATGAAGGCTATTTCTTCCCATCCTGCAAAGTATTCAATACTGAATATCAGGTGTGGACCCATGTGCATCTACTGGAACCATTTTCCATCAATATAATATCACTTACCGGAACCATTTCATTAGTAATACCCCATAATATTTTAACATAGATAAATTTTGAGAACCCTGAGAAAAGTGAGAAAATGTAGCATTTTAAAAGGTCTAAGGCCACACTCTACTACATGTAGAGTGTTCTATGAGCCATAGCAGGGGCTCATAGGACCCCTCAATGCTTAGTAAAAATTTAGCTATCAAGGTTCCTTCTATGATCCAGCTTTATGATCCATCAATCACTCTACAACCTGGAGGTCAGTCATAGAGTCGAGTGACACATTCCGTTAGCTACTGGAATGTTGACTTAGGTCCTACAAATGGGTATATAATTGATAAGCTTTTGTACGACCCACCAAGGAGTCTGTAGTGTAGACCCTGAGCCTAAATTCCTAGTTGAAGTTCTGCGAGCCCTTTGTACGGTTCTTCCTATATTGTACGACCCATAGAAGGGTGGTTGTATATCAAACAAGTCAATTTCCAGTGAGATCCAATTTTGGTACCTAGGTTCTACACCGGCTTTCTACGGTCCATAGAAAAGCCCATAGCTTCCATAAATAGTTTTTTAGTAGGGGTATATTTTTATTTTTCCACCTTTCCCAAATTAAAACCAAGATATTTTGTGACTAAAATTATTCCCTTATCAGTACCCAACGAGTGTTTTCTCTCATTAACATATGGAAAATTTTGAGAGCAAGTATTGGATAGAAGAGGAAAAGCTAGGGTTCAAGCATTTCAACAAAAACCTTCGAGTTTCGCTTAGATATTTGATTTTCTTAGTTTGTAAGGCTAATCATAATGTTGGACTGAGTTCGTCCTTATTACCTACACCTTCATTTAGACAAGTTGAGTTTTGAGTTGGATAATTAATCTCGATAAATTGAATTCTTGAGTTATTTATGTAATTTTTTATTGTGTTCTTGTATATATATATATATATAAGTATACTTTGATGATTTTCACGAGTTGAGTTCTTGAGATTATGGTTTATGTTTACATTCACATGAACCCTAGTTGAAGTATTTGCATTATTTTTTATGCATTGTTTTGAGTGTAAATAATGATATATTTAATCTTTTAATTGAGAAAGAGTTTGAGCATGAGTTTGAGTTTTGAGAAGTCTATCTATTTTGAGCATGATCATTATTGAGTCTATATGAGTTGCGTAAAAATTAAATATCTATTTTGAGATTGAGTTGAGAAATCAAGTTATACTTTTGATACATTCGTTGAACTGAGAATATAACTATTTTAAAGAGAAGAGATGAGTTGAGAATAATTGAGTTATAACTGAGAAAAGTCGAATGACACTACATGAGTTAATTGAGTACATACACTCATTTGAGATATGAGCATAATAAATATATTTTTAGAGTAGTATTGAGCACGTATTTTGATAAGAGTATAGAACAACTCAAACCTCATAAACTGCCGGCCAGTGTAGGATAGGATAGTGTCATTCATTCGAGCAACTCCTTACCGGCCTCATTGAGGGCTTTTATATGGATCAATGAGATAAGTTATGTCTCTTATCCTAGCAAGGTATTGGACGGTTGTGGAAATGAAAGCAGTTCATTGTATCATCAAGAGGCTCATAATTATTGTTGTCTATTAAAGAAACTCCCCAAAAGAGGAAAAAAATATTATTTTTATACTGAGTTGCATTAATCATATATATTTTGAAAAGCATTGTCTTAGTCATATATTTCATGTTTTACTGAGTTGAGATATTTCATTAAGTTGATTTGAGTTGAGTATCTTTGAGTAAGTTTATTTTCAGTTATCTTATATACCGTACATTCTATGTTCTGATGCTATTCAGTGTTGTATTGTTTTATGATATAGGCACAGGAGATAGAGAATTTAAACAGGCGCATTGTTGAAGATCAAATTTCCATCCAGCTATTAATGAGACCTCTTTACATTTAGAGGCTCTCTTGAGTCTTTGTTTTAGTCTTTACTTTACTAGTCATTTGAGGTAGCCACGGGCCAATCCCATTACCTATTTTAGAGTTAGGTTTAGAGGCTTCATAGACTAGATAGGCAGAGTTTGAGTTTCTTTCAATTTTTAGAATACATGACTTAAACCATCTTTCACCTATATACTTGAGTATCTGAGATCATTATTTGAGATGAATTACATTCTTAAATATGCCCATCTGAGTTAGTAGTTTTTATGAGTTAAGTCTTCCTCTTAGTGAGTTAGCCAGGCCAAGGGTTCTCTTGGGAACCACCAATGATTTCTAAGTTTCGGCCATGCCTATGGTGTACAAATGGGGTGTGACACCATCTACATAATATCACTCGACGGAACCATTTCTCATTGGAATAACAAGATCATGTCCTCATCATAGTATCGTCGAACAAATGCAAATAAGCAAGTTTACATGAATGATGAGAACATAACGTATTTCATATCATTACATAATTCACAATCACACAATGTGACACATCACCAATAATGAGTCAATATAGTCATCCAAATCAGTTTGGGCATAACAAAGTTAACATATCCTCAGCTTCTTTTCATTCCTTAGTTTCATTGCTAGAATTCAATCAATCGATAAGGATAGACAAGAATTCTAATACACGTCACCAATTCCCATTACTCCCAAACACATCATGAAGCATATAAGGTTCAATACTCTTAACAAAGGGTTAAAGAAGAACTTTCCCCCAAAAAAATAATCAGTTAACCCATCACTACAGTTTTCCCTTTTTGATAGGTACCACAACAACAATCTAAGAACAACAACACCCATGTCAGTAACTTTGAGAATCGGTTCTTAAATGACCCAAAAATTCATTTCCGAGGATTAGGGACAAATTTTAAAATTCTTACAAAAACACGTAACCCAAATGTTTTGAAACTCACAGGTGAAAACTAATGCAACAAAGGATTAAAAATAAGCTCACAATCTCAATTTTACTAAACTCCATATTCTTTAGAAAAAACCCCAAACTTGGATTTGAAAACAAGAATGTGATATTAAAATCATGAAATAAATAATGGGAAATGAAGGTTTAGGTTCACAAATACTTATCCAAATGTAAAAAAATGAACATCCCCTTTGAAATGGCCTCCCAAAAATTCTAGAAGCTCAAATTTGGTGAAATGGAGAAGAAACCCTGATTTTTGAATTTCATTAAACTGTCAGGGATTGTTATTTGCCAATTCTATCTACCCATCAGAGAACTTGGAGGTCAACAAGCATGAATCTTTGCGAATGAAGAAGTTCTTCCGCAAAGGCGTAAGTCACCAATTTAACTCTTTTGCGAATACGGGAAGGCTTCCGAGAGACAATCTCCCCTGAGCATGGCAAGAAGCATGCAATTGTGGAGGCCACACCACGCTATTTGTTATGAATGTGGATAAGGTTCCGCAAACGTGAAGTAAAACACCAAACACAATTGCATCATTAAACATCAAGCACAAAAATTCACTAAATAGACCAGTATTTGTTTGGAATCCCGACCAAACAAACCAGATATTCTACCTAACTAAACTTGACGTTACGTTCTCAATGGAATCTTCAAAATACGGATTTGAGGTCTCCTTAACTCATAATCTGTTAAAGTCTCAATAAACTAACTTTCACTCAAAAATCCTAAACTGCCTTTGGAATCTCCAAAAATTCAATCAAGACCTCACCTAGGCTTAAATCATCCCTCAAATTCAATGGAATCATCATAAAACCAACCTGAGCGTCTGAACTCTAAATGATGACCAATGTCAATTCTTGGCCTAATTTCACTTAAACTTCCAACCCAAGGACTCAATTCCACATTAAGACTTTGAAACTGAAATCAACTTCACTCCTAGACTAAATTTCGCATTCCTGCATAGATGGAGCAAACAAACCCCATTCTAAGACTCGTAGCTCTAGTTGTTATCGAAAAGTACTTTTAACAACTTATAGCTTCCAAAACTCAAAAACTTCCAAAATTTTAATGTTTTCATAAAACTTCAGAACCAACTTCGCAAACTGATCAAACATGACTTGGGGTAACTATCATAAGGGGTAAAATGGTAATTTTTCAAATATTTTCAAAAATGACTTTTAGGGTCATTACGTTATCCAACACTAAAATGCATGTTCATATTTGAACAAAAAAGTAAAAAAGAAGTACCTAAAGCTTCAAAAATCTGAGGATATCTGGTATGCATATCAGACTATGTCTCCCAAGTAGCCTCCCTGATCTGAAGGTGCTTCTGTTGCACCTTCACTTAAGCAATCTCCTTTGTTCTTATATCCAAAATAGTTATGGGCTCCTCCTTAAATGACAATTCTGGACCCAACGCACTAAATCAAGTGAAATCACATTAGACTCATCTGGTACATACTTTTAAAGCATGGAAACATGGAAAATCGGGTGCAAAGCTGACAAGCTTGGTGGAAAGGCTAACTTATTGGCCACCTCTCCAATCCACACCAAAATTTCAAAAAGGGGAATGAACCTCAGGCTAAGCTTTCCCATCTTCCCAAACCTCATCACACCTTTCATGGATAATACCTTGAGCCAAGCATGATCACCCTTAATAAACTCCAAGGCTCGAACTCTCCTATCGTCATAACTCTCCTGTCGACTCTGGATGTCAACAACCGATTATGATCAAATGGACCTTCTCCATAGCATTTCTAAGCAAGTCGGTATACAGTTCAACCACCTCAATAGCATCGAACCAATTAACTTGAGATCTATACCTCCTACCATACAATGCCTCAAATGGAGCCATCTAAATGTTAGAATGATAATTATTTTTGAATATAAACTCCGCTAAAGGCAAATTTTAATCCCAAAGTGCACCAAAATCAATGACACATGCCCTGAGCATTTCCACCAATATCTAAATGGTCCACTCATATTGTACATCTATCTAGGGGTGAAATGTTGTCTCATGTTGTAATACTTCGAGCGTTTGAAGGGTGAAATATGATATAATAAGGTTAAACATTGCAAAAATGGTCTTGGTGGATTTTTAGATCAAGTAACCCAAAATAAAAAAATTCCAAAAAATTTCTTTATAGAAGGGTGAGCGACATGTCCGCGCACAAACCTACTGACCCCTAGTACAAATTTTCCCCATCAAAATCTAGCCAAATTCTCATTCACTCAAATTGGCTTGTCAGGGAACAGCTCCATGTTGCAAACCTGTTCCCCACAGTGCAATTTCTCCCTAGGTCAAAATTTGGCCAAAATTCTCATTCGTTCAAAATTGTTCTTTCAGGGAACAATTTCGTGTCGCGGACCTATTCCCCTATAATGCAATTTTTTCCCGAAGTCAACATTATGCCAAAATTCTCATTCGCTCAAAATTGGTCTATCAGGGAATAAGTCCGTGTCTCGGACTTGGTTGAGATTTTTCATCTGATTTTAGCTTTTAAGTAGGGACACTTTAGACTTTTTCCTAATTATTAGTTAATGAACCTAGATTTTTTAAGACATAATTTGACCCTATAAACTACCTTAAACCCCTATTCTTATTCATTTTTCTACAATTCATCTATTTCAAATAATTCTCTCTCTACAATAGCTCTCAAATAACCATTAAAGACATTCAAGGAATTCTCTCAAGTTCTCCATCAAAAGTTCAATTTTATTTAAGTTTCTTTGATCTTCTCATTTAATGTATGTGGGTAATTCATCCAAGGGTACCTTTCACCCATGGAGCCCAACAAATCCTCATATTTTTGATAAAATTTAAGTATGTATTTTTATGGGTTTTATGATCTCTATTTTAATTACATGAATTATGATTCAAATTATTATTATGAATCTATTTTAATATAAATTGATGATAATTGGATGGAATTAAAGATTTTTTCTATGAATTTCCTACATTGATCTTTAGGGTTCATCATATGGATGATGGGCATTTTCAATTACACTTCCAATTGATATTATTTTCATGAATTATGTATTGGTTGATATAAAGTATATGATTATGCATGTTTTTGATTAAATTTTATGATTTTCATGTCAATTGATCATATATTCATGTTTTCACCTTATTTTGAAGTATAAGACATTCATAAATTTGAAGGAATTTTTAATAAATGATTATGAATGACTCATGATAGGTTTTGAATGATGTGTTAATGATACTTCAAGCAAGTTTTATGAAAGAGTATGACTTAAGAACCTAATGATGATTTTTATGAAAAAGGATTCATAATGATAGAAGGCCTACACCCATATTACATGAATCACATGATGATGAACTATTCCTATGAACAAGATTTATGAATTGGATTGTTATCTTTGATTTTCCTTTCCTTATGATAAGTTTATGTTTTCAATACAAGTATGAACTATAATTTATGACAAGTTTATGATATACTATGTATGATATTTCATTGAGAGTTGACCTAGCACTGAGTGGACCTTGGGATAAAGGCCCACCCATTAGTAGAGGCATTAGACTGTTAGTAGAAATTCCATTGTCCCATAACTTCATGCCACCATAGGAAGATGGATCACCCGTTAGTGGAGGCTTGATTCATTAGAAAGGGTCACATGTTAGTTGAGGTTTGATTCCTTAAAAGCTTAGTGGATCCGTTTAGATATCACAGTTCGTACCTTGGCAAGTATGGACCCTCTCTTTTTGGTGTGTAAAGTGAACATCGGCTCCATTTTATAGTTCACGTGGTTTAGGTTGGTTAATGGTATCTCTCACAAAGACTTATGTCTCTCAAAACTATTTTTCAATATCCCACATATGTATGGTCCTTATGATGTTTTAAATGACTAATCTTATCCTTTACTTTCACATGATACTTTTATGGTTTATTGTGAATTGACTACTTTCATGTCTACTAATCATTTTACTACTTCTTTCATCATGCTATTTGAAATGGTCATTTGCACAACATGGTTTTATCATGCATTGCATTGCCTACATACTTAGTACATTCAAACGTATTAACACTTACTTCATTACCTAGATTATATCACAATATAGGAAGGGACACTCCATCCTCTTTCTGTGGCTAGTTGGTGATCTATTTAAGATTTTATTAGTGAGTCCTCATGCTTCGAGGGTAAACCAATTCTATCTTTCCTTTTTTTTCATTCTTAGACTATGTTGGTACAATGAGACTATTCCTTCTTATGAAATTTCTTTTCTTTGAGGGTGAGCATGGAACATGTCCTAGCCCCCGCCTATGTAGTCATGTAGAGGCATGTTGGATACGTATATGGAGTCTATGTTATCTTGCTTCATTCTAGATATGCTATATTCATAGATTTCTTATGAGTTTCCATTTGTTGTTACATTATGTATGCTTATGATATGCTAAGAGGCTTGGTTAGGATTTCCTTAAAAATCCTAATCGATGTGTCATATCTAGGCCTTAGTTTGTGTTGTGACACATGTCTAACTGGGTACCCAACCCATGTTATGGTGCTCTCCAAAATTGCAAAGTAGAGAGAGAACCTCAATTTGAAACAATAGAAACAGGAACCCCATGCAATCGAACTATCTAACTAATGTAGATCAAAGCCAACTTCTTGGCATGTACTTTACCATGGTCCATATGAAATCAATCCAAAATCATATATATTAGTAAATTCATACATAAGAAGTAGAATAACATCAGTTGAATAAAAATAAAAAGGATCCGTGTGATTTGACTTTAAAATCCTCATTGGATTGGGTGAAATTAAACTTGGAGAATTGAGGCCTTTTAGGAACCAATAGATGAAAGGAAATCCATTGGTAAATTTCCATATACCTTGATAATCAAGGCACTAAAATCAATGGAGATTGAAGGACTGGAATCTTGAACCCTAGCTTGGACTTGGAGAAGAAACCTTGGGAGAGAACTTTGAGTGCCTTAGATGATTTTTAGAAAATTAGAAGGAATGGGGAGTGTTTGAATGGTTTGGGTAGTTGTAGGATGTCCAAAATATTCCAAACTGACATAGTTTAGGAGTACAATGAAAGGGAATTTTCAAAAATAACCCAACTAAAAACTACCGGAGTGACCTATGACTATGACCTACGAGTTGTAAATTCTTAGACGAGACATCAAAGATTTCATAAAACCCATGCCCAAAAACTGATCCAACTATACGACCCCTGTCCTATGGGTCATAGGTTATTCTACGAGTCATAAGACTCTCCCATAGAAATTGTGCACCCAAAATACTAACTACTAGAAATTGCACCTTTACATTACGACTACCACCTATGGGTCGTCGAGTGGTCTATGGACTGCAAACCCTCCTTGTCCATCCAACTTAGAAAACTCCTAAAATCAAGCCTTTGAATCTTGAACTACGGGTAATCCCTATAGATTGTAGAACTTTCTACGGTCCATAGGACCCTCTCATCAAGTGACTTAACACTTATTCAATTTTCCAAACCATAGGGCCATTCCTACAAGTCCCTCATACAGTCTATAGGTCCTTGTATGGACCATAACTAGGGATCATCCAAATGTTTCCCAACTTTCAATTTGCTTCCAAGTTCCAGGTCCAACCTACGACTTCCTTCTACAACTCGCAGATCCATCTAAGGCCCTTACGTCGGCTAGTAAGGACCTACACAAGCAAACTTCTATAACATTTTTCCTTGTTCTGACTTTTTGAATTCCGGGGTCTTACAATATCTCCTCCTTGAGAACTTCTTCCTTTAATGGGACTCAAGCTAGCATGAATAAAGTAGTTAAAGAGATCTAACAATGCAACATGCATGCAATAACACATCAAAATACATAAACCAACGAGTAATCAACCTCATGCTAAGAACGTGACTTCAAAGATCGATTTCATGAACATGTATGCATATGAAAACATGAGAATGATTGAAATGCATGAATTCGAAAGATTGAACATGAGGAAACTAAATATATCAAGTTGAAGTAGAGGGAAAGAGATGAGGATAATGAGATATCATATCGGCTTCGGGCTCCTATGTAGTACCCTCAACTAATTAGCTCCTCCAAAGAACTTTCACAGATGCAACTTCTTTATTCCTCAACTTTCGGACTTGATGACCTAAAATCTCAACCGACACATTTTCATAAGATAGATTCTCTATCACACCAACATTTTCCAATGGTACAACAGAACTAGGATCACAAATACATTTCTTCAAAAAGAGACATGAAACACCGGATACACCAATGCCAATTCCAAAGGCAAATCCAACTCATAAGATACCTTTCCATATTGACTGAAAATATGATATGGGCCTACATAATGATTGGGGACTAAGCTTCCTTTTCTTACCAAAGAATATCACACCCTTCATAGGTGATATTTTTAAGTAAACTGAATCATCAACATCAAACTCAAGCTCTCTTCTCCTTACATCTGAATACGACTTGTCTGCTTTGGGAAGTATTCAACCTCTCCATAATGAGCAAAACTTTCTCCAAAGCTTCACAAACCAACTCAGGCCTAATCAAAGCGACTATACCAACCTATACCACCCAATAGGAGATCTACACCTCCTACCATACAATGCCTCAAATAGAGTCATTTGGATACTCGAATGATACCTGTTGTTATAGGAAAACTCAATTAATGGAAAATGGTCATCCCAATTCCCTTTGATGTCTATCACAAAAGCTCTCAACATATCCTCCAAGGTCTGAATAGTCCTTTTAACTTCACCATCGATCTCAGGGTGAAAAGTCGTATTAAGCTTAACTTTAGTACCAAGACCCATTGAAATGATCTCCAAAACTAAGATGTAAATTGAGTACCTCAGTCCAAAATGATAGACAACGCAACCCCATAAAGATTAACAAACTCTAGAATGTGAAGTCTAACATAATCCTCGATCTAATAAGAAGTCTTAAAGGGAAGAAAATATGTCAACTTAGTCATTCGATCCACAACAGCCCAAATCAAATCATGTTTCCTACGAGTATGAGGCAAACTCTAATAAAGTCCATATTCAAGTCTTCCCACTTCCAAGTAAGAATCTCAATATCTTGGACTAAACCTCCCTATATTTGATGCTCAACCTTTACTTGTTGACAATATCTAACTTAGCCATAAATTCTGCATGCTATTTCACCAATACACTTCCCTCAAATCATAATACATCTTTGTGGAACCCAAATGAATAGAATATTGGGAACTATAAGCTTCAGGAAATATCATTTTTCTCAAGTAATCAACATTGGGAAATCATAATTAGCCTTGGTAGTGTACACACCATCTCCCCCTTAAGAGAAAGCCTCGATGGCATTTTTGGAAACCATTTTCTTCAACTCAACCAAAGTCAGATCATTGTCTTGCTTTACCTTAACATTCAATATAATGGATGATTCTAAACTATTTTGAACAACCATACCACCATCTTTAGAATCAACTAACAGAACTCCCAAACAAGCTATTCTATGCACATAAAGGACTAACTCCTTCTCCTCATCCTTAATATGGGCAAGACTATTCAAGGACAGCCTAGTAAGAGCATTAGCTACTACATTTGTCTTTCGCGGATGATATAGAACACTCAAGTCATAGTCCTTCAAGAAATCAAGTCATCTCCTTTGTCGAAGGTTCAATTCCTTTTCTTAAACACATATTGAAAACTCTTATAATCGGTGAACACATCAGCATGTAAACCATAGAGATAGTGTCTCCTAATCTTCAAAGCAAAGACAACTACTGGTAACTCCAAGTCATGAGTCAGATAGTTCATTTCATGCAACATAAGTTGCCTAAAAGCATAAGATATCACCTTACCATTTTGCATCCTCGAAGCATCACAATAAATAAGAAAACCATCGGAACCTTATGGTAAAGTCAAGATTGAGGCAGAAGTAAGTCGATCTTTCGACTCTTGGAAACTCTTGTCACATGCTTTCGACCATTGGAATTTTACCTTCTTTTGAGTCAAAGTAGAAAAATTCGAACCAATACAGGACAACCTTTCCACAAATTGTCTATAATACTTGGCTAGACCCAAGAAACTCTAAATATCTAAAGGAGATAGAGGTCTAGGCCAATTTTTCACTTCCTTAGTTTTCTTAGGATCAACTTGAATACTATCACCGGAGACAAAATGGACAAGAAATTCTACCGAACTCAACCAAAACTCACACTTACTAACTTAGCAAACAATGACGGTCCTTGAGAACTTACAAGACAATCCTCTACTGATCGACATGTTCGTGCTCACTCTGAGAATAGATCAATATATCATTAATGAACACAATGATGAACAATCTAAATATTGCTTGAACACCTTGTTCATTAAATTCATAAAAGTTTCAGTAGCATTTGTTATTCCAAATGACATAACCAAAATTTAATATGACGATACTGAGTTCTAAAAGTTATCTTTGTAATACTATATTCTCTCACTCGAAGATGATAATAACCCAATCAAAGATCAATCTTTGAGAAATAACTTGCTCTATGAAGTTGACTGAATAAGTCATCAATCCTTGGGATGGGATACTTATTTTTAATTTTTGAACTAAGAGAAAATAGAGCACTCTATGGAGAGATACTCGATCTAATGAATCCCTTATCTAACAAGTCCTTAACTGATTCTTCAAATCCTTAAGTTTTGCTGGAGCCATTATATAAGGAGGGATAGAAATAGGCTAGGTATCGGGAATAAGATCAATACCAAAATCTATTTTCATTTCTGGAGGAATACCAGGAAGATCATCGGGAAACACTTCTAGAAACTCATTCACAATGAAAATTGACTTCAAGGTAAAGGGCTTCAGAATTCGTATCCCTAACCCATACAAAATAATAAATACAACTTTTAGAAATCATTTTTTTCGATCTAAGGCATGAGATGAATAAACCATTACACACGGAATTGCTACCTTTCTATTGTAGAATGGTTCATTAGGAAACTCAACTTAACCACTCGGGTTCTACAATCAATAGAGGCATAAAATGCATGAAGACAATCTATACCAACAATATAATCAAAATCGGTCACACAAGCTCTACAAGATAAACTAAGGTGACTTTATAAAATATTGAGACTGGAAAATATCTATAGACCTGTTTAGCCAAGACTGAATCACCAACATGAGTATAGACGGAAAAAGGCTCTAATAAGACTTCAGGACTAATATCAAATTTCATAGTACAGTAAGAAATCACATAAGAAAGATTTGCTCTGGGATCTAACAAAGTGTAAACATCAAACTGAAAGACTTGTAACATATTAGTGACCACATAGAGAGAATCCTCTAACTCATTTCGTGCCTATAGAGCATAGAACATATTCTGGCACTAACCACTACTAGAACCTGATGCATTACCATACTGAGCAAGATGACCAGAGGTAGTAGTTTGAGTCTACGGAAGACCATGTCCACCTTTAGCAGCATCAAAAGGACAATCTCTCACTCTATGACCCATTTTGCCACAACCATAATAACCATCAAAACCCACCAAACAGTCTCCTCGGTAGCTCTTCTCACACTTCCTACATAGGGGGATAGTATGACCACTAGGAGCACTCCCTTAAGTCTTAGAGACATAATTCTTTAATGCAAAGAACCAGAGTTAGAAGGAAAATATATAGATTTCAACAGTATCACATGATGTAAGAATGATGAAAGAAGTGAAGTTTCCTGAATACCTCATAGCCTCTACTCATAAGTGTAGAAATCTTCACACCTATGAAAAAAACTCTACTCGATGCAGCATGTTAGACACCCTAGGACTCTTGAAACTTATGCTCTGATATCAAGTTTGTCATAACCCAAGAAAGACCTTAGATGTGACACGATGCCTAGGATTCCGAGAGACCCTAAAAAGCCTCTTAGCATACATAGTATGGCATTCATGTTATGAAATTGAAATTAAACCTTAAATACGGAAGATAATCTCAAATATAGAAATCCCAAAAATTTAAAACATAACGTATGAAATGAAGATCAACATACTAGTCTAGTCTGACATTGTCTCTACTACATACATGGGAGTGTAGGACAGGCCTAAACTCTCCCAAAACATAAGAAATAATAAAAGTTTGCAAGTATAGAAATGACATAGTGGATTTGTCCTCGTATCATAATGGCTCAAAAAAATAACAACTCTCGATAATAGGAAGGAGCATCGTTTGACCTATATTATAAAATAATATAGGTAAAGTATGCGTTAGTTCATTAAATTTACTAAGTATGTGAGAAATATGCATAATGTGAATAAAAGGACATAATAAACATGAACATGATATAAATGACACAAATTTCCTTAAAAAATATGGAGTAAATCATTAAATCATGAGATAAGCTCAATGCATCATAAAATGATAACAATTAAAAGCTTGTAAGAAAATATAGTCATTTTTGTAGGATATTAACCATAACCGATAATAAGACCATGTGAGCCATAACATTGAATCTGGTGTAACTCCTACACTGAAAAAGGAGAAGCTACTTACTAAGGTAGTCTCGTATTATTAATATCCTGAGCTATTAGTGGATCAACTAACTAAGTCATTTAAAACAACCTACGGGGTACGTAGTTTTGGACTAGATGGTGCTACCAGAGACTCTCTTACCAAGCTACTACCTCAAGCCCTCTCGGTCCTAATTCAAATACCAATGAAATAGATAAAGTTAATTATCATAGCATAATATTAGGAAAGGCAATAAACATAGACCAATCCATATTATAAAATTATATAAGAATAGCTCCTTTAAAATCATGATTAATAACATAATTCACATAGATACTTACCTTTCTAAGCATCTAAATCATAATTTCATTCATATTGTGAGAAACTCTTTCACAATTTATTGATACGTGCTTGAAAAAATTCATTGAAATATAATTCATTATCTTCATAAAACATGCATAATTCTTCATAAACTTCAATGATCATAATTCATAATTCATAGGTAAAAATCATAGTCAAAATGCATGGGTCCATATGAAATCAATTTAAAATCTTTTATGTTAGTAAATTCATGCATAATGACATAGAATAACATCAATTAAATCAAAATAAAAAGGACCCATGTGATTTGACATAAAATTCTCATTGAATTGGGTGAAATTGAACTCAGAAAATTGAGATTTTGTGAGACCCAATGGATGAAAGTAGATCCATTTGTTAATTACCACATACCTGAATAATCAAGGACCTAAAATCAATGGAGATTAAAGGAGTTGAAGCTTGAACACTAGCTTGGACTTGGAGAAGAAACCTTGGGAGAGAGCTTTGAGTGCCTTGATAATTTACAGAGAATTATAGGGAATGGGGAGTCTTTGAAGGGTTTGAATAATTATAGGACATCCAAAATGATCCAAAAAATATTGTTTGGGATTTAAATAAAAGGTAATTGTCCAAAATAATCCTGACTTAAACTTTTAAAGTGACTTATGACTAGGACCTATGGGTCGTATATCCTTAGACAAGCCATTAAAAGGGTTCATAGAAACCCATGCCAAAAATTGGACCCAACTCCTACGATCCTTATCCTATGGCTCGTAAGTTGTTTTACAAATTGCAGGACTAGCTCGTACAAATAGTGAACCCAAAACAGTAGTTACTGGAAATTGCACCTTGACCTTATGATGACCACCTATGAGGTCGCCGAGTGGTCTATGGGTTGTACTCCCTTATCATCTTGCCAACATCCAAAACTCCCAAAATCAAGCCTCTGAATTTCAACTTGTGGGTAATCCCTATAGATCATAGAACTTTATATGGTCCTTATGACCCTCTTGTCAAGTGACCTAATAATTAGTTAATTTTTGAAACCTCAGGACCTTCCTACGAGTGCCAGCTACAGATTTTAGGTCCTTGTACGGATCATAAGTAGAGATCTTCTAAATTTTTTCCATCTTTCAATTTACTTCAAAGTGTCGGGGCCAACCTATGAATGCCTTCCTATGGCTCATAGGTCCATCTATGTCCCATATGTCAGCTCGTAGGAACCTACACCATCAAACTTCTACAATATTTTTCCTTGTTTTGACTTTCCAACTTCTGGGGTGTTACAAGCTTTTTGTTGAGTTAACAGGCAAGGACCTCTCTTGATCACCACTGAGTTTGGGCAAGAAACTCCTTCCACTATAGAGCCTAATAAATTGGAGAATAATTTGACAAATTCCTACTCAACTAGGTTGAGTCTGATAGATTCACTCCTTGATCATCATGTAAAAATGTGATTGCATTCCTATTAGCTCTAATCATGAATTGAGCATGAAATATTTGGAGTTTGATTACCATATGCAATTGTTGTATCTCTAGGCTTTTGTCTGTGTTTTTCTGTAACTAAGCTCCACTTGTGCAGGTCATTATGAGAATCAGTTCCTCCTCTACCAATTGTTGGTTAAGAGGAGTAGTAGCCAACATATCCTATGTAATCTCTAGCTTTTGCCTAGTTTGTTGCAGATGTCTAGCATGTGAAGCTAGGTGAGTATTCAGATCCTTTAGGTTACTCTTTAGTGCTTTGATCTTGAGATTGAGTTGATGCATTTTAGTTCCATTGTAACTTTTGGAGCATGTGTTAGTGATAATCTAAGAAAACTGGGGTGATTCAGGGCAGTCTTAAACAGCTTGAAAGGCTTTGTCCTAGAGATCACAACTAGTGTGCAATAAAGTACCACTAGGGAATGAGCAGACAAACCTAGGGCAAATAATCAGCCTCGATAGTCCTATGAACTTGAAACCATTTATAATTCCCCACAGCCCAATATATCCTTGAGTATACTCTATGGTCCAGTTCCTTCTTGCTACAAAAAGAATAGAAACATCCCTTTTTAAAGCCTCAAATGTTTGAAAGATGGAACAAAGGAAAAATATTGAAGAAACTATCTAGTGCAGCTTCGACGAGCTGACCTATGTATCATAGAAAGTCTTATGATCTACAAGATGGTCTCGTAAGAAAGGTCTAGAAGATTGAAAATATGACTAAGTGAAAAGTTCAACCTACGAGTTGAACCTATGGACAGTATAAGGTCCTACAGACCACAATAAGGGTCATAGGAAGGCCCTGAGACTTTGGGAAAATTACATATGTGTCAACTCACTATACAAGGGGTCCTACAGACTATAGAAAGTTCTACGATCCATAGGGTTGACCCATAGAGAAGGATCAGTGACATAATTTTGGGGGTTTTGAAAGTTGGCAGGCTGAAAAAGGTATATGACCCATAGAACATTTGACGACCCATAGACTTGGGCTCTAAGGTAAAATTGCAAATTCCAGTAGCTACTCTTTTGGGTACATGATTTCTATGACAAGGTTATATGATCTGTAAGAGTATCTATGACTGGTAGTGCATGGGTTGTATGAGTTAGGTCAACTTTTGTACATAGGTTCTACGAGAGCTATTGATGAGCCGTCAAAGGACCTACGTTCGGTAGGTCGTAATTGTAGTCCCCTCTGATAGTTTTAAGTGAAGGATATTTTCCAATTTATCATCTTGTTTAACTCCTAAACTACGTCATTTTGGACTAGTAACTACCCTATAACCATTTCTACCCTTAAAGTAGAACCTATTCACTCTCATTCACTCAAAACACTCAAATCCTATCAACTCATCTTCTCTAATTCTCTCTCAAGTTTAAGGAAAGAAAAGCTAGGGTTTCCAAGTTCAAGTTCTGCCAACTTCTTTTCTTTTTAGGCATTGATATCTAGGTATGCTGGAATTCACCAATGGATTCAATTCATTCACTGGGTCCCAAAAGATCTACATTCTCTTAAGGTATTTTCACCCAATTCAATGAGTATTTCATGTCAATTCTTCATGTATCCTGTCAAATTTATTTTAATTAATGTTATTTTACTATATTATGCATGAATTTACTTTAATAATTGATTTTCAATTGATTTCACATGGACCCATGCATTATTAGTATGATTTTCAACTATGAACTATGAACTTTAAATTATGATCATGAACTCTATGAAGGATTTATGAATGCTTCATGAAAGTTATGAATGATATTTCAGGAATTTTTTCAAGTATGAATGAATGGATTGTGAAATGTTTTCTCATAATATAAAGGAAATCATAATTTATATGCTTAGAAAGGTAAGTGTCTTATGAACGATGTTATGAAATCATGATTTAAGGAGCTACTCTTATGATATTTTTATGAATGTGGATTGGTATATGCTTATTGTCTTTCCTAATGATATGATAATGAATTTATCTATTCCGTTGAGATTGGACTTAGCACCGACAGGGCTTGAGGTGGAAGCTTAGTAAGGGAGCTTCTAGTAGCAACCTATAGTCCCAAATTACATTGCCCCCTTAGGTTATCTTAAATGACTTTGATAATGGATTCAGAAATTACTCATGATATGAATTATACAGATTCTACCTTGCCAAGTAGCCTATCTTTTCTTGGTGTAGGAGTTACACCAGATTCCGTATTATAGTTCATGTGGTCTTCGTGTCGGTTACGATTCATATCCCATAGAATGACTATATTTTTTTACAAGCTCTTAAATAATATTTTATGATGCATTGACCTTATACTATGATTCTATGTTTTACTTTATACTTTTCAAGATATTTTAGCCATGCATTAAATACGCATGCTTATTATGTCCCTTTTTTATTCATGTTATGCATATTCGTCACCTACTTAGTACATTTTATGTAATAAAACATACTTTTGCCTATATTATCTCATAATATAGGTCATGATGCTCCCGCTTCTCAATGTGGCTAGTTTGGATATCTACTCATAATTAGCTATTTTGGTGAGTCCTGATGATTCAAAGGTGAACCCGTTATGTCATTTATTTTTTGTTTGGACTTATGTAATTCATTATATTTTGTGATCTAGGGCTTGTCCTATGCCCCATCTAAATTTTAGTAGAGGCATTTTCAGACTATAGAAGTATGTTTCATTCATGTTGACTATTATCTTTGATTTTGAGATTTCTATGTTGAGACTATCTTCCACATTTATTTCTAGTCTTGATTTATACTATGTTTTATCATGCTATATATGCTAAGAGGGCTGGTTGGAGTCCTTCAGAATTCTAATTGTTGTGTCACATCTAGGGTCTAGCTTGTGTTGTGACAAACTTAGTATTAGAGTACAAGATTTTAAGAGTCCTAGAGTGTCTGACATGCCACGTCGAATAGAGTCATGTTCATAGGTGTGAAGAGCGCCAAATCTATGAATAGGAGGCTACGAGGTATTTAGGAAACTTTACTTTTTTCATCATTCTTATGCTATGTGATAGAGTTGAACTCTCTAAGTTTTCCTTCTAAATCTTGTTCTTTGCAATTACAGAATCATGCCTCCATGAAGAGATCTTTTGAGATAGAATATTGAAGAAGAGCAACAATCTCCACAAGTTCTTAATGATCCCTTGGCCGAGCAAGTCTCTTATGTTGAGTTTCGAGCGGCTTTCCAAGTGCTTGCCCAAGTTATGGTGGCACAAGCCAACCGTGAGGTTGTTGCACCCGTGAACCTAAATATAGGTATGGTGACTACTCGAGTCCATGATTTCACAAGGATGAACCCTCCGGAGTTCTATGGTTCAAAGGTAGACCAAGATCCACAATAGTTTATTGAAGGGATTCATAAATTTTCAATATTATGGGAGTTAGAGCCTATTTGGATGGACTTATTTTAAGTAACTTATAAGTTAAAAACTTCTTATAAGTTTAAAAAAAGTTGGTGCAACCCAACTTACTTTTTTTACTTATAAGTTGTTTTCAACTTATAAGCCGCTCAAAATAAGTCCATCCAAACAAACCCAATAAATTATTGGGGCCTATTTGAAGCTCAAAATGACTTTAAGTTGGTCAAACAAACACTCAAAAAATCTAAAAATAGCTTATAAGAAACTTATAAGCCAATCCAAATGGGCTCTTAGCCCGGGGGAAAAGGTGGAATTAGCCGTTTACCAATTGAAAGGCATGGATCAAATTTAGTTTGTTCAATGGAAGGGTGAGAGAGCTAGGGATGTGGGTCCCTTTGTTTAAGAGGAGTTCAAGGATGCGTTTCTTGACTATTTCTTTCCCCTTGAGCTAAGGGAGGCCAATGTTCAAGAATTCATCAATCTCAAGTAAGAAAATATGAGTGTGAGAGAGTATGCTTTGAAATTCACTCAATTGTCAAAATATGTTCCATTTATGGTTGCCATTCTAGAGCTCGTATGAGCAAGTTTGTTTCGGCTATCTCAGATTTAGTGATCAAAGCATGCAGAATTGTTATGTTGATCAAAGAGATTGACATATAGAGGTTGATGACACATACCAAGAAATTGAGGATGAAAAAAGATAAAGGAGAGAGCTAGGGAATGTAAGAGGACAAGGACCGATGGTGGTGATGACTCATATTCAAAGTCTGAAAATGGTGGTCGTTCACAGTTTTGCTCAAAGTTCTTTGGACAGAATTCTTCAAGTACTCCAGCTTCAAATTTTAATAATGATAAGGTGTCTAACCCTAAGACTCAAGAGAATAGTCAGACTATCCTCGCATGCAAGATGTGTGGGAAAAGTCATCGTGGTGATTGTTTGTGAGTTTAGATACTTGTTTGGGTGTCGCAATATGGGTCACAGAGTGAGAGATTGTCCTTCTGTTTGTAGTATAGGTAGAGGTGGTTGTCCTTAGACATAGACTACTATTTTTGATCATCCGGGCCAGCATGGTACTGCTTCAAATCCTAGTGGTGGTCAGTCCAGAATAGATTTTAACTCTTCAAACTCGATAGGAGTTGGAGGATTCTCCCAATATGGTGAATGGTATGTTACGAGTCTTTTAGTTTTATGTTTATGCATTGTAAGATAGAGGGGATACTCTATTTTGTGTTACTACTTTTCTTGCCATAAAATTTGATGTTAGTCCCAAAATCTTTGTTAGAGCCTTTTTTGGTGTATACTCATGTTAGTGGATCAGTTTTGGGTAAACGAGCCTATAGAGATTGTCTGGTCTTATTTTTCATAGTCACTTTAGTTGATCATGTAAAGCTTGATATGACTGATTTTGATGTTATTCTTGGTATGGATTGATTTCATGCATCTTATGTTTCTATTGATTCTAGAACCCGAGTGGTTAAGTTTCAGTTTTCTAATGAGCTAGTCCTAAAATGGAAGGGTAGTAATTTAGTGTTTAAGGGTCAATTAATCTCATGCATTAAGGCACAAAAAATGATTTCCAAAGGTTGCATCTACCATATTACATGGGTTAGAAATACGAATTCTAAATCCGCTACTTTTGAGTCCATTTTAGCGGTTAATGAGTTTTCAGAAATATTTCCCGATGTTCATTTAGGTATCATGTTATACCTCGTACCTTTACGCTTTGGAACGTCTTCTTAAGCTTCTTGAAGGATGTCCCATTACCCAGATTATCTATAACATGATTAAATAACTCTAAGGAAGGAAGAACGTGACGCCCCTTAAGAGTGAAGGTTGGAAATACGTCTATAAGGATTTGAAACGAACTAGAGGCCAAAATAACAAGTCGTAGGACTCGACTTACTTACGTAACCTACCAAATTAGACGACTTACATAACTAAGCCACTGGAGTACATGTTGATCTTACGTAGCAAGGATTACATGGGCTTCTAAAGTAAGACGAGATTATGAACCCATGGGAGAGGCGGAAGGAGGCATAGCACCTACTCGGAAGCAAGCAGGTGATGCACCTACTTTGACTAATTAGGTGATGCACCTACTTGGACCAAGTAGGTGACGCACCTACTTGGACCAAGTAGGTGACACACCTACTGGAGGTGGGTCCCACACCACCACATGGCAGCCTTGGAGGCTTGGTATGGATTCGTGGCCCAATAAGGGCTTGACACATGTCATCCTTAGGGGATGACACGTGGAACTCCCTAAGGAACCATATATATGTATGATAATGACTCTTAAGTCATTATTTATCCAAAATCAGCACAAAACATAGAGAGAGAAACGTGGAGAAGAAGAAGGGAAGGAGGCAGCCATGGTTTAGAAGAATTAAAGGTGAGTTCTTCACTTTTCCTCCATCAATTAATTATCTACGGTGTTCCTCAATTACGTGGAGGTGTATATATGTATATTAAGATGCCTAAGGAACCATATTTTCAGTTCTTCACTTGGAAAACTAAGAGAAACCTAAAGAGAAAACGCTAGGGAACAAACCCGTTTTTGGAGGAGACAGTTGTTAATAATATTGGTATAACGTCTTGTGTATAGCTTAGTTTTGGGTGATTAAATATGTTGTGGAAAGTTATTTCATAGTTCTATAACTTTTATTTAGACTTTCAAATCCAGGTTTGCGTTTAGCTTCGCGAAAAAGGGTGATGAAGTGTAGAGGAGGTACTGCCCAGGTTTTGGTTTTGGAAATCTTACACGGATTGTTGTTGGTATTTTGGGCATATCATTTTGTACAAAATTGTTGTAGGGTTAATTCAAAATTGTATGCAACCCTAAGACACATGTATATAACTTTCATTTAGGACACAAATCTTGTTTACTTCAATTACCCCTTCGAAACTAAGCGACAATACAAGATAGTAGGCTGTCCAGAATTCACGTTTTGATAGGTTTGGCGAGTTTTGGCCAATTTTGGCAAAGGTAAGGTTTTTCCTTTCAATTTGAAGTTTATTGTGTTTTTATATGGTGTATTACACCCCTTGTATGCTGCTGGAAGTTTAAGAATGTCGTAGAAATGCTCGACGTTCGAAATAAACTAAATTGGAATTGCTATAGTTAAATTGTCGTCGAAGGATAGTGTTGTTCATGTGAGGTGCTGCCGCAGGGGTGTGATGTGTTGTTGCAGGGACTAAATATGTTATAATGTGGGTTGGGGTGCTGCTGGTTGAATCCACACGACCCTTAATTGCGTATAATGAAAGGCGTTACAAAATAAAGGATAGATGCCCTATTGTGCTACCGTATTTTTGAATAAGTCGTTCGGAGTTTGTGTTGTATATTGTTGGTGTGAATTGCTGAAGGTTGTTGTTGTTGGTTGGCTGTAGGTCTTAGGGACCTAATTGGAAATTTTGATAGGGCACATTATAGGGGAGGTGCTGCCCAATTTTCGTCGACGCCTTAGCGAATAACAGAACTAGTTGGGGAAACGACTAAGGAAATAGATTCCATTAATACTAAGGTGCAACCTAAGATGCTGGAAAGTTAAGAGTGGTTGATATTCGTATTACTTTCATGTTGAATAGGTTCAAAGGACGACGAGGCGAATGGGATAAAGAGTAACTCATAAGAGGTATGTAAAGCTATTCCTTCTTTTGGCATGTTTTGGTATAAATATGTAAAGCCTATATGTTCTTTCTTTTGGGCATGTGTTAGATCTAAGTGACAAGTGATATATGTATGAATCTTGGGGTAACTCTATTCATGAGCTCTGAACATGATTCATGATTCATAACTCGTGTCCATTGTTGAATGTTAAGACTCTTAAAGTAGTTAAGCTTCCATTCCTCAAGTCTTCTGTATGCTGAGAACTAGTGTATGTAAAGTTATTCTTCCTCTCTTTTGGCGTGACTTAGATGTAAGTATTGTGTATATGAAGTTTGAATTTATTATACTCTTAAAACTCTGAGTGTGAGTTAAGGCTTTTGTTCAGTTCCTACTGATTAGAACTCCTGTAACAAGTTAAGTCATTACTTTTCAAGTCTCCCATGTGATAGGAAGTGGTGCATGTAAAGCTTGTCTTTTCCTGCTTCTAGAAAGACTAGACTAAAGGTGCTATAGGACATGGATTTGGATATAGCCCCATTTATAGATTCTGGATGTAACTCATGACTTGTACCCACTTTTGAATGATAAGGGCCTTGAAGTAGTTGAACTACGACCCTTGAGCCTCCTATACCTAAGGGCTCTTGAACATGCTTGATGATGATATCTAAGGAATGTTTGATATGTTACAGAGTTTTACATGCACGTATATGTATTATGATATATATCTGGATCGGGCCGGATGTACCTTGGCACATTTTTCTATGTAAGGATCGGGTCGTATGTTCCACGTCAGATTATGCATTATATGGATCGGGTCATCGTACCATGGCATTATTATGCATTATAAGGATCGGTCCGTCATACCTCGGCATCATCATATAATATATGGATCGGGCCATCGTACCTCGGCATTATCATGTGACATATGGATCGGGCCGTCGTTCCTCGGCATGTCCTTGCTGTATACATGAATCAGGTTGTACGTCCCATAGTGCTAATTATATGCATATGCCTATCATGATAGATGATGTGTTTGAAGCACTGAGTCCCCGAGTGGTCCAGATACGGTACGTGATAATGGTATACATGACTTTATTTTATGAGATGCAGGTATAGTACCCTATTAAATGCTATACTTGGTTTCTTGCATCCTTGTTTCAGTTGTATCTCAGTTATGTATGCTTATATACTCAGTACATGTATCGTACTGACCCCCCTTTCTCTAGGGGGTTGCATTTCATGCCCGCAGGTACAGACGCAGGCTTTGAGGATCCGCTAGCCTAGGGTTCCACCTAGCAAGTTCAGGAAAAGCTCCATTATGTCGGAGCCTAGATTTTGGGTACTAAACCTCTGTTGTATGTTTTCATTTATTCAGGGGTACGGCGGGGGCCCTGTCCCGCCATATGATATCATTCCTATTCTTAGAGGTCTGTAGACATATGTGTGTGGGTTATTTAAGAGTTTATCTCAGTTATGCCTATGCGATATGTTGTAAAAGCTGTTATTTTGTGGCAGCCTTATCGGCTGGGTTTCCCTTTCATGATATGATGCAAATGAAAGAGGCCACACGTGTATGAATATTTTATCACCCACTGGGTTCATGTGTTTGGTTCCTATATCTAGGAGTCTATATGAACATGAAAAAGTTTTAACCCATTGAGGTTTTTGTGAGCAGTATCACGTTATACATAGTCCAATTTGACTGTAGTCAATAGTTACGTAAACGGGGGTGCAGGTCGGACCCCAATCGCGGCCCACGGGGTTGGGTCGTGACAGAAGTGGTATCAGAGCAGTTTGTCCTTGGAGTGTCTACAGACCGTATCTAGCAGAGTCTTGTTTATCGTTGTGTTGTACACCACATCTATAGACAAGAGGCTACAGGATATTTAGGATGTTACCTTTCTTTCATATCTACGATCGTGCGATAGAGCCGAGTCATAGGGAATGAAATTCCTCATATTAACTTGTGATTTCAGCAGAAGGACAACATCGATAGAAAAAGGTTACTGACGATATTGGAAGTTACACAGCACGCAGGTAAGCAAGGCACAAATGATAGGTGCCAAGTAAGGTATTGAATTACGGTTGACATGTAAAGTTGAAAATTGAAAGGAAAAGTAGATGGAAAGTCTAAACAGGTGCAGTTCGAGTTGGACATACGAGGTAAGTCCATCAGTTTATACTATTGTTGATATTGGGCGCCCTGTGAGGCTACGATATGATGTGATATGATACATATATATGTATCTTTATGCGTATTGCCCCTGTGAGGCATTGTTGGCATTTTCTGCGTGCAGGTGTTGAGATAGGAAGAAATACAAAGGAAACTCTGCCTAAATTTTCTTAGAAATAAAAAGAGAATGAGATACATGGCTGTTGTATGTCTTGAAAGGTCGTGCCCACAATAGTGATGAAATTTGGATAAACCACGAGCATGGCATTGTGGTATAAAGAAGTATTGTGGATATGTGATTCCACCGTGAAAGATGATAAGACCCTTTGGGATAGGGGATGTAGCTTTGCAAAAGAATTGATGCAACCTACGAATGGAGGTATGACAAGAGTAAAACTAAGTGATTACTTGATAAAAGAAGTTGGTAGTAGCCATGTAACTGCCATACTCGAATACATTAAGGGAAGGTATAAGATAGTTTGAAGCAAAACCTTTAAGGTACAATTAGTACTAAGGACAAAAGCTATAGTGGAGACTTAACATTAGATGAAGGAAGCAAGGAATGATACAGGTTTACGTGCAGACTAGTATGGAGATGCTAAGGCATCTTGAGCTACTTTAAGCTTCTATACATGTTCGTGTAAAGGGTGCAATCTGGGAAAAAGAAATGAAAAAGAAATATCATCTGTTCCCTATGCCTATAGGTAATCCTAACCTTTGGAACTTTGATATTGATTGATCGATGAAAGTATATGTTATGGAAACGGGATAGAGGACCTCTCCAGATAATCGGTATAAGGTACGGAGGAAGGTTTTGGTTTACATTCGAGGACGAATATTCTAAAGGGGGGAAGGATGTTATACCCCGTACCTTTATGCTTCGGAACATCTTCTTAAGATTCTTGAAAGATGTCCCGTCACCCAGATTATCTATAACATGATTAAATAACTCTAAGGAAGGAAGGACGTGACGCCCCTTAAGAGTGAAGGTTGGAAATAGGTCTATAAGAATTTGAAATGAACTGGAGGCCAAAATAACAAGTCGTAGGACTCGACTTACTTACGTAAGCTACCAACTTGGATGACTTACATAACTAAGCCACTGGAGTACATGTTGAGCTTACGTAGCAAGGATTACATGGGCTTCTGAAGTAAGACGAGATAACGAACCCACGGGAGAGGCAGAAGGAGGCATAGCACCTACTCGGAAGCAAGCAGGTGATGCACCTACTTTGACTAAGTAGGTGATGCACCTACTTGGACCAAGTAGGTGACACACCTACTGGAGGTGGGTCCTACACCGCCACATGGCAGCCTTGGAGGCTAGGTATGGATTCGTGGCCTAATAAGGGCTTGACACGTGTCACCCTTAGGCGATGACATGTGGCACTCCCTAAGGAACCATATATATGTATGCTAATGACTCTTAAGTCATTATTTATCCAAAATCAGCACAAAACATAGAGAGAAAAACGTGGAGAAGAAGAAGGGAAGGAGGCAGCCATGGTTTAGAAGAATTAAAGGTGAGTTCTTCACTTTTCCTCCGTCAATTAATTATCTACGGTGTTCCTCAATTACGTGGAGGTATATATATGTATATTATGATACCTACGGAACCATATTTTCAGTTCTTCACTTTGAAAACTAAGAGAAACCTAAAGAGAAAATGCTAGGGAACAGACCCATTTTTGGAGGGGACAGTTGTTAGTAATATTGGTATAACTTCTTGTGTATAGCTTAGTTTCGGGTGATTAAATATGTTGTGGAAATTTATTTCATAGGCCTATAACTTTTATTTAGACTTTCAAATCCAGTTTTGCGTTTAGCTTCGCGAAAAAGGGTGATGAAGTGTAGAGAAGGTACTGCCCAGGTTTTGGTTTTGGAAATCTTACACGGATTGTTGTTGGTATTTTGGGAATATCGTTTTGTAAAAAATTGTTGTAGGGTTAATTCAAAATTGTATGAGACTCTAAGACACATGTCTATAACTTTCATTGAGGACACAAATCTTGTTTCCTTCAATTACCCCTTCGAAACTAAGCGACAATACAAGACAGTAGGCTGTCCAGAATTCACATTTTGATAGGTTTGGCGAGTTTTGGCCAATTTTGGCAAAAGTAAGGTTTTTCCTTTCAATTTGAAGTTTATGGTGTTGTTATATGGTGTATTACACCTCTTGTATGCTTCTGGAAGTTTAATAATGTCGTAGAAATGCTCGATGTTCGAAATAAACTAAATTAGAATTGCTATAGTTAAATTGTCGTCGAAGAATAGTGTTTTTTGTGTGAGGTACTGTTGCAGGGGTGTGATGTGTTGTTTCAGGGCCTAAATATTTTCTAATGTGGGTTGGGGTGCTGCTGGTTGAATCCACACGACCCTTAATTGCGTATAATGAAAGGCGTTACAAAATAAAGGCTAGACGCCCTATTGTGCTACCGTATTTTTGAATAAGTCGTTTGGAGTTTGTGTTGTATATTGTAGGTGTGAATTGCTGCAGGTTGTTGTTGTTGGTTGGCTGTAGGTCTTAGGGACCTAATTGGAAATTTGGATAGGGCACATTATAGGGGAGGTGCTGCCCAATTTTCATCGATGCCTTAGCGAATAACAGAACTAGTCGGGGAAACGACTAAGGAAATAGATTCCATTAATACTAAGGTGCAACCTAAGATGCTGGAAAGTTAAGAGTGGTTGATATTCGTATTACTTTCATGTTGAATAGGTTCAAAGGACGATGAGGCGAATGGGATAAAGAGTAACTCATAAGAGGTATGTAATGCTATTCCTTCTTTTGGCATGTTTTGGTATAAATATGTAAAGCCTATATGTTCTTTCTTTTGGGCATGTGTTAGATCTAAGTGACAAGTGATATGTGTATGAAGCTTGGGGTAACTCTATTCATGAGCTCTGAACATGATTCATAACTCGTGTCCATTGTTAAATGTTAAGACTCTTAATGTAGTTAAGCTTCCATTCCTCAAGTCTTCTATATGCTGAGAACTAGTGTATGTAAAGTTATTCTTCCTCTCTTTTGGCGTGACTTAGATGTAAGTATTGTGTATATGAAGTTTGAATTTATTATACTCTTAAAACTCTGAGTGTGAGTTAAGGCTTTTGTACACTTCCTACTGATTAGAACTCTTGTAACAAGTTAAGTCATTACTTTTCAAGTCTCCCATGTGATAGGAAGTGGTGCATGTAAAGCTTGTCTTTTCCTGCTTCTAGAAAGACTAGACTAAAGGTGCTATAGGACATGGATTTGGATATAGCCCCATTTATAGATTCTGGATGTAACTCATGACTTGTACCCACTTTTGAATGATAAGGCCCTTGAAGTAGTTGAACTACGACCCTTGAGCCTCTTATAGGTTGAATAGTGTTGGGATGTGTAAGTTCCTATACTAGGGGCTCTTGAACATGCTTGATGATGATATCTAATGAATGTTTGATATGTTATAGAGTTTTACATGCACGTATATGCATTATGATATATAACTGGATCGGGTCGGACGTACCTCGGCATATTTTGCTATGTAAGGATCAGGTCATACGTTCCACGATAGATTATGCATTATATGGACCGGGCCATCATACCTCGGTATTATTATGCATTATACGGATCGAGCCATCGTACCTCGGCATCATCATGTAATATATGGATCGGGCCGTCGTACCTCGGCATTATCATGTGACATATGGATCGGGCCATCGTTCCTCGACATGTGCTTATTGTATATATGAATCGGGTTGTACATCCCACAGTGCTAATAATATGCATATGCCTATCATGATAGATAATGTGTTTGTAGCACCGAGTCCCTGAGCGGGCCGGATACGGTACATGATAGTGGTATACATGACTTTATTTTATGAGATGCAGGTACAGTACCCTATTAAATGCTATACTTGGTTTCTTGCATCCTTATTTCAGTTGTTATCTCAGTTATGTTTGCTTATATACTCAGTACATGTATTGTACTGATCCCCCTTTCTCTAAGGGGCTGCGTTTCATGCTCGCAGGTACAGATGCGCGCTTTGAGGATCCGCCAGCCTAGGGTTCCACCTAGCAAGTTCGGGAAAAGCTCTATTATGTCGGAGCCTAGCTTTTGGGTACTAAACCTCTGTTGTATGTTTTCGTTTATTCAGGGGTACGGCGGGGGCCCTATCCCACCATATGATATCATTCCTATTCTTATAGGTCTGTAGACATATGTGTGTGGGTTGTTTAGGAGTTTATCTCGGTTATGCCTATGCGATATGTTGTAAAAGCTGTTATGTTGTGGCAGCCTTATCGGCTGGTTTTCCCTTTCATGATATGATGCAAATGAAATAGGCCACACGTGTATGAATATTTTATCACCCACTGGGTTCATGTGTTTGCTTCCTATATCTAGGAGGCTATATGAACATGAAAAAGTTTTAACCCATTGAGGTTTTTGTGAGAAGTATCACGTTATACATAGTCCAATTTGACTGTAGTCGACAGTTACGTAAACGGGGGTGCAGGTCAGACCCCAGTCGCGGCCCACGGGGTTGGGTCATGACATATCCCTCCCGAGAGGGAGATAGACTTCGGTATTGATTTCGCTCCTGATACCTAACCTATCTTTATCCCTCCTATAGAATGGATCTAGAAAAACTTAAGGAGTTGAAGGATTAGTTAATTTGTTGGATAAGGTCTTTATTAGACCAAGTATCTCTCCATGGGGTACTCTAGTTCTCTTTGTACATGATTCTCTTCGTATATGCATTGATTATAGGCATTTGAACAATGTCACAAGAAAGACTAAGTATCTCATTCCAAGTATTGCAGACTTGTTTGATCAACTTCAAGAAGCTAGTTATTTCTCAAAGATCAATCTTTGATCGGGTTACCATTAACTTCAAGTGAGGGAATATGACATTCTGAAAAAGGCTTTCAGAACTCGGTATGGTCATTTTGAATTTTTGGTTATGTCTTTTGGACTAACAAATGCTCATACGGCTTTGATTTACTTGATGAACAGGGTGTTCAAGTTGTATTTGGATATTTTCTCCCTTGTGTTTATTGATGTCATATTGATCTATTCTCCAAGTGACGAGGAGCATGCCGAACATTTAAGGATTGTCTTGCAAGTTCTCAAGGATCATCAGTTATTTGCTAAGTTTAGCAAATGTGAGTTTTGGTTGAAGTCAGTGGCGTTCCTTGGCCATATTGTGTCTGTTGATGGTATTCAAGTTGAGAGAAAGAAACTAAGGTGGTGAATCTCAATTCGAACCTCTTCATAACAAGAATTTCTTTCACACCAATACTGTCTAATGGCACAATCAAAGTAGGATCACCAATACACTTCTTCAAGAAACAAATATGGAATAAGATACATTGATTCCAATTCCAAAGGCAAATCCAACTCATAAGCCATCTTACCAAAATGCATCAAAATCTAATATGGGCCTACATAATAGAGACTAATCTTCCCTTTTGAAACGCTCTCCAAAACCGTTAAGTAAACAAAGTACCTCTATCAAAACTAATAGAAAATGGAACACCATGCAACTTAACCAACTCTTAAATGTAGAGTGTAGTATAATCCTCGGCTGAATAAGAAGTCTTAATGGGATAAAAATTCATTGACTTAGTCATTCGGTCTACAACAACCCAAATCGAATCATGTTGACGACACATACGAGGTAAACTTGTAGTGAAGTCTGTATTCAATTCTTCCTATTTCCAAGTAGGAATCTCAATATCTTGATCCAAACCTCCCAGTTTTTTATACTCAACTTTCACTTGTTGACAATTCGGACACTTAGCGACAAATTCTATAATATCCTTTTTTATTCCATTCCACTATAAACTTTTCTCAAATCATGATACATGTTAGTAGATCTTGGGTGAATAGAATATCAAGAATTATGAGCTTCTGATAGTATTATTTGTTTCAAACCATCAACATTCGGAACACATAAATGACCTTGATAATAAAGCACTCCATCTCATCCTTAAGAGAAAGCCTCAATAGATTTTTCAGACCTCACTTTCTTTAATTTAACCAAAGTCGGATTACTATATTTTATTTCCTTCACATCCAACACAAGAGATGATTCTGAGCCATTTTCCACAATAACACCAACATGCTTGGAATCAACCAAGCGAAAATCTAAACGAGCTAGTCTATGCACATATCGAACCAACTCCTTTTTTGCATCATCAACATGGGCAACACTATTCATCAACAACCTACTGAGAGCATCGGCAATCACATTTGCTTTCCCTAGATGGTAAAGAACATTCATGTCATAATCCTTCAATAATTCAACCCACCTTCTCATGTGAAGATTCAAATCCTTTTTCTTAAACACATATTGCAAAATCTTATGATCGGTGAACACATTAGTATGAACACCATAGAGATAGTGTCTCCATATATTCATAGAAAACACCATCGCCGCTAACTCCAAATCATGAGTTGGGTAATTCTTTTCATGAACCTTAAGTTTTCTAGAAGCATAGGCTATCACCTTACCATTTTTCATCAAAATACAACCAAGATCAATCCTCGAGGCAACATAATACACTACAATACCATCAGATCTTTCAAATAGAGTCAAAATTGGGGCTAAAGTAAGTAGATCTTTAAACTCTTTGAAATTGTTCTCAAATTCTTTTGACCATTGAAATTTCACCTTTTGTGAGTCGAAGTAGTTAAAAGATAAGAAATAAAGGAAAATCCTTCCACAAACCATCTATAGTAACTGGCAAAACCCAAGAAACTCAAAATATCTAAGGAAGAAATAGGTTTAGGCCAATTCTTAACCTCCTCGATCTTCTTAGGATCAACTTTAATACCATCATCAAAAATAATATGGCAAAAAAATTAACTAACCTCAACCAAAACTCTTACCTGCTAAAATTAGAAAATAATTGACGATCCTTGAGAACTTATAAGACAATCCTCAAATGATCGGGGTGCGCTTCCTCACTCCAGGAATAAATAAAAATATCATTGATATATACAATGAAGAACATATCTAAGTTTGCATGAACACCCTATTCATCAGATCCATAAAAGTTGAAGGAGCATTCGTTAGTCCAAAAGACATAATCAAAAATTCATTCTGACCATACTGAGTTCTAAAAGTTGTTCAAAATGTCATATTTTCTCACTCTAAGCTGATGATAACTCGATCAAAGATCAATCTTTGAAAAGTAACTAGTACCTTGAAGCTGATCAAACAAGTCATCTATCCTTGGGATAGAATACTTATTCTTGATTATGACCTTGTTCAATGTCAATAATCAATGCAGACACGGAGAAAACCATATTTCTTTGGAACAAGAGAACTCAAGCACCCCATGGAGATATACTCGGTGTCATGACCCGACCTAGGGCCTAGTCATAACATGGTGATTAGAATTCTGAATAACTCCAACCAAGCTTCTTAGCATAACATTCATGAGCATACATAAGGAAATTAAGCAACAAAGCTAACTCAAGATATGGAAGCAAAATCTCAAATAGAGCATAAGTCTCAAATGACAAAACGACAACATAGACTATTTTCTATCTTACATGCCTGTAATACTAGATGGGAGCATGAGACAATCTCTCAACTCACCCAATAGAAAAGATAGAAGTAATGAAGTACAATTGTCATATGTGAAATAAAATTCATGTCCTTGAACTGTGAGGACTCACCAATAAGAAGCTAACAGTAAACTCTAGCCTCGAGTAGAAGGAAGATGAATGTAGGCAATGTAGGCAAAAAGTATGTGTTGGGAGATGGAATACACTAAGTATGTGAGAATATGCATGAACAATAAACATAGGATATAGTCAATATGAATCATGGGATACAAGACCAATATCTTTAAAACATAAGTAAAGCCATGAAAATACTAAAACATTTTATCTCATTGGCCAATGCATCAAAAGAATCTCATAATATCATAAGAACTCATAACTCAACTGAAAATATGTGGGATAGGACCTTTAACCAAAATAGAAGACCATGAGAGCTAACACATAGAATTCAATGACTCCTACATCGAAACAGGGGAGGATACCTTGCCAAGGCATTCACCATAAGTAACTTTTTTAACTTTGCTATGTGGATTCACTAGCCTTGCCATATTGGTATATACAAACCTACTCAGGCAATGTAATTTGGTACTAAAGGTTGTTACTAGTATACCCTTAGGTAGGTAACTAACTGCATTATTGGACCAAATCCCACCTAAACGTCCTCTCGGTGCTTAGTCAATATCCCAACAAAACTCATAAAACATGATCATAAACATCATAAGGAAAGATAATAATTAATATCAATCCATTTTCATAAAACATCATAACAGTAGCTCATCTAACATCATCGTAGAAAATCATATGATTAGCTCATCTATCATATAACTCATGCGGTGGGTGTAGTCCTTCCATCATTACATATCTTTGATCATAAATATGTTTAGGGACTTAACTTTCCCTATCTTTAACTTTACTTAAAACATCATAGAATCATCATTCATGAACTTCTTTGCATAAAGCATTTTTAATTCATAGCATAAAGCTTATAACTTGAAAATCATTATCATATCTCATAAATCATAATTGAAACTAGTTTATAGAATGGGTCATTGAAATTCAACCTGAAATCATGCAATATGTTGTGAATTATGCATAATTAAACTAACAACACTGAAGAATATCATAATTGAGAAGACCTAACGAAAATCATGCAATTAGGACTTTTTACTTAAAGAAATCATAAGAGTGTTGAGAAGAAATCTTTAGAATTCCATAGGTGAAAGGTAACCATGGATGAATTCCCACATACCTTAACCTTGATGAGCCCTAAATTGAAGAGAATGGAAGCTTGGCCTTTAAGAACCTTTTAGAATTCCTTAAGAGAGAAAAAGACCTTTGAGAGAAAACTTGGGACAGAAGGTTTTATGATTTTGGGAATTATGGAGAGAATAGGAGGGTTAGAATACTTCATGGTAGTTAATAGTTAGGAATCTAGTCTCAAAAATTGTCCATATTAATTAATGAAAGCATAGGGAATGACTAAAATACCCTTCAATAAAATTGAATTCGAAACCCAAAATGGATCCTCACCATGGACCATTATGGACACTAAGGTTCGTGGTACCCTCTGTGGTGAGGGACTTAGCTTTTCAGAAATATGGTGCCCACCAAGGGACACACCACAGATCGTGAAAGGCAATACGGCCCGTGGTGGCCGTCCGTGACATGAGACTTGAACTTTTCAATTTTATGGTTGCAGGAAAAGTTTTAGGACTTCCTCCATGGACACCTTCAGAGTTCGTGGAGGTTACAACGGTTTGTTAATCTTGGTCATAAAGATGATCTTAATAGAAAGCATATAGAAGGGCTTACCACAAAGGCCATAACGGACTATGGTCCATACTATACTTGTGGTGGCTTCTCATTGTTGCCACCTTTGGAACCCAAATAGCTAGCATAGACCAATGTGGCCCTTCACATCCCACAGTCCTCTTCACGGCCCGTAGTGAGTTTCTTAAGTCCACCTGGTGCGAAAAGCTATAATTTTTTGGTAATTCCTCTTAGACCCTCATTTTCCATCTTTCCCACTTTTGGGTCTTACAATATCTCCTCCTTGAGAATATTCATCCTCAAATGTGACTCAAGATAACATGAATGGAATAGGAAAGGAACATAACAGCCCAACATGAATGCAATACATCTTGATAATGCATAAAATATGATATCTTTAATCTCAAGCAAAAACATGACTTGAAAACTTATTTCATGAACATAAATGAATATAAAACTATGAGAACACCTGAAACTTATGACTTGTGTTGCTTGGTTCATGAAGGAACTAAATACCTCAACTAGGCATGGAAGGAAAGAGATGAGGATATCGGGATATCATATCAGCTTCGGCTTCTCATGTAGCACCCTCAACCTCTTGGTTCCTCTATAACACCTTAATTGAAGCTATTTCTTTATTTCTCAAATTTCTAACTTGTCGATCTAAGATCTCAACTGGAACCTCTTCATATAAGAGGCTCTTCTTTACCTCAATGTTGTCCAATGGAACAATAGATATAGGATCACCAACAAACTTCCTTAACAAAGATACATGAAACACCGGATGTACTGATGCCAAATTAGAAGGCAAATCCAACTCATAAGCCGCCTTACCAATCCGCCTCAAAATCTGATATGGCCTAACATATTGGAGACTTAGCTTTCTTTTCTTACCAAAATGCATCAAACCCTTGATGGATGAATTTTTCAAGTAAACCCAATCATTAATCTCAAATTCAAGTTCCTTTCTTCTTATATCCGAATAAGACTTTTGTCGGCTTTGGGTTGTCTTTAATATTTCTCTAATGAGTCTAACCTTCTTCGTAGACTTAACTACCAACTCGGTTCCTATCAAAGCAACTTCACCTACCTCAAAACAACCGATAGGGGATCTACACCACCTACCATATAAAGCCTCAAATGGAGCCATCTTAATACTTGAGCGATAGCTGTAATTCTAGGTAAATTCTATCAATGGTAAATGATCATACCAATTTCCTTTAAAATCAATAATGCATGCTTTTGACATATCCTTTAATATCTGAATGGTACGCTCGGCCTGACCATTTGTCTGTGGATGAAAAATTATACTAAGCTTCACTTGAGTACCAAGACCATTTTGGAAGGATCTCCAAAACTAGGATGTAAAATGATTACCTTGATTTGAGATGATAAATAATGGAACACCATGAAGCTTAACCAACTCTCAGATATACAATCTAGCATAGTCTCGACTGAATAAGAAGTCTTAACAGGAAAAAAATGAGCTGACTTAGTCATTCGGTCAATAATTACCCAAATAGAGTCATCTTGCCTACTAGTATGAGGTAAACCAGTAATGAAGTCTATATGCAAGGCTTTTGTAACACCCTGTGTTATCATAACCTAAATTAGGCTCAATGACTAGGAGAAAAATTGAGGGAAAAATATCTTGAAGACCATGAGTGTCCTCTATGATTCGTAGAGATTTCTACAAGTTGTAGGGATAACTCATAGTCCCTTCCTCCACTTAGAGAAATTCAGAATATTGAGATACACTCATATGATATACAGTATAAGTCGTAATGATTTCTACAAGTCATAGAAATGACTCGTAGAAGCACCTGGCACTTAAAAAAATTTAAGAGATCGAATGTCACTCCTACGAGTCAAATTGATGACTTATCAAAGAGTATACGAGTCATAAGAATGACTCATATGAAAAGTTCAAAGACTCAGTTTATTAAAAATTCAAAAACCTAAAAAATGAGTCATGTCTACGACTTGTCGAGTGGCCTACGACTCATAGACCTAAGTCATATACCACTACCTTTTCCAGCCCAGCTCCACGATTTAAAATGACGATCGGTAGAAGTTTCTATGAGTCATAGAAATGATTCATAGATGTAAAATTTTAGGTTTTAATGAAGGGTATTCGTGTCTTTTCCCACCCATCCCAAACTAAAACCTTGAAGTTTTAACTATGTTGAGCCCATTATCAGTACCCTGAATGCATAATACTCTTATTAACATATAGATTATTTGAAAGAGAGGAATTGAGAAGAGGAGAAAGGTTAGGGTTTAAGTTCTTCAAGCGAGGTCTTTGAGTTCTCAATTGTTCTTCAGGTCCAGGTATGTAAGGCAGAAATAAAATATGGAATTTGTTCCTCCATGTGACCATGATTATGATAGATTGATTGTTAATGGATTGAGTTCCTATTATTGTATTTCTTGAGAAATTCTTTCTTAAATTTTAAATATTTTAATGACTATTGAAAAATTTAGGCTTTTCTATGAACTAGTTTCTTGAATAAATGATTTGAACTTCTTGTTTCATAAATCCTTGTAGTATATTGATGGATATTGAATGTATATTCTTAAGCATTGATTAAGTAATAACTAGAACCTAATAACTACGCCGCCAAATGTAGGAGAGGATTGAACTGTTAAGTCAGATGTTTCTTAACTTATTGTCCAGACATGATAGGAATTGATTAGTTTAGGTCCATGAATGGTTGATTTGTTCTTACCCTGGCAAGGTATTGAATGGATATGGCAATAACGTCGACTTATTTTACTATCACTAGCTCATAAGTGATAGTTGTCAGATAAGAAAAACTCTCATATAGGTCTTGATAGTACTCTGATAGGATTGGATTGGAATGGATTAGATTGGATTGTATATGATTGGTCTTTGTCTAAATCTTATACTTGTTTAGATTTAATACATCATGATTGAGTTGTTCACCTTCCCAATTTGAGATCTCTGAGTTGATTTGATTCTACCTTGATGCATGATTTATTCTGCTATATTACATACTCGTACATTCTATGTACTGACATCCACTTAGGTGAAATAATGTAGAGACAGGTACTAGAGATCATCAACAGGCGCATTATTGAGGATCTATTCACATTCAGTTATCTGGTGAGACCTCCCTATTTTCGGAGGATACCGCATTTATCTTTCTAGATTTTGAGTTAGCTTTTCTTCATTTGATTTAAGATAGCCATGAACCTATCATTAGAATAATATAAATAGACTCAATTATTGATGTTGTCGATTGGTTTTGTTATTGGATAGTTTCATTCTTACTAGTCTTGTTGATTTAATTAATTAGAAAGATTGTTGGTATTTGGCCCTTATTTATGAGTAGTATTCTAAATGAGTTTAGTCTTCCATTGATAAAATATGATTGAATGAATGTGTGATTGGACTAAGTGGTTCAATTGAGGACCACTAATGGTCTTCGAGTGCCATCTATGTCTAGGGTACCCTCCCAAGGAGTGACAAACTTGATATATAAGCACGGAGTTCAAGAGTCCTAGGGAGTTTATAAAGCCATGTCTAGTGGAGTCTCTCTCATGGGTGTTTCATGCACCACTTATAATCAGGAGGCTATAGGAAATTATTTCACTTCTTCACAATCTGAGTTCTTACTGAAGAATTTAACTCTAAAAGTTTCTTCCTAATTGATGCATTACACATTTGTACATAATATCTCCTAAACGCATCACTAGCTATAGGAACGCTGCTAATACTGAAGTTTCACAATCTGAGATGCCCCCACCATTTAGAGTGAGAACTAGGGGCCAAACTACAAGGTCTACTGAGGTACCCCCAAGAGCTTACTACTCAACCAACTCCTACCTCAGAAGATGAGTTCAAAAGTGCCATTACTATGATCACATAACTGAAAGCTGGCCAGAGAGATAACTAGAGTTCACCAGCTCCCATCTCTAATTCTCAAGAGATGTCAGCTTTGGTGAGGATCCGAGACTTCTTCAGGAGAACCCCCAGTATTCATGGGTTCTAAGGTTGAGGAAAAACCCTAGAATTTCATTAATGAGATGTGGAAAATACTTAAAGTTATGCATGCAACTGAGATTAAAGGGGTTGATTTGGTTTCATATCAGCTCAAGGATATTGTTAATGTCAGGTACAACCAGCGGGAAGAAACTAGAGTGAGCATATAGAGCCTGCTATTTGAGATGAGCTCAAGGGAGCCTTTCTTGATCACTTTGAAACTAAAGGGTTTGGCAGTGAATGAGTATAGTCTGAATTTCATCCAACTATCTAGACATGCTCCAGAGATGGTCCCAGATATATGGTCTAAGATGAGGAAGTTTGTCTTCAGTTTGGAAAGACTTGTGAAGAAGGAGTGCAACACTAGGTTGATGGTGTATTCTCAGCAGGTTAAGGATAATAAAAGGAAACACTAGGAGGAGAACTTGAGAAAGAAGGAAAAATCAAATGGGCATGAGAATGAGCAGAGGCAGAGCAAGGGCAACATATCCTTCTTTTAGAAGAGGTTCTTCCAACTATGCTCCATCAGTGGCAAGTGCACCTGCGCCGCATAATAGGTATGATCAGAAGGGAAAGAGTTACCAGAATTTTAGGGCCCAGGTTCTCAAATCGAGGGTAGTATGGCTCATGGTTCAAAGGGAAAGTTGCCTTATAGCAAGTGCAGTAAGCTCCATCTAGGACATTGCAGAGAGGGAAGGAATAGATGTTATAAATGGGGCAACAGGGCCCATTCTTCTACCATAGCACCATCGGCTAGGGGTAATCAGAGAGGTACCACTTCAGGTAAAGGCGGAGGTACAAACCGCCTATAGGCCATGGGTAGTCATCAAGATCAGGAGAATTCCCCAATTATTTTAAAGGGTGTGATTCAATTCTTTACTCTAGATTCTTATGTTTTAATGGATCCAGGTACCACATTATCATTTATATCTCCTTATGTGTCTAGTAGATTTGATAAAATTCTTGAGTGTCTTCTTGAGCGTTTCAATATATCTACCCTTGTTGGTGAGTCTATCTTAGTTGAGAAAGCTTATAGAGATTGTGATGTATCTATCTATCACAAGGATACCATGGCTGACTTAGTTGAGTTAGACATGGTTGATATTGATGTGATTCTTGGCATGGACTAACTATATGCTTGTTATGACTATGTTGATTGTAGAACTTGGATTTTTAAGTTTAGTTTCCGGAATGAGCCTGTCTTAGAATGGAAGGGTAGTCTTGTTAGGACTAAGGGTAAGTTTATCTACTACCTTAGTGCCATAAAGTTGATCTCTAAAAGGTGTATTTATCACATCGTTAGAGTCAAAGATGATAGTTTTGAGTCCCTTACTCTTGAGTCAGTCTTGAGTGTAAATGAGTATCCTGAAGTGTTTCTGGAGGATCTGCCTAGAGTTTCTCCTGATAGAGAGATTGACTTTGGGATTGATGTAATTCACGATATGTAGCCTATTTCTACTCTGCTATATAAAATGACTCCCCCTGATTTGAAGGAGTTGAAAGAATAGATGAAAGATCTCCTAGATAAGGGATTTATTAGGCCAAGTATCTCACTTTAGGGCGCTCCTGTCCTATTTGTGCAAAAGAGATATGGGTCATTGAGAATATACATTGAATCCAAGGATAGATGATCTTCTTGACCAGCTATGGGGTGCAACTTGTTTCTTAAAGATAGAACTCAGATCAGGCTGCCACCAGTTGAAACTGAGAGAATGTGACATACCGAAGACTACTTTGCAAACCCACTATGGCCACTTTGAGCTTCTTGTTATGTCATTTGGTTTGACCAATGCTCCTGCAGCATTTATGGACTTAATTAATAGAGTATTCAAATAGTATTTGGACATTTTTGTGATTGTATTTATAGACGATATATTTATCTATTTGAGGAGTGAGGAGGAGCATGCCAATCACCTCAGAATTATTCTATAGACTCTCAAAGATAGGGAGATATGTGCTAAGTTTTCAAAGTGTGAATTTTGTCTTGCTTCTGTGGAATTCCTAGGACACGTGTATATGGAGAGGGTATATGATTTAATTCGCAAAAGATTAAAGCGGTGAAGAACTGGCCAAGTCCTACATCCCCGACTGATATAAAAAGTTTCTTGGTTTTGGTCGGCTACTACTGTAGATTTGTTGAAGGGTTCTCATCCATATCTTTACCATTGACTAAAATAACTCAGAAGAAGGCTAAGTTTCAATGGTCAGATGCTTGTGAAAAGAGTTTTCAAGAGTTAAAAACAAGACTAACTACTACTCCAGTGCTATCCCTACCCAAGTGAATAGATAGTTTTGTGATTTATTCTGATGTGTCTAGAGTTGGATTGGGATGCGTGTTGATGCAGAAAGGTAAGGTTATTATGTATGCCTCCAAGAAGCTTAAGATTCATGAGAGGAACTGCCCAAGTAACAACCTTGAGTTGGCAGCCATAGTATTCGCTCTCAAGATTTGGCATCAGTATCTTTATGGCATGCATGTTGATGTGTTCACAGATTATAAGAGCCTATAATATGTATTTACATAGAAAGAGTTGAACCTGAGGCAGAGGAGATGGCTTGAGTTTTTCAAATATTATGATATAAGCATTCTCTACCACCTAGGTAAAGCTAATGTTGTTTTTAACACTCTTAGCAGGTTTTCCATGGTTACTACTGCTCATGTAGAAGAGGAAAACAAAGAATTGGCAAAATAGGTTCATAGGCTTGCATGATTGGGAGTTCAACTTATTGACTCTAGTTAGGGTGGTACTATCATTCGGAATGGGGATGAATCATCTCTAGTTGTAGAGGTGAAAGAAAAGTAAGATCAAGATCACATTCTCCTCCAACAAAAAGACGATGTTCAAAAGAAGAAGGTAATGGCTTTTGCCAAAGGGAGAGATGGAGTGTTGAGGTATCAAGTGAGATTGTGTGTTACAAGCATTTTCGGCATTCAAGAGAGAATCATGATACAAGCCCATAACTCTAGGTATTACATCCATCCAGATTGTACAAAGATGTACCATATCTTGAGGGAAATATATTAGTAGAGTGGAATGAAGAAGAATATAGCAGAGTTTGTGTCCAAGTGCCCAAACTGCCAGGAAGTTAAAGTTGAGCAGCAAAGGCCTTATGGAGTAGCTCTAAATATAGAGATTTCTGAATGGAAGTGGGAGATGACTAATATGGACTTCATCACCGGTTTACCACAGTCCCGTGGATAGCATGACTCTATATGGGTGATTGTGGATAGGATGACCAAATTGGCCCATTGTTTGTCGGTTAAGACTATGGACATCGCAGAGGATTATACTAGACCGTATCATTGAGAGATTGTTAGATTGCATGAGATTCCTTTTTCTATTATCTCAGATAGGAGAGCTCAGTTCACTACCCTTTTTGGAAGTCGTTCCACAGAGGTTTTGATTCAAGAGTGAACCTTAGCACTGCTTTCCATCCATAGATAGATGGCCATACAGAGCACACGATACAAACTTTGAAGGATATGTTAAGAGATTATGTCATCGACTTTAAAGGTAATTGGGATGATAATTCACCTCTCATTGAGTTTTCATACAATAATAGCTTTCATTCAAGCATTCAAATGTCATTTTATGAAGCTCTATATAGGAGGAGATGTATATCATCGATAGGTTGGTTCGAGGTTTATGAAGCTAAGTTGATTGGGACAGACTTGGTTCACCAATCTATGGAGAAGGTGAATATCATCCAAAAGAGGTTGAAAACTGCTCAGAGTCAACAGAAATCCTACACTGATGTTATGAAGAGAGATTTAGAATTTGAAGTGCATGATTGGGTATACTTGAAAGTTTCGGCCATGAACGGTGTGATGAGATTTGGAAAGAAAGGAACGCTTAGTTCCCACTACATTGGTCCTTATCAAATTGTGAAGAGGGTTGGTAACATAGCCTATAAATTGGAGTTGCACCCAGAGTTGGCAGTTATTCATCCCGTGTTTCACGTCTCTATACTTAAGAAGTGTTTGGGAGATTCTTCACTTGTTATCCCCACTAAAGCATTAGGGTAAAAGAGATTTTGAGTTATGAAGAGATCCTAGTTCAAATTCTTGATCTCCAGGTTCACAAATTGAGAACCAATGAGGTAGCATCCATCAAAGTTCTATGTTGGAATTAATTTGTTGAAGAGGCTACCTTGGAAATGGAAGAGGATATGAAAGTTAGATACCCTATTCTATTCATGCCTCCTAATGATGATTTTGATGGTAATGTCCCTTTTTCTATCTTTGATTTGAGATTCATCTTGAGTTTGAGTATTTGATATATATTCCTGAGTCTAAGTAGTTGATTATTCGAATGTATGATTATTGAGTTCTTTATTATGTTCATGCCTTGAGTAAGCCCTTATCTTGGTCTTTATTTGAGGAAGAATAATCCCAAGAGGGAGATATTATATCACCTTATATTATCCTAACCTAAAAAAGGCTCGATGACTAGGAGAAGATTTGAGGAAAGGAACTGACCCTGAGGACCACGAGTGTTTTTGATGTTATTCTTGGTATGGATTGGCTTCATGCATGTTATGACTTATCCCAAACTAAAACCTTGACGTTTTGAGCCTATGCTAAGCCCTTATAAGTACCTTGAATGCATAATACTCTCATTAATACTTAGATTATTTAAGAGCGAGGATTTGAGAAGAGGAGAAAGGTTAGGGTTTAAGTTCTTCAAGCGAGGTTTTAGAGTTCTCGATTGTTCTTCGGTCTAGATATGTAAGGATGAACTAAAACATGGAATTTTTTCCTTTATGTACCCATGATTGTGACTTGATTGAGTCCCCATGATTGCATTTCTTGAGAAATGCTTTCTTAAATTTAAAATATTTTAATAATTATTGAGAAATTTATGCCTTTCTACAAACTAGTTTCCTGATCAAAAGATTTGAACTTCTTGTTTCATAAACCCTATTAGTATATTTATGAATATTGAATGTATATGCTTAGGGATTAAGTCTGAAGCCTTGAATTATGAATGAATGATTATGATTGAGATGTGAGCACGATGATGGTGTTGATAAACTTATAGTACTTTATACTTTCATAATTGAACCCAAGTGAATGGTCTCAACTAAATACTGTCATAAAAGATTGTCTAAAACTTCTCTTAATTAAATAATTGGGAAATTGATCGGTTGAAAGGATTAATTTGATAGAATTGATGAACTGATAAGAGTCCTTATGAGAATTATTGATTGGTTTGATTGGGATTGATTATCTTATGAGCTTTGAGTCTTAAGAGGAGTATCGACCACCGAATTGGTAAGAGTAAGTAATAACTCGAATCCAATAACTATGTAGCCAAACGTAGGAGAGCATTGAATCATTAAGTCAGATGCTTCCTAACTTATTGTCCTGACATGACAGGACTTGATTGGTTTTGGATCTGTTATTGATTGATTCATTCATACCCTCACAAAGTATTGAATGGATGTACCAACAACGTTAGCTTATTTTACTATCACTACTCATAAGTGATGGTTGTCGGATAAGAGAAAGTCTCATATAGGTCTTAATAGTACTCTGATTGGATTGGATTGGATTGTATATGATTGATCTTTGTCTAAATCTTATTCTTGTTTAGACTTAGGGCATCTTGATTAAGTTGTTCACCTTTCCAATTTGAGATCTCTAAATTGATTTAATTCTACCTTGATGCATATTTCATTCTCATCTATTACATACTCGTACATTCCATGTACTGATGTCCATTTGGGCCTGCATCATTTCATGATGCAGAGATAGGTACTAGAGATCATCAATAGGTGCATCATTGAGGGTCTATTCGCATTCAGCTATCTGGTGAGTCCTCCCTTTTTCCAGAGGATACCACATTTATATTTCTAGAATTTGAGTTATCTTTTCATCATTTGATTTGAAGTAGTTATGAACCTATTATTAACACCATTTAGATAGTTGATAGAGGCTTCATAGACTTGATTGTTGATGTTCTCGATTGGTTTTGTTATTGGCTAGTTTCATTCTTACTAGTCTTGTTGATTTGATTGATTAGAAAGATTGTTGGCCTTTGGCCTTATTTATGAGCAGTATTCTTTATGTGTTTAGTCTTTCACTGATAGAATATGATTGAATGAACGTGTGATTGGATTAAGTAGTTTGCTTGACGTGACAGCTTCCCACTTCAAAGTAGGAATCTCAATGACCTAAGCCAAACCTCTCAGTTTTTGATGCTCAACATTCACTTGTTGACAATTAGGACATATAGCCACGAATTCCGTAATATCTCTCTTCATGCCAGTCTACCAATACACTTTCCTCAAATCTCGATACATCTTTGTTCAGATATAATAAATAAAATATCACGAACTATTAGCTTCAGAAAATATCATATCTTTCAATACTTCAACAATTGAAACGCACAATCGGCCCTGATATCTTAAAACACCTTCTCCCCTTAGGAGAAAGCCTCAATGGATTTTTTGGCAACCGCTTTCTTCAATTCAACCAAAGTGGGATCACTATCTTTGTTTTTCTTCACAACCTCCACAAGAGATGATTCGGAATGATTTTATATAATAACACCACCATTCTCAGAATCAACCAATCGGACTCCCAAATATGCTAATCTATGCACATCTCGAACTAGCTCTTTCTTCTCATCCTCAATATGAGCAACGCTGTTCATGGACAATCTATTAAGTGCATCGGCAACCACATTTTCCTTACTTGGATGGTATATCACACTCATATAATAGTCCTTTAACAACTCAGTCCATCTCTTTTGTCGAAGGTTCAAGTCCTTTTGAGTGAGCACATATTGCAAACTCTTGTGATCGGTGAAAACATAAACATGGACAGCATAGAGATAGTATCTCCACAACAACAACAAAACAACTTAGTAAAATCCCACAACGTGGGGTTTGGGGAGGGTAAAGTGTATGCAAGCCTTACTCTTACCAACGTAGGATGGTTGTTTCCGGGAGAGATAGTATCTCCACAACTTTAAAGCAAATACCACCATCGCCAACTCCAAAATCATGAATTGGGTAATTCTTCTCATGTGACTTGAGTTGCCTTGAAGCATAATCTATCATTTTACCATTTTACATTAGAATACAACCAAGACCAACTCATGAAGCATCACAATATACAATGAGCCTATTAGAACCTTCCGATGAAGTCAACACCAGTGTGGAGGTAAGACTATCCTTCAATTCTTGCAAGCTTTTCTCACATGCCTCGGACCATAGGAACTTCACTTTATTTTAAGTCAAAGTAGTTAAGGGCGATGTAATGGAAGAGAAACCTTTCACAAACCATCTATAATAATCGGCTAAGCCCAAGAAACTCTGAATATCGGAAGGAGTCAACGGTCTAGGCCAATTCTTAATTGCCTCGGTCTCCTTTAGATCAACCATAATTCTTTAACCGAAAACGATGTGACCATGGAAAGAAACTGACCATAGCCAAAATTCATACTTACTAAAATTTGTATACATCTGACAGTCCCTGAGAATTTGCAACACAATCCTCAAAGGATCAGGATGCTCTTCCTCACCCTGAGAGTAGATCAAAATATAATAAAGAAAGACAATCACAAATATATCTAAGTATTGCTTGAACACCCTGTTCATCAAATCCATGAAAGTTGCAGGGGCATTTGTTAGTCCAAAAGACATAACCAAGAATTCAAAGTTGTCACGACCCCACCCCGCGGGCCATGATGGGTGCTTGAGCTGGACACTCGCGTATACCCTTGCTAACTATAAGTAAATTGTCCTCCTTTTTGAGTGATAACATACCGACAGACAGCATAGCATATAAGGTGACAAGGCCATCATAACATGTAGGGTCGTTCCATAATAACCACATGCGCAACCCAATAAGGCTTCCACGACAAAGGGAACGTCCCCAAAACATAAGCCATATAGGCACAACTGTACACACATACATATACAACCCACATACATATCTATAGACCTCTAAGACTAAGAATAGTAACATAAGGCGGGATAGGGCCCACGCCGTACCCGTGAACAATTACATATATACATCAAGGGTTAGTACCAAAATCTAGGCTCCAGCATAATGGAGGGCTTCTGAACTGCTGAGGGGGACTCCTATGCTGATGGATCTCCAAAGTATGTATTGGTACCTGTGGGCAAAAATGCAGCCCCCCGGAGAAAGAGGGTCAGTACGATATATGTACTGAGTATGTAAAACATAATATAGCATAACTGAGAGCATATCTGAAATAGAGAAACAGGGGATAACTGTGGTACTTAAGAAACCACTATACCTGTACCTTATAAATCATAAAGGCATGCATGCTCATATCATACAGTATAGCCGGCCCTTTCACGGAATCAGTGAATCATATGCCTGTAGGACCATTGTAGGGCCCAGCTCCATCATCACCTTATCATACCACATCATCATATATATATACATATGTACCCGGCCCTCTAATAAGAGACTTGGTGAGTCGATGCAGTGAACTGTGTACGATTACATACTCAGCCTGGGACTCGGTGAAAGAAGTGTTACAGTAAACACAAGTGGAGTAGTGAGTAATCATATGCAATTTAAATCATTATCAGAGACTCGACAGTATAAGAAAATTAAGCCATCATCTGAGGACCTGAGTAGTAGGGTAGTCATCTTAAGTGCCCTCTAAATGCCATTAGGGGCTATATCAATTAGCATCTCGGGGACCCTAGATATGTACTAAAGTAATGCTAACCGCTTAAGGACTCCGGAGCACTTGTTTTCATTTAGTCCTTACAACTAGGAGCCCGTATATTCATTAATTCCTTAGCAATAGAAGGTTCAAGGAAAGTAGTTCAACTATTATAAAAGTTTGATATCCAGAAGTGAATAAGAGACACTTAGGAATGGAATCACCTTAGCAATCGTAGCATCTTTTACTTATATCTAGGACATGCCAAATAAGAGAAAAGATAGGCTTTACATACCTCTTATGGATCGCTCTTACCCACGTTTGCCTCATCGTCCTTTGAACCTATTTAACATGAAAGTAAATACGAATATCAACACTCAACTTTCAAGCATCTTAAGTTACCTTTGAGTATCTATAGAACTCACTCCCTCGCTCGCCTTTCTCGACTAGTTCCTTAATCAGTTATGGAGTTAACGGAAATCGGAAAGCATCTCCCCTATAACTTGCCCTATCCAAACTTCCAATTATACCCTAAATTACTACAGCCAACCAAAAACAACAATCAGCAGATCATATACAAATAAAACATGGCAACATTACACAATATAAACTCAAAACAACTCGCTTAAAACTATGATACCAAAATAGGGTTTTTAGTCGCTATTTCATAAAACCCTTAACCATACGGAATAGAGGGTCATGTGGCTGAAACCAGAAGCACCCACATCCATTTTTGAACACTTTCCATCCCTGAAACATGCACCCAAACACCTCCAATCCGCAGCACCACAATCACAACAACCTACTCGGCTTCGATTTAATTAAAATGACTTCACTTTAGTTTGTTTCTAACGCCAAGCATACTTACGCAATTTTCTTACTTCCAGCTTCGTTTAGGACATGTAATACACTCCATAACATCATTATTAACTCCACTTTAAAAGAGAAGGCCTTACCTTGTCCAAAACTTGCCACAATTCAACTTCGGAAGCTCCTTAACATGCTGAAAGTTTGCGGGCTATTCGTGTCATTTCTTTGCTTCCCCAAATAGTAAATTTTTGCTATTAAACACTGGTATATCACCGTACGATACCTTAAATAATTAATTCACGGATCAAAATTCGAGACTTACCATAAACTTGGCCAAAGTCATAGCTAGTGTTTCTCTAGCTTTAACATTTTCTCTCAACTCTCTCTTATTTTTCTCTAAGTTGCAAGGCTGGTTATGAATAATTAAACATTAAGACACATGTATATACATGTCTTTAGGAGGTGACACATGTATATACATGTCTTTAGGAGGTGACACATGTCCAGGCCTTATTGGGCCAACATAACCATGCAACCAATCCAAGGCTGCCACGTGGCAGCGTGGGACCCACCCCAAGTAGGTGCGTCACCTACTTGGTCCAAGTAGGTGCGTCACCTACTTGGTCCAAGTAGGTGCGTCACCTACTTAGTCCAAGTAGGTGGATCACCTACTTGTTTCAAGTAGGTGTTACGCCTCCGTTTTCCTCTTCCACGGGGTCGAAATCTCATCTCCCTTTAAGAGTCTATGTAATCCTTGCTATGTAAGCTCGACGTGTACTCAAATAGCTTAGGTATGTAAGACATCCAAGTTGTTAGCCTATGCGAGTAAGTCGAGTCCTACGACTCATTACTTGGCCTCCCACTCCTTCTGGATTCTTATAACCCTACTTCTAATCTTCCCTACTATGGGGTAACTCATTCTAATTTCCTTAGAGTTGTTTGATAGCATTATAGATTATCCGGCTCACATGGTAATTTCTAAGAAGATTAAGAGACATTCCGAGCACAAGAATGTAGGGTATAACAAAAGATACCATACTAAGTTCTAAAAGCCGTCTTTGGAGTGTCACATTCCCTTACTCAGAGTTGATGATAACCCAATCGAAAATCAATCTTTGAAAAGTAGCTTGCTCCTTGAAGTTGATCGAACAAGTCATCAATCCTTGGAATGGAATACTTATTCTACATTATGACCTTGTTCAACTGCCGATAATCAATACACATATGGAGAGAGCCATATTTCTTTCTGACAAAGAGAATTGGAGCACCCTATGGAGACATACTAGGTCTAATGAAACCCTTCTCTAGCAAATCCTTCAATTGATCCTTTAACTCTTTCAATTATATTGGGAAAATTCAATAAGGAGGAATCGAGATAGGCTGAGTATCGGGGAGGAGATCGATACCGAAGTCTATTTCTCTTTTAAGAGAAATACCTGGGTGATCACCGGGCAAAAACTTCTGATAACTCATTTACAACTGAAACTGACTCAGGAGTAGGAGTTTTGTAGTTAGTATCTCTAACTCAAACTAGATGATAGATGCAACCTTTGGAAATCATTTTCTGAGCTTCAAGGCATGAGATTAATTTTCCCTTAAACACGGAATTACTACCTTTACATTCAAGACTAGCTCATTTGAAAACTAAAACTTAACCACACGGGTTCTACAACATATAGAGGCATAACATGCATGAAGCCAATCATACTAAGAATAACTTCAAAATCGGTCATATCAAGATCTTACTAGATCAATGAAGGTGACTTTATGAAAAACTAAAACTGCACAATTTTTATAAATTCTTTTAGCCACAACTGAATTACTAACCGGAGTATAGACCAAAAAAGGCTTTAGCAAGATCTAGGGACTAACAATAAATCTCAGAACAAGATAAAGAGTAACAAATGATAGAGTAAAACCCGAATATAATAATGAATAAACATCAAAGTTAAAGACTTTCAACATACCAATCACAACATTAGGGGAACCCTCTAACTCTTGACGAGTCTAAAGGGAATTTAATCTGTTTTGGCATTGACCACCACCCAATGTAGTGGCACACTGATCCGGACGACCGGTAGCCTAAGTATGAACTTGGGGCCTATCATCACCCCTACACTCCCTTGCATGATGACTGATCTTTCCTCACTTGTAGCATATATCTAATTCTACTAAGAACTCTCTACTATAATTTTTCCCACACTTCTTACATGGAGGGATAACTTGACCACCCGAAGCTCCACTTTGTGCCTTAGGATTTGGCACATTGTCCTTCTCAAATTTTGGAGCTGGAGTGCTTGAAGAACGTTGACCTTAAAACTTTTGGCCTTGTCGGGAATAATCATTACCACCACCAAATTTGTTCTGAGAAAACCCACCTTTAAAGTGAGCCCTCTTGGACTCCATTGCACTCATCTCCTTGATCTTTTCTCCTTTAATTTGCTCGGCATAAGTCATGAGCCTAGAGATGTCTATCTCATTGATAAGCATAGAGATTCGGCATTCTTTCATAACCAAGTCCAACATACCTAAAATAAACTGGCTTATTCGGGCACGAGAGTCGGCTATCAAGAATGGAGTATACTTAGATAACTTTGTGAACTTGAGGGCATACTCCCTCACACTCATGTTTCCTTGCTTGAGATTAATAAATTCCAACACCTTTGCCTCTCTTAACTCAAGTGGGAGAAGTGATCAAGAAATGCAACTTTGGACTTTTCCCAACTTATGGACCCTCTTCAACCCTTTCGGCTCTTCATTAGTTGTACCATACTTGAGAGACAACTTTGAGTTAGTAGGCCTCCAATTCTGCCTTATCTTCTGAAGACACTCCCATAATCTCAACAATCTTGTATAGTTAATCAACAAATTCTTGGGTATCCTCATCAACCTTGGATCCATGAAATTTGAGAGGGTTCATCCTTTTGAAATCTCTAACCCTTGAAGCTAGAGTAGTCAAAACTCGAGGAGCATCCACCCCTCGATTCACTTGAGTAGTAACAACTTGGGCTAGAATTTGAAAAGCAGCTCAAAACTCTATATTAGAAACTTGATCATTCAAAGGGATATTTAGAGCTTGTGGCTCCTCTTCAACATTCCTTCGAATAAGAGCTCATCGTGAAGTCATGACTCTGTAATCAAAAAGAGGAAGCGTTAAAGGAAGAAACCTTAGAGTTCAACTCTGTAGCATGATAAGATCATGAAAGAGGTGAAATGTTTCCTAAGATGCCTTATAGCCTCCTATTCATAGATATGGCCAACTTCACACTAATGAATAAGAATCTACTTGACGTGGCATATTAGACTCCTTAAGACACTTGAACTTTATGCTCTAATATTAATTTTATCATGACCCGACCTAGGGCCTAATCATAACACGATGATTAGAATCTCAAAAGACTCCAACCAAGACTCTTAGCATAACATCATGAGCATACATAAGGAAATTAAGTAATAAATCTAAATCAAGACAACAACAACAACCCAGTGAAATCCCACAATGTGGGGTCTGGGAAGGGTAAAGTGTATGCACACCTTACTCCTACCAAGTAGGACGGCTATTTACAAGAGACCCTCGACTCAATCTAAATCAAGACACGGAAACAAAATCTCAAATAGAACATAAGTCTCAAACAAGAAAATGATAACATAGACTTTTTTCTATCTAACATGCCTTTAATACTAGAGGGGGGTGAGACAATCTCCCAGCTCACCCAATAGATAACATAGAAGTAATGAAGTACAACTGTCAAATGTGAAATAAATTTCATGCCCTTGAACTGTGAGGACTCAACAATAAGAAGCTAATAGTAAACTCTAGCCACGAGCAGAAAGTGGATGAACGTGATCATCGGTACCTATATTATGATGCAATGTAGGCAAAAAGTATGTGTTAGTACATGGAATGCAATAAGTATGTGAGTATATGAATGAACAATAAACATAGGATATAATCAATATGAATCATGGGATGCAAGACCAATATCTTTAAAAAATAAGTAAAGACATGAAAACATTTATCTCATTGGTCAATGCATCAAAAGAATCTCATAATCATCATAAGAACTCATAACTCAATTGAAACTGTGTGGGATAGGACTTTAACCGATATATAAGACTATGCGATCTAATACATGTAATCTGATGACTCCGGCATCGAGACAGGAAGGCTACCTTGCCAGCAATACTTCATAAGTAACTCTTTTAACTTTGCCAGGTGGATCCACTAGCCCCGCCATATTGGCATAGGTAAACCTACACGGATAATGTAGTTTAGGACTAAAGGTTGCTACTAGGATTCTCTTGGGCAACTAACTGCATTACCAAACCGAACCTCACCTAAATGTCCTCTCAATGCTTAGTTAAAATCCCAACAAAACTCATAAAACATGATCATAAATATCATAGGGAAAGATAATAACTAATATCAATACATCTTTATAAACATCATAAGAGTAGCTCATCTAATATCATCATAGAAAATCATAGGATTAGCTTATCTATAATATAACTAATGCAATGTGGGTGTAGGCTTTACATCATTACATATATTTGATCATAAACATCTTTAGGGACTTAACTTGACCATCTTTAACTTTGCTTGAAACATCATTGAACCATCATTCATAAACATCTTTGCATAAAGCATTTTTAATTCATAGCATAAAACTTTCATAGAATATAACTTAAAAATCATGATCATATATCATAAAATTATACTTGAAGGGATGAAGTCCCACATACCTTGACCTTAATGAGCCCTAAATTAAAGAGAATGGAAGCTTGACCTTGAAGAACCCTTTAGAATTTTTTGAGAGACAAGAATACCTTAGAGAAAAAACTTAGGAGAGAAGGTTTTATGATTTTGGGAATTATGGAGAGAATAGGATGGTTAGAAAGTTTTATGCTAGTTAATAGGTAGGAATCTATTCCCAAAAACCACTAACATTTATTAATGAAAGTATAGAGAATTACCAAAATACCCTTTATTAAAATTGAATTCGGAACCCAAAATGGACCCTCACCACGGACCGTTATGGCACTATGGTCTGTGGTCCCTTCCATGGTGAGGGACATAGCTTTTCAAATAAAAAGGGGTACCCACCAAGGGACACACCACAGACCGTGGAAGGCAATACGACCCATGGTGGCCATTCGTGACATGGGACTTGAACTTTAAAATTTTGGGGTTGCACGAAAAGTTTCAAGACTTCTTCCACGGACACATTCATGGTCATGGAGGTCATTATGGTCCATTAAACTTGGTCATGAAGATGATCCTGATATGAGGCCTGTAGAGGGGTTCACCACGTAGCCCATAATGGACCGTGGTCCACACTATGGCTTATGGTGGCCTCTCGTGGTTGCCACCTCAGGAAACCATATGGATGGCATGGACCACGGTGGCCCTTCATGGCCCATGGTCCTTTTCAAGGTCTGTAGTGGGCCTCGTGAAGGCCACCTAGTGCCAAAAGCTACAATTCTTATGGTACAACAACAACAACAACCACCCTGTGGAATCCTACGAGTGGGGTTTGGAGAGGGTAGGATATTAGATAAAGAGAAGGTCTATACCAAAATCATAAGAAGGTCTATACCAAAATCAATCTCCCTTTCGGGAGGAAAACCCGGTAAATTATTGGAAAATACATCTGGAAACTCATTAAAAATGGGGACCAATTCTAAAATAGGAGCTTCGAAATTCTCATCCCTAACCCTCACAAGATGGTAAATACAACCCTTGGAAATCATATTTTGAGCTTTAAGGCACAAAATGAATTGACCTTTGAACATTGAATTACTACCCTTCCATTCTAGGACTGGCTCATTTTGGGAATTGGAATTTAACCATTCGGGTCCTACAATCAATAGAAATATAACATGTATATAGCCAATTCATACCAAGGATAACTTCAAAATCGGTCATCTCAAGATCAACTAGATCACATAGAGTAATTTATGGAAGACCGAAATTGGAAAACTCCTATAAACTTTTTTATCTACAACCGACTCACCTACAAGAGTATAAATAGAAAAGGGCTCTAACAATATTTTGGGTCTAACATCAAATCACATGGCCACATAAGGGGAAACAAAAGATAAATTTGCACCCAGATCAAGTAAAGCATAGACATCATAGTAAAAGACCCATAACATACCGGTGATAACATCGGGAGTTTCCTCCACCTCTTGCCTAACATGGAGAGCATAGAACCTATTGATGTGTTCACCACCCTTTGGTTGCACTTGAGTACCTTGAGCAACTTGTCCTTGAGAGCGACCATCTTTGACCTTGCACTTCTTATCATGATGACTCGTCTTACCACACCAGTAGCATAAATTCAAACCGGCTAAACACTCACCCTTCTGGTTCTTACCATGCCTTTTGCATGTTAGAGTAACTTGGATAAGAAGAGCACCTCCTTGAGGCTTAGGGTCAGGCATCATATCCTTGTCGAACCTTGGAGTATTGGAATTAGAAGATCCTTGGCCGGAGTACCTTTGCCAAAAATGAGGACATCCACCACCTTCGGACTTACTATGAGAGAATTCACCACTCTTGGTCATTTTCCTCTTGGACTCCCTAGTTCTCCACTTTAGTTTCTCACTCTCTATTTTCTATGCATAGGTCATAATTCTAGAGATGTCCATTTCATCAATTAACATGGTTGTCTTGCATTCCTTAGAAATCATATCCAACACACCCGACACGAACTTGCTCATATGAGCTCTTGAGTTGGTAACCATGAATAGAGCATATTTTGACAATTGGGTGAACTTGAGGGAATACTCCCTCAAACTCATACCACCTTGCTTAAGGTTGATAAACTCTTGTACTTTGGCCTCCCTCAACTCCAATAGGAAGAAAGGATCAAGAAACACTTCTTTAAACTCCTCCCAAGTCATGTGATCCACCTCTCTAGGACTCTCTCTTTTCCATTGATCAAACTAAATTTGAGAACCACCCCTCAACTGGTACGTATCCAACTCTGCCCTCTCAATCGAGCTAACCCTCGTGATCTCCACTATCTTATGAATGCTATCCACAAATTCTTGTGGATCCTCCTTTACCTTAGAACCCTAAAACTCCGGAGGATTCATCCTCATGAAATCATGAACTCTTGTCGTCGCTGCACCCATATTCGGGCTCATGGGAGCAACTACCTCATAGTTGGCTTAAGATGTAATGGCTTGAGAAAATACTTGAAAGGCCGAACGGAATTCAGTATTAGAGACTTGGTCATTCAAGGGATCATTCAGAGTTTGTTGCTCATCTTCAACTATATTCCTTCGAGCGAGGTATCTTCGTGGAGGCATTTTCTGAAAATTGTAAAGGAAAAGTATTAGAGAGAAAAGACTTAACCACTCTACCGCACGACATAGATTATGAAAGAAGTGAGATTTTCCTAGAATGTTTCATAGCCTCTTATTCATGGATGTAGCGCACTTTGCACCGATGAACAAGACTCTACTTAATGCGGCATGTTAGATTCCCTAGGACTTTTCTAAACTTTGTGCTCTAATACCAAGTTTGTCATGACCCAAACAAGGGCCAAGCCGCGACACGGCAATTGGGATGCGAGGGACCCTAACCAAGCCATCTTAGCATACATTGCATTCATAAAGTAAAGAAATATGGTATTAATATAAGCGGAAGTAACTAACTTAAGGGAGTGGGACTAAGGGAAATCAACTCAATAGATGTACAATACAGACTACATCATAACATCGTCTAAGCATGCCTTTAGTCTAATATTTAACGGGGGCTTAGGACAAGCTCCTAGCTCACCCAAACGTAAGGGGAAGTAAAATAGTAGCAATATGAAACAAAGGCATTGCCCTCGATATGATAAGGACTCACCAACTCTTGATATCTAATCAACCTTGGCCACGAATAGGATGGTCGTAAGTGTCGTCCACCCCTACATTATGAGATAATATAGGAAAAATGTATGTTAGTAAATTTGAATGTACTAAGTATGTGAGATATGCATGAACAAGTAATACAACATGATGAATATGACATAGGATGCATGACCAACATAATGAACATGAACAAAGCTTAAAAGCATTTGAAAACGTATGAAAACTCTTTGGTCAATGCATATCATAAAACTTCATCATAAACTCATATATTAACATTCAACTTGTGTAGGATAGGACTTTTAACCAACATCTTAAGATCATGCGAGCTATAATATGGACTCCGATGGAACCCTCATCGAGAAGGGAAAGGCTACCTTGCTAGGGTATACTCCATCATGGTACTCAACTCAACTATAATATATATGGATCCACTCGCTAGTCCATAAAGGCAATCCTATGTAGGCAACAAAGTCTGGGACTTTAGGTTTATACCAGGATTCCCTTGGGTAACTAACTGCATTACCAGACTGAACCCCGGCTAGAAGCTCTCTTGGTGCTTAGTCAATATCCCAACAGAAATTCATAAAAACATGATCATAATATAATAGGGAAAGATAGTAATTGCTTATCAATCCATCTTTAGAAAACATATTAGAAATAACTCATTAACTTAGTGATTTATAAGAATCCATAACTTTGGTGAGAATTGTCCTTATCACCATCTTTAAACATGATTGTGTGAAAATTGTACTTATCACACCATAATAACTTCTTTGATCATAACTTGATCATCATCATAATGTTCACCATTAGAATCATAATATCAACTTTAAATCATGAAAAATTTACTTGAAAGTCAATGAACTCATAATCTATTTATGAAAATCATCTTTAACTTCATAATCATAACTTGAAAATAGCTTTATACATGGGCATTCATAATGCAACTTAAAAAATTATGCAATTCATATAGACACATGCTTAGAATAATCGTTGATAACAATTCAAAATAAAAATTGAAATAACCCAATGCAATTCATAAAAACTAGGTTTTATAAATCAATTTAAAATTGAAGGATCTTTGAGAAAACTTTGGGAATCCATGGGTGAAAGGAATCCATGGATCAATCCTTACAAACCTTGATTGATTCACTAAGAATTGAAGAAGAAACCTTATAGAAATCTGGAAACCCTAGCTTGAGCTTGAAGAGAAACCTTAAGAGAATTTGTTGTTGTCTTGGAGAATTTGGGAGAGTGATTTAGAATGAGGAAATTTTGAAAGAATTGGGTAGATATAGGGTTGAACATAGCCATTAATACAATTCATCAAAACTAGGGTTCATAATCAATTGCTATTGAATGAAAACTTTGAGAAAACTTTGGGACTCCATGGGTGAAAGGAACCCTTGGATGAATCCTCACATACCTTGATTGAATTCACTAAGCATTGAAAAAGAAACGAGTGAAGAAATTTGGAACCCTAGCTTGAAGCATGGAGAGAAACCTTGAGAGAATTGAGTTCCTTACCTTAGAGAATTTTAGAAGAATGATTTAGAATGAGGGAAATTTCAAAGAACTTGATAGATATAGGATTGAACGTGGCCATAATTTTGTCTAGGTTCATTAAACCAAACTTAAAAAAGACACAATTCCCCTTCATTAAATCCAAACTTTCGACCCAACAGATCAACTCTATGAGTTGTTGAAAAGAGGATGAGTCATCTTAATGACTAGTCTTGCAGGTCTGAGAAAAAGTTTGATTTTAAAGTCTCTGAAGTTTGTAAATGGATCGTGTCTCGACCCGTAAATTTTTCTATGAGTCATAACATAGACTCGTCTTGCAGGCCTTTAATCTTGCAGATTTGAAAGCCTCAAGACTTTAGTTATGAGTCATTTCTATGACTCGTAATAATTTCTACTAGTTGTCCTATCAAGTCGTAGACTTGGGTTTGAGGGACCTCTAAAATATGGCCTCTGATACTGGGTTACGACTGGTTATTACGATCCATAGACACACCTACGACTTGTCCTATTGAGTCATACGGTGTTACCTAAGGTTGGTTCTAAACGAAACCTTGGGACTCACTCGACGACTCACTCCTACGAGTCATAAAAGGACTCGTAATCATGAGTTAGTTCAAAATTTTGAGAATTTTCTTCTTGGTTCCAACTTTCTGACTTCCGGTGTCTTACAATTTCATATATTAATGCTGAAAAAATTTATGGGTGATCCAAACTCTATTATGCCATTGGAAAGTGTGAAAGTTGAAGAGAATTTGACTTATGAGGAGGTTCCAGTAGAAATATTAGACCGGAAAGTGAAGAGGTTAAGGAATAAAGATGTTACGTACATTAAGGTATTGTGGAGAAATCAACAAGTAGAGAGTGCTACACAGAAAGTGGAAGTGGACATGATAAAGCCTTATCCATATTTCTTTCCTTCCACTCAAGCCTAAGGTACTAAGTTGTTCACGATCAAGTCAATTAAACTCCTACATTCCAATTTAGTATGTCTTTCATATGTATAAATGTTCACAAAGTTGGTTTTAAAGTGATGATTTATGTTAAGATTGAAAATCTCAGGGTTTATGTTTTTCTATGTGTCATCGTATTCATGTTGGGTTGCTAGTCCTCCTTCCATGTCCTTTCTATGCTAATGTATTCTCATTCGAGGATGAATGTTCCCAAGGGGGAGATATTGTAAGACCCCGAAAGTTCGAAACTCGACCAAAAGTAAAATCAAGGAAATTTGAGCAGTCCTCAGGTTTAGATTATGTCTACGACTCGTAAGCACCTTTACGAGTCGTAGAAATGACTCGTCAAAGTGAGTCTAGGTTTGGAAAATTTGATCAGTAAATTATGTAGGTCTATGAGTCATTTGACGACTCATGAGGGAGTCTACGACTTATAGAAACCATTCATAATACAGGGACTGAACACCTACAACTACTGAGCTTCAGAACCCACTCTATGACTCAACAAGATGAGTCATAGAGAAGTTGACGACTCGTCAAAATGAGTTATACAAAAACTTGAGACCCTCAAAACTTGAAGGTTTTCAAACCTACAGGATGAGTTAAGATGACGACTCATAACCATAAAGATGAGTCGTAATCACGACTCATAGAATCAACTTCAAAGACATGATTTTTCAAGGTTTTTTCCCAACCAAGACAACTCGTCACTATTTCCACGACTCGTAAGAGTCCTTTCGTAGGTCCAAAATTCAAAATTTAATGAAGGGTAATTCCATCTTTTCCCAAGATTGGTTCTATGAACCTAGATACTTTTGTAGCCAAGATCAAAGTCTATATATACCTAAATCTTCAAATTCCCCTCCTATTCAATTCATTCTTCAAATTTTACCTAAGGCAAGACTAAGAGATTCTCTCAAAGCTTTTTCTCCAAACTTCAAGCTAGGGTTTCAAAGTCAACAAGGTTCCTCTTAAATTCTACCAAAATATGTGGGAATTGATCCATGGGTTCTTTTCACCCATAGAGTCCCAAGGTTTTCTTCAAAATATCATGAAATTTCATTATCTTTAAACTCTAATTTTGATGAATTGTGTTGGGCTATTTCAATTATGTTTTTATTTGTTATCAATGATCACTATAAGTATGATTTTACATTAATAGCATGATTTCAAGTTAGATTATGAATGCCCATGCTTGAAATTATTTTCAATAGTGATTTACACAAATTATGATTATGAAGTCCAATGATTTTTCAAGTATCTTATGGTTTTCAATCAAATTGATTATATATTCAATTTTTAGCCTAAATTTAAGTATGAGCTATGACTATGGCATTCATTTATGATCAAATCATGAATTTCATGCAAATTATGGAAAATATTACTTAGAGCCCTATGTGGTGATCAAGGAACTTAATATCATGTATTATGCAAGTATGATTTGTAATGATGAAAGGTCAATACTCACATTGTAATTATGTTATGAAATGATCTATTCTATAAATTCCAAACATATGATCAAGTCTATGATATATGTTAACTATGGTTACTATGTCATGTTATGTATTCCGTGGAATTTGACTTAGCACCAAGCGGACTTGAGGTGGGGGCCCTAGCAAAAGCCTTAGTAGCAGTCTTTAGTCCCTTAAACTACGTGCCATTGTAGGTTGCCTTCATGGCCTAGCTAGTAGATCCACATGTAGCGTATGTACATGACCTGTCTAGCGGGTAGAGTCTACCTTGGCAAGTAGATTCCCCTTTCTTTCGTTGTATGAGGAGACATCGGAATTCCATGTTATAGATCGTATGATTTTATTGTCGGTTATAGTTCCTATCCTATATATGTATACTAATTTTATGTTCTTTTATTATTTCAACTATGTCCCTTAAATGCTTTGATCACTATGGTTTTCTCATAGCTTTACTTATCCTTTCTATCATGTATGTTATTTGATCATTGCATTTTATGATTTATATTCTATGTCATGCCCTCATACTTAGTACATTCAAACGTACAAATGCATATGTATTGCCTACATTGTCTCATCTCAAATGCATACACGTGGTTAGTTGAGTTCCATTCGGCGAAGTGTTGGTGATTCCTCATCTTATCAAGGGAAAATTATGACTTTGTTCTATCATAAAGACTTTTTACTTCATTCACGTTTGAGGGTGAGCTAGGTACATTCTTAGCCCCCGCCCTTCTTGTCAGTAGAGGTATTCGTTGGACAAAAAATGTGTAGAGTCTATGTAGTCAACTTTACGATCTCTTTATAATTCATGTTTAGACTCTTTCTTATTCTATATTTTTGTTTAATTTACCTTATGTCTACTTTATGATAAGTCAAGAGGCTTGCTTGGAGCTCTTTGGGGTTTCGATTATCGTGTTACAACTAGGCCTAGGTCAGGTCGTAAAAAGCATGACTTAAGATAACAAGATAAATCAAAATAAACTGAAAGTGGAAGATAAGCCTCAATATAGCAAATTCAACATAAGGAAGAAACTTGAGTATAACATCTTGAAATGCGAAAATCATACTTGTCTGACATAGCCTCTACGATTACATGTATGGTATAGGATAATCCCTAGCTCAAAAAATAAATTAAAATTCGATGAAGTCTAAAAATTAAAATATAAAGAACTCATAAAGCAGCCATGCCATCGAACCATGAGGAATCACCAAGCAATGCAACATAGGTAGGATCCCCTACTAACCGCAAGTCGAATGGGGAGTATCGTAACCTATATTATAAGATAATATAGGCAAAAGAAGTATGGTTCAATACTATGGGAATGTACTGAGTATGGAGAGTGTATAATGCATAATATTAAAACACGATAACGCAATAACAATCTAAGACAATACATAATCCTTTAAACACTCATTAGCAAGATAAAACATGGTTCATGCAATATTTGTAAGAAAATTATAAGCTTAATATACTATAAGTGAGAGATATCGTTAACTGACATAAGCCATGTGAGATATAACATGGAGTCTTGTGTCATCCCTACCACACTGAAAAGAGATTTTCCTACTTTCCAAGGTAAGGACCAATAACATGAGCTATTTGTGGATCTACTATCTTAATCTTTAATTGTCAATTTGGGATAGCACGTAGTTCTAACACCTAAGTAATCGCCACTAGTCCAACTCGATGCTAAATAATACTCTAAATAATAATAGTCATAATCGTAGTGTAGTCTTAGAAAATGGTAACAATCTTGTAAGAGTAAAATCATCATAACATACTTGAAAATCATAAGAATAGCTCATTTAACAAAACATGATTTTACATCATTGTCACAAAGCCGTTATCTAAGCATCTAAATGTCACGACCCAAAACAGGTCAAGAGTGGCACCCACACTTCACCTCCTAGGTGGGTGAACCAATGATAAAAATTCCAACTTATATTAGTTGTTCAACTTAGGAAATATAATAATAATGCGGAAGCTCAAATCTTATTAAAGTAACAAATAACAAAAGCCACTAAAGTTTATTATATGCATTCCCCAAAGTCTGAAAGTCATCACATCAGGAAAATCTAATCTCAAATGTCAAGTCTAAGAGTATAAAACACCAGAATAAATAAATAAAATAATTTATGTCTGAAAACTAAGAACATCATGCCATGATTAAGAGAATCTAGCATGATCTAGGAGGATAGCTCACCCTGGAATCTAATAGATCGGAGACTTGCTAGAGTTGAAGGCGAGCCAAATTCGATGGTACACTCACTGCACTCCACAAAATAAAATAAAGAAAAATACAAGTAGGGGTCAGTACAGGGAAATATGTACTAAGTAGGTATCATCGGCCGACTCGAAATAGAAATCAATATGCATAAAGTAATAGCGGAAAATCAACTATAACACCTTGACAGGTGGAAAACAACAAGATCAAGATTAAGTGACAACACAATGAAACAGTTACGTAATCAGTCAACAATATCAAGAGTATTCACGAGCATTCAGGCCTTCACACCATGGTCTTTTGGGAAATGAGTTATTTAAGATTGGTAGTATTAAGTCATTTAATTTATTTTCCTTTAGTATTATCGTTTTGGAACATGACACTCAATCCAATAATATCATGACGGCTCGTGACACCTGATCCAAATATATCATGCCGGCTCTTTGAAATATGATCCAAATATAGAGTGCCGGATAGTAACACTCGATTCAAATATATTATGCCGGCTCATGACACTCGATCCAAATATATTTCGTGCTGAATCATGGCACACGATCCCATAATATAAAGAATTCATCATTATTTATTATCATTTTCTACTTTATTATTAATATTTCATCAAGACTTCTATATTCAAGGCATCACTTTTTTAGAGCAAGTTCAAGATTATGGATTTCACAGTCTTGTGATTGCAGATCAATTACAATAATATATCAATCATCCAAACCACAATAATTAAATGCATAAAAAACTTCACAACATTACTCAATAACTATCAATCACTATTAAGAGTCTCTCTATGATATAGAACAAACCATAATCTACCTCAACCGAAGAACTAAAGTCAAGCAGGCTAATTCATCAATGCTTTTCCTTTCTTCCATTCCGTAGAATGTTCCAAATCTATCAAGTATGCATAATTGGTAAGTAACGAGTTCGTAGACACACATATTAATATACTTCTAGCCTAAATTTCAAAAATCCTAGATCACGAATCTATAATCACTTTCCTAATCTTGATGCCAAATTGTCAAGTCTCATATTTTTAAAATTTAAGCCTAGGGTTAAGTCTCAACTTCTCCAAATAATATAAATCTAATGGTATTTATATAATATAATACACTTAATATTTAATTATCTATCTCAATATATCAAAATTTGAATTATAATGTGATACAAAATAGTAATAGTTAAGGTATAAGCCAACTAGTTTTACCCTAAACTGAAGCCACTACGCAGCACCATATTTTCACAAATTTATCATTAACTCCCAATGATTGTCTATCCTGTAGTGTTGGTCATCATTAACCAATGATGCCGCATTAATATTATACTCAAAAGATTTCCACAGTTATCTTATCATTGGTTGCAATTAGCTGCATATTATTTTTGCCCAAAAAAATCTTTACCAGTAAATCACGAAATGAGTTTTGTCCCTTTCATTCAAAAGTAATACACGATGTATGCCTATCATAAATTCCATCCCAAATTTAAAAGTTAAAGCTTTCCTTTAAAGCTTTCCTTAGTGCTTACAACATATTAAACCCTATTCCACTTTATTTTAATAAAAATGAGATAAGTGATATAGGGTATAAAATTAATTATCAATTTATTCCACTAATTAAATTAGTTATCTAAATTTACCCCTCAACTAAATAACTGTAGTTATCGAATAGTCCAAAATACCTATTAAAAATTTACTGGATGAGTCTTTTATGGAATAAGAAGTTCTAGTATTCAAAACGACCTAACATGTTATTATATCAGATACCAATTTACCCATTGTTTGTCTCCAAATGGTCAAATGAAAATCAAGGGTAGAAAAGGCTACCTGACTCGACAAACAAATGTGGGTATCTCCCACACATATCTATCTCATTCTCCCAAGTGGACTCCTTAACTGGACAATTCTTCCACTGGACCTTCACAGATATAATCTCCTTTGATCTCAACTTACGGACCTCCCTATCTAGTATAGCTACAGGCTCCTCCTCATAGGATAGATTCTCATCAAGCAAGACTGAATCCCAATGAATAATGTAGTTCCCATCATCATGATATTTCTTCAACATGGACATATGAAATACGGGGTGCACTCCTAACAACTCAGATGCAAAGCCAATTATTAGATCACCTCTCCAACACGCTTAAGAACTTCAAACGGCCTAATATACCTCAGACTGAGCTTACCTCTCGTACCAAACCTCACCACACCCTTCATGGGTGAAACCTTCCACGACATTTTCTCTCCCTCCATAAACTTCATTGAAGCCCACACTCTTAATACTAACATAACATCATAGCCACACCAGTCATTTACCTTACTCTCAAACCATCACTAGTATCAAAGTCTTAGCAATACATTATCGCCTTTAAATATTTCGAACTATTGTTCCCTCTCTTTTCATTTAAGCACTCCATGATAGATACGGGTCACACCCAAGGGTGATGGCACTAATTTCAAATCTGATAGTACTTTTCCATCAAGGCAGAGCTATTGAATCACACCCAATGTCAACTCCACGCATTCTTTCACATACCAAGTTACAACTACCATTCAAACCATCATATACCTCATGCCAAAACTTAGAGAGATTCTTGTTCACCCCAATAATTTTGTATACTATGAGCACAGAACCTCTATTTACCATCAAGTGTATATGTAACGCATCACAATAGTCTAACCATGTAGAACTGTAGGTCCATATCATAGTGCCCCCATAAGTCATCTACCATAATTCAAACAATCCAAACCAATATAAAAACACAATATCTTCCACACATAATTGTTTGTCACTCAAATTAAAACCCAAACTTCATAAAAGTTGTTGATAAACCCCTAGTAAGTCTATGCCGAACTATTTTACATTGCATGATCATATCTGAATTCGAAGGAGAAATTCCATGCAACCTTCAACTCCGAACCAAGGGTTTATACGAGATGTCTTATTCCTTCACTTTCTTAGATTCTTCCCATGACGCAAATTCCAAATACCTTGAACTCTTTAATATACAAACTCTTGTTCCTTTCGCTAACTCGTTTACCAATCTTATCCTTTGAACAATAACCCATGCTATTTTACTTGATCCTTTAAACTAAAAATTTAAGTGAAACCCTCCCTTAGGTCCATTAACAATAAAAATATATCCAAATTTACGATCTAAACCATGCACAAGTCCTTCTAAATGCTTAATTCTCGATGTGATTAATCATTTCTTACCTTATCAATTCATACCTTGACAAAACATACTACCACAAACGTAGACTCACAATGAAAAACTTGAATTCTGATTCCAACTATGTCACCTAATTCTCTTATCTATCAACATTAGCTCATACCTTGAAGATCTTTATGAATTCACAGATCTTAGCTTATCATTAATTGCCTCTCGATCAACCTTACTATATCCTTCTTTAAAACCCCAATTGTACCAGTTACCAAACTCAAAATCACAAAAGACTTATCACCACACTCGAGCCGAATGCCTGTAGACTTCTTTCTCAAATCTTATCCAATAGTTTTTAACCTATAAAAATGAAATGTAACACTATCATCAAAACTAGAGCAAAATGGATGGAGCCACGTGTCTCTAAATCCATTTCTTCACTCTCTATGAAGATACATCTTTGATCTTACAATCAGAGTAACTATCCTTGTTCTCGCCTCCTTTTGAAGGTTAAACTACATCCCACTAATTCTTCCATTTATAGCTCTAGCTTCTTTCAATTATATTTGAGTAGTGTTTCAACACGTTCTATAACTTTTCATATGACCATGCTACTCACCAAATAATAGCAAACCACAACCTTAGATACTCGCAAGTCATTATTACCATACCGAATCTATTTAACTGAAAATTCTTATCATATTGTTGCATCACAATCACATTGTATAACAAACTCTTATTACCATCATGCTCAGTATCCCTTGCCATCACCATAAGTCAACCTTGTTATCGATATGACACCTCAAACCCAGCTATACCAACCAAATCCAATGGAATAACATAATTTTATACGCACTTTCTTACTAAAATCTTCAATTTCCTTTACCCAAATTTACTCATTGGGACATTCTTTACCCATAATCTTGTTGTTAATATATTAATCCACTCCCTTAGAGCTTACTATAAATCATTGTTCCTTATTTAGAATTCTCGTAATATATCAACAACCTAAATGCACAAATCAAAGATCCACCACTAAAATATTCCTTATAGAAAATGCTTAACCCAAGCCTTTATACTAACAAAGTAGTTGGTTTCTCAATTGTGAATGCAACATAAAATCTCATTATACGAGCATGTGATACAAGTAATAACTCCTTAACTAGTTAGTATTCGTACTTGACAATCGATGTATCCATTTTCATATACCATTAGTACCACATCGTAAAACTCTGTTAGATCCACCACTAGAATATATTATACCTATCGAGAAGATTGCGCAAATGGCCTGCATATTTCTACCCATTGAGTAGCTGCAAAACATTACCAAATCCATTTCGTCTCTAGACCAAGCGATATGTATTTTTTATAGATCAGGTTGTTAGTAGAGTAACACAATCCATAACTCTAACTAAGTAAGCATCAATACCATTATAGTAGTCATATCATGACCCTATTTGACGTACACTCAATCTATGAAACCGTAGTAGAGATTCTGACCTCAATCCTTTCATAAAGTGGCGAAATCCACTCTTCTAGACTAAAGCAAAGTTGAGTAGCATATCTGGATAAGGCACAAAACCTGGCCTTATAGGCTGCAATGGACATCTTTCCTTGCTCTATATTCAGGAACTCATGTCCTCTCTTGTCTCTAAAGGTTTGGGGGATATACTTCTCCATGAAAAGAATGTTGCCCAAGCTATGGTGCCTTTTCTAGAGGACACTCAACATTAAATAGCCACAATATTTTGGCGTCTCCCTGAAACTGGTATGTTACAAACTCAACACCAAATCGCTCTACTATATCCATCTTATAAAGCTGCTTTAGAAAATTAACAAGGAAATCATAAGCATCATCAGATTTATTACCCCCAAAGACCAGGGCTTTCAATTTCAAGAACTTAACAAAGAGCTCATATGGTCAGTACCAGCCCTGTAGTCAATCGAGGAAATATGATTATTTTTGAGGACGTATCCGTGCGGGGAGCCACGTGCTTGCATGTTGTACTCCCTAAATCTGAGATACTAGAGGCACTTGGCCCTAATCTGATAGCCCACTGAGATAGGTAAGAACCTGGTCTATCATCTCTAGAGTAGGCTGGGGTGGTACTTCCTTCTCATGAATTTGCTCATCATCCACCTCAACATCCTCTCTAGCTACTCATCGCTCGATGAAGGGGTCACTACTCTTTCCTTGGCTGGACCAATTGTCTGACATCTGCCCCTGGTGGGCTTTCCCCTACAACCTTTACCATGATCTCTCGTCACTACTCCCCCTCTAGCTACAGTCCTAACGGCTGGCTTAGGCTCTCCTATTTCTCTAGTTTTTATCATTTACAAAAATATAGTGAAGAAGGTTAGATACCGATTTATATCACCTAAATACCAATTTGTATCACCTAGATACCAATTTTATACAAGTAATAGTATGAAAGAAAGAAGGAAATGAATTTCTTTAAGTCCTATAGCCTCTCGAAGAAGAGTAAAGGTGTAACTATACCGTTCCGCAAGACTCTACTAGACCTATCATTGTGTAATGAGATCACTGAACCTAAAGCTCCAATACCAAGATTGTCATGACCCAAAATAGATTATTAATGGCACCCACACTTAACCTCCTAGGTGGATGAATCAACTATACTAACCCTAACTTATATTAGTTGTTCAACTTATGAAATACAATAATAATGCGAAAGCTCAAATCTTATTGAAGTAACAAATAAAAAAACCACTAATATCTATTACATACGTTTCCCAAAATTTGAAAGTCATCACATCAGGGACATCTAATCTCAAATATGAAGCCTAAGAGTATCAAACACCAGAATAGATAAATAAAATAGTTTGTGTCCAAAAACTAAGAACATCATGCTATGATTAAGAGAATCCAACATGAGCTAGGAAGATAGCTCCCACTAGAATCTGATATACCGGAGACTGTCTAGAGCTAAGGGCGAGTAGAAATCGATGGTACACTCACTCTACTCTACAAAATAAAACAAAGAAAAATACAAGTAGGGGTCAGTACAGAGTACTATGTACTGAATAGGTATCATCGGCCAACTCAAAATAAAAATCAATATGCATAAAGTAATAGCAGAAAATCAACTATAACACTTAATAGGTGGAAAATAACAAGATCAAGATCAAGTGACAACACAATAGAATAATTAAGTAATCAAACAACAATATCAAGAGTATTCATGAGAAATCAGACCTCCACACCACTATTTTTTGGGAAATAATTTATTTAAAATTGGATAGTATTAAGTCACTTAATTTGTTTTCCTTTAATATTACCGTATCAGAATGTGACATCTGATCCAATAATATTGTATTGTATCATGACACCCGATCTAAATATATCATGACGGTTCGTGACACCCGATCCAAATATATCATGACGACTCATAATACTCGATTCAAATATATCGTGACGGCTCGTGCCACCCGATCCAAATATATCGTATTGGATCGTGACACCCCATTCCATAATATAAATTAATTCATCATTCTTTATTGTCATCTTCCACTTTATTATCAATATATCATCAAGCCTTCTTTATTCAAGGCATAACTTTTGTTAGAGCAAGTTCAAGATTATGGATTTCACGGTCTTGGGATTGCAGATCAATCACAACAATGTACCAATCATCCAAAACACAATAATTAAATGCACAAAAAACTTCACAACATTACTCAACGACTATCAATCACTGTTAAGAATCTCTCTATGATATAGAATAAATCATAACCTACCTCAACCGAAGAACTAAAGTCAAACAAACTAATTTACCAATGTTTGTCCTTTCTTCCATGCCTCAAAACGTTTTTAATCTATCAAGTATGCATAATTCGCAAGTAACGAGTTCGTAGACACCCATATTAATATACTTCTATCCTAAATTCCAAATATCCTAGAGCACGAATCTATAATCACGTTCCTAGTCTTGATTCCAATTAATTTGTCAAGTCTCATATTTCTTAAATCCAAGCCTAGGGTTAAGTCTCAATTCCTCCAAATAATATAAATATAATGGTATTTATATAATATAATAAATCTAATATTTAATTACATATCTCAATATATCAAAACTTGAATTATAATGTGATACAAAATAGTAATAGTTAAGGTAGACGCCAACTGATTTTACCATAACCTGGAGCCACTACGCAGCACCATATTTTCAAAATTTATCATTAACTCCCAATGATTGGCTATCCTATAGTGTTGGTCATCACTAATAATGATACCTCATTAATATTATACTCAAAATATTCCCACAGTAACCTCATCATTGGTTGCAATTAGTTGCATATTGTTTTTGGCCAAAAATAAAATTTACCAGCAAATCACGAAATGAGTTTTGTCCCTTTCATTTAAAAGTAATATAACAATGTATGCATATCATAAATTCCATCCTAAATTTAAAAGTTAAAGATTTCCTTAGTGCTTACCTGAAGCAGCTAGCATTACCTTCTCTTTGCAGTTCATGTGTTGCAGCGAACAAAAGAAATATTAAACCCTATTCCACTTTATTTTAATAAAAATGAGATAGTGGTATAGGGTATAAACTAAATTATCATTTTAGACAACTAATTAAATTAATTATCTAAAGTTACTCAACTAAATAAATGTAGTTATCGAATAGTCCAAAATACAAATTAAAAACTTACGGAATGAGTCTTTTATGAAATAAGAAGCTCTATTACTCAAAATGACCTAACTAGTCGTTACACTAAATCATGATAGGCTTGTTTATAGAAAATCATCAAAATCCTTCGTAATAAGAATACTTCAACTTTTGAAGCAACCTTATTTCATAAAAACATCATTGATACTTTATCTAAAAGCATCCTTAAAAATTAAAGTTCTTCAAATTCATGATACATGCATAATTCTCAGACATAGTTCATAATCAAAAAAATAGGCACAATGCATGGGTTCATAGGAAATTCATCAAAAATGTGTAATTAAGAATGAATCATGCATAATAAGATCAATAGAATTAAAATAAACCATAATTGATTGAACCCAATACGTAGTCATGAAAACCTAGAGTTTAGAAAGAAATCATAAAGAGGAACAACACTTTGGGACCCATGAATGAAAAGGATCTATGGATGAAATTCCCACATACCTCAATGGAATCCTAGCTTGAAATTGAAAGAGGTGACTTGAATCCTTGAAACCTAGTTTGGTTGAGGAAGATGACCTTGAGAGAGAATTTTCTTAAAAGCTTTTGGAGTTGAGAGTGAATGAAAGGGAAATGAGAAATTTTGAAGGGTTTAAATAGTTATAGGTCTTAGGAGATGGTCCAAAATGACATAACTTAGGTATTAAAAGAATTAAAAATGACTAAAATATCTCTAGAATTAAACTGGCTGAGGTGACCTATGGGCCCTACCTATGGGTAATAGGTCACTCTATGTGTCATCAAAAAGGAATTGTACAATCAGGGTCAAAAGTATAAGTTTTTGAAGTTCACCTTATGATCCAACCATATGGGTCGTAGACCACATTCATCCTATATAACCTCAAATATAACTCTCTGATTCTCCAACTACGGGACCACCTATGGCCCATAACTCCTACTACGGTGTCACAACCCGAGCCTATAGTTTAGACGTAACACGATAATTAGGATTACGAGGGATCCCAACCAAGTCATATTAGCATACATTGCATACATAAGGTAAAAAAGCATAGTAAAATAAGTGGAAGTAACAACTCAAAGGTGTAAGTCTAAGGGATGGAAAACTCAATCAACGTCCAAATGACTACTTCAAGATATCGTCTAAACATGCCTCTATTCTAAACTTTGATAGGGGCTTAGGACAATATCCTAGCTCACCCAATCATCTGAAGAAAGTCAATATAAAAATACAAAAAGAAAGTCATGTCCTTGATGATATTAGGACTCACCAACTCTTTGACACCCAAATCAACTCTAGCCATGAATAGGATGGTCGATGTCATCTCCTACACTATGAGACAATATAAGCAAAATATGTGTTATTACATAGAAGGTACTAAGTATGGAAGATATGCATGAAAAAATAAAGGAACGTGAGCAATATGACACAAGATGCATTACCAACATAATGAACATGAGCAAAGCTCAAAAGCATTTTAAAACATATGAAAACTTATGGTCAAATGCATCATAAGAACTTCATAGTAAATCTCATAGCTTAACATTCAACTTGTGTGGGATAAGACCTTTAACCGACATCTTAATACCATGTGATCTATAACATGGATTCCGATGTAACTCCCATATCGAGAAGAGAGAGGTTACTTTGCAAAGGTAGACTCCATGATAAACAACTTTAACTTTGTGAGCTACATGTGGATCCACTAGCTAGTCCATGAAGGCAACCTACGTGGACAACGTAGTTTGGGACTTTAAATTGCTACTAGGATTCTCTTGGGTAACTAACTGCGTTCCCAGATCAAACCCCACGTATAAGTCCTCTCGGTGCTTAGTCAATATCACAACGGAATTCATTAAAACATGATCATAAATATTATTGGGAAAGATAGTAACTACCTATCAATCCACCTTTATAAAACATATTAGGAGTAGCTCATTAACTTTAGTGATTCATAGAAATCCATAACTTCGGTGAGAATTGTCCTTATCGTCATCTTTAAACATGATTTGTGTGAGAATTGTAGTCATCACACCATAATAACTATCTTGGATCATTATTGATCATTATCATAACTTTATCATTAAATCATATTCTTAGCTTTATTCATGAAAACTTTATTTAAACATCATTGATCTCATAATTAACTAATGAAAATCATCTTTAAATTTATAATCATAATTGAAAATAGCTTTATGCATGGCCATTGATAAATAAATCTTGAAATCATACAATTTATATGAAAACATGATTGTAATAATCATTGATAACATCTAAAAATAAAATTGAAATAGCCCAATGCAATTCATCACAACTAGGGTTAAAAACCATTGAAAATTGAGTAAATCATGGAGGAAATTTTGGGACTCCATGGGTGAAATGAACCCATAGAACAAGCCCCACATACCTTGATTGAATTCAATTAGAATTGAAGAAGAAACCTTAATGAAATCTAAAACCCTAGCTTAGAGTTTGTAGAAGAACCTTAAGAGAAATTGTGTTCTTGCCTTAAGAGAATTTAGATGAATGATTTAGAATAAGGGAAATTCGAAAGACTGAGTAGATATAGGCTTGAACTTAGCCATAATGGTATCTGGATTCATTGAACCGAACTTGGAAAATAACACAAATACCCCTCCTTAAAACTCGGATTTGGATCCCTACGGATTGACTCTACAAGTCGTAGGAAAGGTGACGAGTCATCAAGAAGACTCGTCCTGTAGATTAGAGAAAAGGTCCTGTATTTGAGTCTTTGATGTTTTTATACTATTTATGTCTATGACTCATTTTCGAATTTACGACTCGTAATCTCCTTTTTTCCTGTAGGTTCTTATTTTTGAGATTTGGGAGATTCTGAAGTCCACCTACGATTCATCATTACGACTCATCATTTTGCCTACGAGTCGTCATCTAGACTCTTCTTGCAGGCCTGAAAACCTGCAAATTTGTAAGTCTATGAAGTTTAGGTATGAGTAATCCTTACGAATCATCTTATTTAGTCGTAGGACTCCTCTTGAGTTTGGTTCTGGACAGGACTTTGGGATTCACTCTATGACTCATCCCTACGAGTCGTAGAAGGGACTACAATTTGTAGAGTGACTCGTTAACTTGGGAATAGGCCAAATTTTGAGGGATTCTCTTTGGTTCCAACTTTTCAACTTTTGGGGCCTTACATACGGTCCATAGGAACCCCTTGTACTCTTCACTTAGAAATACAGTGCCTCAAAGTCTCTACCTATGAGCTCCTTTATAGCCCATAACGCAATCTACAACTCATCATGTGGTCTTGTCCAAAATCTTCTGAGACCTAAAACTTTCCCCAACTCAGAACATCACATATGATGGCCTTCTACTTGGTTGTAAGACCTTATATGGTCCATAGGTAGGCTTCATGGCTCTTGCACCAGAGAAGTTTTTGCAATATTTTCTTCTAATCACACTTTTTGACTTCCAGGGTATTACAATATCTCCCCTTTGGTAAATTCATTCTAGAATGAGACTCAAGATAGCATGAATAGAGTAGAAAAAGAGATGTAACAACCTAACATGAAATACAAAACATAGCAAAATGCATAAACCAAAGACTAAGCAACCCCAAGCTAAAAAATTACTTTAAAAACTTATTTCATGAACATACATGCTTACAGAAACATGAGAATAACTAAGACTCATGAATACGAAAGAGCAAACATGAGGAACTAAACTGAAATTGAACTGAAGGGAAAGAGATAAGAATACTGGGACATCATATCAGATTCGGCCTCCCAAGTAGCACTCTCAACTAATTAATTCCTCCAAAGAATCTCACAAAAGAAACTTTCCTATTCCTTAACTTTCAAACTTGACGATCAAGAATCTCAATTGGAACCTCTTCATAAGAGAGACTTTCTTTCACACCAACACTCTTCAATGGCACAATCGAAGTAGAATCACTAGGTTCATCAGATTATTTGATATTTTGTGATGTATTAGAGAGGTGGCTCATGAGTTTGCCTTACCTCCAGATCTGTCGAGATTCACCCTATTTTCTATGTCTCCATATTGAGACCAAATGTTCCCGAATGAGTCTCATATTCTTTAATGGGATTTAGTTCAACTTGATGAGTCCTTTTTTTTTACGGGAATAGACCATACACGAGGCTCCCACCTCTCGTGCACAGCCAGGGGTTAAGCCGCTCACCCCCAAGCTGTATTATATATAAAAATAGAAAAAATACACGGAGAGGGATATAGACCTAACCTCCAATCTTACGGTGGTTCATAAGCTGGCCATCCTACTTAGGTCAGCCAACTCATCTCCGATACAAGTACATAAAAAGGAAACCTAAAAACTATGCACCTAAAGGAGAGGACTCCTCTCGATACAAAGAAACTAAAAAAGCATAAATAAGGGAGACTCTTCTTTTACATAAAGATAAAGGAAAAATCTAAATAAAACTGGGGATGAATCCTCATAAATGTTATATATACATCAAAATTAGCGTAGACAAGGAACATCAAATAACATGGCTAAGATATAACATGGAGAATAACAAACACTGCAATTGGGTGCTCAATCCAAGGATGCAACACAAAATAGTAGATCATGGAGGCTTTTTAATCCGTTTGGTCTTCCTCCGTCTGTAGCTGGGCAGGCCAACTTTATCTAGTATGTAGTATCCTCGAGTACTACGAGGTAGCTGTTGGAGGGTGGTGTAGTAGCCTGGAGTGGTAAGATTGTGACTTTGCTTGGAGAGAGCATCCGCAGTGAAGTTTGCCTCCCTGTATACATTCCTGCAAGAAAAGAAAACAAATAATTTGGAAATAACAACAAGGTCATGAATTACCTGATGAAGGCTCCACGGAGGTTTCGTCTGATGATTGATCCATTTAGTAAGAAACTCCGAGTCAACTTTATGAGTCCTTAGGTTTTAAGGAGGAGCCTATGGCTATTTTGGATAGGAAGATTAGAAAGTTGAGGTCTAAGAAAATCCTGTCAGTTGAGGTTTAGTAAAGGCATCATCTGCTCGAGGCAGCTGCTTAGGACACTGAGCTGACATGCATATCAGATATCCTCCTCACCTTTTTTAACCTTTAAGTACTTTCATTTTTTTAACTTGCAAGGATAAAAGTTCTTTTAGTAGTAGATGTTGTAATGACCCTCATGATTATTTGCTTTCTTTTAATTTGTTTAATATTTTATCCCTCTCCATAGCTTCTTTGTTGTATTTATGGTTTGTTAGGATGGGTGGCTTGCTTCCCAAGTTGTTCGGAAGGGTTTTGGGTGAGTTTCTCCACATTTGTAGCTTTTGTGTTGAAAGGACTGACTTCGGTCAACATTCTTGATAAACGGGCTCAGATGAAATTTTTGATAGCGTCTTTAACTTTGGAATATTGATTTGGTCTATAAGGACCTTTGGTTCTAGTCCCATAATTGTTTGTTTGATTGAATGCTTGGTTGTTTCCTTTTTTTTAGTTGTTTTGGTTATAGTATTAACTTCGAGCAATATTTTATCGAGATGATCTTCGTTGTTGTTTCATTGATTCCGTTGAATCCAAAATATCATTTTTGATTGGGTAGCATGTTTGATTTGTGTTCGCAGGACTCCAAATGAATCACGAGAGTACATTCGATGACTTTGGGATTATATTGCAGCTTCTGATACAGCTGATGCTGAGACAGCCATTCCTATGAAGCTTGACATGCACTTGCAGAACAATTCTATGATGAGCTAGTCGCACTGGCGATGGAGGGTGGCATCGATATCCTTTGGTGCTAATGATGTTTCTCTTGCGGCCTTCCCTTATTGTTTTGGGCTCACGTCTGTGGTTCTTATTTGTCTTCACTTTTCTGATTTTAATTCTCTTGTTGTTATTCTTTCTTATCTTTTTCCACTTTAGAAGGCCTCAAATTTGAATATATGACAAAACGCTCTGATTCATTGTGTCCATGAACTTTGCAAGTTTTGAAATACTTGGGCATATAGTTATATTTGATGCTAATTCATTATGAGATAATCTCCCAAGTGCTACTCTTCTTTATTCCAACATTAATTCTCATAGAAAAATCTGGTAATAGATCAACTTCTACTTGTCTTTGGTGCACTGTGACGAGATTGGTTCTTCATAGCCATTTTCACATATAGAGGTTCCTCATTACCTTTGTTTTTATGAATAAAAGATTTTGGCAAAAATAATTAGTCGACAATGAAAAAAAAAAAGATTCATGCCAAAGCTGGTGTAATCTCTGCATCTGGGATAAACCATGCCTCCCACATAAGAGGCGTCATCTGATAATATTTGTCCTTGACTCAGAGAAAAGATACTGGTTGACAAAATATGGATGTAGTCATCCATAGTTGTGAGCCTGATCAAAATATGTTTGTCTCTTAGGATTATATTTAACCTTGATTTCATATTGGAGTGACACTATTTTACATATTTCATCAAGTTCAGCTCAACGATAAGAAAATTTTACTACAATTATATATTTTAGGTTTTCTTAATTTATCATCATACTCATCTCTTCTTCTTTTCATAAAATTATAAGTTCACTATAAACATAATTGATCTGTTTTATCGGAATGAGATAAAGGTGTTTTGGAATATTTGGATTTAGAATATTTGTATATGAAAGTGATTTAGGGTCTGATCGATGGAGGTGCCTCTCCGCGGAGTAAAAGGTGTCATGGCGCTCACCATCGTAGGTAATTACGGTTATAATAGGAAAATTTCTAGAGAGCGTATAGGATTGATTGGGATAATTAATATTGTCAAGGCCTTGTGGTGGGCATCAAACTGCTTAGCCTAAAATTTGATTATTAAGAAAGTTACCTAGGTTTATTTGTTTAAGATCTTTAACAATGAATTTATCCAAATTAGTTCTAAAAATATGTGGTGAAAGGTTTGAAATAACAACGGATAAACACTATTAAACGAGATAGTTTTAATGACATACATAATTAAGTAAAAAGGAAGAAGAAAATTTATTCAATCTCCCAACGATGAAACTGAATGCCTCCCAAAACAAAAGAAAATACACCAAAATAGTAGATTGATCATAATAAAAGTAAGAGATAATAAAATTGTATTGCTTAAGAGTGTTTTTTGTTGTCTACAAATTAGAGCATTGAAGGGGTAATATAGTTTGATCTCTTTAACTAATTCCCTATCCCTGAGCAGGATATGATTGTTGTGGACGCGAGGATCATGAATTTTTGAAAATGGAATAAGCCGTGATCCCTGATGCATAACTATCTTCAACAGTCGATCTCTAGGTAAGTGTGTGTTGATCATTTGGTTCTATGCAGGGGATATGTTTCTAGAGTGAGGTCTGAGACTAGAATCAATTAATTGAGAACTCCTCTATATATTACTTCGGCCTTCCGATGTTGTCTCCAGATCTTCCTTGGCTTATCACATTTTAACCAAAACAATAGGCAAATATGACTCTTTTCTATTATTTTTTTTAAGGGAACAGACCCTACACGAGGCTCCCACCTCTCGTGCACAGTCAAGGGTTGACCAGCACCCCCAAGCCTTAACATAAATAAACAAAATAAAAATACAAGGAGGGAGACATAAACCTTACCTCCGATCCTATGTTGGTTCATAAGTCGGCTAACATATTAAGGTCAGCTAACTCATCCCCGATACAAAAGAGAGGCTAACTATAACTAGAAAGCAGTAAACCTATGAGAGGACTCCTCCCGGTACAAATCGACTAGGAAAGCATAAATGAGGGAGACTCTCCCCTTCCATGAGAAAAAAAAGAGTAACCTACACTATTCCTATTCAACTATGCTATGTATCAGACATAGCTAAATTGAAGAAGAAAAAAGTATATAAAACTTCTATCTCGCATGGGATGGGAAAATTCTTTTCATCTTTGCCCTTTTTAGTCTTGTCATACCAAGTAAGTCCAAGGAAATATGCAACAACATCAATATAAGGATGAGTAGTTAAGGAGGATGAAAGGATAGGAAGTAAATGGAGCTATAGCAGCTAGTAGCCTTGGGGTTGTTGTTGAGGATCATGAAAGATAGAGTAGTTGTGTCTCTCTAACTTAAGCAGCTGATTGGATGTGCACCATTGTGTGCCTTACATTTTGCATAGTTCCAGTGCTGTCGAAGCTGATCAGGGGTGTACCTGCACATCCACACATGAACCAAGAAGGAGTTCCAAGAGTCTTGAATGTAAGGGGGTTGTTGCAGGTGTTGAAAGAATGCATCTGGTATGCATGGAGAGGTGATGGGAGTAGGTGAGGCCCTTGCTTGTGTGGCTATTGTCTCCCTTTGTCTGAGACTTTGTGTACCTGCACAACCAAGCAACCAAAGAGCCAAACAAGTATGGGAGGTATGATGGTTGTTGCAAACCTGCAGGCAGCTTCTTGATACAAGTAGCCAAGGAAGGTTGCTGCATTCCTGTAACCAGCTCCTTATTGCCTCTTCCAACAAGAAAATCTGGAAGCTGATGTATGAAGTAGTAATGACTTGTAGTTGCTCATTGAGTGCTGCAAATTGTTGGTACAGATGTTGGATGCTGATGGTTGCTGGTGCTCTGAGAACCCAAGCATTCTCAACTTTGAAGTTGTAGCTGGGGTGCACAAAAGCTGTTGCAGGTATTGAGACCAGGAACCTGGTATGTAGTAGAGTTGCTGTGATGATGAGGTCCAAGTAAGCCAAGTAGTTGTCTCCCTTAGTGTGAGGATTTATGGACCTGCACAGACAAACAAAACCAACAAACCACACAACCAAACAAATCTGCAAACTACTGCAACTAGTACTATTAACTAGTAGTTGTTTCTTATGTGCCTGCACATAATAAGTAAAGGAGCAAGGAGCTTCAGGAGTTTTGGGATGCAAAGGGTCTACTTCAGGTGTTACAGTGAGGGAATTGGCTTGAGTGGAGAGCTGATGTGTTGGTGAAGTCCTAGCTTGTAAGGTTGCTGTGTCTATGTTGATGCCTTTTATTTGCCAAGGTGCCCCATCAGGTGTTGTACTTACACAAAAACCATCAAAGAAAAACGAATAGCCAACTAGACAGAAAAACCAGGATGGGCCTTGTGTAGCAGTCTTGGAGTTTCTATTTGATTTGGTGGTTGTATCTTTGATGTCCTCCATGTAGTTGTTGTTAATGCATGTTGATGTAGCACTCCAGCAACCTGCAACAATACAACAAAGAAACAAAAGCAAGAAATAACTTGCACAAGCTAGCAAAAAAGAAAGGACCTCTAATAGTGTTTTGGAGCCTGTTTGCTTTTTCAAGGTCGCTCGCCTAACGTCTCTAATTATCCGATTGAGCTGAAACTCCTTGAGACTTGCACAAACATGCTTTTCCTTTGTCCTGCAAGATTTTGAGGCATTTTGCACAGGTTGGAACTTCCAAATAGCAAAATGCTCCCTCTTTAGGCTTAAGACAGCTGACTTTTTCAAGGTCGCTCGCCTAACGTCTCCAATTATTCGTTTGAGATGAGACTTCTTGGGTCTTGCTCCTATAGTATTTGCTGCAGTCCTGCAAATTTTGGAGACCTTGGTGCAGGTCCACATGGTCCAAATCACTCTGCACATCATACCCTGCTGCATTTTGGTCATAGTCTGCTGCAGGTCCTTGGGTATCTCCATGTTACTTCCATAGTAGAGGGGGTTAAGATACTTGTTGTTGAAAGCTACTCCCAAGAGGAGACCCTTCCTTATGATCAGGATCAGCTCTTCAGAGTACCTGCAAAAGATAGACAAACAAAAGGAGAAATCCCATTGTTGATTCCTGTGCTGCATCTCTACAGCATTCTTATGTTGTTGTTGCTGCATCTCTGTAATGTAGTTGCTGTTGTTGTAGCATCTACATGTGATGTTGTTGATATGCTGGTGCAAGAACTTTAAACTCAGCTGCTGCAACTCCAACCCCAGGCTCAAAGTAGCATTAAACCTGCACAATGAGACACACAACAGAAAACAATAATAGAACCAGAGTTTCCTTTTTGATTGCTGTTGAATGGAGTTCCATGTGGTGAATGTTGTATTGCTGGTTTAGACAGTTGTTGTTGTGGATTGTTGTATGTTGTTGTATTGCTGGTTGACATTTTCCATGTCTGCAACTACCTGCATAAACAAAAGGACAAGAGAAGAGAAGATACCTACTCTATCCCTTATCTCTAGTGGTATGGTAATTATTCTAGGAAAGCAGTAAACTAGGGAGACTCTCCCTTTTACAATGGTCCTGGATATCATTATATATATCAGCTAGTATTAAAAAAGTGTGAATAAATATACTTGAATGGAAACTAACACTAGAGCATGATTAGTGATATCCTTCAAGGTGGTTGGTGGATCTTCTTCATCTTTGTTCTCCTAAAGCTAGCCATGCCAGCTTTGTCCATTTTGTAATATCCCTTGGTCTCTCTTGGAAGTTGTTGAAAATTGTAGTAGTGTTGTGTATGGTCCTTCATGTGGCTTTCTTTTGAGAGTGTATCTGCAGGGAAATTAGTTTCCCTAAAGATATGTCTGCAGTGGAAGCTTTCCATCTTGCTAATCAATAACTGCAGCTCAGTGAGATAGGTGTGAATATTCCATGGTGGTTTCATCTCCTGTTTGAGCCACTTGATCAGTAGCTCAGAGTCTACTTCCAGGGCTACCCTATTGTGGCCATGTTGTAGACACCATTGAATACCAATAAGAGCTGCTTGTACTTCAGCTTGTTTATTAGAACCAAAGCCTAGTGGAGATGCAAAGGCATATATCAGCACTCCATTATGGTCCCTAAGAATGCCCCATGCCCCTATCTTTCCTGGATTGTTAAGGACACTCCCATATGTGTTGAGCTTGATCATTGTAGGCTGTGGTTTAGTCCAACATACTTTGGTTATTCTCAACTCATGTTGGCTTTTTTCAACCATGGTAACCAAATCTGCCCACTTACTTGGCAAATCAATATATGGATACACAGTAGAGATAAGCATATATAGATCTTTGGATATTGAGAATATTACTCTAGTAGCATTGGACTTCTTGCCTCCATACTTGCATGCACATCTATTCTTCCATAGATTCCAGCACACAAAAATGGGGATGGCTTGCATTACTAACTTATGAAGCTCATTTTTAGTTTTGATTAGCCACCACCTCATCAATAGGTTTTTTAGAGGAGTGTTGTTGTGTTGTAGACCCCAGTACCCTGAGAAGTGCTTCCAAATATGTTGTGCAAAGTAGCCTGAAACAAGGATATGGTCTACATCATCAAGACCTGCTCTATAGCAGCAAGAGCATGCAGCAGGCTCTTGTCCAAAGGCCACAATTCTGTCATTTGTGGGTAGCTTAAGTTTGAAAGCTCTCCACAAAAGAAAAGAGACCTTGAAAGGAATGCTATTGTGCCATATGTTGCTGTTAGTAAGAGATCTTATCTTTTTCTTTCTTACTAACTCCCAAGCTGATGCACAAGTGAAGTTGCCATGAGAGTTAGGCTTCCAGATGGCTTGATCCTACATATTGGAATATAGCTGATGGGAGTGCTGAGAATTTTGCACACCAGCTGAGGGGGTGCATGTTTCCTTACTTCCTCTACCTTCCATCCTCCATTCTCCATTAGTTCAGAGACAGTAGTGTTATTCAATCTAGGGAGACTTTCATTGTGGTAAGCTAATGGACCTACCCCTAGCCAATCATCCCACCAAAAGCTGCTTGTTCCAGACTTGATTCTCCATTGTATATGAGACTCAATATCTTTTTTATTGCTCATCATATGCTTCCACACGAGGGACTGTCCTGTGTTCCACTTCTTTATGACTGGATGAGCCCTTTGGCAGTATTTTGCTTTAAGGAATTCCCCCCATAGTGTCTTCTTTGATCTGAAAGTCCACCACTATTTATATTAGAAGGATAAGCACACATCCTCTAATTTTTTAACACCTATACCACCCTCCTCATAAGGATAACTGAGAGTATCCCAAGAGGCCCAGTGATATTTTCTTCTTTCAGTTTCCCATCCCCAAAAGAAGTCAGCAATTAGTCTTTTGATTTGATTCATGGTGGTCTTGGTAGGACTGATAGCTGACAACGGGTGTATAGGAATGGATTGCAGCACTGATTTCACCAAGGTGACTCTACCTCCATAGCTTAACATTTTAGTCTGACATCTCCTGATCCTGCTTAGAACCTTAGAAACCATACTAGAGAAATATATGATCCTTTGTCTTCCTATATATAGGGGACAACCTAGGTAAGTGATTGGGCCATGAGTGCAATTATATCCTGTGATCATGCTGATCCTTTCCACCACATCAGAGGGAGTATTCAGTGGCATCATGGTTTGACTCTTATCTTTATTGATAAGTTGTCCTGAAATAGCTTTATACAGTTTAAGAGTTTTGGTAATCAATGTAAGTGAAAAGTTGCTGGTAGATGTGAAAATGATCACATCATCTGCAAAGCTCAAGTGATTTACTTGAGGACCTCTTCTTTCCATCTGGAATCTTGTATATAAATAATGGTGATGAAGATTGTTGAGAAGTCTAGACAAAACTTCAGCTCCAATGATGAATAAAGTAGGGGATAGAGGGTCTCCTTGCTTGAGTCCTCTTGTAGAGTGGAAGAAGCCATGTCTTGGACCATTAATGATGACTGAGTACCAATTATTTGACATAATCCTCCAAACCATATCAATCAACACTTCTCCAAACCCCATTTTCCTCATGACCATACAAATGAATGACCAAGAGACCCTATCATAGGCCTTGGCCATATCTAGCTTTATCACCACATTATCCCCAGCCTTTGGTCTCTTAATATTGTGGATGATTTCTTGAGCTAACATTATGTTCTCAGAAATACTCCTACCTTTAACAAATCCAGATTTATTATCTGAGATTAGCTGAGGCAATATTGGAGCAATTCTGAGGCTTATCAACTTAGAAATGATCTTGTTAGTGAAATTGGTGAGAGAAATAGGCCTGTATTCTGAGAGGCTGTTAGGATGCTCATTCTTAGGAAGTAGAGCTAAGCATACATGAGAAATAAACTTGGGAATACCATGTCCATTGAAGAAATACTGGACTAATCTCAGTAGGTCTTCACAGATGATATCCCAGCATCCCAGCATGAATGAAAGAATTTCCCATTCATTTCATCTGGTCCAGCAGCTGATGTAGGGCTCATAGACAATACAACTTTCTTCAGCTCATCCATAGTAGGTAAGGATTGCAGGCTCTCATTCTGCTCCTCTGTAACCATCTTTGGAATGCATTTAAGAACATCTTCCCTGATCAGTCTCTCTTCTCCACTGAATATTTTTTCAAAGTGTGATGTGGCTGCTCTTGCAATATTGTCTTCACCTTGTATAGTATTGCCATGTTCATCACTAATCTGATGGATGAATAACTTTCTTCTTCTTCCTCTGATAATAGCATGAAAATAGCTGGTATTGGCATCTCCATCTTTGAACCAATGAAGTTGAGTTTTCTGCTTTAAGATAAAATAAATCAAAAAAAATTGTGACTATGAATCATTTCGGATAAAGTAGTAATTTAAAGTTAAGAGATATTTCAAAATATAGATACATGTCATTTTGTTGGTCAAACTAAAAGAAATGCAATATACAAGTGGAACGAAGGAAGCATATTATTATAAAAATATAGAAATATATGAAAAAGAAATTCAATATCACCTAATTTTCATGTTTACATAATTACTTTGAGTAATACATATTAAATATATAGAAATATGTTGCTCTAATATAAGTATCTTACACTGCTTAAATAAAACTATAATATAAGTATTCAGATTAAACTATTTAAAATATTTAATTCAAAGTATACATGTTTATTAATTTAAATAGACATTTTCAGATGGTTAGGGGCTATATTTGCGAGACACGTGAAATAGACACCAGTAGTTAAAAAAAAAGGCAATCTTTAGTTTATTGTTAATATGTGTTACTAATGTATTTTAATTATTCTACCTAGTACAAGTCCAGCTATATAAATACAAATTTATTCCTCATTATGTTTTGGGAGATAATAGTATCTTCATCATTATATTTTTAGTTTAAAAACACCCTTCAATTTTTCAAATAGATCAAAAAGACCTTTTCTTTCGATGGTTGTTGCATAATAAGAAAAAAGGTCAATTTTATCCGTGTACCATCGAAATGGGACAATTTATACCTTTGTTTTAAAAAGAATTACCTTCTTTTTGTTTATGGTGGGTTGGGATGGTAATGGTGGCTGAATGTGAGAAATATAATAAAGTAAAAAATAAGTAGTATAAATTCTTTGCATTTTAAAAAATAAAAAAGATAAAAGATGTCATTTAACTTTTGTTTTTCTTATAGGGCTTGTTTTGGAAAGCACAATGGAATTGAGATTTGGTGTAATTGGTGTAATTACACTCTTTTGACATGTTTGGTAGGTCAAGTAATTAATTGGCATGAGAGGAATTTGGTGTAATTGAGGGAGAGTAATTACACTCCTCAATTTCTTAGAAAGGGTAAGAAATTGGTGTAATTACACCATATAATTACATGACATTTTTTAATGCTACCTTTTAAAATATATTTTTATTTGGAATATCAAAAGACATTCTTTCTTTCTTTTTTTGTCTGGACATTTTCACTTCTAACGATACAACAACAAACCATATACTTCTTCTTTCAAGTAATATTTCTTTCTTGATTCATTTTTCTATTTTCATATTTTGATGTCTTGGTAAATTATTTATGTATTTGATCTTTATATTTTCTTGAAACAATAAATTTCATTTATTTTATTTGTCATTGTGGCCAGGAGAAAAGTTTGTATTCATTAATTAAAATAAATAATAATATTATTTATTTAAAATCTAATTTTGAAAATTTAACTGTGTAATTATATTTGTCCAACGAAATAAGACAATTGGAATTACACTGTAATTACACTCTAACAAACAAACAGGTCATTGTAATTACTGAATTGTGTAATTACCACCTAGTAATTACACTAACTTCAATTACTAATTGGCTTTCCAAACAGACCCCTAGTGTCGTGCACAATAGGTATGAATTATTATTTTTGATATCATGTATCTTCTTTTAATAATTCTAAAAATAATATAATAAAAGAAATCATTTTTAATTATCTCTTGATATGCTTTATCATTTATTTTGACTTTAAGAGGGTGTTTTGATTGGGTTTTTTCGAAGTGATTTATAAGTTAAAAATTAAAAGTATTGAAACACTCAATTTTTGGCTTTTGTTTTTTTTGATACTTTTTCAACCTAAAAAATTATTTTTTTGTATTGCCCAAACTCTTTTAAAATTAAAAAAGAATTTTAAAAATGACTACATCTTGTCAGCTGGGACACTATTTCCAACATTAAGAACAAAGATGGATTGGAAATCCAGAAGATTGAGATTATGAATAGAACCTCCCATGCCAATTTAGCTTAGAGGCTTTTCCACAACCCTAACTGTCTGTGGAGAAAAAATTTCCTCACTAAGCACTTTAGAAATAACTTGAATACGAGAAAGTGCTCTAGCTCTAGGATTTGAGCTCTGTGCTGAATGGATGAAAAGATAGTATAGGTGGTCATAGGTGGTCTGTCCTCAATAGCAACAAGGCTAGTTTTATACATGATAAATGGGTGCCCAATCATAAATCCATTAAGAGCATCCTCCATGGACCCATCAAACAAGAGGACGACAACCTAAAAGTCTGTAATTTCTGAACAGATGGTAAATGGGATATGTCTAACCTCTTCTTCCAGCTGTCTGATAGTTTGTATAGCAATATAAAATATATCCATCTACGTCCTGAGTGTGAGACCAATGAAACTTGGCTGGAACATCTCCACCAATGAAAAATTCACCATCAAAACAACCTACAACCTGATCCATGAATCCATAGAAAGAACCATGATGAAACCAATAAGGAGTTTAGTTGGATTTGAAAAACCCTTGGCTCTAACAAGATCAAATCTTTCTTTGAATTTTCCATCATGGTAGGCTTCCCACCGATAAATATCTCCACAGAATGGGGTTTTCTTTAAACCCCATCTGCACCTATTATAGTCTCATGCAAGAAGACATTAACCATATTTTCTTTATTTGCTCCAATGCCTCTAAGTTTTGGGATAAAGTTAATACAAATACCACCTATACTTGGACCATCAACATCTCTAGATAATTAGGAAACTCTTTCGAGGGATAGTAGAGGTAAGCCTTATAAAGCCTCATAACTTGGGAGGTTTTGATCCCCTTTTGCTTCTGGAATATCTGAATTAAGAGAAATAACAATGTTTTTAATGGAAAGAAAGATGTCATTTTCTTTCCAATGTCCTCAATCATGCCACTGAATATCATCTCATCATCAGGCCTACCAGAAATCAATCCCCTACAGCTACCACCCTCAAGGTGAAATGGATTCCTTCCACTCCTGACACTTCATGCTGAATACAAATGGAGCTACTATTAACTCTACCAACATGGGTGGCCTGGGTAGGCTGCTTATAAATCACAAAACGACTAGGTCATATGCTTCATGAGTAAGGTTGTCCTTAATAAACCTACCATGGTAGAGCTTCGATCCCTGCAAAGGGGCCTTGAGATTGCCAAGGATAACAATTTAATCCTCCTGAAAATCAACATTGATTTCACAAAAGTGATCAAAATGATTAAACATGGTAGCCCACTTTATGCTAATATCATTTTTAAGTGCAGATCCTTGATTCAGAAACTGGGGAATACAATAGTGTCACACATCTTTAGAAAACATAACAGAATAGCGAACAACTTGAGCAAGAAGGAAGTCAAATGCAGTAATTTGGGAAGAAACGTCTATTTGATAGTTCCACCAATATTTGCTAACAAACATGCCTGGACAGACATTATAGAAACTATGTTTAGTGGAAAATTTGTACTGGTGACAATCCTTTGAATGGTCACATTTTGGACCATCAATGTAACAATGACACTATTGTGAGAGGCGACATATTTCTCCTTTTTGTGGACAATTTATATATATATATATATATATATATATATTTCCACTTAAAAAAAGAGTTTAAAAGTGAAAATCAACTTAAGTAAATCGAGGATCAATATAATAATTTTGAAAAGAAATAATTGAATAAACATTTGGTAGAAAAATTAATACTTGTAATTAAAAATATTAGGAAAAACAAATAAAATATAAAACGAATAAAATAAAAATAAAAGATAAGACTTTGTGATAGCCGTCTAAGACTTACTAAGGAGGAAAACTAAAGGAAAAAAAAAAATAGAAGCCTTTTTCCGATGATGTTCATATAGAGTCTCCACTGCTTCTTCCTCTTTCTCCTCCTCTTCGTTTACCCCATTCATCGTTTATGGCTTCAAAACAGCCCTAAAATACATCTAACCCTAGTTTTTTTTTTTTTAACTTTTCTCTCCTTCTAAACGTGCATAATGATGAAACTTTGAAGTATTTGGGAGTTCAAGGCGATTAGAAGTGGGATTTTCTTAGATCTGATTTTTCTTTTCGGTAAGAAATTTCTTGGCTTGATTTTGTTGGAAATTTTCATGGGTCAATTTGGAATTTTTGACGTGTTTTCCTGTATTCGGATTTTGTTAAAACTTTTGGAGGGTTTTGTTTTTCTCTTCTGGATCGGTTGTATTTGAGTCTATATTGTTCTATCCTTGATACGAAATTTAGAAATTAAGGTTTGCTTTATAAGGGGAAAATGATTGCGTGTTGCAGATGGTGGCAAAAATAATGATGATAATTTTGTCTTGTCGTTGTGGATTAAGGATTTTATGAGCTTTAAGTGGAATCTGATTTTGTCATAATCAGAGTCTCCAAATTTATTCGAGAGAAGCTGGTAGTTTTAGCTTATACTCCGTCCGTCCCAAAATAAGCTTCACTTCAGCAAAAGAATTTAGTCCCAAATTTAGTGTCACCTTAGAATTCAAGACAAAATTTATATATTTTTCCAACTATATCCTTATACTCCACTTAACCGTGTTAGTTTAGTAACCTACACATTACATTTATTGCTTTCTTAGTGGACGTAATTTGTAATTTTTGCTTAGGTGACACTTATTTCGGGACAGAAGGAGTATAATATAAATTGTGTTTTGAAGTGAGTATGAGAAAATGAGGCTCAAATGATGGTTGTAAAAGCATTTTGCTGTTTTTAACCCATTAAGAAAACGATAACACAGTGGTTATTTAATGAGTTTGAAGTGAATTTGGAAACAAAAGAAACTTGGTGAGCTTGGTTTTTACAGCTTAAGATTTGTGTTTTTCTACGTATTAAGGTTGGACATTGTATTCCAGTTAGTTATCTATCAAAAATGAGAATAGCACTCTTAGCATGTTGATGGATGATGGTAGTATAACATGAATAAGTGAACTAGATTGTTAACCATTTTGAAAGTCATGTGCTTGCACTTATATGCAATGTATTTATGCTTTGATGAGTATAAGGTTGCATATTGTTTTCCTTTTTAAGATTTTCCTGTTGATACCTGTTTGGGATTTGGTCCTGCAGGTTAAATGTCTTGGTGTTGCATTCGGAATCATTATTGCGGGGCATCTGGTCCACTTGATGGATGATGACCATTCCAATGGATAGTAATTTAGATCATTCATCTCGGGAGCGAGTTCAGCGTCTCTACAACAAGGTTGGTGTTTGCCTTATTTCCTTATTTCTTTTCCATTTCAATTGAGTGTTTATATATATAAAAATATTAGGCATTCGTTTGTGTTGTACTTTACTTGTAAAGCTGCAAGTTTAACATCCATATAAAGAGCCGTATTTGTTATAGCTGTAAAGCTGCAAGTTGTATCTATCTAGATCATCTTTTTGCACAAAGAGCAACTGTATATTTGCTTGTTTGAAACATGTAATTGACATTTTTTTCCTTATTTTCAATTTATTTTCCAAAGAATGTTGAGTTGGAGAATAAACGGAGAAAAGCAGCACAAGCTAGAGTTCCTTCTGATCCAAGTGCATGGCAACAAATGCGAGAAAACTACGAAACTATCATCCTTGAGGATCATGTTTTCTCAGAACAACATGAAATAGAGTATGCCTTGTGGCAGTTGCATTACAGGAGAATTGAGGAATTGCGGGCACACTTCAATGCTGCTGCAAATTCTAGTGTGTCAACCAATGGGAAGGCTCCCCCTAGTAGTGGGCCAGTTCGCATCACAAAGATCCGAACACAGTTTAAAACTTTTCTTTCAGAAGCGACAGGTTTTTACCACGATTTGATGCTAAAAATTAGGGCCAAGTATGGTCTGCCACTGGGATATAACTCTGATGAACCAGAGAATCAGATTCCTTCCTCTAAAGATGGTAACAAGTCTGTGGAGTTGAAGAAAGGATTGATATCCTGCCATCGTTGTTTGATATATCTTGGTGATCTTGCTCGGTACAAAGGCTTATATGGTGAGGGTGATTCTAAAGCTCGTGATTTTGCGGCTGCTGCGAGTTATTACCTGCAAGCTTCTTCACTTTGGCCTTCAAGTGGTAATACTCATCATCAGGTAGTAGTTTCTGCAATCAAAGGGGAAGATGAATATTGAGTAATCTTCATATAAAACGGTTTGTTTTCTGAGTGTTCTTGTTGTAATGGTTGATTGTCTTGTTTCCTCAGCTTGCAATACTGGCTTCCTATTCCAATGATGAGATGGTGGCTATTTATCGCTATTTTCGCAGTCTTGCAGTAGAAAGCCCTTTTGCCACTGCAAGGGATAACTTGATCATTGCATTTGAGAAGGTAACCAACCTATCTTTGAGGCGACCCTTCCCCCGAGCAACTTCTTTCGTAGGATCATGTCTACTAGGTTTGTTTAGTGCAGACTGAGATCTTGAGAGTGTATGTAGTCTATGTTACTTATAGGCTGATGCATAAAAGGTTAAAAAGAAACAGCTGTTTATAATGACTTGAATATATATATATATATATATATATATATATATATATATATATCCCTTCTACTTATCAAAAATAAGACATATATATCTCTGCTGTGTGTGTGTGTTAGAACTGTGGCGATGCGATTGCAAACATCTTGTAGTAGTATGGTGCTTCTTGTGGTACATTACCATAAATGATTTTGGTAAAAGCTAAGGATGTTGTGCCATTTCTAATAGCGGACGGTTGAAGTTTAATGTAAAAGCAAACCATAGAGAGTTGGTGAAGTTGGTTTGTTGCTTGGAGATATTTTAATTGAATTCAATATGCATAGAGCTGTACTATGCCCTGTATTATGCTCGTTACTTTTGGCCTTGTCAGAATATGCCTCTAGTAAAAATTTGACATACATGTGTATTGCTTTTGTTAGACTGAACAAAAGATTGGGGAGGAACTTTGATTTTTATATTTTACTGTGGTTTGAACATACTTTTTCCAGTATGTTTGATAGTGCAACCTTTACCAGAAGGTGCAGCTATTTTATCGTTATGTGGACAACCTTTTCTTTCATTTTGATTGGAGAAGTTGAACTCTATTAATATGAATTAATATGGATCACCAAGGAGGTGTGCAACCAGTAATTTTTGAGTTTCTGTTAGCCCTAATGCAAAATATATTTAGTTGTTTGAGACGTTATTGGCCCTTTGTAAAATTTGTAAACAATGAATTCTGTGTCATCTTTCGGCAGAACCGTCAGTGTTACACCCAGATGCTGGGAGATACTAAAGCTTCCTCCACCAAGGAAGGACCTCCTCGCACGACTGGAAAAGGAAGAGGCAAAGGAGAAACAAGGCAACCGATGAAAGATGATAAGGTTGAAGCAATCTCAGTCCAGGAAAAAACTTCTAGTATGTCAGACATCTTCAAAACCTTCACCACGAGATATGTTCGATTGAATGGCATTCTTTTTACTCGCACTAGGTTTTTTCCTGTCCATACTCTAATCGAATGTCTGCTATTTGACTACAATATAACGATATACTGATATTGTTCTTTTGGCATTTACCCAGCTTGGAGACTTTTGGAGAAGTGCAGTTGGTGGTTAAGAATGATCTGCTTGAGCTTCTCTCTTCTGGGCCTGATGAGAAGTATAATTTTGGTTCTGACGCTGCCGACTGTAGACTGGCTATTGTGAGGCTGGTGGCTATCCTGATATTCTCTGTTCATAATGTGAAGAGGGAAAGTGAAAATCAGTCATATGCTGAGATATTACAGAGATCTGTTCTTCTACAGAATTCGTTTACTGCTGTTTTTGAGTTCATGGGTCATGTGGTTGAGAGATGTGTCCAATTAAATGATGCCACAACAAGCTTCCTTTTGCCTGGTGTTCTGGTGTTTGTGGAGTGGTTGGCGTGCCATCAAGATGTTGCACTAGGCAATGAACCAGAAGAGAAACAAACGACAGCTAGATCATTTTTCTGGAAGAACTGTATTGCTTTATTTAATAAGCTGTTGTCCAGCGGGTTCAAGTTTATTGAGAACGACAAGGATGAAACGTACTTTTTCAATATGAGCAGGTATGATGAAGGAGAAAGTGGTAATCGTCTTGCATTGCCTGAGGATTTCGAACTGAGAGGATTTCTACCTCTTCTTCCGGCACAACTTATCCTTGATTTTTCAAGGAAGCATTCTTTTGGTGGTGATAGTGGCATCAAAGAGAAGAAATCACGTCTCCAGAGGATAATAGCAGCAGGAAAGGCTCTCGCTAGTGTGGTCCATGTTGGAGAAGAGGGAGTATATTTTGACAGTAAGGCAAAGAAATTCATCATTGGCATTGAGCCCCAAGTATCTGATGATTATGTACTTGGTTGCACCATGGAAGTTCCCAAATTAAGTGGTATTGAGCTGGAGAATCCAGCTGCAGGGCAGTTAACTGTAGGAACTCTGCAGCCAAAGCAACAATTGTATGTGGAGTGTGAGGAAGAAGATGAGGTAATTGTCTTTAAGCCATCTGTGGCAGAAAAGCATGTGAATGGAAGAGCTTCAAACATGATGACCTCGGAAGTTCCTGTTTCTTGTGTTGGTGATGCCAAGGTTCCTACTGGCATTAGCATAGCCTCTGCTGGTCTAGGAAATGAAATGGGCCCATTTTCAGCTGCACTTGATGGATTGATCATGCCGTGTGCTTTACATGCAAGTGTAAGGCCACCCTCTTCTATTGCCAATAACAGTGGCCAATACATGCAGCCTATTCAGCCAAGTACTTCAATGTGGTCTGTTGAACAGGGTGCTGTTATGAATGGATTGACTAGCTTGAACTTGATAGGAAATGGTCTGACTATAAAATCTGAGCTGCAAGATCATTCAGGAGTATTTCCACCTGCACCATATTCGAGCCCTTTTCCAGAGTCTGTCAATTTTAGCATAGCAAATAATATTCCCGCACAGGTTCCAGATGCTGCTATGCCATCTAACTTCAGTTCACTTTTATCCTCAGTAGCTGGTATTGACAGCATGTCAACTAAGTCTCCATCAGTCATGTCAACAGGCATAAAGAAAAATCCAGTTAGCAGACCTGTTAGGCATCTGGGTCCACCTCCAGGCTTTGGTTCCGTTCCTTCCAAAGTCGTTGATGAGTCTTCATCAGCAATGACTGTAAAGAATGAACGTACTCTTCCTCCTATGGATGACTATAGCTGGCTGGATGGATATCAGTTGTCTTCATCACATCAGAGCATTGGTTTCAATAACTCCATTAATCATTCAACACAAAACTACCTCTCCATGAGCAAGAGCAGTAGCTCAGTTGGGATGGTAAGCTTTCCTTTCCCTGGGAAACAGGTAAACTCTCTGCATGTACAATCAGGGAACCAGAAAGGTCGGGAGGACTACCAGATATCTGAACAGTTAAATCTGTACCAGGAGCAACCTCAGCAACTCAAGAGCGTAAATCAACAGTCTGTTGCACTGCCTCAGCAGCATCAAGGACAGTCTTTGTGGGAATGCCATTTCTTTGTGTGATATTGATATGATAGATTAGATGGTAAAATCCTGTTACCTTAAAGAAGAATTACCTTGATCAAATAGCCCATATTTTTATCTTCCCTAGCCCTGTATTTTATATTTCTTACAGTTGGCTGCTCAAGTTTTTCCAGGTTGTTAACAGTTACTGTGGTGATGTCCAGCGGCCTGTTGCTATGACGTTCAACCATCATATTTGCAGTATGGCCAAGGTTATTAAGTTTTTCTTGCAGCATGGATGGTCTTGGATTGTTGCAGGCACTTGCTGTCGAGCAGGTATTGCCCTCCTCCCTCCTCCCTCCTCCCTCCTCCCTCCTCCCATCTCTCTTTTTCTCTTGGTCTTCCACTGTGCATTTGAGTGGACATACTTTTGACAATTTTTTATGATTCATCCCGAAGATACGGCCTTTTTGTCTGGGTAGCCTACTGAGGAAGTTCCCTGCTATTTCATTTTCTTCCTAGGGTAGTTTCTGTGAGCTTACTTAATAGTTGTGTGTTTGGTTGGTTGTCTGTAGAAACTTTGCTAATAGTATTTGGGACATTTCTTTTCCTGTTTCTTTTTTACGTTTATTGGGACTGAGGTTAATGTAGAGTTAGAATCTGATTCCTATGCTTTTCCTATTGGAAGCCCTGAACAATTATGATATGTCCTATCCTTAAGCTATTGAATTCCAATTTAAAATTCCCCACCCACTTTCTTTCCTGTTTGTACCTTTGAGGTTATTAAAGTTAATTCCCTGGTTATATGTTGAAGTAGTTTACCCTTTCATAATTCTCATACACTTGAGGGGAGACCACAGCACTTCGAAGCTGAAAACAATGGATTTCTCACACTTTTTTTGGGTGTATGCAGTTTGTGCCTAGCTCTCCAGACTCGATGAGTTAGACTGAGGTCAGTAGGTGCAGCGATTGGAAGCTTTGGAAGTAAGAACTTTGCATGGTTGGATGGTTTGCATGGTTGGTATATCAGATTTTGATGGATTGCTGGTTGCAGTCAATGAAGGAGAAGCTAGTCAATCTATCTGATAGTAGGATCTCTCTTACGAAGTTCTGCTACATGCCATGATGAGCAGTGTCCAACTATTAAATGTGTAAGTAGATATCTTGGCAGTTAACATATCCGCCTGAAAGTTCTGCAATGGGATTTTGCGAAAGATCATACAGAAGGATTAGTGATGAGGGGAGTAACTATGGATGTTTGATGGAAATAAGTTTGCGAATATGTACACACACATACAGTTAGCTCACACATACAGTTATCTCACTTTCTCTGGTTTGTTGCATTGTCAGCTAGTGACAATATCCTGTCATGTATGTTATTTGTATTTTTGATCCAGTTGGATAATTAGTGTCTGGTCACCTGTATCTTGGCACGCCAGTTCCCCAGGCAGGGAATGCCCAAACCATTTTATTTTGATAGAACGCCTTTCAACTTTGGTTTCAGTGTGTGAGGCATCTACCTTCTCTGCAGCCCTCCCCCCTCCCCCCCCCCTCCCCCCCCCCTCCCCATGACTGCTTATGTTTACATATATGTTAACCTTTCCGTTCTTCACCAAATTTGCCTGTTATTGACAATGCTGGAAATGTCTAATGGCTTTTGGTTTTGCCCATTCAAAGTAGCAACCGTTGGCTTTATATTAAAATGCTGCAAAACTCACTGGTTATGCATGTTGAGGGGTGAAAAACAACCAAGATTAACTAAGGCAATACAACTAACTAATTTAGTTAATCTTATTGGTTCATAGTTTTGGCAGAAGAAGAAAGTGAAGCAGCAAAACAATACTTTAAAAGACTGCTATTTCTTGCTTATTCATCTGCCATTTCCCTTCTTTGTACCCCATGAAAAACGGAATCTAAGTACACTTGGCTGCCTTTTATTCACCTCAATCCTAGAAAAAGTAAAGAACGGGTTGCCTTTTATTCACCTCAATAGTAACTGGTAAAGTTGCTGCCATGTGATCAGGAGGTCATGGATTTAAGCCTTGGAAACAGCCTTTGGCAAAAATGCAAGGTAAGGCTGCGTACAATAGACCCTTGTGGTCGAGCTCTTCCCCAAACCCTGCACATAGCGGGAGCTTTAAAGATGGATTTTTCAGACTGCAAATGATCAGCAAGTCAGTAGAGGTGGTTATTTTATCTAAATTTGTGCACTAGGGCTCAAAGCTGTGTGGTGGAATCACCATTTTCAGGATGCTTTTGTAAACTCCAGCAAAAAATGAATGGTCCCACGTTTTAAAGACAAACACAAGTTGTAGGTGTTAATGCAGACCGATGGTTGATATCTGCTTGTGGATAAATAGATTGGAATGAGAAGGCAGAATCGCTGCTTCTTTCTGATGATTGGATATATAGGCAGTTGTGGGTGAGGAGTCGGGAGAGGTTCATATCAACTCACATTTTTATAGAACATGAAATGAAGTTTTGGAGCTCGTAAGTGTTATCTTCGTGTGATCGATAAGTAGGGTTTGACCCATGAAATAATGCTTGTTGCATCACGATAGTTTTCTACAATATACTCGGGGAATGCGACTTTTTGTGGAACTTGTGTGAACATTGTATGCTTTGTGGATCAAGCTACTTATTATGAGAAAACTTGTATAGTTTTACCAAATTCGAGAACCGACAAACTTCTTCAACTACTTGCTTTATTTGTTAGTAGAGAAAATACATGAAGTTTTCCCCTAAACTTACACCTTAATTTCAAGGAGACACTTCAACTTTACAGGGTCCTATTACCCCTTTATTTTTGTTCAATATGAATTTATTATTACCTCATTATAGGCCATCGTGGCATGGAAAGTGTATTATACTCTCCAGAAAAGTGTGAGGTGAGCACAAAGCAATTTTTTTTTTTTAATGTTTCATTCATCAAAAATACTATTATTTTGTTTAGGGAAAATGGTTTAGAAAAACACGTAAATTGTGGTCGAAATTGTTTTTACACACTTTAACTTTGCGAGAGTTCTATGCCCCTAATAGACCATCTTAAAGTGGAATATATGTCCCCTTAGAAAGTGTCACCTAAATTTGTGTTAAATGGTGACAGACACGTGTCTATTTCTTTCAAAAAAAAATTCTTATATTTTATTCTTTGAACTTTTCTTTTCCTTACGATATTGTCTTCAGCATTTTCTTTATTTTTTTTCTTTCTATTTTACTTTACTTTACTACTACTAAGAAGCCATGGTTTTTAACCCACTCATTATCCAAATAGACTCACTAAAAAAGAAAGCAAATGGACTAAAATCTAAAAAGCCTAAAAAGGCCAACCGGCCATTCTATTACATGTACTCTCAAGTAGAGGGTTTCCAAAATTCCTAAACACCACTCTTCTTCTCCTCTCATATAAGAAAACTAGGAAAGTGATCCGCGCTTCGTGTGGAAGTAAGAAGCTTCAAGTAAATTGAATTATATATTATAGGTATATGTGTTCACACATAAATAAGATGGAGAAACTATAAAAGTAAATTTAAATGAATTTCAAATGCTATGTCAAAGGCTTACTACTGCATAATTTCTTCACCGAATAATCATCCATGCTTAATAAGTTGATATTATACCAACATTGTCTAACAAAATCACGTGCAGTTTCGTATACATATTGATTGTCTATGCCGTTAAGCAAATGTTCATATGGAATAGATAAATGTGATTCACAATTTAATACATTTATAAGCTAAAGTAGCAAGACTCTATTATTAGCTTTAACATCATTGTAGAAAAGAATTAGGTCGGGTGTTATCTCAATGGATATCGATGGAATTGTGCTCTAACATAACCTGTCATTATAAAGAAGGTGAATGCAAGTTAGTTGCTATTAAAAAGTTGAATTTAGGCTAGCTGCTATAATTTCTTAAAAAAACATATAGAGATGAATCTATTTAAAGATCAAATTTGAATAGTTATATTGAAGAAAATAATAGGTAATGAATAATCAATAAAGCCAAATAATGAGTTGACTTTGAAGGAGTTTTTGAGGAATTACTCTCAACTTTATACAAGTACCAAAATAACAATAAAAGTAAAGAGTTATGTGCTACTTCACATTTGAATAAGCATGAAAGATTTATCAAGAGATCATGAGAGCAACAATAATATATTTCTCAGTTTATAGTTTAATTCTTGAGGGTAAGTGTTGTACTCAAGAACTTTTTTGAAATTTTGATTTAACATTCTTGATCAAATGTTCTGCACATAATAGACAACGAAACCTAAATGAGCATTACAGCTTGACCAAAAAATGAGAATGAAATTTTTTTCATTCAAATCATCGAAAAGAGTAAGTAATAAACTAATATAGAGACTTAAAAGATTTGGGGCATACTTTTTTTAAAACCACAAATAAAAATGAACTACAGTGTTTCCTTTGTCAAGACAATCCAATGAGGGGAAAACAATTCTACTATCAGAACAACTATATGGAAAAATTTAAAATGAAAGAACACACGTGTTGGACTGAAATTATTGTTTAAAAACTAAATTCATTCGTATACGTAGATATGAGATATGCATAGCCATTATATATGTGTGCGTGAGAGAGAGAGAGAAAGAGAGATGAATGAGGAAAGACAAAAATAACAAATTTGATATTATAATCTATTTTAAAATAGCACACAAGGTTGTTTAACAAGATTACCTACATTTGAGAAGTGATATGATTTGTGTTTGCAAAAGAATATAATCACTTGTTGCATCTCAGTTATTGAGGCAGTTTTGCAATAATAGTAGGCTTTTGACTTCTTATCACGAGTTTCTTTCATCATGCAAGGATTCATTTTTGATTTGTCTTTTTCCAAGTATCAATAATATGATCGTCCTAAAAATCTGCAACATGATAATTATTTTTCATCAGACAAAGAAATATGCCTAAAGGAATAATCAGCACAACACAAATTATATTGGCGCCATCATTTTTCATATTACTTGCTACAAATAAAGAAAGGAAATAAACATATAGAACTTACCATGATACCTAGATAGCAGAACACACAAAAAGTACATTTAATACTTATTTAATCAGAAAGCTACTTCAACACTAAATAAACAACATATAAATGCATCTGATCAAGGCAAAATTTGTGAATGAACTATCTCGAGCATGTACCTTCTAAATGCCATATATGATAAGAAGATGGATGGTGTTTATATGTTGATCAACTTCTCGTCTTCTCATTCATTTTCTGTTTTTGTTTGGCTAAGAGCTTCTGTGCAATATGACAGTGGAGTCATAGAAGCACTTTTATTATTGTTGCTACTTGTACAAAGTCTTAACTTGTTCTTGAAAAGAATGGTATAAACTATGTAGATCATGAGAGGTTATGTTTAACAAGACCAACAATTCAGTGGGAAAAAAGATCAGTGTTAGCGAGTAAGGACTTACGCCATGAACAAACAATATTTAGTTGTATATCCATTGTTTCTATTTGTTTCAACTACATGTATAGTAGAAGACATGGAAAAACTTTACCAAACTAAATACACAATAATTGAAAGGTGACATGAAGGAGAGGGGTGATGTTCAGAGGCAATGTGGCTTGAAATAGTAAGGAGAGATTAAAATATAATTTTGGTGCTAATATTAATTACAATCCCAATCTTTAGTCGAATTGTTATTTCCTTTTATCTACGTTTGCAACTTAGCTGAAGCAACAAAATGAATAGGCTAGTTTATCCAAATATCATCAGATAGATCAATCTTATCAAACTGACAATCAAATCTCAATTTATTTGAATTTTTTGAAGATCACGAAAATGAACCAAATGACATATTGTCATCGAGTAACTACGGAGAAAACCAAGTAATTTTCTTATCGTATCTGTTGGATTGTCATGAGAGGACTTTTAGTTTTACTTTTCATTAGTATATATATCTCCATATAATAAATAAAAAGTAGAATTATTACACAATGCTATACAACATAATTTTTCAGAAAAATATCTTTTAAAAGATATTTTGATTTCACTATAGAGTGATAAAAGCAAAGTTCTAGTTTATAACACAATGCTACACAAGAATCTTTCAATAGGAAGATGATTATATAAATCATAATCAAGATACAATCATATTTAAAATAAATTGCTCTTTTCTAGTGGATAAACTTGTGAAGCATTAAATTTAGGCTATTGAAGACCATAAGTTGTAATGTCAGTGTTCCTGTTTTTTGTATTTGTCAAAATGGGGGAAAACAACCATGACATGATTAGGAAACTCAATTAAAGTTTAATCAGAATCAATAAAAAGTAGAATACCTATGTGATCCGAAAACAATCATCTCCAAATGAAGCTAAATCATTTGAAAGCACACAGTAATGGCGCTATACTATGTCAAAATTAATTGAAAGAAAATAAATAAAACCAAACTAATACACCATTTAGAAACCACCTAACAAAGAAAATAAATTGAGAGAATGTTTGAATTGTTTTATTAAAAGTAGCTTATAAGCTAAAAGCTAAAAGTCAACTTGTAGCTTCTTTTTGTATTCTTTTTGAACTTTTATAACCTAAATTATATCTTTTCCAAGCACCACGAAAAATAAAAAAAATAATTAAAATCCAAAAACATTTAAAATAAGACAATTCAAACACCCTCTAAGTGTTTTAGTTTAAGTGGTTCACACCACAACGTTTTTTCAGCTGTCAGACTTTTCAGAACATCTTTGTCATTCTGTACTTGAAAGTAGACATTAAAGGAAAACACATTATTTAACAAAATATATTCAATCATCACATACAAATACACAGAGACTGATCTCATGCATTATCATGCTAAAATATAAAACATAAATCTAATGTAGAAATTTAGCTGAAGTCATCACCTTTGCAAATCAACATACAAAATATCCCTAAATTTTTCTTTTGCCTGGTGTAAAAGAATCCCACAATCCAAAATCAAGTAGAGCTCATTAAAGATAACCTAATACAGATCAAAGAAACTTTCGTAAGTCAATAAACAAAATTGTAAAGACGAGCAAGATATGAAATAATAGCAAAAAAAATAAATAATCAATCAGGCACGATAAGGATAATAATTGAGCGTAATCTTTTTTTTTTTATAAATAAATTACCAATTAGACATCATAACAGACGATATGATAGACTCCTTGTAAATTCATTAGCATATTCCTTTTCTTTACAAAAATAAATCTCATAAAGATAGTTACCAAGAAAGTGCATTAATCAAAACTCTTCCTCATAAGCAAAAAATCAGGATCCATTCCGGATCAACCGAATTGGTACGGAAATTGTAACATGGGAAAACCATGGATAAACATTGAATGATCCGATTTACTTACTTGAAAACCGGATCCTTCCCCATCCGCATCCGAATTGGCTAAATCTAGTATAGTGGGTACTGATAGAGAGGAGGTACTACCCTCAATACAATGGGCGTTTGGATGAAATTTAAAATGGGTGTATTGGAGTTGTTTTTGACTTATTGTGAATAATTTGAGCTGATAACTTCTTTTTGTTGTTTTTCAAATTCTTGAAAATTCTTGAATTGAATTCGGAAATTTTATGATCGAAGCTGTTTTCAACTCCAAATAAAATGAAAAAAATACATGCGCACAATAGTAAGAAAAAACAGATAGCCAAATTTCGTTAGTCTTTTGGCCCCTTATACATGCTTATTATCCAAGAAAAAGGATTCATATGAAACATGATTTCCCCAAAAATTACTTGTCGATTTTAACATTTCAAGTGACGAAACAAACATATATATTAAAGATCCATGAGAACTTACCAGCCTTCTGGATATCGACATGTCTTAAATCTGTCACAGTTTACCTCAAAAGTGTCAATCAGATCCTACTACTTCGAATTTCTTCAAATTTGTAATTTTTTCTACATTCAAGAAAGCAACAAATTTAGTTAAATATCACTTTTTTCAAATTATAAGTTGAAATCGAGTAGAATATATTTAAAATAAGAAAGTACAAATGATCAGATCAACAAAGTTATCACAATATGGTGAAAATTACACTCATCTTCCTATATTAATAGGATGATTCAAAAAAAATGGCAGATAACCCGTGAAAGAAGAGTGAGAAAGAGAGGAATAACTCACTGGCGAAAGTTGGTGATTTTTGAGTTTTCCCTTAATAATTGGGCATAAGTTGTTGTTAGGTTTTGTTTGAATGAACACACAAGAGTTTTTTTAAAATGATTTTCTTTTAACTCAAAAGATAATTAAAATGAAGGAAAAAGGCTAAATAAACAACAAAAAAGATAAATAACATTCAAGGCCTTAAGAGGTCGCCAACTAGGCGAACATAATATTCTCTTTTATATATATATATATATATATATATATATATATATATATATATTGCTGCCTTGCCTTCGCTTCCTTTTCCTATGGATCATCAAAGTTCTTCCTATCTTATGTGACTATTACTACTACTACGATTCTATTTTTTTCTCCTTCATATTGCGTCCAAACGCACACGCAAGTGTACGTGGTCTCAACAGTAATATAGTGACCCTTTTTAAGAGCCGGATATCGAACCCACAGAAAAATTTAGTTAGGCGTTGGTTAGCTTTTCAATGAATCAAATTATTCATGCGTGTTTTCAAGGAGTTAAGTTCATTTATATCTAAAATGATTATACCAAAAATGATATACGAAATGATTCAAAGATATTAGAGAGATTTTAGCAATTTAAGGAAGAGTCCCAGGGTTGTAGCGTTTATAGATTTTCGGTCTAACATCCTTTACTTTGGTATCTAATGGGTCTTTCGATTACTGATTTACAAGGTTGATTTTACAATTATGATCTTCCGATTTCTAATTGCCTACTTTTGTTGACAGCTTAACTATATCGTTGAGCGGGGGTAAGCATGAACCAACAAAAATGCATTAATCATAACATTCTGTTTAGTAACCAACATGGTATATATATATGTGTCACAGTCATTCTATACACGAATCATTCTAGACAATTTTAGGACAAACATGCTCCCTATATTCTAGTGTTCTATCCCCTTTCCGTCTTCCGAGTTCCGGGTGGACAACAAATTTGTTCTAATGGTGATCAAGCATTAAAACAATCAAAACGAGAATATAGGAGTAATCACATACAAAATCCCATTTTCAACCAAAGCAAATAAGATTTAAACCTTCATCTTGTGGCTACAATCCAAGAACAAGGTGATTTAGCCACTCATAATTTGTAACATAATTACATAAATCATTAATAACATAAAAACTTGAATTCGATTGAATGAAAAGAAGAAAATATCACCCAAAAGTAGTTCTTTCTTCGTCTCCTTCAGTCCAAATCCGACAATCTGATCTCCTTTTCAATAAAGTATATAAAGGTGCTATTTATAGCACAAAAAATGCAGAGTTAAAGTAAGCGCACTGAAGTCCGCAATGCGGACTTGATTTAGTTTAATGCAATTTTTTATTTTCTATGTCGGTGAAAATTTGTTCTATCCAGAACCAGGTCCGCGATGTGGACCCAGCGCGCACTACACTGTTGAGTCAAATAAATTCCAAGTGTTGGAATTAAATCACTGAAGCTCAGTGCGCAACGCGGACACACTTCTTTATGATGCATTTTCTTCACATTTTTTCCCCAACTTCTCCTTCGATCTCCACTTTCAATCCGATCATGTTTTGAATGTCCATTCTTTGTCAATTAGCCCTGAAAGTGTCTAATCATGTTGATTGGTTACAACAATACACAAATATACGAAAATATGAACTATTCTCTAGGAATTTGCTCTCAACTTGACTAATGAATTATGGGTTTTATTTGCTATTGGGCACATAAATGTATCCAAGATAACTTCATAAGAGCCAATGGGTGCAGCAACACAAAAAGGGAAGAAAAATGATACATACATCAACTTTTTTTTTGTTTAAAAAAAACTTAGGAATTCCAATACATATACAAGATATCTCTTTTTCATAAGAAAGACTCTATATCCAAAAAGCTCAAGCTTGAGGTCTACCATGCACCACTTTGGCCCATCGAAAACAGTCACCATTCACCACCTGCTTGATAAATTCCCAAGACAACGTCTTTTCAATGAAGTTTAACCAAATATTTCTGAGTCGGGTTCAAGAGTTTGAGTTCATCAAGATTTTCGATGGCGTTCTCTTATTGCAGTGCTTTTCGGTAGATGTTTAATGCAGGATTAAAAATCTACTTTCACTTTGCTAGAAACCTAAATTTTTCTCACATAATTGCAAAGAGGCTTTATGCTAAAGGTCCAATTATAACTTTGTTCGCTTTGATTTCAGCGTTACTTCTCGTTTATATTTGAATGATGTTCATTTGGCTATCGGTCAATTTTCTACGCTCATATGTGGTTGCTTTTTTGGATTTTATTGTGTTGATAGTTTGCTAAATTATTAGTTTATTTACGTCACTACAGGAAATAAAAATCTTAGTTTGTTGTTTGAGTTGGATTAAAAGCTTTGGAGAGACAAATATTTTGTTAATTCTAGTTAGTTTCATTTGTGGAGTTTTGAAAATGTAAAGTGTAGCTGCATGTTTAAGCTTTGGAGGATTTATATATATTCAATATTTTAAAGAAAATTTTGTTGTTAGAGGTTCACTTCTCCAACTGTCTTATTTGATTGTGTTAGATGCACATGAATCCATGGTCATTTATTACTAATAAAATTTTAATTTGTTGGCTTCCTCTTACTTTGATTAAAAGAGTCTAGTACTCTTATTGTTTAATTTTTCGTTTGAGTAGTTAAACCTTGAGAACAAACATACTCTCACCCCTTTTGAATATTTTTACATGTACACTACAATGGAATGACGTTGCCTGGAGTTCAACCACGACGAGAGGAGGAATCAGTGCGCGAAGATGAGCTTAGGTGGAATCATCGCCCCAAAAGGGGCATCAGCTACATTTTGGTAAATGATGAAAATGGACAGTCTATACCTGACTTCTTATATGAAGCGCATGTATTGCTTTATAAAAAATAAAGCAATTCATTACTCTCTTCTTTTTCAATTTTATATGTAGATCATAAAAATAAAATAGAGGGAGTATCATCGTATTGGGCTCATTTTAAGTCTTGTCAGATCCCGATCCCATAATCTTTCTTACTGTAACGACCCTTTCCATTGTTATGGGTGAGATAATGATGAAATAAATTAAGTGAGAAAACTTTCGGGTTAGGAGTTAGAAATTTTAGATTAAGCTACGTTTAGACGAATTCTGAGTGAGGTGAATCCTAGGGCAATTTGGAAAAGGATTGGATAAAATGTATAAACTTGAGTTGTTTTTTTGGTTATCTAAGATGTTAAGAAATCCGTAGGACTTTTTGGAAGTGAATTGGGGTGAGTATAACTCCCGGTATCGATCTTGGCGTGAAGGAATTGATTTTGAACATCAAGGTTTGAATGTGCATTGTGAAATGGACACTTTTTGGGAAGTTTTTGATTTTTTTCCAGTGCAAGAAGTGAGTGACATGCTGCTACAACAACGTGATTAATTTCCTCTATAATGGGGTATTTCTGCTATGGTGGCGGCGCTATAACAGGGTTAGGTGCAGTTAATGTAGATTGTTTTAAAAACTGCTCATAATTTTGCAAGTACATTTTGGGGAGGAGAAGGGCGACTTAGGGCAATTTTAAGTAGTATTTCATTAGGAATCATTGTAAAGGTAAGTAAATTACTCTTCTAACTTGATAATTCGATTTCTAGGCCTTAGAGACGGTATTTGTGGACCTAGGGGAGGATTTGGGTTCATCCTAAGGTGGAAAAAATCTGACTTAATGACAATTTTGGATGTAAGACCTTGGGTTGTTTATAAAAATAATTATTTTTGATTTATTTACCGTGATTCACTAGTGTAACCATGACATTGATAGTTTTAGGTAAATTAATGGTGGAAAAGCCTTGGATTGGGTGAAAAGATCATGAGTTTGGGATTAAGTTATAATCCAAAAATATTTAGGCCATTTGTGATTGATTTTTGTATTTGTGTTGTTATTTCTAGACCAAGAACAAGCTAGAATTCATAACAAGACTCAAATTCAATAAAGCTTCCAAGACATGATTCGATTTCTAGGCCTTAGAGACGGTATTTGTGGACCTAGGGGAGGATTTGGGTTCATCCTAAGGTGGAAAAAATCTGACTTAATGACAATTTTGGATGTAAGACCTTGGGTTGTTTATAAAAATAATTATTTTTGATTTATTTACCGTGATTCACTAGTGTAACCATGACATTGATAGTTTTAGGTAAATTAATGGTGGAAAAGCCTTGGATTGGGTGAAAAGATCATGAGTTTGGGATTAAGTTATAATCCAAAAATATTTAGGCCATTTGTGATTGATTTTTGTATTTGTGTTGTTATTTCTAGACCAAGAACAAGCTAGAATTCATAACAAGACTCAGATTCAATAAAGCTTCCAAGACATGATTCAATATATGTGATGGTTGTTTGTTTTCCAAGTTATATATGTGAGCATGTTAACTATTCCTATAGTATTACTTGTATAATGCATGTTTGGGGAAACATAAGGTATGAATGTGAAATGATATCGTGTTATCAATCTCATGCAATGAACTTGTTTAATTTTCTTGTGATTTTAAAAGTGTGGTTGTTTCATTGTGATTGCGATTGTGTCATGTCAGTGGTTCATTGGTTAGCTCGGGTACCATGCTTGGTACAGTTTAAAGGTTGGTACGAATACCGCACCTGGTTCAATTGATCGGTTGGCTCAGGTACCACGTCTGGTACAAATTACATTATTGTCACGACCCATTCCTATAGGTCGTGACTGAGGTCCAACCGGGACCCCCGTGTACATAACTATCAACTGTAACAACAAATATAAGACTCATACAGGGGGACCCCAATGGGATATACATTTTCACATACACGTAGCCGCTTTCGTTTGTCTCCTGAAGAGTTACATTACTCGAATTATAAAAGGTCGTGCAAGCCGATAAAGTTGTCATAGCGTAATAACGTTATAACACGCCGTATAGGTAAAACTAGAATAACTTACAAATGACCCACATACATATGTCTATAGACCTCTAAGAATAACAATCATATCATATGGCGGGATAGGGCCCCCGCCGTACCCCTGAATAGACAAATATATAATAGAAGGTCTAGTACCCAAAAGCTTGGCTCTGATTCAATGGAGCTTCTCCCAAACTTGCTGAGTGGAACCCTATGCTGGCGGATCCCCAAAATGTACGTCTGTACCTGCGGGCATGAAATGCAGTCCCCAAAAGAAAGGGGGGTCATTACGATACATGTACTGAGTATATAAAGCATAACATAGCATAAACGAGCTTTCAATAGAAATAGGGATGCAGGCAATAAATGTAACAGTTAACGAATCACTATACTTGCACCGTGTGAAATGAGGGCATGTATATCTTCCTCATATACCGTAACCGGCCCGCTGTGGGACTCAGGGTTACAAATGTATCACTATATTTTCACATGCATGCCTATATACTATATTCGTCCCTTCAGTGATGGACTCGGTGAAGCTATCATTTCATCGTGTATCATGTCCGGACCTTCATAGGATGCAGTGATAATTATTTCATCATATATCATGCTCGGCCCTTCATGGGACACGGTGAATCAATATTTCATCATTTATCATGCCCGACCCTTCATGGAATGCGATGAATCAACATTTTATCGTTTATCATGCCCGACCCTTCATGGGATACGATGAATAAACATTCCATCATTTATCATGCCCGACCCTTCATGGGACGCGGTGAGTAATGTATTAGCAGCATGCATGAGCGGATTAATGAATAACCATATGCAAATAAATTCATCATTTAAGGCTCAACAAAACGGTCAAATGAACCGTCATTTGGAAACTAGGGTAGGAATCATCTCTAGTACCCTCTAGATGCCATTAGGGACTATGTCAACTGGAGCCTCAACTTCATAGTCATACGTTACTATAGTATGAACCAGCTTATAGAAGTTCGAGTATTGGCTATCTTAGAGCCTTTTAAACAAAGGAGCTTTTTCGTACCAATCACTATTCAATTGTATAGAAGACTTGAGGAATAGGAGCTTAACTCCTTTAAGAGTCTCAACAGCTATAAGTGAACCAGAAACATGTATCAAGGAAGTGCCCAACAGCTTACGGAACCGAGGACATTTGTTATTGTAGGGTCCTTAGGAATAAGAGATTATATCTCCACTTACTATTCAACATATAAAAGACTCGAGAGTAGTGGCTCGACCGCCTTTAGAGTTTTTGCATTCAGACGTGGATAAGAGTCATGAGTCGTACTCGAAGCTTATGAATAGAGTTACCCCAAGATTCATATACATATTATTTGTAACCTATATCTAAGACATGCCAAAAAAAAGGGATGGACTTTACATACATTTTAAACATACCAAATCAAGGGAGAGATAGGCCTTACATACTTACTACTTTCCTTCATACAGAAGACTTGAGAGGCAATATCTCACTTATTGTAGGAGTTCTAACATCAAGAAATAGTTCAGAGGCATGAATCATTCTCGAAGCTTTATGAATGGAATTATCCTTAGAGCACCACTTATAGCTAAGACATGCCAAAAGAAAGAAAGCGTGGACTCATTTCCTTATCCATTTCTCCCGACTAGTTTATTACTAGTTCCGTAGTTAGCGGAAATCGGGCAGCATCTCCCCTATAACTTGCCCTATTCAAACTTTCAATTTTAATCTCTAAACTTAGCAGACATATTCACAACCACACGCAGAAACCATATATAAGAAAACTAATTTGATATTATTCAAAACAAGTCCCAAACAGCCCGTTCAAAACTACGACTCCAAAATATAGTTTTTAATCTCTGTTCCGTAAAACCTTTAACCACACGAACCAGAGGGCTATGTGGATGCAACCAGAAGCTACCACATCCCTTTTGGAACGTGTTTCTGTCCTGAAAAACATAATAAGACCATCTCCAACTGCAGCACCACCATCGCAACAACACTATACAACCTTAACAACTTTAACTTGACTAGAACGACTTTAATTTCGTTTGTTTCTAATGCCAAGCATACTTATGCATTTTTTATACTTCCAGCCACATTTAAGACATTTAATACACTCCATAAAAACATTATTAACTCCTCGTTGAAAGGGAAGAACTTACCTTATCCAAAACTTGCCAAAACTAGCCTCGGAAGTTTCTTGACGTGCTGAAATTTTAGCGGACTGTTTGTATCCCTTTGGTGCTGCTCCAAACTATAAATTTACATTACTAACACCTTCATTTTATCATGGTATACCCTAGGTAATTAATTCATAGAAAAAAAAGTCAGAGGCTTACCTTAAAGTGGCCAAAGCCGTCACCCCTCTCCCTTAGTCTCTTAGGGTTTTTCTTTTTTTTTTGTCTTCAAAATGCTGAAGAACAAAGTGTATACAGCATGTAACACATATATATTAACCTCAATAGGAGCTTACACATGACATCCCCTAGCGGTGACATGTGTCAGCCCCCCTAGGGCGCCACCTCATCCATGCATCCACTCATATGCTGCAACATGGAAGGATGGGGCCCACCTTAAGTAGGTGTGTCACTTACTTACCCCAAGTAGGTGCATCACCTACTTGTCACCTACTTGCTTCTTTTCATCAGTTCAGAATCTAGTTTTTTTACTCCTTTTCATGGGTTGTGGCCTCGTCTCACTTTAAGAACCCATATAATCTTTGCTACTTAAGCTCGACGTGTACTCAAGTAGCTTAATTTTCTAAGCCATCCAAGTTTGTAGCTTATGCAAGTAGGTTGAGTACCATGACTCCTTATTTGGCCTCCAACTCCATCTGAAGCCTTCTAGACCTATTTCCAACCGTCACTACTCACGTAGAACTTCATAGATAACGTGGATCACATGACACTCTTTTTAGAGAAAACAAATATGCTCTACTCTACCAAGGTGCGGGGTATAACATCCTTCCCCCCTTTAAAACATTCATCCTCGAATATTAATTAATCTCATAAGGTCTTGCAAGGACTTCGGGAGTTCTCTATAATAACTGCCATCTATAGGCCCCTTACTCATCAACACAGTCAATTTAGGAGTTTAGATCACTTATAGACGTAGGGAACACGTACAAATATCTCTTCTCTATCTCTCTTTCTTGTCAAACTTTGTTATACCTTTCTGTTACTTTCTCTTTCCTCATGCTCTCTACCATTTCTGTTATCACATAACCTTCATTCGAAGCTTTCCTTACCGAACTTGATAGGTCTTTCGTATTTGTTCTATAGCTCACTTTTCCATTTCATACCTACCTTTTTATTCTTGTCATATGGACTACGCCATATCTTTGGCCACTTGCTCTCTAGGCCTTACTTATTCCCATAATGATCCTTGTTATATTTACCTCATTCGTACTCCACCCTATAGTATAACATTTCTTAATCTTTTTCACGATTCTTACTGTAGGTTAATTTCACTCGGTGAAGTAAGCATACTTACCCTTTCACCCCTCATAATCAGTCTTATCCTTATTATCTCACAAGTTTTCTTATAAATACTTCCTTTTCGTCCCAATTTTTTTCTCCTGCACTTTTGTCTTAATCACACTATTACCTCTTTACCTATAACTCATCACAATTTATCCCTGTGTATCAACTGAGTCAGTACCTTAATATACCAACCTATCAAGATCTACCAGTCTTTTCTAAATCACCTCTTAGTATCATAAGTCTTTTCCAAATTCCTTTTTACCATGCCAGCATTGACCTCCTAGTTACTATGGCCATTAAGTCAACAATCAACTTATTTCCTGAGGTCAGCTATACTCATGGTTAAGGCAAATCTCGTCATTATTGTGGGTACGACCTTTTAAGACGTACTATAACCCTGTATCTCATTCTTTTTCTTTATTTCTAAGAAAATTTCGGTAGAGTTTCCCTTGTACTCCTTACTATCTCAAAACCCTGCATGTAGAAAATACCAACAATGCCTCACAGGGCCAACATACATATCATCTCACAGCCACACAGGGCTTTCAATATCAATAATAGTATGAAAATGATGGACTTTCCTCATGTTTCAGCTCAACCTGCATCTGTTACACTTTCCGGTCTACTTTTCTTTCAGTTTTCGTCTTAACATTTCAATCGTATGTTAATCATATGTCAATACCTTACCCAACAAATATCTTTTGTGACTTTGCTTACCTGCGCACTTTGTAACTTCCAATATCATCAATTACTTCTTCCTATTGATGTCTACCTTCTACTAAAGTCCAAGGTTAGTATAAGGAGTTTTCCTATGACTCGGATCTATTATACAATCTTAGATATAAAAGAAAGGTAACATCCTGAATGTCCTGTAGCCTCTTGCTTATAGATGTGGTGCGCAACACACCAATAAATAAGACTCTACTAGACACGGTCTGTAGACACTCCAAAGAAGAACCGCTCTGATACTACTTCTATTACGATCTATCCCCGTAGGCCACGACTGAGGTCCAACCGGGACCCCCGTGTACATAACTATCAACTGTAACAACAAATATAAGACTCATACATGGGGACCCCAATGGGTCATACATTTTCACATACACGTAGCCGCTTTTGTTTATCTCCTGAGGAGTTACATTACTCGAATTATGAAAGGGCGTGCAAGCCAATAAGGCTGCCATAGCGTAATAACATTACAACACGCCGTATAGGCACAAATGGAATAACTTACAAATGAACCACATATATATGTGTACAGACCTCTAAGAATAATAATCATATCATATGGAAGGACAGGGCCCCTGCCGTACCCCTGAATAGACAAATATATACATAGAAGGTCTAGTACCCAAAATCTTGGCTCCGATTCAATGGAGCTTCTCCCAAACTTGCTGAGTGGAACCCTAAGCTGGCGGATCTCTAAAATGTACGTCTGTACCTGCAGGCATGAAACGCAGCCCCCCAAAGAAAGAGGGGTCAGTACGATACATGTACTGAGTATATAAAGTATAACATAGCATAAACGAGCTTTCAATAGAAATAGGGATGCAGGCAATAAATATAACAGTTAACGAATCACTATACTTGCACTGTGTGAAATGAGGGCATGCATATCTTTCTCACATACCGTACTCGGCCCATTGTGGGACTCGAGGTTACAAATATATCACTATGTTTTCACATGTATGCCTATATACTGTATCCGACCATTCAGTGAGAGACTTGGTGAAGCTATCATTTTATCGTGTATCATGCCCGGACCTTCATGGGATGAGGTGAATAATCATTTCATCATATATCATGCCTGGACCTTCATGGGACATGGTGAATCAATATTTTATCGTTTATCATGCCTGGCCCTTCATGGGATGCGGTGAATCAACATTTCATCGTTTATTATGACCGGCCCTTCATGGGATACGGTGAATAAGTATTCTATTATTTATCATGCCCGTCCCTTCAAGGGATGCGGTGAGTAATGTATTAACAGCATGCGCGAGCGGAGTAGTGAATAACCATATGCAAATAAATTCATCATTTAAGGCTCAAAAAAATGGTCAAATGAACCATCATTTGGAAACTAGGGTAGGAATCATCTCTAGTACCCTCTAGATGCCATTAGGGACTATGTCAACTGAAGCCTCAACTTCATAGTCATACGTTACTATAGTATGAACCAGCTTATAGAAGCTCGATTATTGGCTATCTCAGAGCCTTTTAAACAGAGGAGCTTTTTCGTACCAATCACTATTCAATCGCATAGAAGACTTGAGGAATAGGAGCTTAACTCCTTTAAGAGTCTCAACAGATATAAGTGAACCAGAAACATGTATCAAGGAAGTGTCCAACAGCTTACGGAACCGAGGACATTTGTTATTGTAGGGTCCTTAGGAATAAGAGATTATATCTCCACTTACTATTCAACATATAAAAGACTCGAGAGTAGTGGCTCGACCGCCTTTAGAGTTTTAGCATTCAGACGTGGATAAGAGTCATGAGTCGTACTCGAAGCTTATGAATAGAGTTACCCCAAGATTCATATACATATTATTTGTAACCTATATCTAAGACATGCCAAAAAAAAGGGATGGACTTTACATACATTTTAAACATACCAAATCAAGGGAGAGATAGGCCTTACATACTTACTACTTTCCTTCATACAGAAGACTTGAGAGGCAATATCTCACTTATTGTAGGAGTTCTAACATCAAGAAATAGTTCAGAGGCATGAATCATTCTCGAAGCTTTATGAATGGAATTATCCTCAGAGCACATATTATATTCCACTTATAACTAAGACATGCCTAAAGAAAGAAAGCGATAAGCTTTACATACCTGTAGTAGTTCACTTGTAACCTAGCTTGCCTTGTACTCCTTCAACCTATTTAACACCAGAGTAACACTATAATTAATGACCCTCAATTGCCGGATCCCAAATTCATATTCAAGTATCCATAGGACTCATTTTCTTATCCATTTCTCCCGACTAGTTTATTACTAGTTCCGAAGTAAGCGGAAATCGGGCAGCATCTCCCCTATAATTTTCCCTATCCAAACTTTTAATTTTAATCTCTAACCTTAGAAGACATATTCACAACCACACGCAGAAACCATATATAAGAAAACTAATTCGACATTATTCAAAACAAGTCCCAAACAACTCGTTCAAAACTACGACTCCAAAATACGGTTTTTAATCTCTCTTCCGTAAAACCTTTAACCACACATACCGGAGGGCTATGTGGCTACAACCAGAAGCTACCACACCCCTTTTGGAACGTGTTTCAGTCCTGAAACACATAATAAAACCATTTCCAATCGCAGCACCACCATCGCAACAACACTATACAACCTTAACAACTTTAACTCAACTAGAACGACTTTAATTTCGTTTGTTTCTAATGCCAAGCATACTTATGAAATTTTTATACTTATATCTACATTTAATACATGTAATAAACTCCATAAAAACATTATTAACTCCACGTTAAAAGGGAAGACCTTACCTTGGGCAAAACTTGCCAAAACTAGCCTCGAAAGTTCCTTGACGTGCTGAAATTTTAGCGGACTATTTGTATCCCTTTGGTGCTTCTCCAAAATATAAATTTATATTACTAACACCTTCGTTTTATCATGGTATAACCTAGGTAATTAATTCATGGAAAAAAAGTCAGAGGCTTACCTTAAAGTGGCCAAAGCCGTCGCCCCTCTCCCTTAGTCTCTTAGGGTTTTTCTCTTTTTTTTGTCTTCAAAATGCTGAAGAACAAAGTGTATACAGCGTGTAACACATATATATTAACCTCATTAGGAGGTTACATATGGAATCCCCTAGGGGTGACATGTGGCAGCCCTCCTAGGACACCACCTCATCCATGCATCCATTCATATGCTGCAATGTGGCAGCATGGGGCCCATATTGAGTAGGTGTGTCACCTACTTACCCCAAGTAGGTGCATCACCTACTTGTCACCTACTTGCTTCTTTTCATCAGTTCGTAATCTAGTTTTTTTACTCCTTTTTATGGGTTCGTAGCCTCGTCTCACTTTAAGAACCCATATAATCTTTGGTACTTAAGCTCGACGTGTACTCAAGTAGCTTAATTTTCTAAGACATCAAAGTTTATATATTACGCAAGTAGGTTGAGTACCATGACTCCTTATTTGGCCTCCAACTCCTTTCGAAGCCTTCTAGACCTATTTCCAACCATCACTACTCACGTAGAACTTTATAGATAACGTGGATCACATGACACTCTTTTTAGAGAAAAAAAATATGCTCGACTGTACTAAGGTGCGGGGTATAACAATTATTGATTGGCTCAAGTACCATACTTGGTACATGTTACGTTATCGATTGGCTCGGGTACCATGACTGGTATATGTTACTATATAGCTAGCTTAGGTACCATGCTTGATACATGTTTGGTTATGTTTATATATGTGGGTTCCTTGGGTTTATTTGTGATCATGTGGGACATGCTTCGTATGATTGTTAAGTCAGAATGGGTGACTGAGAGTCTTTGTATGTTGTTGACTTGTTGATGCATGTGTTGTCCTATATTACTATGTTCTAGTTATATTTTACATTCATATCTTTGGAGCTGGACAATGATCCTACCAGTACACTATTAACTTTGTGTATTGATACTACACTTGATCTTTCTTTGTTGCATACATGGCATATTCAGGCGGCTTCTACGCGACCTCAATTGTAACACACACGTTATTTGAATTCAAGGGTGGGCTACTTCTTTCGGGCTGTCGAGGATTCCTCTTTTTTTCTTAGTCCTTCTGTTCGGACTTAGACTTTTTAGCTCTTTATTTTGGGGTTGCATCTCCGTATTTTAGAGTGTGTAGAGTTTTGGTACACGACTTTCAGATTCTAGGGGGTTATTTTCTGCTGATATTTTCTAAAGCCATGTTATTTATAAATCTTGGATCCTTTTTATTTAAAACTATTGTTTTCAGACTGTTTAATTGTGCGCATTGGCTTGGTTAATTGATTTTACCATTGGGGATTATTGTGGGTGCCACTCACGGTAGTTTAGGTCGTGACACTTATCCTTTTTTACTTTATGTACTATGAATTTACTTATTTATCTTAATTTCTTGCATCAATTTGCCACCAAATTTGAGGTAGAGCATATGTTATTAATAAGTTTTTCTCATTATTTATTATTTATTATTATTTATTTTGAGCTCAAATATTGATTTATGAATTTTGAGTTTGTCCTGGCACTATAAAAAGTAAAAGAGATTGTTGGAATTCATAGTTCAAGAAAAATGCTCACTCTCTCCTCAACACTCACTCCCAACTTCATTTCATGGCATATATTCATGAATTTGTACTAAATAGTGAATCAATAGATATTTATTCATTTGACGAGGTTAGTTCATATATCCATTACTCTTCTAACTTTCAACATAGCTTTTCCTTTAATTTTTATTATTTAATTATTTTAAGTATTCTATTGGAAGCATGATTTTAATGATTTATGATCATGATTCATAAAGGTTTTCTATGAATGGTTTATGAATGATTATCAAGGCTTATGAACGACTCATGAAAAGTAATGAATGATGATGAACTATGATTTTAAAGATGCGTCTAGATGAATTATCAATATGATTTTCTATGAATGAGCTTTCCATGATTTTGATGATTTAGATAAGTATCTTGATGAATATAATATGATGTCATGATATGTTGAAGGATCTATTCTTATGATTTTTAAGTATTTATGATAAACTGTATTACTAGATTCTTACCATCTTCAAAGTTTATGATTTACGATATTCCATTAAGAGTTGACCTAGCACCAAGCGGACCTTGGAATAGAGGCTCACCCATTAGTAGAGGCATGAGATTGTTAGTAGAAATCCCATTATTGCATAACTACGTGCCACCAAAGGAAGAAGTATTACCCATTAGTAGAGGCTTGGTTCCTTAGAAAGGGCCACCCTTTAGTTGGAGCTTGATTCTTTAGTAGCTTAGTGGATCCACTTAGGCATCACAGAGTCTACCTTGGCAAGTAGTCTCTCTCTTTTCGATGTGAGAGTCACATCAAAATTCCATGTATAGCTCACATGGTCTTAAATATCAGTTAACAGTATCTCTCACAAAGACTTGTGGCTCTCAAAATGACTTTTACTATCCCACATATGTACATGCTATGTTACAAGTTCTTATGATATTTATAATGCATTGAACACATGATTATGATATTATTCAAAATATTTTCAAGTTTTACTCATATTTTCACGATATTGGTCATGCATCCCATGTTCATGTTGTTTATGTCCTATTATTGTTGTTCATGTATAATTCTCACATACTTAATACATTTCATGTACTAACACATATTTTTTTGTGTACATTGTATCATAATGTAGGGTATGCCGATCATCACGCACCTCTCACTCGTGGCTAGAGATTTATCACTACTTCTATTATGGGTGAGTCCTCATGCTTCAGGGACAAGACACTTATCTTTTCTTTATTCCGTATGATTTTTACTTTTATATCTTGGGTGAGCTAGGAGCTTATCTTATGTTAACATCTAGACTAGTAGAGGCATGTTTAGATGTTCATAAGTATGTAGTTCTGTTTATTCGTATAAATTGTTTTGAGTTTTCTTTCTATTTAGGGATTTTAGTTGATGACTTATCTTTTGCTTTACGATTTTATTGATGTCTTTTACTTACTTATGTATGCGATGTATGCCAAGAGAATGGGTTGGTGTCCCTCGAGATTCTAATCATCATGTCTGCCTAGGGCCTAGCTTGGGTCGTAAAAAATTTGGTATCAAAGTACAAGATTTAATGTGTCTTAGGGAGTCTACATGTCGTATCAAGTAGAGTCTTATTTATCAGTGTGCAATGCACCACATCTATGAATAGGAGGCTATGAGATGTTTTAGGAAACTTTACTTCTTTCATGATCTTATCATGCGATAGAATTGAACTTTAAGACTTTTCTTCTAATGCTTGTTCTTTTCGATTACAAAACTATGCCTCCACGAAGAGCTTTCGTAAGAAGGAATGTTGGAGAAGAGCAATAAGATCCAAATGACCCAATGGCCGAGTAAGTGGCTCATACAAAATTTGGGGCAGCATTTCAACTGATTTCCCAAGCCATGGCGGCACAAGCCAATAGAGAAGTAGTTGCTCTCCTGAATCCAAACACGGCTACGGTGGCGGTGAGAATTCGTGACTTTACTAAAATGAATCTCTCGGAGTTTCATGGGTCCAAGTTGGATGAGGATCCCTAAGAGTTCGCTAAAGAGATTCAAAATATTGTTGACATTATGGGAGTGACATCGGTGGAGAGGGCGGATTTGGCCACATATCAATTGAAGGTAGTTGCTCAAGTTTGATTTAGTCAATAGAAGAGTGAGAGAGCTAGGGATGCAGGTCCCATTTGGGAGGAGTTCAAGGATACTTTTCTCGACTGTTTCTTTCCTTTGGAGTTCAGGAAAGCTAAGATCCAAGAATTCATCAACTTGAAATGAGGAAATTTGAGTGTGAGGGAATATGACTTGAAGTTCACACAATTGTCAAAGTATGCTCCGTTCATGGTTGCCGACCTTAGAGCTTGTATGAGCAAGTTTGTATCAGGATTTTCAAAGTTGGTGTCCAAGGAATACAAAATCACCATGTTGATAAAAGAGATATACATCTCTAGGCTAATGACAAATGCCGAAAAAATAGAGGAAGAGAAGTTGAAAGAGAGGTCTAGAAGGGAGACCAAAAGGGCTTGAATTGATAGTGGTTCATCTTTTGCTAGTGATTCGGTGCCTTAGTTCAATAAGGATAGACGTCTTTTTCCTACTTGTCAGGAATATGGTAAGAATCAACTAAGGGAGTGCATGGCTAGCAAGGATGGTTGCTATGGATGTGGTGAGGTTGGACATAATATGAGGGATTGTCCAGCGGCTTCTAGGAGAGGAAGAAAAATTTCTCGACAGACTCAACATGGTACTTCATCCGGTATGTTGTGAGATCTTCTGTTTCAATGGTATTCCTTGTATGGATCGACTTCATGTTCGTTATGCCATGATTGACTTTAAAATCCAAGTAGTTGAGTTTCCATTAGAGTTGAAGTGTTGACACCTCATGACTACTCTTACGAATTCCAACATTTCAACTTTTTCATGTCTTTTCATATGCATACATGTTCACGAAGTTGATTTTAGCCTTTATTTTAGGTTAAGTTGAAAATCTCATAGTTTATGCATTTTAAATGTGTCATTGCATTCATGTTGGGTTGGTAGTCCTCTTTTCATATCTTATTCATTCCAACTTGAGTCTCATTCGAGGATAAATGTTCCTAAGAGGGGATATTGTAAGACCCCAGAAGTTGGAAAGACGAAAAATGAAGTGTAAGAATGAAATCTCAGAAATGTTTGCACTAGATGAGGTTTATGAGGACCTTCAAGGGTCCTACTCGGCACCATGTCTTGTGGAAAGGAGTCGTGGAGGTGACAGGAAATAGGGAAAAAATCAAAAAAGGACCACGACCGGGTCTACGCCCTGTAGTCCTATTCACAAACCGTCTGGTGGTCCATGGAAACCAACCCTCAAAATCATTAAAGTGGGTTAGCTTTACGAGGGACACCCGGCCTGTTACAACCTTCATGGCCCGTTGAGACCTTCAAGGTCTGTGGTCCCCTCCCCTCCGTCAAAACTCCCTTACCAGTCCTGACCAAGCCAATTTTCATAGGCCACTCCACGACCCGTAGAGCTCTTCGCGGACCGTAAATGTGGTCCTTCCAGGGGTCCGTTCAGTTATTTTTCTAGGGATGTTTTGGTCATTATCCATTTTTTATATTAATAGTTGGACGCTTTTAGGACCTTTTCCCCATAAACTATAAATATTCAAAACACTCTTTAATCCCTCGTTACCTCTCAAACACATAGCACAAAAATCATCTCTCTAGGATTTCTCTCCCAAAGATCTTTCTTCTTCCTCAAGTTAAGTTAGGGATCTAAGGTCAAGATCAAGTCTCCATTGCTAGATGCTTGTATTTAGGGATTTGAATTATCAAGGTATGTGGAAATTCATCCATGGATCCTTCCATCCATGGAGTCCTAAGGTTTTTCTTCAATTTTCCTTCTATGAATTATCTTCTAAAGCCCTAATTCATATCATATTGCATAGGTCATCCCAATTATGGTTTATTTCATTATTATTGATAGAATTATGCACAACTCAAATTACATTACATGGTTTAAAATTGATTTTCATAGACCCATGACATATGTTATTTTTAAGCATGATTTTAAGAATTTATGATCATGATTCATAAAAGATTTCTATGAATGGTTTATGAATGATTATCAAGGCTTATGAACGGCTCAAGAAAAGTAATGAATGATGATGAACTATGATTTTAAAGATGCTTCTAGATGAAGTATCAATATAATGTTTATGAACAAGCTTACCATGATTTTGATGCTTTAGATAAGTATCTTGATGAATACGATATTATGCCATGATATGTTGAAGGAGTTATTTTTATAATTTTCAAGTATTTATGATGAACTGTATTACTAGATTCTTACCATTTTCAAAGTTTGAGAGTTGACCTAGCATGGATCGGATCTTGGGATAGAGGCTCACCCGTTAGTTGAGGGCATGAGACCATCAGAAGAAATCCCATTGTCCAATAACTACGTGCCACCGTAGGAAGAAGTATCACCCATTAATAGAGGCTTGGTTCCTTAGAAAGTGTCACACGTTAGTTGAGGCTTGATTCCTTAGTAGTTTAGTGGATCCATTTAGGCATCACAGAGTCTACCTTGACAAGTAGCATCTCTCCGAAATTCCATGTTATAACTCACATTGTCTTAAATGTCGGTTAACGGTAACTCTCACAAAGACTTATGACTCTCAAAAATATTTTTAATATACCACATTTGTACAATTATGTTACAAGTTCTTATGATGTACTGACCACATGATTGTGATATTATTCAAAATATTTTCAAACTTTACTCATGTTTTTACGATATTGGTCATGTATCTCATGTTCATGTTGTTTATGTACTATTATCATTGTTCATGCATGTAACTCATATATTTAGTACATTTTATGTACTAACACATATTTTTGGCGTACATTGTATCATAATGTAGGGTCCGATGATCATCATGCACCTTCCACTCGTGGCTAGAGAGTTTACACTACTTCTATTGTTGGTGGGTCCTCATTGTTGATACCCAATTTTGTCCATCCACAATTTAATTAATTTTTAAGCTTCTTCTATTTCAAAAAGTTTGAAATAATTGTTTTCAAAAATTAAAAATGCTTTTGAAATTGTTTTCAAGGCAATTTTTGTCATTTTCTTATACAATATATCTCTATATATCTATAATATATAAATTTATGTACTTATTACTTTTAATAAAGGTTTGGGAAGATCATTTTATCAAAATAGAATTTTAATTAAGTATGCATTTTATTTCGTTTAAAATTAATTAATTAATATAAATGATCTTTCATTTTGAAATAATTATTTTGGATCGTTGAATTTAAGAAGCTTAAGTAATAATTTCTCATTTCTATTTTATCGGATTTGAATTATTTAAAATCAATTTAAATTTGGTGAAAATTTGAAGCGAAGGACCTGGGCCTTTCAACCCTATTATTCTCACCAATTTTTAGACAAATCTGGCCCGTCCACTCCACTTCAAATTACCCTAACCCAATAATCTTCTCTTTCCATTTCCCAAAAAACAAATGAATAACACACGCTTCACACACGTCTCTCATCTTTCTTTTTTCAACAAGCAGCAGCAAAAAATAACCACATGCGAAAATTCTTCAAAATCCGGCGGAATTTGAGCTCAACCATCTCCCTCAAATCAATTTGGGAGCAGGTAACCTCATCCCTTTGTCAGCCTTTTCTTCCTACTTTTCTTAATCTGTGAAAGATTTTAAGAATTCAAATATTGAATTCAAACAAGATGTTGGAGAAGATGCTCCCTCAAACGGCTCTTTTTGAAATTCAAATTCACTATTTTCGGATATAAATATCGCACTTATTTTCATTAGAAAGGGGGAGGGGAGAGGTGGCGGAGAGTTTGGAAAATATTTGAGTTTTTCGCACTCTTGCATTCACTACTTTTTCTATTCTTCTTTGCTTTTTCTGATTTCCTAGATACTCACATCACTCTTTCTGTCTCTCTGTTATCACTCGCACTCAAAGTCAGTGTGGAAGATCATCCCGGTTAACTCGTTATCCAGTTTGTTGCACTACGAAAGGTATACTCACCCCTTTATCTCGTTTTTGTTAGTCTAATCTCTTTACTAGTTTAATCCTATACTAGTCTAGATGTAGCCTTAATTTGTTTGGTTCGAGGTGTGACATTTATGATATAATTTGTGCTTAGTCAATATAATTTAGATTTTGGTATGCTCTGGTTCAAGTTGGATTTGGACATTTATCAACTTCAGTTGGAATTTTCAGCCAATCCTTGTAAGTATTTGCTATGGATTAACTATTGTTTGAGTGGTAGATCGAATTCATAACTTAGGCTTAAGTTATGTTCCTGTTTGAGGGTTTCCATTGATCTAAGTTTAATATTCATGTCAGTTCTATTTCGAGTTAAATTAGAACTTTATTTACAAATGATATAATTTAGCTTTCGCTTGGTTTAAATTGCATCCAGTTTGTCCACCCATTTTTTTTCCTTTTCAAACTCTTGGATGTTTCATTCAGCTTTGTTTCAGCTCACATGTCTATGCTTAATAGCTTTTCTTCACTACTGATAACATCCCTTTAACTCATGAAGATCTACATCTCTAGCATGGATTAATGAATTACGTCGAGTTTTTTTTCTCACAGTGTTAATAAATCACTTTTCTTAAATTTCCTCGTCCCTCCCTCTATTGTCCTACCTGAAATAGTTCACACATACCAAACTTATTTGGTTAATGTGAGGTGTTCGTTGAGCTTAAGTAATCGCTCGAATCACTTTGAAGTATTGACCTACAAAAGCGTTATTAGCTGTTTGTTTGAATCTGTATAGGATTTTTCCAATGGAATGTCTTGAATTGATTTGTAATTAGATGCCTAAGTTAATAAAATTGCTTAGTTTCAAGTTGCTTATTGAGTTGTATAACTCTCAAATTTTGGTGTGAAAAGAAATATACTTTTATATCTATTTGATGATATCCGGTCACCAGTTTAAAATGGTTAACTTTCAAGTGTTAAGCACGTTATTCCCTTTCCAGTTTTCTGTTTGGTTTCATCATGACATGAAAAATAAGTTCAAGTCTTTGTGTCTCTAAAACTTAACTTGTCAAGTTCTTCAAGAGTTTTCTCCTAAATATTTTTTTGATGGTAATATCTGGTGCATTGGATTGAGCCCTGTCGGTCTCCTTTTGAGACAAAATTTGAAACTGTTGTAATTGATGCCCTCTTTAAATTATTTAATTGAAATCATGTTATATAGCTGTTGATTTCCTTCTCATTGCCCTCTTTAGACACACATAACTCGAGATACAACTCAAGTATTCTTCTCTATCGAGAATGTGGTCTAAGAATTGTTGTGTTTAGTTCTATCGACTCTAAAGTTTCTATCTTCTGTATTACGGAAGTCTATATTTGTTGCCGAAATGTCATCTCTGCTTGCCTATTCTGAATCAGAATTCTCTGTGAGTTTAAAAGCGGTTATTGCGGTATCAACCAAAAGACCCATCGGTAATGCCAATTGAGGGCATGTTTAAGTGAGAAATAGCTTATCTTTGGGGCTGCTCTTTAGCATTCTCAAATGAAAGCTTATATCATAGCTCTTATGCATCTTAAAATGTATTAATTTACTATCTTTAGATCCCTATTTGAATTTGCTAAGTTATTACAACAACAACAACAACAACCCAGTGAAATCCCACAACATGGGGTCTGGGGAGGGTAGAATGTACGCAGACCTTACTCCTACCAAGGTAGGACGGCTGTTTCCTGGAGACCCTCGGCTCAGTAAAAGCATAAATGCATAAAAAAATGTTAGATAAGAATAGAAAATTAAAAGCTTTATGAGAAAAACAACAAACAAATAACGAATAGATAACAAATAAATACAAATAAATAAATACTAATAACAAATAACGATTAAATAAATAATGAAAGCGTCACAGGTAAAATTGAGTAATCAAAGCATAGAAAGTAATAAATAATAACAGAAATAACAGAAATCAGAAGTCAAAGTGCAAGAGATCGTAATGCACTACTACACCTATGAATAAAGAAGAATAACGAGACTATGAACTAGCCTTCTACCCTAATGTGGGTCCTCCACACCCTCCTATCTAAGGTCATGTCCTCCGTAAGCTGTAACTGCGCCATGTCCTGTCTAATCACCTCTCCCCAATACCTTCTTCGGCCTACCCCTACCTCTTCTGTAACCATCCATGGCCAGCCTCTCACACCTCCGCACTGGGGCATCTGTGTCTCTTCTCTTCACATGTCTATACCATCTCAGTCGCATTTTCCGCATCTTGTCTTCCACCGAAGCCACTCCTACCTTGTCCCGAATAGCCTCATTTCTAATCCTGTCGCTCCTGGTGTGCCCACACATCCATCTTAGCATTCTCATCTCAGTAACTTTCATCTTTTGAATGTGAGAAGTCTTAACTGACCAACACTCCGCCCCATACAACATAGCCGGTCTAACCACTATTTTGTAGAACTTGCCCTTAAGTTTTGGTGGCACATTCTTGTCACATAGCACTCCGGAAGCGAGCCTCCATTTCATCCACCCTACCCCAATACGATGTGTGACATCATCGTCAATCTCCCCGCTGCCTTGCATGATAGACCCAAGATACTTGCAACTACTTCTCTTTTGGATGGCCTGAGCACCAAGCCTAACTTCAACGCCAACCTCCTAACATGTCTCACTAAACTTGCACTCTAAGTACTCTGTCTTTGTCCTACTCAACTTAAACCCTTTAGACTCCAAGGTATGTCTCCAATCCTCCAGCTTAGCGTTAACTCCGCGGCGAGTCTCATCGATCAGGACTATGTCATCCGCGAAAAGCATACACCATGGCACCACACCTTGAATTTGTCGCGTCAATCCATCTATCACCAAGGCAAATAAAAAAGGACTAAGAGCTGATCCTTGATGCAACCCCATCACCATTGGGAAGTGCTCTGAGTCCCCTCCTACTATCCTTACCCTGGTTTTGGCTCCCTCGTACATGTCCTTGATCACCCTAATGTATGCCATAGGTACACCTTTAGCCTCCAAACATGTCCATAGTATTTCTCTCGAGACTTTATCATAAGCCTTTTCTAGGTCGATGAATACCATATGCAAGTCCCTCTTCCTCTCCCTATGCTTCTCCACCAGTCTCCTCATAAGATGGATGTCTTCTGTAGTTGAGCGTCCCGGCATAAATCCAAACTGGTTCTCTGAAATAGACACGTCTCTCCTCACCCTCATCTCTACCACTCTTTCCCACAGTTTCGTAGTATGGCTTAGTAGCTTAATACCTCTATAGTTGTTGCAACTCTGGATATCCCCTTTGTTTTTGTATAGAGGGATCATTATGCTCGACCTCCATTCTTCGGGCATCGTTGCCGTTTTAAAGATGACATTAAATAACCTAGTCAACCACTCCAAACCTACCGAGCTCGTGCTCTTCCAAAATTCCCCAGGAATTTCGTCAGGTCCGGTTGCTCTTCCCGAGCGCATCCTACAAACGACACTCTTAACCTCCTCGACCTTAATACTCCTGCAATACCCAAAATCGCAACGCCTCCCTGTATGTTCTAAATCTCCCAACACAAAGTCTCTGTCCCCTTCCTCGTTCAAGAGTTTATGAAAATAAGACTGCCATCTCTGTTTAATGAGGGTCTCGTCTACCAATACTTTTTCATGCTCGTCCTTAATGCACTTCACTTGGTCCACATCGCGTGCCCTTCTCTCCCGCGCCCTGGCTAGCCTGAACAATTTTCTATCCCCACCTTTGTCTTCTAGTTCAGCATAAAGGCGTTCAAAAGCTGTTGTTTTTGCCGTCAAAACCGCCGATTTTGCCTCCTTTCTCGCTATCTTATAAAGTTCCCTATTCGTCCACTTCTCCACCTCATCTGTGCTTTCTATCAACTTTGCGTACGCCATCTTCTTTGCTTCCACCTTTTCTTGCACTTCTCCATTCCACCACCAGTCTCCTCGATGCCGACTACGACTACCAGTCGAGACTCCCAACACTTCCCTTGCCACAGTCCCAATACAACTAGCCGTCCTATCCCACATACTGGTCGCATCCCCATTACTATCCCAGGCCCCCATGGCCTTCAACTTCTCTCCCTTCTCCAGGGCATTTGCAGTGGTCAAACTACTCCATCTGATCCTAGATCGATCATCCCCGACCCTCTTATTCCTCATCATCTTGATCCCTAAATCCATCACCAAAAGCTTATGTCGGGTTGTAAGGTTGTCTATCGGAATGACCTTACAGTCTTTGCACAGACCTCTATCGACCTTCCTCAGGAGTAAAAAGTCTATCTGAGTCTTAGCCACCGAACTATGGAATGTTACCAAGTGGTCTTCCTTCTTTGGGAGACTCGAATTGGCTATGACCAACCCAAAAGCTCTTGCGAATTTCAAAAGTGAAAGGCCTCCTACATTTCTGACCCCGTAGCCAAAGCCTCCATGCACATCATCATACCCTCCTGAAATAGACCCGATGTGCCCATTGAAATCCCCTCCCACGAAAAGCTTCTCAGTAGGTGGTATACCTCCCACTAACTCGTCCAAATTCTCCCAAAAGCGCCTCTTATCCTCCTCTCTTAAGCCCGCTTGTGGCGCATAAGCACTAATAATGTTGAATGTGCTCCCTTCAACGACCACCTTAATCGACAATCGTTGACTCTCCTAACCTCCACTACCTGATCCCTTAGATCATTGTCTACTAAAATGCCTACCCCATTTCTATATTTCGATCTACCTGAAAATCAAAGCTTATACCCGTCTACCTCCCTAGCTTTAGAACCTACCCATTTGGTCTCTTGGACACAAGCTATATTAATCTTTCTCTTCTTTAGAATTTTAACTAGCTCTATGGATTTGCCCGTTAACGTTCCAAGAACCAACTCTCAGTCTAGACGCTCCTTTAACCCACTTACCCCTCGTTACCCTCGTCCCTGAATGAGAACATGACCTTAATCTACCATCACTATCTAAAGCCACGAAAATATGTAGGAATTAATAAATTATTCAAAAATCTAAAGTTAGCAAAATGCAACGATAAGTGTATGAACAAAAATATAGATAAACCGGAGGTACCAACTCCAGTTGAAAAGAACCTGATTCACGCCGGAAACACTGTTCACGCCGGAAAATGGAAAACCGCGAGACGACGCCGGAAATCAATAGATCTAGGCCAAATCTGAACAGATCTGGAGGTATTCGTTGGAAAACAAGCAAAAGGAAAGAAAAAGAAAAAGAAAGAAGAAGAAGAGGTAGTGCGAATATTGTCACAAAGAACTCTTGGAACCACAGTCAGAGAAAACTGTAGTTCTTGAAGAAGATGGGTGAGCCAGTTAGTTTCAGAAATAGTAGCAGCAACTGCCCGATATTCTGCCTCTATAGAAGAATGAGAAACTGAATGCTGCTTCTTTACAAACCAGATTATCCAAAAAAAAAAATTATAATGATAAAGATAATATTCTCCAAGAAGTTTCTGAGTGTAAATTCATTTTTTAAAAACTTTGTTTAAATACTATACGATGGTATCTCCCTGTACTCTGTTTTCTTCTTTAGACAAAATGAAAGATGGCTTAAAACTTTGATCAGGTTGGCTATTAATTTAAATAATTTTGAATTCACTGCTTGTATATATTTGTTACTGTGGAGTTACTTTATAAAGAGTTTATGATTTAAGATGTAACCAATGTGTCCTTCTACTATTTGGTCAAGTACCTCTTATATTAAATGCCCCAGTTTCCTGTTTATCTTCCTTCAGCCGTGAAAAGTCTGAGTTGTTTGCAATGCCTAAGTTGTCACCTGTAGCTGCTGACTTGCTTAATGGTTTAGCTCATTAATCAGTTTGTCTCTTCATTTCAATGAACTAGTTGTTAATTTTATTTTATTCTTTTGGAGATGTTTGCTGAGGGAAGTAGTAGTTCAAACAGATTGTCCAGATTGAGTTTTCCTAAAATAATTCTTGGAACCTGGAAGTAATGTTACTAGTCTCACATTCATCTTAAGAGCATTTATTTTCAGTAGCTGAAATATCAATTTTGACCAAGTTTAAGTAGCTTTTTTTTTTTATCTAGTGTGATTTCTCAGTTAATCTTTGTATGTCCTTAAGAACTAATTAAAGTATCCTGGAGATTAATTAGTTCATTCCTTCAAAGATTTAATCTGAAGCATGATCCTAGACCTCTCTTTCTACTGTACCTATTGATCCATGCTCCATTACTTTTTCATGTTTGTTAATATTTTTTTCGTCTCCAGTATGTACTGATTTGGTTCCTTGAAAATTGTCGTTGCATGATTCTTTGAAAATTACTTTAGATATATTCTAATACTTATTCTCTTCTGCTTCATGTGAACTTATGCGAGTCTATTTGGGCTCAAATTCCTCCTTCACATCTCAGGTTCAGTCAAAACCCAATATCGGTTCCTTCGAGCCACAACCTCGTCAATGGATCGCCAAAAAAAAAGGGAAGCTAATATCTTGGGCCAAAGGCCGAAGCTCGCAGCTACTTAGAATTTCGAATGGGGCTAAGAACCCAAGGCTTGTCTCCTCCAATTTGTTCTAAACTTTGTCTTACTTTTTGTCATTTACTTCAATTGTAATTTAGTTAGTTTGGTTTCATTATAAATCTTATTCATTGCTTTTACTTGTTTGAATTCTATTAGTTATAATTCTAATTGAATCCCATTAAAGTTGTTATGATTTTAAAAGTCTCATTACTTTGTTTTAATTATCGATTGTTTTAAATTTCTTCAACTTTGAACTAATGTTGATCTAATACGTTCCTCACTTGTTTAAACTTTAAAAAATGAACCCAAGGTCTTCCACTTTCTTTAAATTAATTTAAGAAGTTTTCTTATCACTTTTCTTTAATAAAATAGACAAATGCTTTCAATGTTTTTCAAAATTAGCCACATAAATCATTTGTTGCTAGACCGCACGTTTGTGGACACTTTTAAGTGCTTAAAACCTTCTTTAAAGTGCCACTAGAACCTTACCCGAATCTTTGAATTTTAAATGATTTTTCTATTTAAAGTCTTTTAGAATTTCATAAAAGGTTTCTTAATTTTCCTAAAATTTAGTGGTGACTCTCTTTTCCTTATTTTCAAATTAATAAATGGCCAAGTTATGAAATATTTTTAACAAGTTTAAAAATGGGTTGTAACAGAATAGCGACTCCACTGGGGATTCATTTAGGTTCTAACCAATAGAATTATTTATTTGGCTATGTATGTGATATTTTGATTTATTTACCTATAGTTGTTATTATTTGTTTAATTTTCGCAATTTAAATTGTTGCATTTCATGGCATATTCCGCCAGTCGACCTTGATTTTCTATATTTGAAAGAACGATTTTGCGAACCCGCAACTGATTTTTCTTATACATAATCCTTTTCAGAATGCGTGATAATTTATGGATTAGCCATGCAGCCAATGGTTGTCATAAGTTCCAACCCAAGTTGTCATAAGTTCCAACTCAAGTTGTCCGCTTGGGCACTAGTCGTTCGAAAACCCACTCTTAGTCAACTAATGTAGAGAAAAATCGAAACACTGATTTAGCGCATTGGCCTAAGATGACCCAATACTCAAAGCATATTAGGCCCATTAGAAAGACCACCTTGAGTCCAAAATGGCCCCCGGCCTAAACGGTCGATCTTACATATGTGTTTAAATTTAAAGGTTGTATACATCATTTGGAAAACCAATGTCCCTCGGGGTTGGGAGTTTATTTTAATAGCTTAGTCTAGTCGAAGAAAGATCTTCAGAAGCTACTACTTAATTTAAAAGGCGTTGGCATTCAGAAATGTCAAGAAGTCAAGAACGAAGGACCTTCCATGGAAGCATAGTTTAGGATTGAACCCCTTCGTGAGACTAATTATTTATATCCCATTTTCCCTATTATGTATCCCCATTTAATTTATTCATAAAGCTTGTATAATTATGATTTTGGGGGGAATGAAATGTTTCACATACGATATACGCATCCTTCAAACGTTAAGCTCACCTTTGGCTTAAAAAGTCACATATATATTAGGATGCGTTATATATTATTTATGTGCTAAGTGTTATATAACTTGCTTCGTCCATGTTGTTTGTCTTGTGTGTTTAAATACATCTGTTTTGCTTAAATATGATTGACCCATTATTCCACTCCAAAGTCTTAGAACGCTACTACACATACAAATTCAATTTTTGAGTCTTTCTAAAAACTCTTTGAGTCCATTGTCAAAATACGCTTAAAATCACTCAAGTTTTACATTCAAATAAATTTTTAAAAAATCATTGGGTCATCGCTCAAATTCACGTTGACCTTGTTATTTTTAAAATAATAAAATTACACACTTAATTATTGCTAGTGTTACCAAATACACCTTCAAAGTCAAATCAAATGACCCTTCCCATAAATTCAACTTGTGAACACTTGAACCTTTATTCAAATCACATAATTTACTCGGTTCAAACTCCCTTCCTTTATTAAAATTTATTCATAAAATGATCAGATTTTTATTTATTTGATCACCTCCTTTAAAGTCTCTCTTTCTTCGAATTTTGGACTAATATGTTTCAAGCAAAATAAATGTTATTTGGTTTATATGTTACTTTGAGTAATTATTATAATGAATGGACTAACTCGTTTATCTTTGAGTTTTTCTTTTATTATTCAGAGAGAGAAAGACTGATTTGTGTTGGTAATCAAGTTTGCTCACTTCACATAGACTAAATCAAAACAGTTTCAAATACTCGCTGGCAGAACATTCGTATTTTACACGATCCAAGGCCAAGAAAGGAAATACAGATTTATTATTTCACACCTGGTCTACCAAAAGGATTCGATACAAAATGGACCCCAATTTGATCAACACAGTCACTAAATATATCGTTACCACATAATGCTCCACCAATGTACACTTATGCTATTGCTCCACCTGTGACTTAAATCCAAATATTATGTCACTTAGATGCTAATCACTATGTTAAAAATGAAAATGATACAAGAGTGGTTAATGATGAAATGGTGACTAGGAAACTTAAAAGTTTGGAAGATGCTATCAGAGGTCTTCAAGGTCTCTGTCGTAACCAAAGTATGAGGTATGAAGAGTTGTGCGCATTTTCTGATGTGGAGTTGTCACCAGATTAAAAGATTTGAAAGTTTGAAAAGTTTTATGGGTCATGAAATCCTTTCTTGCATTTGAAAGTATATTGCGAAAAATTAATTGGCGTGGGTAAGAATGAAGGGATAAAAATCAAGTTTTTCAATCAAAGTTTGCGCAGAAGAGTTTTAGAATTGTACTCTAAACAAGATGTAACCAAATGGTGCACTTGGAATGATTTGGCGAATGCTTTTGTGGATCATTATAAGTTTCATGTTAAGATCGCACCTGAAAGAATCTCAATTACAAAGCTAAAATCAAAGTCAACTGAATGCTTCTAAGAATATTTTATATGATGGAGCGAAGAAGCATCCAGAGTGCAACCCCCCCTTATGGAGGAAGCAGAAATGATCACCTATTATTTAAGCTCAAGACTCAGAATATTATGAGCGATTGGTGACAATGGGTGAAAAAACCCTTGCTGAAGTTATCAAAGAGGGAGAAATGATTGAAAATGGTCTTAAGACTGGGAGAATAATAAGTTTAGCATCATCCTAGTTCACTAATAGAACCTTCCAAATTGGTTCTCTCGGAAGTGGAAAGAAAAAAGAGAGAATTTATGGCGTTAATGACTCAAGGAACTATCTCATATATTTTTCAACCACCACCAGGCTATCCCTTTTCATCATATCCTGTCTACATAACACATGCAATTTATTGTTCTCCACGACCATCACAAAATTTTCAAAACAGTGCACCTCGTCCCAATTTTAAAAGAAAAACTCCTAAAGTTTTCACTCCATTGGCGGAGTCGCTATCTCAGATTTTTGAAAGGTTGAAAGAAACAGGGATAATCCATCCAGCAGAAGCCATGTCTAGAAATACTTCGTTAATTTGGTATGATCCAGATAAGCAGTGTGCCTATCACTTTGGAGTTGTTGGGCATGATACTGTGAAGTGTATCACCCTTTGCATTTGAAGTTATAGTTTTTTTATCGCACTTTATCATTTTCTTTCCTTGTAATTGAACGTTATTGTTATTACTTTGTAATTGCGCTTTATGTGAACTAGGTTCGATTTGATTTCCCTAGTGGAATATATAGGTGACCTTCATCGACTTCGATCACGTTATCAAAATATCTCAATTACCTTTTATAATTAGAAATATGTTTGACATGATTCCTGCGGGATACGTAGGCGCTACACCGTCTAGGTCATATTCCCCGTAAAATAATTCCCTTTATAATGAAAATTGGGGAAAATTTTTGAGAGGATCTCAAAATTCTTTAGAAGATGGCTTTCTCCAACAAGTCAGAATCAGACATCACATCAAAGTTGCAACTGGGTAGAAATTTTGAGATTCGTTCAAAATTCAATCAGAAACTACAAGAAAGTTCAAAAGTTCTCATATGTCTAAACTGGGGAAGAATTTTTGAGGGTATTCAAAACTTCTATCAAGCCTACATTTTCAGACCGGACAAACTTGCAAGATAGACGTTAGAGGAGCATCAAGATTGTAACGATCTATTTGGTCGTTTTGAGTAGTAGAGCTTTTATTTCATAAAAGACTCATCTCGTAAATTGTTAATGGGTATTTTAGACTATTTGATAGCTACAATTATTTAGTTGAGGGATAAACATAGATAACTAATTTAATAATGGGGTAAATTAATAATTTATTTAATACCCTATATCTTTTGTTTTATATTTATTAAAATAAATTAATGGGGCAAAAAAAATTGTAGTCATCATAAGACAATGATGACATGTAATATATTGGATACTAATGATATCCTATAATGTACTAATCATTAGGGATATTATATTATTACGAATTGATATAGTATAGGTCAATTTTGCACGTTGGCTCGTCATCAAGGGTTACTGGTGAATGGGCTTCGAGTTCTAGTTGAATTGGTTTTATCGTTATCACATTATGATTTAATTTTTGGTATATTGAGATTGACAATTAAATATTAGGTGTATTGTATTATATGAATATCATTAGATTTATGATATTGGAGGAATTGAGACTTGACCCTTGCTTAAGATTTAGGAATATGAGACTTGAGACATTAGTTGGTATCAAAATTTAGGAATTTTATTATAGATTTAGATGGGTTATTGAGTCAAGGCTAGATATATAGTAATATGGGTGTCTACAGACTCGTTTACTTATGAATATTGCATATTTGATAGGTTAGAAACGTTCTGAGGCATTGAAGAAAGGAAATACATTGGTGAATTAGCTTGCTTGATTTCGATTCTTCGGTTGAGGTAGGTTATAGTTTATTCTATATAATAGATAGACTCTTAATAGTGATTGATAGTAATTGAATAATGTGTAAAATTTACTATGTATTTAATTGTTGTGGTTTGCATGATTAATATGTTGTTGTGATTGGTCTGCAATCCCAAGACTATGAAATCCATAATCTTGAACTTGCCCTATCAAAAGTGATGCCTTGAATAAAGAAGACTTGATAAAATACTTTTAATAAAGTGGAATATGATAATAAAAAATGATGAATTAATTATATGGGATCGGGTGTCACGAGCCGACATGATATATTTAGATCGGATGTCACGAGTCGACATGATATTATTGGATTGGATGTTACGTTCTGTCATGGTAATATTAAAGAAAAACAAATCAAATGACTTAATGTCACAACCCGAATACGGGTGCGATGACACTCATCTCAACCCACCGAGATAAGTCAGTCTAAAACCCAGCGGAAAGTAAATGCAGAAGTAAATGAGATAAAGCAAGGTTTAACTTAGTCAAAAATAAATATATAATCTTAAAATCCCCCAAGACTGGTTGTTACGTGTACAAGCCATTAATACATTACCGAAGTACGAAAGAAAATACAGTCACAATGTCTTATTCTCTAGAATAGGACTAAAACATAATAAAGGAGTAAGAGGTGTCCGCTAGATGCATGTAACAGCTACCTCAACACTCGAAATGATAGCCTCAGATGTGGTAGGAAACACTAGGAGATCAAGTAGATCCGGGCTCAGAACTTACATAAGTGTAGAAGCAAGGGGTGAGTATCAAACAACACGATACTCAGTAAGTGTACAACTAAAACTAAGCAAAGCTCAATAGATACAAACACTCTTGTCATTCCAACCGAACCTCCACAACTACAACCTGCATGAAAATTAGCCCAACTCTACATTTTGTACAGTAATAATACGAAATTCACGAATACTCGAAAATTGAATCATATCAAATCAAATCCAACAATTACGGAGCAACTAGAGGTAAACACAGTTCAAAATATCAAAAAGGTGCAATGCAATGCAATGAGATGATGCATGTCTGTCCTATCGGTACACATTCACTGAATCACAGTCCAGAACCCATGAGAGATATTTTTGTCCATGTAACCTGTCATGATGCGTGTGGCCCGTCCCCTTATTATATATATCCTTCCACAGAGCGTGTGACAACCTCTTTATTTCATAATATCTGCCACGGAGCGTGTGGCCCGACCCTTTTTTATTTTATATCATATCCAGTCTTAGTACAATATATCAGAATTAATGCAATTAATTCATATCCATATAATTCACGATAATAACATGATATCAACAACAATTTTCACATCTCATATCAATATAGTCATTTCACATGTCCACGATAAGTCAATAATCTCTTCACATCGATCACACCAATACACGTCATTAGATTGTCATCTATACTCCTCATCTTCATTTTTAAGATCAATCATACAGTCAATAACCTAGTCCGATTCTCATCACTCCCCAACACATATAACATGGAAATACTAACATCTTCAAGCTTAAACCGAAGTTTAGAAGTTTACTTGCCTCAAATAATTAAGCAATCACTCTGGAACTTGAGCCTTCCCTTTTTGTTAGGCCTCTAAATCAATGTAATTGTAACACCCCTCAAACTTTTTCCCTAAGATTTGGACCTTTCTTATATTTGGGTAGGATCGAACTCAAGTATTGTGGAGCATTTGCATGAGTAAGATGAGTTGTTGAGAAATTTAGCAGCGTTAGAGGTGATGTGGGGTCATGAAGGACCCCTAGGACCAAATCAATCCAAAAGATTCGTCGTGGCTAAGTTTGAGGAGGAGTTCGCATGAAGGGTTGACTTCTAACGACCTTATATTTTGAAATATGATGATCTGGGTGGACCACGACCTACTAAATTAAAGATCGTCGAGTCTTCTTTCCGACGCCACCAAGAATGTATATTTTGGAGTTTGGAGTCAAAAGATATGACGATTCTAAGACAAACTAGCAAGGCAGGAATTTCATTTTTGGGCCTGGGTTGCAACTGCTGGGGAAATGGCCTTGGCGCTGTAAGGGCGCGATGAGCCACTATAGCGCTAAGAATGTGCCTCAGTAGTTTGGTCCTTGGCGCGACGCGCCACTAAAAGGTGTGCAGGGTTTTTCAAGCTAATTTCCAGAACCCAGGAAATATTAGCTTTGGCGCTGTAAGGGCGCGACGCGCCACTATCGCGCCAAGAATGTGCCTCAGTAGTTTGGTCCTTGGCGCGGTGCGCCACTACGAGATGTGCAGGTTTTAGGCGTAATCATCCTGGCGCTGCAATGGCGCGACGCACCACTATCGCGCTAGGAGCATTTTTGCCTATTTTTCAGAACTTTTGAGAAGGTCCAAATTATATATGTATCAGCCTTAGCACATTTTGGGGTCATTTTTCAATCCCTCACTCTCTCTCTAAAAAGCCCTAGGAGTTCCTCTCTCTCTCTCCTTCTTCTTCTCCATTTCCAACAAGGAGAGTTCCAAGAGCTTCAAGATTTGAGTTCCCCATTGAAGATCCAACATCAAGGTTTTCTTCAAAGTCTTCAAACAAGGTATGTAAGGCTAACCTAAAATATGGATTGAGTTCTTCCATATGCCCATAGATGTGTTGGTTAAGAGTTGTGAAAGAGATGCACCTTCTAGAAAGGTTTTCTTGAAAGATTTCCCTAAACTATGGAATATTTTTAGATACAAATGGTTGATTGGTTATTTTAATGACTTGAGTTACTAAATAGTTATTTTTCATATTATTAACTACAAATGTATCCTTGTGTATAGATTTATAGATGTTGATGATATTCTTGAGTTGCGTTTTGTTGAGAGTATGGATTCATGTTTCATTCACATGAACCCAAGATGTGGTTTCTTTGGTCATAATTTGTCTTGAGTTGAGATGGATGGTTTTGTGTATATGCGTACTGATTGGAATGAAAAAAATGAATTGGTTAGTTAAGAATATCCCTTTGCTTCTATAAAATAAACATAGGACTAAAATAAGGATTTTGGAGTAGATGTTTGATGATTGATGCGATGATGATACTTGACAATGATGTGATGATAATGTTTGATGATGATGTAAATGATAATATATGATGATGATGTGATGATGATGTTTGATGATGATGTGAGTGATGATGTGAATGGTGCTTATTTAATATGTGTAGAATGATTGATGAAGAGGTATATTGATGAGGATGTTATGTGATGGAGCGGATTGGAGTCTAATGTGATTATGTGATATGTGATTTGCATAATCTGAGTTGATTGGAGTCTTATGAGTATTTTGAAAATAAAGGATCTTTTGAGAAGAAGTTTTAAATAAATGATTTGTGAGCATTTTTGCATAAACTATTTATACATTATTTTTGAGTTAAAGAAATGATTATTTTCATCTATGATTTAAAAAGAGTTTAAGCATGAGTTGAGTTTGAGGAGTCTTTTAATTATTTTGAACACGAGTATTTTGATTATAAATGAGTTGAGCATTTTTACTTGTTAATATGTCTTATTGATCTCTTTAACCATGTGATTATGTTGCTTAAGTCAATTTCCTTAAATGTGTTATTCTACTTGTGTTGTTGAGCTAAAGTCATAGAGTTGTGATGAGTCTTGAGAAGATATCATAAATGCTTACCTAAATGAGGCTTGATTGAGTTAATTGGAGGATAGAATTGACGAGTGGACGAGGTCCTAAATGGAACTTGCCATTATGACTTAATTGAGTTGAAATTAGAACAGAGTTGATGAGGTGGTAATGTTCCACATGAAACTAGCCGTGAGGGCTTGTTTGAGATGATTGTAGGGAGTCTTATGAGCATGGAGTCATGGGAGGAGTATCGAGCATCGAAGTGGGTAAGAGTATAGTCCATACTCGAACCCCAGAAACTACGCCGCCAACGTAGGTAGGGATGGAACCGTTAAAGTCGGATGTTTCCCATGGGATCAAATCGTTAAAGTCGGATGTTTCCCATTTTATTATCCTGAAATGATAGGACTTGACTAATCGATGGTATCCATGATTAGGGAGGCATTCATGCCCTGGCAAGGTATGGACGGACATGGCAATAACGTCTGATTGTTGTACTATCACCGGCTCATAGGTGATGGTTGTCGGATAAGAGAAACTCTCATTTAGGTCTTGATAGTCCTCCGAGTCAGTTGAGTTGAGTGGCTTATGAGTTAGTACCGTCTAAAATATTTCTTGTTAGACTTAGGGCATTTGAGTGAGTTGCTATATGCTTATGAGTTAGTCCTGTCTAAACTATTTCTTGTTAGACTTAGGACACTTGAGTGAGTTGTTACATATTTATTGAGTTGAGTCCTTTGAGTTGATTGTTGAGTTGAGGGTATATGATCGGATTGGGTTAGACGAGTTGTGATTGGATTGTACATGATTTGGACGGATATATGAGTTGATTGGATTAGATGATATGTGATTGACTTCGAGTTAACAGTATATGATTGAAATGGGATTGAATGATTTAATTGCACTGTATTGTACATGATTGGATTGGATTATATGGTATATGATTGGTCTTTATCTAAAAATGTATTCTTACTTTAGACTTATGACGCCTTATTTGAGTCTCTCTTATCTTTATGATGTGAGATATTTGGATCAATGTTATTCTTCCTTGAGGTATGTTTCATTCTGCCATATTACATACTCGTACATTCCACGTACTGATGTCCATTTGGACCTGCATCATTTCGTGATGCAGAGACAGATTTAAGAGATCGTCAATAGGAGCATCATTGGGGATCTATTCGCACTCAGTGTATTGGTGAGTCCTCCCCTACTTTCAGAGGACACCGCTTATGAAATCTTGCATTGAGTTAGCCTTTTTCATTTTTATTTGAGGTAGCCATGAACATGTCATTGGCACTAATTAAATAGTAGTGATAGAGGCTTCATAGACTAGATAGTGATGAGTCGATTGAGTATTTCTATCCTTGAGTTATTCTTGTCAACCTATTTTTAAATGACAAATATCTTAGTTGATCTGTCGGCACATGGCCTTTATTCTTTGAGTTGGATGGGTGATTTGAGTTGCCCGCTAAATTATTCTTTATTTTTAAACTTTCCGATGAATGAATGAATGAACGAATGTGTGATCAGGCTATGTGGTTCGCTTGGGAGCCAGAAATGGTTTTTGAGTGCCGGTTACGTCTAGGGTACCCTCCCGGGGCGTGACAGTAATCTAGTCAAATAAATGATCACAATAAGATTTAAAAACTAACAACACCCATATTACCATAGCCTAAGCCCAAAAACTCATTCAAATCTATAATCGGGTTTCTAATCTTGATGCCAATTAACATGTCAACTCTCATAATTTCTAAGTTACAAGGCAAGAGTTAAATCTCAATTTATTCAAATAATATAATTTTAATAATTTTTATATAATAAAATATACCTAATATTTAATTACCTATCTCATTATGCCAAAATATTGGAATATAATGTGATAAACCACAAGAATTTTTCTTAATCGAAACATTATACGCAATAGTTTAATAATGAAAACAACATCCAGGACATAACTTCCTGTAAATCCATTCTAACTATAATACTATATAATTTCTAAGGGTCACTTCCTGCCAATATCATCATTATTCAATGATAACTAAAAGCAATCTTTGTCCACCACCCACTCAATTAGAAATACACCATGACACATCAATTTAAGACAATTTTATTCTATTTTCCTTGCCTTTTCTTTTCCCACAACTCCAAAAATATAGTAATACTATATTTACCTATCAATATTCATGCATAGAAAGATTTAGGTACCTGAAGTTTATGTTCTCTCTCTTTCTCATCGTTCTGCACGCCCCCACAGGTTAGTCTTCTTAACCTAATTGCCTCCTCTCTTTTTATTTTCTAAAAATTTATAATGAATCACAAGTAATAGATCCCACTCTTTTATTTTAATAAATATGGGACAACACATTACTAAATTATTAATTTAGCCCACCAACTAAATTAGTTATCTAAAATTACCCGTCAACTAGTTAACTGTATTTACCGAAAAGTCCAAATTTTCCAATTTAAATTTACAAAAGGGATCTTTTATGAAAAAAGGAGAACCCGTTCTCGAAATGACCTAACGGGTCATTACATTATCCACCACTAAAAATCATGTTCGTCCTTGAACATAAAGTAATGGAATATACCTAAAGCCTCAAAGAGATGGGGATATCTAGTACGCATATCAGCCTCTGTCTCCCAAGTTGCCTCTCCGACTGAACGGTGCTTCCATTGTACCTTCACTGAAGCTATCTCCTTGGTTCTAAGCTTACGAACCTGCCTATCTATAATGGCTTTAGGCTCCTCCTCAAATGTTAGATCTGGACCCAACTCCACTGAATCGAGTGATAACACATGTGACTCATCTGGAACATACTTCTGGAGCATAGAAACATAAAACACATTATGCAAAGCCGATAAGCTAGGTGGTAAGGCCAATATATAAGCCACCTCTCCAACTCACGCCAAAATCTTGAATGGTCCAATGAATCAAGGGCTGAGCTTTCCCTTCCTTCCAAACCACATCACGCCCTTCATGGGCGACACTCAAAGCCAAACATGATCACCCTGCATGAACTTCAATGGTCGAACTCTCTGGTCTGCATAACTCTTCTGCCTACTCTGGGCTGTCAAGAGTCTACCCTAAATCACACGAACCTTCTCCATAGCATCTCTAAGCAAGTCTGTGTCTAAGGAGTCCATCTCAGCTAAGTCAAACCATCCAATAGGATATCGACACCGCCTACCATACAAAATCTCAAATGGGGCCATCTGGATACTGGAGTGATAACTGTTATTGTAGGCAAACTCCGCTAGGGGCAAGTGTTGATCCCATATAGCACCAAAATCAATAACACAAGCTCGGAGTATGTCCTCCAACACCTGAATCGTCCGCTCAGACTAACCATCGATCTGTGGGTGAAAAGTTGTACTCATATCAAGTTTAATACCCAAACCATGCTGTAATGCCTGCTAAATTTGCAAAGTAAATACTGAACCCCAATCCAAAATGATGGATAATGGGACACCATGAAGCCAAACGATCTGAATAATATACAATTGGGCTAGCTTATTCGCTGTGTACCTCACCTTAACTGGAATAAAATGGGCGGACTTGGTCAATCTGCCAACAACTACCTATATAGAATCATAACCACCCATGGTGGGAGGTAAACCCATAACAAAGTCCATAGTGATCATTTCCCACTTCCAAGTGGGAATAGGCATCCTATGACTCACACCCCCAGGCTGCTGATGCTCACACTTTACCTGCTGGCAAGTCAAATACTTAGATACGAACTCTGCAATGTCCTTATTCATCCCATACCACCAATAATGCTAGCTCAGATCATGATACATCTTGACTGTTCCTAGATGGATAGAATACCTCGAATAATGAGCCTCTTCTTAAAATAAGTCTAGTCAGGTCACCCACCTTAGGTACATAAATTATGCCGCTAATCCTCAATAAACCTTCCGAATGAAGTACCGCCTCCTTAGATTCACCTCTTAATACCTTTTCTCGAATGATACATAACTTATCATCCTCAAACTACCTCTCCCGGATCTTCTCAACCAAGGAAGAACGTTCCTCCACAAAGGCAAGAAAACCACCATCCTATGAAATCTGCAACTGGACAAGGCTATTAGGCAGCCTCTAAACATCTCTAGCCAATGGTCGCTCCTCAACTCGGATCGCGGCAAGACTCCCCACACTAGAGGACTTTCTAATCAAGGCATCCACTCCTACATTGGCTTTTCCTAGGTGATACAAGATAGTCATGTCATATTCCTTCAGCAATACAAGCCATCTACGTTGCTTCAAGTTTAGATCCCTCTAACTGAATATATACTGAAGACTCATATGATCGGTGAAGACCTTGCAATGCACACCGTATAGGTAATAACACCACAACTTAAGCACGAAGACCACGGTCACTAACTCTGAATCATGAGTAGGATAGTTTTTATTATGGGCCTTCAGCTATCTCAAAGCATAGGCAATCACTTTCCCCTTTTGTATCAACACACTGCCTAAACCAATACCGGAAGCATCACAGTTTATAGTAAATCCCATACCCTCCTAGGGTAGAATCAAAACAGGAGCCGAAGTCAATAAAGTCTTGAGCTTTTGGAAGCTCGCCTCACACTCATCGGACCAATAAAAATCCATGGTCTTTTGAGTCAATCTAGTCAATGGAGCTATAATAGTGGAGAAGCCCTGCATGAATCATTTGTAGTAACTGGCTAACCCTACAAAACTACGTATCTAAGTGGAAAAATAGGCCTTGTCCAACTTCTAACTGCCTCAATCTTAGCTGGATCCACTCTAATCCCCTCTTTGGACATCACGTGTCCCAAGAATATCACGGAATCAAGCCAAAACTCACATTTGGAGGACTTTGCGTACAACTTTTCCTCTCTCAACTTCTGAAGTACCAACCTCAAATGGCGGACATGATCTGCCTTAGTCTTGGAATACACCAACATATCATCAATGAATACTATCACAAAAGAATCCAAGTAGGGTGAAATACCCCGTTCATCAACTCCATGAATATTGCAGGGGAGTTGGTCAACCCAAATGACATCACCAAGAACTCGTAGTGGCCATAACGAGTTTGAAAAGCTATCTTAGGGATATCCAATGCCCTAATCTTCAACTGATGATAACCGAACCTCAAGTCTATTTTAGAAAACAATGTCGCTCCCTGAAGCTAATCAAATAAATCATCAATACAGGGAAGAGGATACTTGTTCTTTAATAGTTACCTTGTTCAACTGCTTATAATTAATACACATCCTCATAGTCCCATATTTCTTCCTTACAAACAGAACCAGCGCACTCCAAGGGAACACACTTAGGAGAATAAATCCCTTACTCAACAAGTCTTGCAACTAATCCTTCAACTCAGCCAGAACCATGCGGAATGGAGGAATGGAAATAGGTTTAGTGCCCGACTCTAAGTCAATAGCAAAATCAATGTCCTTATCTGGAGGAACACCAAGAAGATCAATAGAAAATATATCAGAAAAGTTCTTAACCACCAGGATAGTCTCCATAGGAGGTGACTCAATACTGGTATTCCGAATAAAGGCCAAATAAGACGTACACCCTCTATCAGTCAACCTCTGAGCATGAATATATGAGATAACCTTACTAGGATAGGATCCATTAGTACCCTTCCACTTAATCTTTGAGGCACCAGGTATTGCTAAGGTAACTGTCTTAGCACAACAATCAAGAATAGCACGATAGGGAGAAAGCCAATCCATACCCAATATCACATCAAAATGTACCATCCCCAGAATAATCATATCTACCCAACTATCATACCCGGCCAAAGAAACAAGACAAGATCGATACACTCGATCCATTACTAAGGGCTCACCCACGAATGTAGAAACATGAACAGGCATGGATATACGATCATATGTCATATCAAATTCAGATGCAAAATAGGCAGACACATAGGAAAATGTAGACCCTAGATCAAATAACATAAATATAGGTCGATGGCAGACTGGGACGATACCTGTGATAACTGTGTTGGAAGTGTCATGGGACGATACCTGTGATAACTGTGTAGGCCGCGACTGGGCTCCGACCTGGACCCCGTATATAGAACTATCAGATATAAGAACTATACATATGAACCCCAGTGGGTGATAAAATTTTCATACACGTGTATCCTCTTTCAGTGTAGCCTCTTTCATTTGCATTATGTTATGAAAGGGCAAGCAAGCCGATAAGGCTTCCATAGCATAATAACGTTTACAACTCATTGTACAACCATAATTGAACAAAACTCACACATAACCCACATACATATGTCTACAGACCTCTAAGATTAGTAACAATAATATATGGCGGGACAGGGGCCCCGCTATACCCCTAAATAAATAAATATATACATAGGTGGACCAGTACCCAAAAATCTAGGCTCCGGAACAGTGGAGCACTTCCGACATAGCTGAGCAGAAATCCTAAGTTGGCGGATCTCCAAAATGAACATATGTATCTGTGAGCATAAAACGCAGCCCCCCAAAGAAAGGGGGTCAGTATGATACATGTGCTGAGTATATAAAGCATAAAATATCATAACTGAGACAACAACTGAAATAGGCATGCAGGGGGCAAGTATAACATTTAGCCATCTACCGTACCTGCATCTTATAAAATAAAGACATACATATTATCATCACGTACTATATCCGTCCTGTTCGGGGACTCGGTTTAACAACTACATCATTTTGTTATCATAAGCACATATGTACCATTAACGTTGTGGAACATACAACCCGATCTATGTATATAGCAAGTACACGTCGAGGAACGATGGCTCGATCCACATATCAGATAATAATGCCGAGGAACGACGGCCCGATCTGTATCCTATATAATAATGCCGAGGTACAAAAGCCCAATCTGTATATAATATATCATGTTGTGGAACGTATAGCCCGATCCTTATATAGCAAAATATGTTGGGGTACATTCAGCCCGATCCATATATATCATAATGCATATACGTGCACGTAAAACTCTGTAACATATCAAACATCCCTTAGATATCACCATAAAGCATGTTCAAGAGCCCCTAGGTATAGGAGCTTACACATCCCAATACTATTCAACCTATAGAAGGCTCAAAGGTCGTAGTTCAACTACTTTAAGGCACTTATCATTCAAAAGTGAGTACAAGTCATGAGTTACATCCAGAATCTATAAATGGAACTATCTCTAACTCATTTCACACATCGCTTTACTTACACTAAGCTATTTTAAGAGAAGGGAGATATAGGCTTCATGGGTAATACTTTTCATCATGTAGAAGGCTTACAAGACCATAACTCAACTATCGCAGGAGTTCTAACATCGGGAAGTGAATAAGATTTATGAACCATACTCGGGGTTCTATGAATGGAATTATCCCCACATTACATATACCATACACTTATGGCTAAGACATGCCAAGAGAAGAGAAGATTTAAGCCGTACATACCCTCTGCTTTTCATCATCTAGGAGATAGTGAGAGACACTAACTCAATTAGCATAGGAGCTCTCACTTCAAGAAGTAGGTAGGAGTCGTGAATCATATTTGGAGATTCATGAGTAGATTTGTCCCCACATTTCATATACATATCATACTTACGTCAGAGACATGCTAAGAGAAAGGTGGATAGCCTCACATACTTACTATTTTTCCTAATATAGAAGGCTTAAGGGCCCTAGTTCAATTACTGTAAGAGTGCTTTCATCAAGGAGTAAATAAGAACTGTGAATTACGCTTGGAATTTATGAGTAGATTTACCCTCAAGCTCATATTATTCATTACTTAACTTGAAGACATGCCAAAACAAAACAAGAGATAAGCTTTACATACCTCTTATCGATTGCTTTTAACCTGGCTTGTCTCATTATCCTCCGAACCTATTTAACACGAAGGTAATACTAATATTAATAACCTTTAACTTTCAAGCTTCTAAATATACAACCAAGCACCCATAGGAATCAATTCCTTATTCGCCTTTCTTGACTAGTCTCGACTAGTCTATTAGTTAGTTAAGAAGTTAACGAAATTCGAGCAGCATCTCCACTATAACTCGCCCTATCCGAACTTCCAATTAACCTCCAAACCTTAAAAGACATATTAATCACAACAACTAGAAGCCAATACACACTTACACCACTTCAACATTACACAAAACAAGTCCCAAAAATCCCGCTCAAAACTACGACTCCAAAATATGATTTTCAATCTTTATTTCGTAAAATCTTAACCCCACGAAATAGGACATGATGTGGATGCAACCAGAAGTACTTATAAATATATTTAGACATGTTTCCATCCATGAAACACTAAAAAATAACTCCCAATACAACCCCACAATAACAACGACACTAGTTAAACTTTAAGTCAACTAGAATACACCAAAGCAGTCCCTACACGACCTTCCACCTTATTCAGCAGTAACGTGCATATTTTTATGTTTCCCACTCACATTTATACATTAATAACATGTACAAACCCTTGCCAAAATGTGGGAGAGGAGAATGAGCCATACCTTGCTAAAAATCAACTTTGGAAGCTCCTTAACATGTTGAAAGTTAGTGGACTGTTTGTGGCGCTACTTCGCTGCCCCAAATAGTTAATTTATGCTATTAAACACCATCATATCACCGTAGGATACCTTAAATAATTAATTTATGGAGCAAAAATCGGAGGCTTACCTCAATTTGAGCCAACCCGTGGCTGCCTTTTTCTAGCTCTCACATTTTTTCTCTCTATTTTTGGCTAAGTTTATTGCTGAAAATGACTCCTTAGTCATCAATTATGTATATATACACTTCATTGGAAAGTGAAACATGGAAGCCCCTAGGGGTGATATGTGGAAGCCCCTTAGGGCACCACCTCACCCATGCGGCCACTCATATGCTGACATGTGGTAGTGTGGGGCCCACACCAAGAAGGTGAGTCACCTACTTGCTTCAAGTAGGTGCATCACCTACTTGCTTCGAGTAGGTGCGTTGTCCCCTTATTTCTCTTTCGTGGGTTCGTAATCTCACCTCACTTTAAGAGCCTATGTATTCCTTGCAACTCAAGCTCGACGTGTACTCAAGTAGCTTAGCTATGTAAGACATCCAAGTTGGTGGCTCACGCGAGTAAGTCGAGTCCTACAACCCATTACTTGGCCTCCAACTGCTTTCGGATTCTCATAACTCTATTTCCAACTTTTACTATTATGGGACATTACATCCTCCCTTCCTTAGAGTTATTTGGTAAAATTATAGATAATGTGGATCACATGATAGCTTTAGAGAAGCTAAATAGGTGTTCCCATATACCAAAAGTGCGGGGCATAGCGGGAAGCCTCAGCCTTGGGTCTCTCCGGAAAAGCATAACACTGAGCTCCCCTACCATCTTTGGCCTGCACAACACCTCTACCTCCTTCCTGAGGGACTATATCACCACCAACACCCCTACTAGGAGTACAACCACCTCTACTAGTCTAGGCTCTACCTCGACCTCTGACCAACGGCGCTAGTCCTTTAATTAAAACTGAAGAACTAGGTTGGGTTCCTCCTCGACCCTGAGATGTACACTTCCATGAAAGATGATCTAGATCTCCACAAGTATAACATGCTCTCTTGTGCAAAAACCTCTACGATGAACCTGAGGAACCTGTACGACCACCCCTGCTCACCGACTTCTACTTTGACCACTGGTAACTCTAACTTGTATAGTAGGATCCATGAGGTATCTGACCATCCTCAGAAGCCAGCATAGATGCATGAACTCGTCTTCTATGCTAGAAATAACCACCTTCTCTATTGGACCGTCTACCTCCAGGTGAGTTACCCAAAAACTGACCAGAAAAACGGGCCCTCTTGGGTCCCCGAACTCCTCTTTCTCCATAAACTCCATCTCATTGGCAGCACCCACGATGGACTGGAAGGAAGAACCATCATGGACAGGTCAAAAAACTGTTGTACGAATGGAATAGTTCAGTTTTTGCATAAATCTGTGAATCCGCTGTGTCTCATCAGGAAGGACAGCCATGGCATGTCTAGACAACTGGTAGAAATGAGTCTCATACTTAATAACTATAAGACCCTCCTACCTTAAACTCTTGAACCATAGTTTGCTCTCTTCCCTCACACTCCAAGGGACAAAACGGTCATAAAAAGAACTAGCAAATTCATTCCAAGTCATTTGGGGTGACCCAACTAGCCTAGAACTTATATACACTTTCCACCACTCTCTAGCTGGCCCACGTAATTAGAGTGTAGTATAACAAATTCCGTGAGTCTCAACTAACCCCACTGTCTCCAACAACTCTCGGCACATGGTCAGAAATTCATGTGCATCCTCAATCTTCCTACTCTAAAACTACGGTAGGTTCATTTTTTGAAACCTCTCATATCGGCATTGCTCATCGTCAGTCAATATGACTATAGGTGCACCTTAAGCTCCCCCTACCTGTACTTCACCCTTATCAACTCTAGGGCTCACGGATGGCTAGCCCACTAGATATTGAACAACTGGAATCTAATACAGCCCTGGGGTTTGAGCTCCTACTCTAGTCTAAGAATCCTCAGGTGTACCTATCTCCCCCACACTCTGATTAAATCCTTCGATCGCAACCAATACTCGCATCAAAGAAGCCTGAAGTAATGGTGCAGTAGCAAGATCTAGAGGGTCCTGTCTCTATAATAAGAGTAAAACATAATAAAGGAGTAAGAGATGTCCGCTAGATGGATGTAACAACTACCTCAACACTCAAAATAATAGCCTCGGATGTGGTAGAAAACACTAGGAGATCAAGCAGGTCTGGGCTTACAACCTACATAAGTGTAGAAATAAGGGGTGAGTACCAAATAACATGGTACTCAGCAAGTGTACAACTAAAACTATGCAAATCTCAATAGATACAAGCACTCCTGTCATCCCAACCGAACCTCCACAACTACAACCTGCATGAAAATCAGCCCAACTCTATATTTTGTACAGTAATAATACAAAATTCATGAATACTCAGCAATAATATCAGCAATTGAATCATATCAAGTCAAATCTAACAATTACGGAGCAACTAGAGGTAAACACGGTTAACAAATATCATAAAAGTGTGATGCAATGTAATGAGATAATGAATGTATGTTCTATCGGTACACATCCATTGAATCACAGTTCGGAACTCATGGGGGATACTTAGGTCCATGTAACCTGCCATAGCGAGTATGACCCATCCCTTCAATATACATATCCTGCCATGGAGCATATGGCCTGACCCCTTTATTTCATAATACCTGTCATAGAGCGTGTGACCCGATCGCTTTTTATTCCATATCATTTCCAATATTAGCACATTATATCAGAATTAATGCAATCAATTCATATCCATATAATTCACGATAATAACATGATATCAACAATAATTTTCACATCTCATATCAATATAGTTATTTCACATGTTCAAGATAAGTCAATAATCTCTTCACATTGATCACACCAATACACGTCATTAGATTGTGATTTATACTCCTTATCTCCATTTTTAAGGTCAATCATATAGTCAATAACCGAGTCCGATTCTCATCACTCCCCAATGCACATTACATGGAAATACTAGCATATACAAGCTTAAACTGAGGTTTAGAAGTTCACTTGCCTCAAATAATCAAGCAATCACTCTGGACTTGAGCCTTTCCTTTTCGTTGGGCTTCAAAATCAATGCAATCTAGTCAAATAAATGATCACAATAAGATTTAAAAACTAGCAACACCCATATTACCATATGTCTAGACTAATCCCAAAAACTCATCCAAATCTATAATTAGGTTCCTAATCTTGATGCCAATTAACATGTCAACTCTCATAATTTCTAAGTTATAAGGCTAGGGTTAAGTCTCAGTTTATTCAAATAATATAATTTTAATAATTATCATATAATCAAATACACCTAATATTTAATTAGCTATCTTATTAAGCTAAAATATTTGAATATAATATGATAAACCCCAAGAATATTTCTTAATCGGAACATTATACGCAATAGTTTAATAATGAAAACAACATCCATGACATAACTTCCTGTAAATCCATTCTAACTATAATACTATATAATTTCTAAGGGTCACTTCCGGCCAATGTCATCATTATTCAATGATAACTAAAAGCAATTTTTGTCCACCACCCACTCAATTAGAAATACATCACAACACCTCAATCTAAGCCAATTTTGTTCTATTTTCCTTCCTTTTCCTTTTTCCCACAACTCCAAAAATACAGTAATACTATATTTACCTATCAATATTGAAGCATAGAAAGAGTTGGGTACCTAAAGTTTATGCTCTCACTCTTCCTCTTTATTCTGCACGCCCCTACAGGTTAGTCTTCTTAACCTAATAGCCTCCTCTCTTCTTATGTTCTAAAAATTAATAATGAATCACAAGTAATAGACCCCACTCTTTTATTTTAATAAATATGGGACAACACATTACTAAATTTTTAATTTAGTCCACCAAATAAATTAATTATCCAAAATTATCCATCAAGTAGTTAACTATAGTTACCGAAAAGTCCAAATTTCCCAATTTAAATTTACGAAAGGAATCTTTATGAAAGAAGGAGAACCCATTCTTGAAATGACCTAATGGTTCATTACACTTAATACTATCCAATCTCATATAACTCATTTTCCAAAAAATCATGGTGTGGAGGCCTTAGTTCTCATGTATAATAATGATATTGTTAACTGATTACATTATTATTTCATTGTGTTCTCACTTCATCTTGATCTTGCTGTTTGCTACTTGTTAAGTGCTATAGTTGATTTCCTGATATTGCTTTATACATATTAATTTTTATTTCGAGTTGGTCGATGATACCTACTCAGTACATGTTTGCCTGTACTGACCCCTACTTGTTATTTTCTTTATTTTATTTTGTGGGGTGCAACGAGTGTTCCATCGACTTTGACTAGATCTTAGCTATAGCAAGTGTCTAGCACATCAGGTTGTAGGGTGAGCTATTCCTTCTAGCTCGTGTTAGATTCTCTCAGTCATTACATGATGTCCTTAGTTTTCAGACACAAACTATGTTATTTATTTTATTCTAGCGTTCGATACTTTCAGACTTACTATTTTGGGGATTATACTTCATTGATGTGATGACTTTCAGATTTTGGAAAATTTATGAAATAGACTTTAGTGGTTTTGTTATATCTTACTTTCATAAGTTGAGCTTCCGCATTATGGTCATATTTTATAAGTTAAGGCGCTAATAATATGAGTTGGGATTTGTATCGTTGGTTCTCCCACCTAGGAGGTTAACTATGGGTGTCACTCATGGCCCATTTTAGGTCATGACAAACTTAGTGTCAGAGCCTTAGGTTTGATGATCTCATCATATAAGGATAAGTCTAGTAGAGTGTAATGACCCTCCAGGTCATTTTAGAAATAAAGCATTTATTTCATCAGTTAGAGCATTTTTGTAGCGACTCCAAGTCATTTATGACTTGCTGGCACTAACTGTTTGGTCGCCTGGTCATTTATTTGGGTTTTAGGCTCGTTTATATATTTTAAAGCTTTTATAACTTGAAATTTTTGACTTTGGTCATACTTTTAGGAAAATTACCACAAAATGAAATTTTGACGGTTCCATTGACTCCAGAATGACAAATTAGGCTAGTAGCATAGTCGGTATGAGTATCGAGGCAATCGATATGAGTTTAGAGCCATTTGATGCTTTTTTCTTTGAAATTTGGCTCATGATTGACTTTGGTCAACATTCTTGGAAAATGCACTCAGATAAAAATTCTAGCAGTGCGGTTAGCTCCGAAATGTAAATTTTGGTCTAGAAAAATACTTCATTTGTTTTCTGAGGCTTCTGTTCTAATCTCGAGGCCCATTTTGTAATTAGGCTCAAAATGACTCTTAGGAGTGGGATGCACTTTCAGTCGTAACGACCTCTTATGGAAATTTTGATTGTGCCACAGATTTCGGAATGTCTAATTTGGTGTGATAGCATATCTCATTTACACTCACGGAATTCTAAACAAATTCTGGTCACCTCATCGGAGACTTGGATAATGCCAAAAACTCCATATTGTAGTAGTTGCTGGTGCAAGTGGCTTTCCTCATCGCATTTGCGATGGAGCCGTCGTGATTGCGATGAAGAGTTGACTGGGTTTTGACCCTGTTGGTCTTCGTTATCGCGATGGTCTTTTTGGGAGTTGGTTGCGATCATGACATGTGTCTCTACGATTGTGATGCGTAGTTACCTAGTCTTTTAATTAAGACTAGAAAATGGGAATCAGCCATTTCCAAGTTTTAGAACTCAAGTTTTTCTTGTTTCTTTATCAATTTTGGAGATTCAAAGGTTGATTTTCAAGAGAATTTCGAGGGGAACGCGTTGGTGAGCTCAGGGAGTGCATTACGAGCTTGGTGTGAGATAAATTCTCTAATCTAGTTATTGCATTTATCATTTTCCAGTTGGATTTTTGATGAATTTTGGGGGGATTCTTTCTTGGTCGTTTTAGCTTTGTTTTCAATGATGTTTTAGGCTAAATTGTGGGTTTTTCTGTAAAAACCATCATAGTATGCTTGGTTTGTGTCGTGGGAGCTTCATTTTCATAAATTACTATTTATAGATGCTGTCATAATTGTTTCTCTTAGCTTGAAATGTGGGATTGTGTTGCATGTGTGGTTGTAGCTGATTTTAGTGTATGAATTGTGCTCCTTTTGGAACACTAGCTTGGGGTAGCGTCTAGGACCTACTTTTGGGGTCAATTTCAGAATTTCATATGTGGGTCCCACATTTTTCATTTTGGACCCTAAAATTAGCCATCTCTGAATTCGATAATGTAAGTGTCATAATGACCGTATTAACGTTATGATTTTATTATTGATAGTATGGCAGCATTTGGAGGTTGTTCGGAAGGGAAAAGCTTTGGTTCTGTGAGTAGGAGCGCGCGTGGTCGGCCTACAAGTAGGCTACGATTTTTCTCCCTTTAGATTGAGCATGTTTAGGCACTTGTATACTGAATTGTATGAGCTTGGAGAGTTTTAGGCGTCGAGCATACTAAATTACTAGATTCAAGTCCTAGGTGTTATTTTGGAAAAAGTTTCGGACGGATAAAGCATGACTCCTATTATTGTTGATTACCCCTATTTGTGATGTGTGTTGTGCCTTGTTTTATATATGTTGGAAGAATTTTTGGCCTTAGTCTAGGCGTTGACAGGTGTTTCCATAGACCAGCATAATTTTGGTGTCGTTGGGCCTTAGAACTTCTCCGATAGCAATTCGGATAGTTTAGATCCTTGTAGACTGATATAGCATACTTGAGTCTGATAGTTTGAGTTTTATCTAGGTAGTAACACAGCTTTGTAACCTTACCTCCATAATGTCCTATTTTTTTATCGGTCCTGTATCGCTTGGTTCGTGATTTTAGGAGTCTTCTCGATGATTCTGATTGAATGTGGTTCGGGATGGAGTGATGTATTGATGGCACTCGGTTTGGGGGTACTCCCCATTATGCTCGGATGGCCGCTGATCCTAATTCTGACTGACTCACATATGTTCGTGGTTCAAGTCCCCAATTCACTCCACCGAGCGGGGTTTAATTCACAAACTAATTTCTCAAGTCATGATAATACCTACTCTAACCCACCAGTAGGTAAGCCAACTTGTAAACCCGAAACGACAAGTAATAGGTTTGAGGGTAGAAACTAAACAAGAGTGAAAAATTCTAAAATAAGCATAATAGATAAGTGGAAGCAACCAACACCTAATATATACAACTAAAGATCCCTCCCAGAACCTGAAGGTCACAAGTATAGAGCTATTATAAAATAAAATATGAGTACAAGTCCAAAAAGTGGATAAAAAATATATATAATAACTGGCTAGTCTCAAAAAGGCAAAAGACGAGTCATCCATACTGAAGGAGACAGAAATGATCCCAAAATGCCAAGTGCTCATCCTAGTATCCGGAGTTGACTGCAACAGGCTCGATCTATGCGCGATGGTAGATAGTGCTCGGTTATGCATCACAAAAATAGATGCAGAGTGTAGTATGAGTACTAAGACAACAGGTACCCAATAAGCATCATAGGATGACTGAGCAGGAAAGGTAAAAAATAATATGACAATAAGGAATAAGCCTAAATAGGAATCATAGTAAGCATCTAAAGTGAAAAAGGGTACTATCTAAGAGACTATGGCTAACTATACCCAACTAGGCCCCCAAAAGCCCAGGCGGACACTCATGCGCAAGTTTAAATGAAAACCCAGACGAACTCCCATAAGCCCGTCGGGTACACAAAAAAGCTACACCACCAAGGCTAGGAGTCAAGAATCGGTGATGCCAAGAACTGAAGGGATATGCCTTTTTCGAACCAAAATCCCTAAGAATAAGTAAGCCATGAATGTTCTAGGGGTTGAGCCGACACTGGCTACCCAAATGCTCACCCGAGATGTCAATTTGGCTAAGGCTGGGCTAGAACCGAGATGCTCTCCTAAGATGTTAATGTGGCCAAGGCCGGGCCTAGAACCTGGATGCTTTACAGAATTCATCGATATTGTAAAGGCCGAGACTGGGTATCTAGATGCTTGCCACAATACCAGGTCGATAGTAGTCAGTACCGGCTACCAAATGCTCCTTGATGAAATCTCAGTACGGAAGTTGGGATTGGGGACCTAGATGCTCACAAATAATTTATCCAAGGGTGTCGATTATTCTTTTTTTCAATTGAATGCCATTACTTACAACCGATGTACCACCAAAACTTGAACCAGAGACGAAATAAAACGACCATAAAGTCGAGTATCGCCAACACATCTCAAAAGTCTCAATCATATCGAGGTATGGGTAAGGGTATTCATAAGAGCAAGGTTACCGCCAAACCAAGGCCCAACTATCAGGCACTAGCCTGCTACACTATTCTACAAGGATCTAACCCCGTTGAAGCGAAGCCAGGGCAACTAAAGCAAGTTTACAACCTAAACTAAGGCCAACATGCTCCACAAAACCAATATCATATGCATTCAACTCCTCTTACAATACTAACAAATAACGAAAAGGATCACGTACTTCCAGTTACCCGAAAAATCTAATGAAAGCCTAAAACATGATTTCTAACACCTAAGATATAAAAATAAGCTACCCAACCCAAATTCAAACATTCTCAACATGCTTTCACATATTCCAGCTTAATCTAAAGAAAGGAAAGTCGTAGCCTACCTATAGGCTGAACATGCTCATTCTAAATTACTATGCCAAAGCTTTTCCTTTTCGAATGGCCTCAGAACGTTGCCACACTATAAAAAACAAAATCACAATGTCGTTACGGTCATTTAGACACTAATTTTAAAATTTTCAGATATAGGCTAATTTCGAGGTCTAAAATGGGAAATATGGGACCCCTATTTAGAATTTCGAAATTAACCCCAAAAACAGGTCCAAAATAGAACCCCACGCTCAAGGATCAAATTGAAATTTAGTTCAGGGTTGGAAAATAGAACGAATCAACCATGCAACAAATTTCCCATAATTCAAGTTAAAGAAACACTATGGCAGCATTTATATGCAGTAATTTCTCAAAAATGAAACCCCTACGACTCAAACCAAGCATACTATGATGTTCCTTGCAGAAACACTCGCAAATTAGTCTCATAAATTACTAAAAACAGAAGTAAGATGATCAAGTTACAAAGCTCCAAAAACTCATGAAAATTCCAATCCAAAAATAACAATGGCAGCAGATAAAATAGAAATTTACCTCCCATGAAGCTCCTAAAAATGTTTCCAAGCTCACTAATGAATTCCCCACAAAATTACCTTGAGTTTAGACCTTTGAATCACCAACTTTGGTTGAGATATGAAGGAGAAATCGGCGTTTGAAGTTAGAATATAATCTTGAGTTCTTCCTTGGTCTTTTATTAAAAGACCAAGGTTTTGGCCTTCGCGAACGCGACCTAAGTGACCCCCGAACACGGAGGTCATGAAGTTTGGCCTTCGCGAACGCAGCCATAGGATAACGAACGTAGAGGCAAAAGATATAAACCTCTGCGAATGCAGTCAAGGGCCCGCGATCGCGGAGAGAAAACTTGGCTGCACTAGATATCAGGTTAAAAGTTGATATTCACCAAGTTCATATGCTCCGATAGGATGCTCAGAATTTGTTTGGAATCCCGTACGTGCAAATGAGATATGATACCCCACCAAATTCAATACTTCAAACTCAATGATGCAGTCAAAATTTTCATATGAGGTCATTACAACTTGAAGTGGGTCCCACACCTAAGGCCATGTTGAACCAAATTCCACAACAAGCTTCGGGATTAGACTGGAAGACTCAGGAACAGAACAAAGGGTTGTTTTAGACCAAACTCGACATTCCAAAGCTAACCGCGTAGTCAGAATTTTCATTTGAATGCATTTTCCAAGAATGTTGACCAAAGACAACCATAGGTAAAATTTCGAAGGTAAAAGCGCCAAATGGCCCCAAACTTGTACTAATTGCCTCGATACTCATGTCGACTATGCTACCAGCCTAATTTAGCCATTCCAAAGCTGATGGAATAGTCAGAATTTTGTTCTGAGTTCATTTTCCTAAAGTTATTACTGAAGTCAACCTTTTAAGTTATAAAAGCTCTGAAACAGGGAAACGGGTCTAAAACCCAAATGAATAACCATGCGACCGACCTATCGGTGCCAGCAGTTCATAAATGACTTGGGGTCGCTATAAGAATATTCTAAATGATGAAATGGAAGAAGTATTAGGAAAATGAACTGAGGTCATTACAACATTCACTATTAAAAGAACTTTCGTCTGCCAAAGTAAGGACAAGGATATACGTAGAGGCTTAAATAAGTTGGGGAACTACTCCCACATCTCCAGATCGATCCCCAAGGTAGCTACTCGATTGGATAGTGGTGTCACTAGACCTTAACCATAGGGATGGACTTGGAACGAAGCTGGTGAACATTTCTAGCTAGAATAGCAACCGGCTCCTCAAAAAAACTAAAGCGATCATCCAACTAAACAAAATTATACTAATGTACACGGGACTCATCTAGAATGTACCGGTGCAGCATAGAAACATGGAAAACATGGTGTATAGCTAAAAATGCTGTAGGCAAAGTCAGTGCATAAGCAACCTCTCCAACTCTCCTCAGAATCTCAAAAGGCCCAATATAACTGGGGCTAAGCTTAGCCCGCCTATCGAATCTTATTACGCCCTTCAATCATCTACAGCATCCTAAAGTAAATAGGTATTATGCGGACCAAGCGTTGAAGACTTAAACCAACCAACCAGAATTCAACAACGCCTACCATATAAAGCCTCAAACGGGGCTATCTGAATACTAGTATTGTAGTTTTTATTGTATGCAAACTCCGCCAAAGGCAAGTACTACTCCCAATAACCCTCAAACTCCAATACACAAGCTTTCAGCATATCCTCAAAACTCTAAATAGTACGCTTTGACTGTCCATCGATCTATAGATGAAATGCCGTACTAAGATCAACCCGGGTGCCCAACTCTCTCTGAAAGGCTCTCTAGAAATTAGAAGTAAATTGAGATCCCCTATCTGATATAATGGACACCAATACCTCATAAAGATGAACTACCTCCTGAATATAATATTAGAATTTTGTAAAAAAATCCTCTCAAACCCTAGTAATCATTATCTCAAAGAAGGGCATTTTAGTCACAAAAACGAAATGGGGTGGGACCCACCTCCGGACCTCGAAAAATTTCGTTCGAAAGATGGAATCGTAGATTCCGTCGATACGAACACAACGAAAGTTATCTCACTCTCAGATTCCATCTATAGCTCCTCAAATTTGCAAAAGACTGAAGTGATCACTGTTCATTGTTCGAGTGAGGAGCTGCTGCAAGCTGAAAAAATCATATCCTTGAGAAATCGGGGATTGCTAAAGATTATAAACAATATTGGAGATGATTCTTCATCCCATATGCCAAGCACAGTACAAAGTTCACAAAAAAATTTAGTCCCAATTGAGAAAAATGCAGAGGCGCATCAGCTCAGCATCGCCGCCAATGCGCCACCACTGCGCCTTCAATTTCCAGCCACCTCCGGCGATATTCTAGCCCTCGCACCATCTGGACTTTGTTCGCAAGGACAAGGCGCCCCGATAGGAACAAAAACCTCTGGCGAAATCAACTCCGGCGAACAAATTGTAGTCGACGCAGGAGCTACGGCAAGCCAAAACGCACAAGATGAATGCCAAAATGTTCCTCAAGCTGTTTTCAATCTCCTCAGTCATGAGAGCCATCTCGAATCACTGCCACACTCTTCGAATTTATCCTTGAGCTCTGACAACAATGGAGTCGCCGGAGCTCCGGCCAGCCAATTCAGCCAAGACCAATACCAAAAGGTGAGTAACAGTGTGGAGAAGGTTTCTAACTATAACACATGTCTCAAATCTATACAAACAAGTTCAAATTCAAAAAGTCGTCAAGACGACTTTGGTGGTGCCGGAGCTCCGGCGAACCAATTGGCAAGAGACCAATACCAAAAGACTCATCAAGGAGTCATGAAGCTTCCAAGCTATATAGAGTGTCTCGAATCACCATCAACAAGCTCAAATTCAAAAAGTCGTCAAGACTTGCATCTCCCTGAAGAACACTGTAACAGTGTTGTTCGAGCTGAAGCTGTGGCTGGTGTATTGGATCATGTTCAAAATGACCAACAAGGAAATAGAATGCTAATATTGGAAGGCATTGAAGAAAATGGTCATGCCCCAAAAGAAATTTCGAAGGGGAACTTCACTGATAAGCAATGGAACAGTGCTCTTGCTGTGGCTCATCCAGGTAAGTCTTCTAACTATTTCAACCAATATCTAGTCAAAAGTGATGACCATATTAACAATGTTGTTCAAATGCATAGTGACACTGTCGAACCTCATGAACTTAGCTTGCTTGATAATAATGTACAAAAAGGAAATTTAGCTAATGTTGTTATTGTTAAGCCTACTAATTTGCATCTAGCTCTGACCAAGAATAATGAGGAAATTCAGAATGCTACTCACAATGGTGATACTGATCTTGTTGTTAAGCACAAGGAGCAGGGGAACATAATACTTGGTAATGTTGAAAAAAACAAACAACCTGACCAGTTGAACAGGGGGCTCAATGTGAAAACTCAACCTGTCCATAGACCTTATGTTCCTAATAGCAATCCTATGAAAGTGTCTAATAATTTTGATGCTATTAAATCTACTAACAAACCTGCTGCTCTGAATACTGGAAGCAACCTAGGTTCCAGAAACTCAAACCAACTTAGAGCTCCAAGTTTTAATATTCCAACTCCTAATAATCATGTGGTGCTTCCCAATACTAATTTACCTGCAAAACAAACCCAGCACCCCAATACTAATACTCCAACCCCTCCTAATCCTGTCATCCACCAAACTCTGGCTACTAAGTTGAGAGCCCAAGAAGCTATGAAAACAGACACTATTGATATTACACCTCCCAAAATTACCACAAAGCAAGGCTATCCAGCTGTAGTATTTACAGAAGAAGACTTCCTGGTGAAATTGGCTAGTGATTGTAAGTATACTCTAATAGGAAAATTCACAAATACTATGCCTAAGATGGAAACCATTAGAAAGGAATTCATCTTGCAAACAGAACTCAGAGGAGGAGTGAAACTTACCCATTTTAACTCTAGGCATCTGTACATAGACTTGGACAATGAGTATGATCACTCTACTGTTTGGTCCAAAGGAAGAATGTACATAAATGGCCAACTTATGAGACTCCAACTTTGGACCCCCACCTTCAAGCCTGAAGAAGAAACATCTCTAGTTCCTATATGGGCTATATTACCTGAATTACCTTGGCACTGTTATCGTCTTGCAGTGGTAACTCCATTACTATCCCCAATTGGAAAGGTGTTGTTCTTGGATTTGGCAACCTACAAGAAAACAAGGGGTAGTGTTGCAAAAGTCAAAGTACAAATTGACCTTACAAAACAAAGACCACAACATGTATGGATGGGGTATGGTGAGGATGAAAATGGAGCAGGAAGGTGGCAGTCTATCCAATATGAGGGGGTGCCAGATTACTGTCAACACTGCAAACATCAAGGTCACACCATTCATGTTTGTACTGTGAAAAGAAGGGATGAAGATAATAAGAAAAAACAAGTTCAAGAAGAAGAAGCAAGAAACAAAGATAAATCCAGCAATGAAAAGAACAAGGAACAACAGAACAAGGAGCTAAAACACCAAGAAGACAAACAAAATAAGGAACAACAAAACACTAGCAAAGCTGGAACTGAAAAAAGAGACCAAGAACATGCAGGTTGGCAAATTCAAAGGAGGAAAGGCAAAAAAGATGGACAACATAACCAACAACAACCACAACAGCATAAAACACAAGTATCCATGACAAAAGGGGAAAGTTCAGTACCATCCCAGCATATTATCAGCAGCAGCAAAGAAGGAAAATCTCAACAGCAGGCAGGTATGCTTAATAACTCTAACTTTAATACTTGTAATATCCAAACTTGTAATGTAGACTCTGGAGTCCAGAGCCTACTCCCCATTCCCCATACAGTATTGGATCCCAGCCCCCATAATCCCATACAGCAGGTATTACATGTTAATGAAGAGAGCAGACCTGCAGACAAACAAAAAGAGCAAAATATTACTGCCAGGTGTGCACCAAATACTGGTTTGAATAATGTGGAAAGCAACAAAGCCAATGGAAAAATCCCAGGTATTGACTTAATGCTCCCACAACCCCATGGCTCCCCCAATTACTTTAATATCTTAAATAGTATTAATGTTGTGGCTGAAGAAGTCTGTGGAGGTCAGGTTGGAGGAATACAGGAGCAAATCACTAATCTGCAGGAAGGGGAAACCAAGGGGAGGGAAAATCTATTGGTTGACCATAGGAAAGACCCTAGAGCCCCTGCCACCACTATTCCAGCAGAGATAAGGTCCAACATGCAATTGCAACAAGATGATGGTCAACAGCTTTCAGAGGACAGTGATAAGGGAGGTGTTGAATTTCCAAAAAATAGTGAACAAAATACAGGTGCAGTGATTCAGCTACTGAACAATAAATATACTCTTTCTTTGAGTAAAAAGAAGAGAGAGGCACTGAAGAAAAAGATAGGAAAAAAAAGTAAAAAATCTCTGTCTGAAAAGACACAACACAGAGCAGGGATTTATGCTTCACCTCTTCAAATTCAATCCAGCTCTACTGAATTGTATGTGCTTAATAAGAGAGCCATATCAGATGACTTGGAGGATGAATATAGACCTATTCAATCTGAAGATGAAGAGGACCTAGATCAAAAGGAACAAACTCATGATGAGGATGAGGAAACTAGTGCCTCTCCCATTAGAGCACTGGATGATATCACAGATTCTACAACTCAGGATGAAGTGTTGCAAGTCACTGAGAAGCAGGGTTTATCACCCAGGGGTCAGCAAGCAAAGATGAAGAAGAAAAAACAGAAACAAGACATCTCCACCAGTTCAGATAATGCTACTTGTAAGAGTGGCATCAACACAAGGTCCAAATCCCTGAAACTTTGATGATGAATACAATATGCTGGAATGCAAGGAGTATTGATACTCAAGGTGCCTTGGATAGACTCCAAAAACTCAAGGATTATCACAATTTAACTATGCTGGCAATCCTGGAACCATTTGCTAATCAATCACATCTTAACCACTACAGAATTCAGCTGAGAATGGACAGTGCCATTCATAATCCCAATAACAAGATTTGGTTGTTTTGGACTAAGGATGTGGACTGCACTATTGTAGACCAAGATGAACAACAGTGTACTTGTGAAATCAAACATGTGGCTAATCCTAATTCTCATATTATTACATTTGTTTATGCCAAGTGTAAGGATTACCTGAGAAGAACTCTTTGGGATAAAATGCTGCAGTATGCTGACACAGACAAGCCATGGTGCATTATGGGAGACTTTAATGTGATCACTGATGTTGATGAAAAACTAGGAGGACAACCACACAACATGAACAAAAGCTTAGAGTTCATAAGTGTAATTGAGGCATGTGGTCTCACTGATCTGGGATTCCATGGGCAGAAATTTACATGGTGCAACAACAGGGACATGGAAGTTAGAATTTGGAAGAGACTGGACAGGGCCATGGTGAATGATAGGTGGTTAGAGATGATGCCCATGACTACTGTGGCTCATCTTGCTTCAACAGGTTCAGATCACTCCCCCCTATTACTTGAATGTAAGGAGACTCACAGTAATCCTATCAAATACTTCAAGTTCCTCAACTGTTGGGTGGATAATGAGACTTTCCAGTACACTGTTAGAGTCTGTTGGGAAAGACCAGTAGAGGGTAATCCAATGAGAATATTCCACTTGAAACTTAAGAGGGTGTCTAACACCCTTAGTAGCTGGTCAAGGCAACAGTATGGGGACATATATGAAGCTGTCAAAGAGTTTGAAGAGAAGGTAAAGCAAGCTGAAGTTGATCTCATCCAAGACAAGTCTGAGGATAACAAGATCAAGCTGAATCTTGTGAATGCTCAGTACATTAAATACTTAAAGACTGAACAATCCATCCTTAAACAAAAAACTAAGCTTCAGTGGTTTAAGGAGGGAGATGCCAATTCCAAGTACTTTCATGCTATTATTAGAGGAAGGAGAAGAAGATTATTCATCCATCAGATTACTGATGAACAGGATAATACTATTCAAGGTGATCAGAATATAGCTACTGCTGCATGTGACTACTTTGAGAAGATATTTACTGGTAAGGATGATGCTATCAATGAAGATATCCTCAGATGTATCCCCAAATCCATCACAGATAATCAAAACCAAGCTCTTAATGCTATGCCAACTAAAGAGGAGCTGAAAGAAGCTGTTTTTTCCCTCAGTGATGTATCTGCTGCAGGTCCAGATGGTTTTAATGGCAAGTTCTTCCAAACTTGCTGGGATATCATCAGTGAAGACTTATTCAATTTGGTGAAATACTTTTTTTGTGGGCATTCTATTCCCAAGTTCATCTCACATGCTTGTTTGGTTCTACTCCCAAAAGTAGATCATCCTAATAAGTTATCAGATTTCAGGCCTATATCACTAAGTAACTTCACCAATAAAGTTATTTCAAAGATCCTATGTCTCAAACTTGCTCCTATTCTTCCTCAACTGATCTCTGAAAATCAGTCAGGTTTTGTTAAGGGAAGAAGTATAGCTGAAAACATAATGTTGGCACAGGAAATCACTCATAGCATTAAAAAACCAAAGATGGGAGATAATGTTGTGATCAAATTAGACATGGCCAAAGCCTATGACAGGGTGTCCTGGTCATTTATATGTCTAGTCATGAGAAGGTTTGGATTTGGAGAAGGATTTATTGACATGGTTTGGAGACTTATGGCTAATAACTGGTATTCAGTTATTGTGAATGGAGGTAGGCATGGTTTCTTCCACTCTACAAGAGGCCTCAAACAGGGAGATCCATTATCCCCAGCCCTATTTATTTTAGGTGCTGAGGTACTATCAAGAATGCTCAATAATCTTCATCAACACCATTTGTACAAAGGTTTCCACATGGAGAAGAAAGGTCCATTGATTAATCATTTGAGCTTTGCTGATGATATAATCATTTTCACTTCAACATGTAGTAACTCTCTCAAGCTGATCATGAAGACACTGGAAGTGTATGAACAGACTTCAGGCCAGCTTATTAACACACAAAAGAGTCAGTGCATGATCCCTCTGAATACTGATCCTGAGATCACTGAAAGGGTCACTTCTACCACTGGTTTCAAAACAACTCATGGCCCTATTACCTACTTGGGTTGCCCCTTATATATTGGAGGTCAAAGGATCATATACTTTACTAGTATGGTGTCCAAAGTAACATCCAGAATTAGAGGATGGCATACCAAAATTCTCAGTTATGGGGGGAGAGCTACTCTTGTGAAGTATGTGTTGCAGTCCCTCCCAATTCATCTCTTATCTGCTGTGATTCCAACTGCCACTACACTCAAACAAATAAAGTCCCTAATAGCAAATTTTTTTTGGGGATGGGACAAAGAAAAAAGAAAATACCATTGGGCATCATGGGAGACCCTCAGCTACCCAACAGATGAAGGAGGTGTTGGCATGAAAAATCTGAAAGATGTCTGCCTAGCAATGCAATATAAACAATGGTGGAATTTTAGGTCTAAGAAGACTCTATGGGGGAGCTTTCTGAGGGCCAAGTATTGCCAAAGGGCAAATCCAGTAATCAAGAAATGGGACACTGGTCAATCAATTATGTGGAAACACATGATGACAAACAAAGCTGAGATTGAGCCTCATATACAGTGGCACCTTAACTCAGGCTCTTGCAGCTTTTGGTGGGATGATTGGTTAGGAATTGGCCCCCTAGCTTATCACAAAGACTGTCTACCTAGACTTAACAATACCACTGTCTCCAAGTTCCTGAAGAATGGAGAATGGGATGAAGAGAAGGTGAGGCAACATGCACCACAGCATCTGATACAGAAGATTCTAAATGTTTCCTTCAAGTACCAACCTGACCTCCCAGATACAGCCTACTGGAAGCTGAATTCAGATGGAAACTTTACATGTGCTTCAGCTTGGAACCAAATCAGGCCTAAAAGGAACAAAACCATGACAGACAATAATATATGGCACAAGAATATACCCTTCAAAATATCCTTTCTTATCTGGAGAGCTCTCAGAAGCAAGTTGCCCACCAATGAAAATATTGAGCACTTTGGTCATGCAGCTGCTCAGTGTTCTTGTTGCTACAGGCCAGGATGGGATACTATAGATCACATTTTTATCTCTGGACACATGGCTAGTCACATATGGAAGTATTTTTCTGACTGTTGGGGTATACAACACAGCAGCAACCCAATGAGGAGCAATATGATGAAATGGTGGCTGGCTAAACCAAATAATGAAGTCCATAAACTATTATTGCAAGCTACTCCTATATTTATTTGTTGGAACTTATGGAAGAACAGGTGTGCTAGTAAATATGGTGGCAAAAAGTCTAGCAGTACTAGAGTGAAATTCTCAGTCATCAAAGAACTCTACATGCTGATCTTCACAGATTTCCCTTACATTAGTTGGCCAAATGACTGGAAGGAGCTAATAGCTATGGTGGAAAGATGCAGCCATGAAATGAAAATCATCCAAGTCAGTTGGCACAAACCAGCATACCATGTGGTTAAACTGAATACTGATGGAAGTGCCTTGGATAATCCTGGAAGAATTGGAGCTGGGGGTATCCTAAGAGATCATAAAGGAAACATCCTTTATGCATTTGCTGCACCACTTGGAATTGGTTCTAACAACCAAGCTGAGGTACAAGCTGCAGTCATAGGCATTACTTGGTGTATTCAACATGGCTACAGCAGGGTTCTACTGGAGGTTGATTCTGAATTACTTGTGAAATGGTTAAAACAAGAGATCACATCTCCCTGGAACATCAGGAAATACATCACAAACCTGCAGGAGATGATCATAATGCTGGATCTCTTTCAATGTAAGCACATCTATAGGGAGGCTAATTTTGTTGCTGATACACTCTCCAAGCATAGCCACAGTGTAGATAGCATGGCTCAATTCTACAGTGTTCAACAGCTTCCTAAGGAAACAAGAGGATATTACATCCTAGACAAGATGGGGATGCCAAATTTTAGGAGGACAAAACTGAAGAGGATCAAACAACCTCCTTGATTTGCATACCAATAATAGTAGTACAGAACTCCCTATGTATAAATTCATAGGTAGGAGTTTTGTAAAGGGGACAATCTCCCTTACTTATTGCATTCCTAGAGCAATCAACCTACCCCTAGAGGTAAGGATTAGAATAGATAGCTTCTTTTTTCTTTTCATTCTTGCTTGTGTAGGTATCAGTAGATTTGGAAAATGGGAACCAACAATTGCAAGCCAGGCAAGGAAAGCTGTAGTGATGCAGCACAGGAACCAGCAATGGGAATCAGCAATCAGGAACCAACTACAAGTAATTAGAATCTTGCAGAATTGCTTGTATGTGTGTTTTTCTGTTGGTGGGTGCAGGTACCATAGGGAGCTGGTTCTGAGTACAACTAAGGGTCCTCTCTTGGGAGAAGCCTGCAACAACATGCAATTTAACCTCATTTACTATGGAAGTCACATGGAGCTACAAAAGAGTCTCCAGCAGCCTGTACACCTATCCTTCTTGTTTGGCTTCTTGTCACTTGTCTTTACAGGTTCAAAGTATCTCAACAAAAGAGAAGCAACAACCTGGCATGCTAGGACTTCACCAAATATTCAGCCTCTCACTAATGCTAACACCTTCCCTGCAACACCTGTAACTGAGATTCAGCAGGGTAAGATGTGCAGGGTGAGTTGCAGCAGGTGGACTTGTTCAATGCCCCCCAAACTTTGCAGGATGTTAGAATATATTATTTTGACAAGCCCCAAGAAGTTTCAGCCCAAACGGATAATTGGAGGCGTTAGGCGAGCGACATGGAAACATTCAGCTGCCTTAGGCCTAAAGAGAGGGTCTTTAGTAATTTGGACCCTCCAACTTGGGAAACAAGTCTTCAAACTTTTCAGGACTAAAGGAGAGGATACATATGCTAAATCCATAAAGTTTCAACCCAAATGGACAATTGGAGACGTTAGTCGAGCGACTTGGAAAATGATAACACTCTCCAAAGCTCTTACTGAGGTCCCTTCTTTATTGCTAGTCTGTGTACATTATTTTTTGTTTGGGCTTGTTTGTTGTATTATTGCAGGTGTCTGGAGTAATATATTAGCATTCTTCAACAACAAATACATAGACAAGAGCACAAAAACAACTTCCAAACACCCTGCAACCTCTAAGCTTCAGCAGGGCAGCAGGTGCAGGGTGTGGAGTAGCATGTGGACTTGTCCAATGCCCCCCAAACTTTGCAGGAAGTTAGAATATATTATTTTGACAAGCCCCAAGAAGTTTCAGCCCAAACGGATAAATGGAGGCGTTAGGCGAGCGACATGGAAACATTCAGCTGCCTTAAGCCTAAAGAGAGGGTCTTTAGTAATTTGGACCCTCCAACTTGGGAAACAAGTCTTCAAACTTTGCAGGACTAAAGGAGAGGATATACATGCTAACTCCATAAAGTTTCAATTCAAATGGATAATTGGAGACGTTAGTCGAGCGGCTTGGAAAATGATAACACTCTCCAAAGCTCTTACTGAGGTCCCCTCTCTATTGATAGTCTGTGTATATTATGTTTTGTTTGGGCTTGTTTGTTGTATTATTGCAGGTGTCTGGAGCAATATATTAGCATTCTTCAACAACAAATACATAGACAAGAGCACAACAACATCTTCCAAACCCCCTGCAACCTCTAAGCCTCAGCAGGGCAGTAGGTGCAGGGTAGGGAGTAACTTGTGGACTTGTCCAAAGTCTCCCAAACTTTGCAGGATGGTAGCATATATATTTTTGATAAGGCCCAAGAAATTTCAGCCAAAACGGATAATTTTAGACGTTAGGCGAGCGAGCTTGAAACAATCAGCTGTCTTAAGCTTAAAAAGGAAGAAATTTGCTAAATGGAAGCTCCAACTTGGGAATCAAGCCTTCAAACTTTGCAAGGCTAAAGTAAAGAATATATATGCAAACCTCATGAAATTTCAGCTCAAACGGATAAGTGGAGACGTTAGTCGAGCGACATGGAAAATGCTAACAGGCTCCAAAATCCTATTTGAGATCCATTCCTCTCTACTAACCTGTATATGTCTATGCTTGTCTTTGGTTACTTGCTGTGTATTTGCAGGTTGTTGGAGACTTACACCAACATGCTTTAACATCAAAATCATAGAGGACAACATCTGCAGCAGCTCAACACCTGCAGCAGCCCAACACCTGCAACACCTGCAGCAGCTCAACACTTGTTTGCTTTGTTGCTTGTCTTTGGTTGACTTTCTTTGCTTAGAACCTATTTGGCACTGCTATGAGGGCTGCAGTAACCTTGGGCTTATATGGAGTAGCACACTCAGCTGGCCAACCACACTCTCTATTATCAACACACCCCAGCACCAACCTGCAGCAGACAAGGAACAAATCCAATCCACCTATGCCTTCTCTAATAACTCTAATAACACAACACTTGCAGCAGCTCCTTTCTTGCTGGTTCTTGTTTGTGGTGTAGATGCAGATGTCAGGATGAACTCATCAACATGTGTTTCCAACACCTACATAGAGCACAGCACAGATACAACCACCAAAACAAATACCTTCACTAAGAGGCCTACACAAGGACTATGCAGAGCAGCAACTTCCTTCTGGATTTTGTGGTTGTTTGGTTGCTTGTATTTGGCTGTTTGTCTTGTTGGTTGTGTTTGTCTATGCAGGTACCTCAGCTTCACCCCCCTCCAGGAGAATGCATTGATCTCCATGACCAGTCATTCTCAGCTTCACCAATGCAGCTGGCAGACTGCTAAAAGGACTGCAGTATCTTGGGGCTGCTTTGGAGCAGCACCCTCAGCTTGCCAAACACATTCTCCACTACTAACACACTCCAGCAACAACTCCATCAACCTGCAGCAGACAAGAAACATATACAAGTTTGTTGGTTTTGTTATTTTGTGCAGGTGCTCCAAGAGGCCTAACCACCTCAAAACAAAGACCAACAAGCAGCCTAGGGAACCTGCAGCCACCTGCAGATTGGCAGCCTTGGATGCATTCCATCAACAGCTGCAACAGCTCCACCAACTTGCAGCAGCCAAGGAACAAATACAAGCTAATGCTACAGCAGCTTGCACACCTCTTTGGTTGAATGTATTGTTGGTCTTGTTTGGCTGTGCAGGTACAGGTCTGCAGCAACCATACATTTGGACCACCATGCAGCTACTTCCTTCCTTTCAACCTCCATAGCTGGTAATCATGATGCTGATACAAAGGCACACTTCACCTGGATTTACTTGGTACGACAAGACTAAAAGGAGCAAAGATGAAAGGAATTTCCCATCCCATGCGAGATAGAAGTTTCGTATGCTTGTTCTTCTTCAATGTAGCTATGTCTGGTACGTAGCATAGTTGAATAGGACTAGTGTAGGTTACTTTTCTTTTTTCTCATGGAAGGGGAGAGTCTCCCTCATTTATGCTTTCATAGTTGAATTGTACCGGGAGGAGTCCTCTCACAGGTTTAATGCTTTCTAGTTATAGTTAGTTTCTTTTTTGTATCGGGGATGAGTTAGCCGACCTTAATAGGTTAGCCGACTTATGAACCACCATAGGATCGGAGGTAAGGTTTATGTCCCCCTCCTTGTATTTTTATTTTGATTATTTATGTTAAGGCTTGGGGGTGTTGCTTAACCCCTGACTGTGCACGAGAGGTGGGAGCCTCGTGTAGGGTCTGTTCCCGTAAAAAAAAAAAAAAAAAAAAAAAAAAAAAAAAAAAAAAAAAAAAAAACCTCCTGAATATAGATCCAAGCTAGACGGTCTATAATAAAAGTAGATCGTACCAGTAGAAAGTATGCTGACTTAGTCAATCGATCAATGATGACCTAAATACCATTATTGCCTCTGAGGATCTGAGGTAATCACATCACGAAGTCTATTATAATTAGCTACTATTTCTACTCAGGAATGGGTAATCTCTAAAATACTCTACCAAGCCGCTGATGCTTGGCCTTAAAACACTAGCAACTCAAACAATGGGATACGTACAGCTATATCTCTCCCCATGCCATACCACCAGTAATGTTATTAAAAATACGGATACATCTTTACGGTGCCTGAATGAATAGAGTACCTGGAATCATGGGCCTCATGTAGAATCAACTGAATAAAGTCCTCAACTTTGGGAACACAAAGGCAACCATCAAACAGTAGTACCCTATCTAAATCTATAGAAGCCTTTCCACCCTTGCTTCATAATACCAACTCTTGAAGCTCTACCAATGCTCTATTATCAAATTGTCGGCCACGAATCTGATCCAATAGAGATGAACAAGCTCCCATAAAAGCCAAAATTGGTCCACAATCTGAGATGTCCAACCTGACCATCCTATTAGCCAAAGACTGGATGTGCAAGGCTAGGGGTCGCTCCATAGCAGGCAAGTAAGCAAAACTACCCATACTCTCCGCCTTACCTCTTAAGGTCTCCGATACTACATTTGCCTTGCCCAGATGTTAGAGGAAAGATATGTCATAATTCGCTAAAAGCTCAATCCAGTGCCACTGTCTAGAATTAAGGTCCCTTTGACTCATAATGTACTGTAGGCTGTGGTGATCTATATATATCTCACAATAGACCCCATATAAGTAGTGCCTCCACATCTTGATCATGAAAACTACCGCCGCCAACTCTAAATCATGAGTGGGGTAGTTACACTCGTGTGTTCTCAACTATTTGGAGGCATAAACAATAACTTGGCCTCGCTGCATTAGAATACACCTAAGACCCACACCCGAAGCATCACAATATACTAAAAAGCTCTCACCCTTAACTGGAAAAGTCAGCACAGGAGAGGTGGTAAGAAACTCTTTGAGCTTCCAAAAGCTCGTCTCATACTCCTCAGACCACATAAAGGGAACATCCTGATAGGTCAAATGGGTCAATAGGGCTGAAATGGTAGAGAAAACCCTCGATGAAGCACCTGTAATAGCTTCAATCTTTGCTGGATCTACCATTATACCCTCCTTAGACACCATGTGTCCCAAAATTGCCATAGACTCCAACCAAAACTTATATTTTGAGAATTTAGAATAAAATTATTGATCTCCTAAAGTCTAAAGCACAACCCTCAAATGTTGTGCGTGCTCCTCTACTCTACGAGTATACCAGTATATCATCGATGAATACAATCACAAAGAAGTCAAGATAACACCTGAATACTCGATTCATAAGTTTCATAAAAGCTGCGGGGGTATTAGTAAGCCTAGAAGACATCACAAGGAACTCGTAATGGCCATAACGAGTCCAAAAAGTAGTCTTAGGAATATCGACAGCTCTAATCCGCAACTGGTGGTAGCTGAACCTTAGTTCAATCTTACAAAATAGGGCGGCACCTTGAAGCTGGTCAAATAGATCATTGAAATGAGGCATATGGTAACGATTTTTCACCGTTACCTTATTCAGATGCTTGTAATCAACACACATCTACGTAGTCCCATCTTTCTTCTTAATAAACAGGATTGGTGCCCCAATGATGACACATTTGGATGAATAAAGCCCTTACTTAGGAAAAACTCAAGCTGCACACTGATCTTCTTAAGCTCTGCAGGGGCCATATTGTAAAGTTGTATAGAAATGGGCTTAGTGTACGACTCTAAATCTATAGAAAAGTTAATATCTCTCTCTAGGGGTAGGCCAGGTAGGTCAATAGAGAATCAATAAACTCTAAAACCATAGGAATTGAATTGACAGAAGAGGCCTCACTAGACACATCATTGACCTATCTAAGTACGCCAAACACACGAACGTGACAAGCCACTAGGCCCATATAAAGGCTATGATCCTAGTCGATGAGCGACTATAAGCACCCTGCCATAAGACTGAGGGAATGCCAGGCATGGCTAATGTAACGATTTTAGTATAACAGTCCAAAATTGCTTGGTGAGGGGATAGTCAATTCATTCCTAGAATAACATCAAAGTCCAGTATATCATGTAAAATAAGATATGCCCAGGTCTCATACCCCTAAATAGTTACCACACAGGATCTACAAACCTGATCTACTACTAAAGAATCCCTTATCGAGGTTGAAACATACAACGGCACCTCAAGTGACTCATGTAGACATATAAGAATACGTGGAACCTAGATCAAATAAAGCTGAAGCAATCAGTTGACATATAAGGATAGTACTTGTGATGACATCATCTGATGCCTCGGCCTCCGCCCTCGCTGGAGCAATATAGAAATGGCCCTGTCGGCCTCCCCCACGTCCATTTATCCTACCACCCGACCTGCCTCCTTAGGTGGTACTACTGTCAATAGTCTAGCCCAGCTGGGGCACTCTCTAGCCCAGTAATCTAGTGAGCCACAATCAAAGCAACTTGAAGCCGAGCGGCCTGTGATGACTCGTTCATGATAGAAAGAAAATAGACCCAATCCCCTCGAGCTCTACCCTACGATAGAACCTCCAAATGGGGTTGACTACCCTCAGCTGCTAGCAGAGCAACTTGAACCGACCGGTTAGACTGACCCTACTGGTATATATCATGCTGGAACCGCTGGCGAGGCCTGTCATAACTATCATGGCCTTAGACTAGGACCCACTGTAGCTGCCCTAATACCTGGGTCTCTTATTGCTACCCCATTGGGCCTAGCACATAATAATCTCTATGGTGCAGGTATGGTCTACCATATCCAGAAAAGAGAAGCCTGTAGAAGCTAATTGCTCGGTCCCCAACCTCAAGTAGGACCTCAATCCGTACATAAAACATCGTACCCGCTCCTCTATAGTAGGTAGAATCATACTAGCAAGCCAGGATAGCTGATGAAATCTAGACTCATACTCAGTGACTATCATCTGACCCTTTTCCAACCAAGTAAACTAATCTCGAAGTTGGTCCCTAACGCTCCTGGGGATGTAATGAGCCAGAAAGGCCTTTGAGAATTGAGCCCATGACAGCGACGGTGACCCAACTAGCCTGGTCTGTAGGTAAGAATGCCACCACTGCCTGGCTAACCCACTGAATTAGTGAGCGGTGAAGTCGATGCCTCGATCCTATATCATGAAAGTAGATACAGAGGATAGTATGAGTACAAAGACAATAGGTACCCGATAGGCATCATAGGCCAACTGGGCAGGAAAGGTATAAAACAATAATGACAATAAGGAATAAGCCTAAATAGGAATCATAGTAAGCATCTACAATAAAAAAGGGTACACATAGGCCGGAACTAGCTACCCAGATACTTTTCGATGAAATCTCAGTATGGAGTACGGGAGTAGAGACCCGGATGCTCACAGATAATTTATCCGAGGCTGCTAATTATTCTTCTTTTCAACTGAATGCCAATACTTACAAAAAATCTCCTCCCATTGAATCAACCAATATACCTCCAAAACTTGAACGAGAGCCAAAATGGAACGATCACAAACTCTAATATAGCCGACGCATCTCAAAAGTCACAATCATATCAAGGTATGGGTAAGGGTATTCATAAGAGCAAGGTTACTACCTAGCTAAGTCCTAACTACCAGGATCTAGCCTCCTACACTATTCTACAAGGATCTAAGCCCGTCAGAGCGATGTTGGAGCAACTAAAGCAAGTTTACAACCTACACTAAGGCCAATATACTCCACAAAACCAACATCATATGCATTCAACTCCTCTTACAACACTAAGAAATAACAGAAAGGATCACGTACTTCCAATTACTCGAAAAACCCAATAAAAGCCTAAAACATAATTTCTAACACCTAAGATATAAAACTAAGCTAACCAACCCAAATTCCAACATTCTTAACATGCTTTCACATATTTCAACTCAATCTAAACAAAGGAAAGTCGTAGCCTCTAGAGGCTGAATACGTGCGCTCCAAATTATTATGCCAGAGCTTTTTGTTTTTGAATGGCCTTGAAACGCTAGCACTCTATCAACAATAGAATCACAATATCATTATGATTCTTTAGACACTAATTTTATAATTTTTGAAGATTGGCCAATTTCGGGGTCTAAAATAAGAAATGTGGGACCTGCATCTAAAATTTCGAAATTGACCCCAAAAACTAGTCCAAAATAGTACCCCTACACTCAAGGATTAAATTGAAATTCAGTCCAAGGTTGATAAACAACACCAATCGACCATGCAATAAATTTCCCATAATTAAAGCTAAAGGAACACTATGGTAGCATCTATACGCAGTAATTTCTCAAAAATGAAACCCCCATAACTCAAACCAAGTATACTATGATGTTCTTTGCGGAAAAACTCATAATTTAGCCTCATGAATTGCTAAAATAGAGCTAAGATGATCAAGTTACAAACCTCTTAAAACTCATGAAAATTCCAATCCGAAAATAACAATGGCAACAGTTAAAATAGAAATTTACCTCCCACAAAGCTCTTAAATAGGTTTCTAAGCTAACCAATGAATTCTCCATGAAATTCCCTTGAGTTTAGACCTTTGAATCACCAAATGTGGTTGAGAAATGGAGAAGAAATTGATGTTTCAAGTTAGAATATAATGTTGAGTTCATCCTTGGTCTATTATTAAAAGACCAAGGTTTTGGCCTTTACGACTGCGGCCTAAGTCGCACACAAACATGGAGGTCAGAAAGTTTGGCCTTCGTGAATGCAGCAAGAGGCCCGCGAAGCTGGAGGCAAAAGACACACACCTCTGCGAACATAGCCCAGACCTCGCGAACACAGAGGTCAATTTCATGGGCCTCCACAAATGCGGCCAAGGGCCTCCGCGAATACAGACCAGGCCTCGCGAAAAGTTGATATTCACTAAGTTCAAATACTCTGACGAGGTACTCGAAATTTGTTTGTAATCTCGTACGTGTAAATGAGATATGCTACCTCACAAAATTCAATATTTCAGACTCAATGGCACAATTGAAATTTCCATATGAGGTCTCTATGATTGAAAGTGGGTCTCATACCCAAGGGCCATTTTGAGCCAAATTCAACAACGGGCCTCGAAATTAGACATAAAGCCTTCGAAAGCGAACAAAAGTCAAACTTGACATTCTAGAGCTAGCTGCACTGTCAGAATTTTTATTCAAATGTGGTTTTCAAAAATATTAACCAAAGTCAACTATAGGCTAAATTTTAGAGGTAAAAGTCTAAAATGACGGTGAGGGTCATTACATTCAAAACATCAATTCCATTCTGAGGTTGTTTTCCTGAATTTATGATCAAATTCAACTTTTTAAGTTATAAAAGCTTTGAAATAGGGAAACAAATCTAAAACCCAAACGAACGATCAAGCGACTGACTTAACGACACCAAAAGGTCATAAATAACTTGAGGTATCTATATGAATGCTCTAAATGATAAAAAAAAGAAATATTAGGAAAATGATGTTGAGGGTCATTACATTCAAGCCCCTTCCTTGGTATTATAGCCTTGGTTCAAGTCCATCGTTCCTTAGTTGTGGTTCGAGCCTGACATATTTAGCTAGTTTCTTTCTCTTCATATATTGAGTACGCTCATGCACGTACCTATATTTACTTCTTTTCCTATCTTTGGTTATGATTACTTTCTCACATTTTATTTTATTTTTGCTTATCTTTCTTAGTCGGCCTATGATACCTACTAGGTACCTATTGTTTTGGGACTCATACTACACTCTGCATCTATTAGCTATCGGTGTTGATTCGAGTCAGCTATTATCTTGATCAGAGGTGAGGGTGAGCACATAGTGTTCTGGAGTTACACATCTCCCTCTATACATATATTTTGTCTGTGTTTTATTTTTTAAGACAATCATGTTTCTGTGGTCCACTTTTGAGGCTTGTACTCTTTTGGTTGTAGCTCTATACATGTGACTTCCAGGTTCTGGGAGGAATCTTTTTATTTGTATATATTTCATTTAGCTTCCGCCGTTCAATTATGTTCTTGTTGTTTTTTTATTTTAGTTATATAGTTGGTATTCTACCCTAACACTCTATTACTCACAGTTTTGGGATATGGGTCGGCTTTTCTACTGGTAATTTGTATAGTAGGCACCATCATGACCTAAGAAATTAGGTCGTGACAAGTCGCTATCAGAGCCCAGGTTTACTAGTCTCACTTGTACATCGTTAACGCCTAGTAAAGTCTTGTGGATTGGTGCAGAGACGTCCGTGACTTATCTTCGAAAGGCTACAAGATGTCTTTAGGAACGTGTCTCTTTTGTATCGCTGTCGTGTAGTGTGTGTCTTATCATTTTTTGTAAATCTCACTTATTCCACTCTTTTACAGGATGGCTCACATTCATGCTAGGGGTAGAGGCTAACCTCAAGGTCATGCTAGGTCTATAGCTCTAGTCTGGGACAGGTATCAGACTCCAAAGCTGGAGATAGATTCACCTGTAGCTCAAGTACATCATCAGCCGATAAAGCCAAAACTAGCCTAGCCACCAACCGCACCAGAATCAGCTCCTAATTTCAGGACATGCTTACACAAATACTAGCTGCTATTAGAGATACACAGCAGTTATCAGCTCTACCTACTCTAGTACCGCAGGATTAGCCTGCGCCTGAGGCACCAGTTGTTTAGTAGCCACCGGCACCTTCCGCTCAGCCTGATAATTTAGAGGGCGTCATTCTACTTTGAGAGAAGAAGATGCTCAAGGTGTTACTTAGACTATCACCACCAAGGTTTTCTAAGGTTGTGGGTGAGCATGCCCATGAGTTTCTACTTACTTTTGCTGAAAGTAGCTGCAGACTTTGGGTCTAGTAAAGTTGAGAGAAGACAACTTCACTACTTACTAGCTAGACAGTCCTGAAAGGCAGTGGTGGCATTCGTATTTGGAGACTAAGACATCTAGGTCTCCATCAGTGTCATGGACTAAGTTTTGAGAGGTCTTCTTGGTCCGGTTTATTTCCAAAAGCATCATAGATTAGCTCTGAGATCAGTTTTCATGGTTGGAGCATCATACCGCCATGAACTTATATATTTCTCAAGAAAGAGTTCGATGCTTCATCAGGGTATTGAGACTCTAGTTAAGGATATAGACTCAGTCTTTACTCTCAGTAAGCCTCTTATTTTTGGATGTGGTGCCGGTCTGAGACAGTGGTTCATAGATGAGTTCTTCCGATCGAGGTGGGTGACCTCTAGCTTAGAGCCAAAAATCACAAGGGTTCTATGAGTATGAGGAGATAGATCATTGGTCCTATGAGTGCCCTCACCAAAGGCCATCCTTACCATCTCTACAAGTAGCTATACCTACGCCAATAGTAGCATCTCTAGCAAGAGCCGGAGACCAGGACCAGGACCACATGGGTGGTCATCAGGGTGCATAGGGAGGTCGTTGAGGAGGTAGGGTTGATGATCAAGGTAGGGAAGCCTAGTCCCACTTTTATCCAGCTTCAACTAGAGTAGAGGATGAGGCCTCAAACGATGTGATCACAAGTACGATTTTATTATATCATCATCCCCGTATTATCTTTATTTGATCCAGGCTCCACCTATTCTTATATATTTGTATATTTTTCCCCTTGACTGAGAATAAGTCTAGAGCCCTTAGTTGAGCCATCGTGTATTCCAATCTTGATAGGTGATTCTTTAGTAGTAGATCAGGTATTTAGATCCTGCATGGTGACTATTTAGGGGTGGGACACTAGGGTTGATCTCATCTTACTTGATATGGTGGATTTTGATTTTATTATGACCATAGATTGGTTATCTCCTCACCATATGTTATGGATTTCTATGCCAAGACTGTTACCTTAGCCATGCCTAGTATTCCGCTAGTGGTGTGGCAGGCTCTTGTAGTCGCACGCCAGTTGGGGTGATCTCTTTTGTTGGAGCTCAGAGGTTAATGACTAGCAGATGTTTGGCATACTTAGCTTGTGTTAGGGATATGAGTAGGTTGGGCCGTACATTTGATTCAGTACTTATAGTCTGAGAGTTTGCAGATGTGTTTCTTGTTGATCTGTCTGGCCTTCCTCTGGATTACGATATTGACTTTTCTATTGATGTAGAGCCGGGTACTTATCCTATTTCCATCCTACCATACCGTATAGCCCTTGCAGAGCTCAAGAAGCTCAGTGTTCAGCTTTAGGATCTCTTGGATAAGCGATTCATTTGGCATAGTGTATGCCTTGGGGTGGCCCAGTCTTATTCATTAAGAAGAAGGATGGTACTATGCGATGTATATTGATTATAGGCTGTTGAATAAGGTGAGGTGAAGAACCGTTACCCCATGCCTAGGATTGATGACCTATTCGACTAGATTCAGGGTGCCATGGTATTTTCTAAGATTGATTTGAGATCCGACTACCACCAGTTGAGGATTAGGGCAGCGGACGTCCCTAACACCGCATTTAAGACTCGTTATAGCCACTATAAGTTCCTAGCGATGTCTTTTGGACTGACTAATGCCCCTACCATATTCATGGACTTGATGACTCGAGTATTTAGACCATACTTGGCATTATTTGTAATAGTCTTCATCGATGATATTCTGGTATATGTGCGGAGCCGGGATAAGCATAAGCAGCATTTTAGAGTAAAGCTCTAGACTTTGAGAGATCAGTAGCCTTACCCCAAGTTCTCAAAGTGTGAGTTTTGGCTTGAGTTCATAGCATTTTTGGCATATATGGTGTATAAGGATGGCATTATGGTAGATCAAGCGAAGATTGAGGCTATTAGTGATTGGGCTAGACCCACCTCTGTGACTGATATTCGTAGCTTAGTCTTATTGGCAAGGTACTACAGGTACTTTGTTAAGGGGTTCTTTACTATAGCGGCACCTTTGACTCAGTTAACTCGCCAGGATGTTCTATGTGTGTGGTCAGAAGAGTGTGAGAGAAGATTTCTGAGGCTCAAGGAGTTGCTTACCCCACTCCTATATTGACTCTTCTAATTGAGGGCGAGGGATTCACCATTTATTATGATGCATCTAGCATTGGTTTGGGTTGTATACTAATGCAGCAGGGCTGGGTTATTGCTATTCATCGAGGCATCTTAAACTGCATGAGCACAACTACCCCACTCATGACTTGGAGTTGGTGGCGATAGTTTTTATGCTTAAGATTTGAAGGAACTACTTGCATGGAATTCGATGCGAGATTTATACTGATCACAAGAGCCTTCAGTATATTATGAGCCAGATCAATCTTAATTTGAGGCAGCGCCACTGGATTGAGCTCCTAAAGGACTACAACTTCTCAATTGTCTACCATCCGAGCAAGGCGAATGTAGTAGTAGACACCTTGAGTCGAAAAGCGATAAGTATAGGTAATCTAGCCTTCATTTCTACTATGGAGCAACCATTAGCTTTGTACATCTAGTCCTTAGCTAATCGAATGATTCGACTTTATATCTCTGATTCTTAATGTGTGCTAGCTTTTATGGGAGCTCAATCAACTCTATTAGATCGAATTTGCAGCCATCAGTTTGAGAATGAGGATTTAGTTGCACTTCAAAATTAGATTTTGAGATATGATATCGGCCTGGCTACGTTAGATTCAGATAGGGTATTGAGGTTTGGTGGTCATCTTTGTGTTTTGAGAGTTGGGGGTTTTATTTTGTTGATCCTTAGCGAGGCACATGATTTTAGATATTCTATCTATTTGGGCACCACCAGTATCGTGACTTGAGGTAGTATTACTGGTGGAGTAGCATAAGAAGAGATATTGCAGATTATGTGTTAAATTGTTTGAGTTGTCAGCAAGTTAAGGCCGAGTATTTGAGGCCTGGTGATGGGCTTCAGAGATTACCCATTCTCGAGTGGGGTTGCCTTGCATATCTCGTAGTCTTAATAGTATTTGGGTCATCGTGGATTGATTGACCAAGTCAGCACACGTCCTCCCCATTTATACTTCCAACAGCATTGAGAGGTTAGCACGTATCTACATTCGGAAGTTGGTTCACCTTTATGGTATTCCTATTTCTATCATCTCAGACCGGGGCTCATAGTTCACATCTAGCTGTTGGAGGACTTTTCAGAAGGAGTTGGGTACCCGTGTCGACCTTAGCACAGTTTTCCACTCGCAGAGTGATGACTAGTCGGAGAATATTATTCAGGTTCTCAAGGATATGCTGCGGGCTTGTGTTAAGGATTTTGGGGGTTAGTGGGATCAATTTTTACCCTTGGCAGAATTTAGGTATAACAATAGCTACCACTCCAGTATTCAGATGGCCCCATTCAAGGACTTATATGGTAGGCGTTGTCTCTATCTAGTTGGTTGGTTTGTGTCTACAAAGTCTAGGTTGTGCGGTACAGACTTGATGCAGGAGGTCTTAGAGCATGTGAGAGTGATTTATGATAGGCTTAGGACAACCCAGAGTAGACATCACAGTTATGTGGATCGTAGGTATTGGCCATTGAGATTTTTTGTCGGTGATAGGGTATTCCTCCGTGTATCGCCCATGAAGGGCATGATGAGATTTGGGAGGTAGGGCAAGCTTAGACCCAAGTATATTATCCCTTTTGAGATATTGAGGACAGTTGGCGAGGTTGTATATGAGTTAGCTTTACCTTCGGCATTTTCATCTCTTCATCTGATCTTTCATATTTTGATGTTGCGCTGGTATGTGCTAGGTGAGTCCCAAGTGCTTCAGTATGAAGCGGTTTACTTGGATGATCGTTTGAGCTCCATTAAGGAGCTAGTTGCTGTTTTGGCCAGAGATGTCAGGCAAATATGATCCAAAGCCATTCATATGGTTAAGGTCTATTGGAGGCATCATCCAGTCAATAAGGCTACCTGAGAGACTGGGCAGGAGATGCGGGCATAGATCCCCGACTTATTTGACCCTTCAGGTACTTCTTGACTCTTACTTTTGCGGACGAAAGATCTTTTAGTAGTGGATGTTGTAATGACTTTCTGGGTCATTTTAAAAATAAAGCATTCATTTTATCATTTAGAGCATTCCTCTACCTCAAGTCATTTATGACTTGCTGGACCTGACTGTTCGATCGTTTGGTCGTTCATTTGGGTTTTAGGCTCATTTCCCTATTTTAGAGCTTTTATAACTTGAAAAGTTGACTTCGATCATAACTTCAGGAAAACAACCTCAGAACAGAATTCTGACAGTTTCATCGGCTCTGGAATGGCCAAATTAGGCTAGTCGCATGGTCGGCATGAGTATCAAGGTAATCAATATGAGTTTGGGGCCATTTGGTGCTTTTTCCTTTAAAATTTGGCTTATGGTTGACTTTGGTAAACATTCTTGGAAATGTACTCGGATGAAAATTTTGACAGCGCTGTTAGCTCTGGAGGCTAAAACACTAAGCTAACTAACCCGAAATAGACAATAAATATTACTAAGAATCAATCATACCTATAACCTAGTGCTAACACCATCCTAACCATTCAAACTACTTAAATATATACATAACCAACTAAGCCAAGTCTAAAAAGGTAAGTCGTAACCTACCTCAAAGCCAGAACCGCACTCAAACCTCTATTCATGTGTTTTTCCCTTCTGAATAGCCTCGAAACATTGCCACGCTATCAAAAACAGACTCACAACGTTAATGCAGATGTTTTGATATTAAAATTATTGAATTCAGAGATAGCCCAATTTTGTAGTCAAAAATTTGGAATTTTGGGACTCACTCCATAACTCACAGAATTGACTCCAAAAATAGCTCCTAAATGCTACCCTAAGCTCGTGTTGCAAAAAGGAATACAATTCACACAAATCTACAAACCAACATGAACCTTTATTCTCAACTAATCACCAAAATCACTAAGGTTACAGGGAAAAGAGACGATTTACCTCACATAAAGCCTTTGAGCTAAGTTCTGATCAGACCACTGGAATCTCCTCGAAAAACCATGCAAATTAGCCCTTGGAATCACTCAAATTGCCCTTAAATTGAGATAATGTCTCAAATTAGTATGAAACAACTGAATTTCTGAACTTAAAACGTGCCATAGGTGTCGCAAAAGGGAACACCCCCTGGTCGCTTAAGCGACCACCAAAAAAAGGTGGGCCTCACTTAAGAGACGACCCTGCCGCTTAAGCGAAGGGTCGCTTTAGAGACCGCTCGTCACCTTAGCGACACCCGCCCATGGGGCCTGGTCGCTTTAACGGCAGTCGCTTTAGCGATGACACCATACTCAGCTGGTGTAAAATGGACTTGGCATGTCTAAATTCTCCGATGGGGTGCTCGAGATTTGTTCAGAACCCCGTGTGTGCAAACGAGATATGCTACCCCACCAAATTTGATATTTCATACTCAATAGTGCATTCAAAATTTCCATACAAGGTCTTTTTAACAAAAATTGGGTCCCACACCCAAGTGTCATTTTGAGCCTAAATCCACAATGAGCCTCAGTATTAGACTGGAAGCCTCGGAAGGCAAACGAAGGGTCATTCTAGACCAAGCTCGATATTTCAGAGCTAATCGCGTTATCAAAATTTTCATCTGATCGCATTTTTCAACAATGTTTACCATAGTCAAACTTTGACCAAATCTTTGAAGTTAAAATGCCTAATTGCACAAACTCAAAATGAAAACCCTAAAACTCAAACCAACACTCATTCCACACCAAAATGACCCTTCCGGAGCTGATGGAACTAAAGGAATCGTCATCCGACTTCAGAATCTCTGAATGTTGACTCAAGTCAACTCTTTCAAGCCTTAAGTCCCACAAATGACCAAACTACCTAAAAACTCAATTGAACACCTTAGAGAGCGTGCCACCCATCCCAACACCGCTTAAATGCTACAATAAAGATACAGGAAGGGGGAAATGGTAAAAATATGCAAAAATGACCTCGAGGATCATTACAACATCTACTACTAAAAGGACTTTTATCCTCAAAAGTAAAAGAAAGGTAGGTACCTGAAGGATCGAAAAGGTGAGGATATCGAGTCCGTATATCAATCTCGGTCTCCCAAGATACCTCCTCGATCAGACGGTGCCTCCACTGAACCTTCACTGATGGGATCTTTTTATTCCTCAACTTCCTAACTTGCCTTTCTAGAATGGCCATAAGCTCTTCCTCAAAATTCATGGATTCATCCAACTGAACCGAATCCCACTAAAGCACGTGAGACTCATCTGAAATATACCGTCTCAGCATAGAAACGTGGAAAATAGAGTGAACACACGAAAGAGCTGGGGGAAATTCTATCTCATAAGCTACCTCCCCTATTTGCCCTAGAATTTCAAATGGACCAATTAACCTAGGGCTAAGCTTGTCCCTCCTCCTAAATCTCATCACACCCTTCATGGTTGATACCCGCATAAATACCTGATCACCAACCATGAACTCTAAAGGCCTCAACCTTTGATCAGCATAGCTCTTTTGCCTATTCTGGGCATTACAGAGTTTCTCTTGGATCACACAGACACTATCCATAGAATCATGCAACAAGTCGATGTCCCACGGCCTAACCTCAAAAGCATCAAACTAGCCCACGAAAGAACGACATCTCCTACCATCTAATGCCTCAAATAGAGCCATCTGAATACTGAAATGGTAGATTTTATTATACACAAACTATGCCAAACCCAAGAACTGATTACACTTCCCTTCAAAATCAATAACATAGGCCCAAAGCATGTTCTCTAAGACCTAAATAGTCCTCTCAGACTGACCGTCGGTCTGAGGGTAGAAGGTTGTGCTAAGCGTAACTCTAGTAACCAACTCTCTCTAAATAAACATCCAGATGTGTGAAGTGAACTGAGTACCATGATCTGAGATAATAGACACTGGCACACCATACAAATGGACAATCTCTCAAATGTAGATATGAGCCAACCTATCTAAACTATCGGGAATATGAATCGGTAGAAAGTGAGTAGACTAGGTCAATTGATCGACGATGACCCTAATAGAATCAAACCCTCGAAAGATATATAACAAGCCTACCAAAATGTCCATCGCTATCCTCTCCCACTTCCACTATGGAATGGGTAGTTGCTGGGTCAACCCACCTAGCCTCTAATTCTCATACTTCACCTACTGACTATTTAAGTAGTTAGCCACAAAAACTAAAATGTCCCTCTTCATCCCACACTACCAGTAGTGCCTCCTCAGATCATGATACATCTTCGCTGCACTGAAATGAATAGAATATCTAGAACAATTAGACTCCTCCAGAATTAGCCTAACCAAGCCTCCAACTCTAGGAACAGATATACGACCCTCAATCCTCAGAACCCCCTCTAAATCTAAGATCATCTCCCTAGCCTCGCCGCTAAGAACCTTATCCTATATCATCCTCAATTATGGATGATCATACTATTGTTCCCGAATTTGATCCATCAAGGAAAATCTAGCCTCCACACAAGCGAGTACCCTGCCTGGCTTAGAAATATCAAGTCTAAACATCTGGTTGGATAAAGACTAGATGTCTGAAGCCATAGGTCACTCCTTTGTAGCTAAGAAATCTAAACTCCCCATACTCACTGCCCTCCGGCTCAGGATATCTACTACTATATTAGCCTTGCTCAGGTGATAAAGAATTGAGATGTCATACTTATTCTTGATAGTCACCTTATTTAGTTGTCTATATTTGATGCATATATGCATGGTACCATCCTTCTTTTTTATGAACAGGACAGGATCACCCTAGAGAGACACACTGCCTAATGAACTCCTTACTCAGAAAGTCCTAGAGCTCTCCCTTAAGCTACCTCAACTCAGCTGGAGCCATCTGATAGGGTGAGATAAAAACTGGCTGCATACCTGGCTCAACATCTATATCAAAATTAATATCATGATCGGGTAGGAGACCGGGTAAATCAGTATGAAAAATATCAGGATACTCTCTAACCATTAAAACTAACTCAAGTGAAAGATTACTGGCAGTAGTATTGTGAACATAAGCTAGGTAAGGAGGACACTATTTTCCTACCAACCGTTGCACCCTAAGAAAAGAGATCACTCCCTTAGCTATATGGCTAACAGTACTTGTCCATACAATCGAAGCAATGCCTAGCATATATAAGGTGACGGTCTTGCCGAATCAATCCAACACCACATAATGAAGAGATAACCAGTCCATGCCTAGAATCAGGTCGAAGTTCACCATATCCAGTATAATCAGGTCTGCCCTAGTATCATACCCCAAAATAGTCACCACATAGGATCGATACTCTATCTACTAGTAAATAATCACCTATGGGAGTAGCTACACGAATCGGTATAGTCAATAGCTTATATAACACATCCAGAAATATAACAAAATAAGTAGACACATAAGAATAGGTTGACCCCGGGTTAAATAAAGCATATGCAGGCTAATGTGAGATGGAGATCGTACTTGTTATAATGGCATTCAAAGCCTCTGCCTCTGGTATCCCCAATAAAAGCATACATATGATGTCCACCGCGGCCACCTGACCTATCTGTCTGAAGACCACTTTGAGTATCCTAGGGACCACCCCTGCCGCTAGAGCACCACCCCTGGTAGACTGAATCAGAGCCCTAGGGGCCTGCACCTACTGGCCCTGATAACCCTACTAGCCTTATTGTCTGAAAGGTCGACCCCTATGGCACTCTCTAGTAAAGTGGACAAACTCGCCACACTCATAACAACCTGTACCCGAATTGACCTAATGAGATAACTTGGCTGAACCTCACTGGCCACCACAGCCTGAATACTTTGAGTGTGTACTCCGAAGAGTCTAAACTGGTATTGGAATGATAGGAATGCTAGAACTTGCAGTAGTGCCATATTCTATAAGCTGAAAGGCCACTTGAACAGTCTTAGGAGGCTAAAACTGATGTGGGTAACCTCTGCCCGAAAAACCCCAACCATGGGACTGAGACCCACTAAAACCACCCTGACTATGGGGCCTCATATCGCTGCCCCTATAGGCCTCGGGATAGATCCCCTCAATGGTGCATACATGTTCGACTATTTGTTAAAAAGATTTGCCCGATGCCACCATCTGCTCCATAGCCAACCATAGTAGGTATGAGATCCCTCTGACAAATCTATACACTCCCTCGTGATCTATTGGTATAAGTGTTATATCCCGTACTTCTGTACCTTGAGACGTGTTCGTAAGCTTTTTGAAAGTTTTCATATGATCCCTATTATCTATCACATTACCAAATAAATCTAAGGAAGGGAGGATGTGATGTCTCGTGAGAGTAAAGGTTGGAAATAGAGTTATAAGTATTTGAAAGAAGTGGAGGACAACTAACAAATCGTGGAACTCGACTTGCTTGCATAAGCTACTAACTTAGAATTCCTACACACTTAAGCTACTTGAGTATACGTCGAACTTAAGTAGAAAGGAGTGCATAGACTTTTAAAATGAAATGAGATGACGAACATATGAAAGAGAGCAAAAATTAGTTTCCGAACTTATGAAAGTAAAGCAAGTAGGTGACAAGCAAGCAGGTGACAAGCAAGATGGTGACAAGCAAGCAGGTGATAAGTAAGCAGGTGAATCACCTACTTGGGGTGGACCCCGCTGCCACATAACAGCATATGATTGGCCACAGGGGTTGAGGTGGCACCCTAGGAGGCTGCCACGTGTCACCCTAGGGGGATGCCACATAGCACCTTCTAAAGAGGTGTATATATGTGTATTTGGATGAATACTAAGTCATTCTTACTCTATTTGGAGATGAAACTCCAGCAAACATAAGAGAGGAAAAGAGAGAAAATGTTAGAGAAGCCAAAGGAGGCAGCCACGGGTTAAGAGAAAAACTAAGGTAAGTTTCTAATTTTATCTCTTAAATTAATTATCTACGATGTTCCTCAACAACATGGAGGTGTAAATGTATCTTACGATGTCTATGGAACAATAACTTCAGCTTTACACTTGGAACAAATAAGGGAAAGCTGAAGGAAAATGTTGGAGACAAGGAAAGGAGGGCTACGAGTTGGGGGCTGCCAAGGAAAGCCTCCGGGTTTCATTCTGTGAATTAATTATTTAAGGTATAGCAAAGTTGTATAATGATGTTTTATAGCAAAAAAAATTCCAATTTGGAGCAGCGGAGAAGTGGCACAAACAGTCCGCAACTTTAAGCACGTTAAGGGGGTTTCCAAAAGTTAATTTTCAGCAGGTTTGGGAAGCCATTTGTTAAGGTATGGCTTGGTTATATTCTCCCACGTTTTGGTAAGGGATTTTAAATGATATGAAGGTGTTAATAATGAAAAATCATGGCTTGGGGCAGTACCAAATGGATAACAAACAGTCTACGTGATTTCAGCAAGTTTGAAAAGTTTCTGAGTTGCAATTTGGCAGTTTTGGCCAATCTCGGGTAAGGTAAGGTTTATCCTCCTAAGTTGGAGTTTATGGTGTTGTTATGAAGTTTATTATATGTTGTTTAAGTGGATTTAAACGTGAAAACATCATATAAATGCTTGACGGTCGAAATAAACTAAATTGGAATCGCTATAGTTGAATTGTCGTCGAAGTAAAGTATTGTGCTTGTGGTGTACTGCTGCAGGTGTGGGGGGGTTGTTGCAGGGACTAAATGTGTTCTAAAAGGGGTGTGGGTAATGATGTTACCAGCCACATGACCCCTCGTTTTGTATAAATAAAGGCTTTGCAAAATAAAGACTAGAAACTCTATTTTGGTATCGTAATTTTTAGCAAGTTGTTTGGAGCTTGTGTTGCGTGATATCGCCATGTTTTATATTTATATGCTGCAAGGTGTTGTTTTTAGTTGGATGTATTGATTAGTTATGTAATTATAAATTTGGATAGGGCACTTTATAGGGGAGGTGTTGCCCAATTTTTCTTTAACGCCTTAGATAATTAAAGAACTAGTCGAGGAGACGAATAAGAAATTAGGTTCCATGAATGCTAAGGTGCAAATGAGGGCACCGAAAATTTAAGGTTGTTGATACTCGCATTTCTTCCATGTTAAATAGGTTTGGAGGACGATGACGTGGACGTGATTAAGAGAAGTCCATATGAGGTATGTAGAGCTATCCTTCTTTTCTTTTGGGCATATCTTAGATTTAAGTGGCAAATGATATGTGTATGAAGCCTGGGGAAATTCTATTCATGAGCTCTGAACCTGATTCAGGATTCATAATTCGTGTTCACTTTTGAATGTTAATACTCTTAAAGTAGTGAAGCTCCCATTCCTCAAGTCTTTTATATGCTGGAAAATAGTGTATGTGAAGCTTTCTTTTGGCATATTTTTGGCATAAGTAGGTAAAGCTATTCTTCTCTTTTTTGGCATGTCTTAGACATTAATAATGAATGATATGTATTTGAGCTTGGGGTAATTACATTCATAAATTCTAAGCATGAGCCATGAGTTTCATTGACTTTGTGATATTAGAACTCCTGTAGTAATTGAGTTGTTGCCTTTTAGGGCTTCTATATGACGAAAGGTGGTATGTGTAAAGCCTGTCTCTTCTTCCTTTTGGAATGTCTTAAATGTAAGTGAATTGAGGTATGATATGAGTGTAAAGGCAGTTCCAGTCGTAAGTCCCGAGTATAACTTGTGACTCGAGTTCATTCCTAAATGCTAAGGGTCTTGAAGTAGTTAAACTACGACCCTCAAGCCTTCTATAGGCTGAATAATGATTGGGTGTGTAAATTCCTAAATCGGGGGTTTCTTAGGCATATTTATGATAATGGTTGGGGGATGTCTGATGTGTTACCAAGTCTTACATGCACGTATATGCATTGTTGTGTGATATGTGGATCGGGTCGTCGTTCCTCAGCATTATTATATGATATGCATGTATACGGATCGGACCGTCGTTCCTCGGCACTAATATATGAGATACGGATCGGGCCATCATACCTTGGCATTATCATGCAATATATGGATCGGGCCATCGTACCTCAGCATTATCATGCGATATATGGATTGGGCCATCGTTCCTCGGCATTATTACACGATATGTGGATTGGGCCGTCATTCCTCGGCATGTGTTTGATATATATATGGATAGGTTTGTACGTTCCACAGCGCTAATAGTATATATATGCCTATTATGATAGATGATGTGTTTGTAATACTGAGTCCCCGAGCGGGCCGGATACGGTATGTGATAATGGTATACAGGACTTTATTTTGTGAGGTGCAGGTACAGTACCCTATTAAATGCTATACTTGGTTTCCTACATCTCTGTTTCAGTTGTTATCTCAGTTATGTTATGCTTATATACTCAGTACATGTATCGTACCAACCCCCCTTTCTTCGAAGGGCTACGTTTCATGCCCGCAGGTACAAACGTTCATTTCAGAGATCCGCCAGCTCAGGATTTCTGCTCACCTATGATTGGAGGTGCTCCACTATTCTGGAGCCTAGTTTTTTTTGTACTGGTCCTCCGGTGTATATATGTATTTATTTATTCAAAGGTACGGTGGGGGGCCTGTTCCTCCATATATTACTGTACTATTCTTAGAAGTCTGTAGACATATATGTGTGGGTTGTTCATAAGTTTATTTTGGTTGTGCCTATACGGCACATTGTAAATGTTTTTACGTTATGGTAGCCTTGTCGGCTTGCATTCTCTTCCATGATACGATATGAATGAAGGAGACTACATGAACATGAAAAAGTTTTAACCCATTTGGGTTTTGGGGGGTTTTATCACATTACCTATAGTTCAATTTGGTTATATTTAAAAGTTACGTATACGAGGTCCAGGTCGGACCCCAGTCGCGGCCCATGGGGGTTGGGTTGTGACAATAAGCATCACATATATCTAGACAACTCATGAAACTAGGTCTCATACTCTGCAACTGATAATGACCCCTGAGTCAAACCTGTAAACTCATCTCTTAACTGCTCCCTCGAGCAGCGAGGTACATACTTCTTCAAGAAAGCCTCGTAAAACTGAGCCCAGGTCATCAAAGGTGACCCGGTTGGCCTACATAGAAAATAGGATCTCCATCACTCCTTTCTGGCCCATCTAATAGGTAAATCATGTAATCTACTCCATGAGACTCCACTAAATTGAGGTTATGCAACCTCGCCTGACAACTAACCAGAAACTCGTGGGCATCCTCACCCATTGTGCTGGAGAATTTGGGAGGGCCAAATCTCATAAATCTCCCTAGCATCTTTTACTCCTCAGAAGATATGACTGGCCTGGGTCCATGGGTAGAGAAAAAGTAGGAATCGGCTGGAATACTAGCTGAGGATATGCAATAGCAGTCTAGGCCCCTAATGTCTGGCCCCTTAGTACCTCTACCTAGGCTGGAGTCTGAGTCTCACCGTGCCGCTGGGGACTTGCTAAAGTGTTGGGCATAGCTCATGCCTGGTTAATACCCTCCATAAAGCTGAGAATCCTCATTATGGTGTCCTCCATAACTGGCATGGCAACAAATCTAGGTGGAGACTAGGCTGGCTCCATACCATATAGCTGATGCTGAACTTCCTTAACCTCTACTTTGGGCTCTAGTGACGATGCCCTCTCCTAATCTCAAGACCGTGTTGTAGCTCGTGCCCTACCTCAACCTCTAGGTCGTCCTCGGTCTTGACCCCTAGCTAGGGATCTATCTACTGGATCAAGAGTCTCTCTCCCACTCACAGACAATTTCGTCCTAGGCATATGATAAAGAGTGAAACAAACAAAACTCAGAAGTTGTTACAGTTATGAATGCACGATAATAGATAAACAAGTAAAATATTCCTAACAATGCCCTATAGCCTCTCAAAGATAGGATACGGACGTCATCGTACCAATCTGTGAGACTCTACTAGGAACTTGCTCATGTACTGGTAAGACTGATGAACCTAAGATTTGATACCACTTTGTCACAACCCAAAATCGAGCCATGATGGCGCCTACTACAATCCACCAAGTAAGCAAGCCTAAATCTAAGGACATAAGTTTGTGAAAGACAACAATTTAAGTATAATACTAATAATAATAAAGAATGAAAAGAATAACATATATAAGAAGTAGACCATATCATAAACTTGTAGTGAGATACAAAATATACAAAACAGGACCAAAAGTGAACAGAAAGACGAACTAACAAAAGACCAAATCCTCGCACCTGATGTTACCTATACAGGAGATACTAAGTATAGGAAGGCCATATATACAAGAGAATTGACTAACCAAAATACAAAACATAAGTCAGTACACAATGAGGGAAAGCAGCAAGTCTCTGGATGCCAGGAGCTCACCACGATCCACTACGGTGACAGCCACGGGAAATCTAATGCCCAGGAAGAGTGGCTTATACTGGGAGATGCATCAGAAATGATGCAGAAATTTAGTATGAGTACCAAAACACAGGGTACTCAATAGGCATCATAGGCTGATAGAGCTCAGAAGGATCATATACATATATAAGCAGCAAGAAGGGTATAACAAGGCCTAAATAAAAGCATAACAGCAGTCAAAACTACAACCAAGTATATAAAATAATAGGCGAGTTACCAGAAAACTACCACACAAACCATAACTCACTCCAAAACAAGTGCAATGCGTATGTGGCCAATGCAGAATGAATGCAAAAACTTCTGAAGTTGTCCCACCTGTTGTCCCGTGGACCCCTCGAGACAACTGCAGAACTCTGCCTCAGCTTATTAGAAAAGTAAAATCCAGAATTTAATTTGTGGACCGTCGGAGCTCATCAACATATGCATAATCAGGTGAAAATGGTACTTTCCTCAAAAACCGATATCCCGCTCCCTTAGAGCTCAAAATTGCATAGAAAATATAGTATATCTTAAAATAGCTCAAAACCTCCTCATTTTCAGAAATTAAATACGAGCATTCCATGATCATGCCTATACACCAATACAACCCAATCAATATTTCAAAACAATCCACCTCACACATATAACCGGGTAAAACACCCTCTACAACTCAAAGGTACTAACCTGATAGTCCAAGCTCACGGCCTTAGGCCCAACAGTTTAATCAAAAAGGGAAATAACTATACATACCACAAAGGTGGAACACAACCCAAATATAACAATCAAAATGCATACAAGCTAAGTTTCACACCACCTAGGAGCAATCTAAGGATCTAAGCGACAAACATGACAAAAGTCACCCTAAACTAAGGCTCTGAGGCTAAAACACTAAGCTAACTAACCCAAAATGGACAATAAATCTTATTAAGAATCAGGCATACCTATAACCTAGTGCTAACACCATCCTAACTATTCAAATTACTTAAATATACACATAATCAACAAAGCCAAGTCTAAAAAGGTAAGCCAAAACCTACCTCAAAGCCAGAACCGCATTCAAACCTCTATTCGTATGCTTTTCTCTTTTGAATGGCCTCAAAATGCTGCCACGCTGTCAAAAATAGACTTACAACATTAATATGGATATTTTGATATTAAAATTATCGATTTTAAAGATGGGCCAATTTAGTAGTCAAAAATTGGGAATTATGGGACCCACTTCGTAAATTACGGAAGTGATTCCAAAAATAGGTCCTAAATGCTACCCTAAGCTCGTGCTCAAGAAAGGAACATAATTCACACAATAAAATTAGCTACAAACCAACATGCACCTACATTCTCAACTAATCACCAAAATCACTAAGGTCACAGGGAAAAGAGACGACTTACCTCACATAAAACCTTTGAGCTAAGTTCTGATCACATCACTAGAATTTCCTCGAAAAACACACAAATTAGCCCTTGGAATCCCACAAATCGCCATTAATTTGAAATAAAAATTATGTATCAAAGTTGTATGAAATAACTGAATTTCTAAACTTAAAACAAGCCTCAGGTGTCGCAAAAGCGAACACCTCAAAATGGTGGGCCTCGCTAAAGCAAGGACCCTATTGCTTAAGCGAGAAGTTGCTTTAGCGACCTCTCATCACTTTAGCGACACCCGCCCATGGAGCCTGGTCTTTTTAGCTACCTCCAAGCCACTTTAGCGACGACACCAGACTCAGCTGATGGAAAATGGACTTGGCATGTCCAAATTTTCTGATGGGGTGCTTGATGTTCTGTTCTCAATGAAGCATTTAAAATTTCCATACGAGGTCTTTTTAATGAAATATTAGTCCCACACCCAAGTGTTATTTTGAGACTAAATCCACAACTCAATATTTTGAAGCTAACTGTGTTATTAAAATTTTTATCTGAGTGCATTTTCCAAAAATGTTGACCTTAGTCAAACTTTGGCCAAAACTTTGGAGCTAAAATGCCTAATTGCACAAACTCAAAATGAAAACCCCAAAACCCAAACCAATATCATTCTAGATCAAAATGACTATTCCAAAGCTGATGGAATTGACAGAATCATCATCCAATATCAGAATCTCTGAATGTTGACTCAAGTCAACTCTTTCAAGCCTTAAGTCCCAAAAATGACCAAACTACCTCAAAACTCAACAACAGCACCTGAACTAGTCATTGGGGTTGTAGCTAAAAAAGGAGGAGTAGCAAGAGGCCATGGTAGAGGTCGCGAGAGAAAGCTCACCAGGGATGGAGGTCAGGTAGCTGGGCTAGCCAGGGAAAGAGTAACGACCCCTCAACCGAATGATGCGGTAGCTAGAGTGGATGTTGAGGTGGAGGATGAGTAGGTTCATGAGAAAGTATCACCACCCAGCCTACTCCAGAAATAATCCACCAGGTTCTCACGTATCTCAATGGGTTATTCGATCAGGGACAAGTGCCCTAGCACCTCATATATTCTGGGAATATAGTATGCAGTTGTTGTGGCTCCCCGCATGAATGTGTCCTTGGGAACAAATATGTTTCCTCAATTGACTACAGGGCTAGTAATGACTAGTGACCAGCATGATCTCTTTGTTAAGTTCTTGAAGTTGAAACCCTCTGTATTTAGGGGTATTGAATGTGAGGATGCCTATGAATTCCTTGTTGGTTGTCATGAGTTGCTTCATTAGATGGATATAGTATAGCAATTTGGTGTTGAGTTTGTGATGTACCAATTTCAAAAAAATGCCAAAATGTGGTGGCGGTCTCATGCTGAGTGCTGACCAGCAAAGGCACCATCTATGAATTAGGAAGCTTTTTTGACTTTTTAATAGAGAAGTATATTCCCCGGATCTTGAGGGATAGGAGGAGAGATGAGTTTTTGAATAGAGAGCAAAGGAGAATGTCTGTTGCAACCTATGAGGCTATTTTTTATGATTTATCCAGATATGCTACTCAACTTTGCTTCAGTCCAAAAGAGCAGATTCGCTTCTTTGTGAAGGGATTGAGGTCATATTTACATATGCCAGCTTTACAGGTGGCTTCTTCAGCAAAATATTTTCAGGAAGTGGTTGATTTTATCATAGAGGTAGGGGTGAAGTCAGATGATTTTGCTAAGGAGACAACGTTCAAAAAGTTTTGTAAAGGGGGTGAGTTCAGTGGTTTTTACTCTAGAGGGCAGCTCTTTGAGGGTTATTCGGCTCGTCAAATTTAGTCTTCATTAGAAATTTCAGATGGAGGTCTGTCAAAGACTAGTCAGCCCTTTTTTTAATTTTTGGGGTATCTTCAGTCTTCTTCATCTTAACAAAGACCCACCCTTGACCCCAAGACTTATTATAGATGTGGTGAGCCTGGACACATCAGAAAATATTATCCAACATAAAGTCAAGCTTGGTATGATCAGGGTTACAGAGCCCTAACAGCTAGAGATGGAGACAACTAAGGTAGGGACAGTCATTCTGGAGGATGTGGTGGCCAAGCTCATGGTGGTCGCCACTCTAGTTAGGGTGATGGGTAGATTGGAGCTACTAGAGTACAGCCTAGCAGGGGCAATGGTCAAACGGGCGACAGAGCCCATTGTATACTTTCCTAGGGAGATCAGAACCAGTGGCATCTAATGTTGTTATCACAAGTACTCTTCTAGTCTGCGATCACATGACTTCCTTATTATTTGATCCTGGATCCACCTTCTCTTATCTATCTTCTGCATTTGATGATGGACTTGATTAACACTGTGACTTACTTGACATGCCTATTTGTGTTTCTACTCCTGTTGGTGAGTTTGTGCTAGTTGAGAAAGTGTATAGGTCTTGCCTTGTGACTTTTGTTGGGAGCAGAACTTATGTAGATTTGATTATTCTAGAGATGGTTGACTTTGATGTAATCTTGGATATGACTGGGCTCTATCCAAATTTTTCTATCTTAGATTGCAATGCTAAAACTGTGACCTTGGCTAAGCCTGGGATGGATCAGCTGGTATGGGAGGGTGCCTATCTTTCTGCCCTAGTTCAAATTATCTCTTTTCTTCACGCTAAGAGGTTGGTAACTAAGGGTGGTTTGGCCTTCCTAGCACATCCCAGGGATGATAGTTCTAAAGTGCCTTCGATTGAGTCTATTTTGATAGTACGTGATTTTATGGATGTTTTCCCCACAGATCTGCCTAGTATGCCACCTAATAGGGAGGTTGATTTTTGTATCGACTTGGAGTTAGGCACTCTCCCCATTTCCGTTCCACCTTATAGAAGGGCCTTAGCTGAGTTAAGAGAATTGAAGGCCCAACTTCAGGAGTTGTTGGGTAAAGGTTTTATTAGACCGAGTGCCTCTCCTTGGGATGCTCCAGTTCTATTCGTAAAGAATAAGGATGGTAGTCTTCATATGTGCATAGACTACAGGCAGATGAACAAGGTGACTATTAAAAATAGGTATCTCATTTCTTGCATTGATGACTTGTTTGATCAGTTGTAGGGTGCTTATGTCTTCTCCAAAGTTAATTTGGGGTCTATTTACCAGTAGTTAAAAATACAGATAGCAGATGTGTCGAAGACTGCTTTATGAGCTAGGTATGGGAACTATAAGTTCTAGGTAATGTCTTTTGGGCTTACAATTGCCCTTGCTGCTTTCTTGAGCCTAAAGAATAGAATCTTTAAGCCATATCTAGATCTTTTTATTATTGTATTTATTAATGATATATTGATCTACCCAAAGAGCAGAAAAGAGCATGAAGAGCATCAGAGAATTATTTTGGGGTTATTAAGGGAGAAGAGGCTTTATGCCAAACTCTCCAAGTGTGAGTTTTGGCTCTATTTAGTGTCCTTTTTAGGGCACGTGGTTTCTAATGATGGAGTGATGGTAGATTCCCAGAAGATTGAAGCAGCGAGTTGGGCAATGCCCATTAATGTCTCAGAAGTAAGGAGCTTTGTAAGTTTGGCTAGCTATTACTGTCGGTTCGTCAAGGGGTTTGCTTCCTAGATGACCATCTGACCAAGCAGAATGCTCCATTTATGTGGTCGGATGAGTGTGAAGAGAGTTTTCTAAAACTCAAGACCCTGTTAACTATTGCACCATTTCTTGCCTTGTCAGTTGAAGGTAAGAATTTCATTATTTATAGTGACGCATCTTATTCTGGTATAGGTGCAGTACTAATGCAGAAGAGGAATGTAATTGCTTATAATTCAAGGTAATTGAAGGTGCATGAATGTAACTATCTCACTCATGATTTGGAGTGGCTATAGTTGTATTTGCACTGAAGCAGTGGAGGCATTATCTATATAGGGTCAAGTGTAAAGTGTATATAGATCATCGTAGTTTACAATATGTGTTCACTCAGAGAAACTTGAATTTGAGGCAGAGGAGGTGGATGGAATTGCTAAAGGACTATGATATAACTATTCTTTATCACCCGAGAAAATCTAATGTGGTGGCCGATTCCTTGAGTAAAAAATCATGGGAAGTTTAGCTCATTTGCAGGTTTTTAGACGCCCATTAGCTAGAGAGGTTCAAACTCTGGCTAATGACTTTATAATGCTAGAAGTAACTGATGAGGGAGGATTTTTGGCCTATGTGGATGCAAGATCTTCTTTCTTTAACAAGATTAAAGGATATCATTTTGATGATGAGAAGCTGAGTCGAATTCATGATATGGTCTTGAAAGGAGAGACTAAAGAGGTTATGATTGATGAGAAAGGTGTCCTGAGGATTAAGGGGCGGATATGTGCACCTCGTTTGATAATTTAATTCAAACTATTCTTGTAGAGGCTCACAGCTCGAGGTACTTTATATATCCTGGTGCAACTAAGATATATCATGATCTAAAACAACATCATTGTTGATTTTGTTGCCCATTGTCTGAACTATCAGCAGCTAAAATACGAGCACCAAAGGCCTGGAAGGATACTTCAGAGAATGCTCATTCCTAAATGGAAGTGGAAAAGTGTTGCAATGAATTTTTGATTGGTCTTCCAAAGACATTAGGTAAGTTTGATTTGATATGGGCGATTGTTGACAGGTTAACTAAGTTTGCACACTTCATTCTAGTTAAGGTGATTTATAATGCAGAAAAGTTAGACAAACTCTATATTCATGATATTGTTCGATTGCATGGAGTTCGTATCTCCATCATATCAGATAGAGATACACAATTTACTTCTAACTTTTGAAGGACCTTGCAGGCTGAGTTAGGTACTATATTGGATCTTTGTACCACATTTCATTCTCAGACTAATGGACAGTTTGAGCGGACAATTTAAGTGCTAGAGGATATGCTTCGTGCGTGCGTGATAGATTTTGATGGTCATTGGGATCAGTTCTTACCCTTGGCAGAGTTTTCGTCCAATAATAGTTATCACTCGAGTATTGATATGGATCCATTTGAGGCATTATATGGGAGGAGATGTAGGTCTCATATTGGTTGGTTTGATGCATTTGAGGTGAGACCTTGTGGAACTGATCTTTTGAGGGAATCGTTAGAGAAGGTGAAATTTATTCAAGAGAAGCTTCTAGAAGCTCAGAGCAGGCAGAAGGAATATGCAGACCAAAAGGTCTGGGACATGGAGTTTATAGAGGGAGAGCAAATGATGTTGAATGTACCCATGAAGGGTATGGTGAGATTTGGTAAGTGAGAAAGCTCAGTCTGAGGTATATTGGGTCGTTTGAAGTTCTTAAGCGTGTTGGAGAGGTGGCATATAAATTGACTTTACCTCTAGGTTTGTTCGGAGTGCACCCAGTGTTTCATGTTTCTATGCTAAAGAAATATCGTGGTGATGGAAACTATAGTATTCACTAGGATTCGATCTTACTTGATGAGAATTTTTCCTATGAGGAGGAGCCTGTAGCTATTCTTGACAGGGAGGTTCACAAGTTAAGGTCAAGGGAGATTGCATTTGTGAAGGTCCAATGGAAGAATCATTCGATTGAGGTCCTCTTGGGAGACTGAGGCGGATATGCGTGAAAGATATCTACATTTGTTCGTCGAATCAGGTACCCTTTTCTATCCTTGCTCTTATTTTTACCGTTCGGGGAAAGGACCACAACCGGGTCTACGGCCTATATTCATGTTCACAGACCGTCTAGTGGTCCGTGGAAACCAATCCTCAGGACCATTAAAGTGGGTCAACTTCACAAGGGACACCATGGCCCATTGAGACCTTCAAGACCCGTGGTCCCCTCCGTCAAAAGTCTCTCGCCTAGACCTGACCAAGACAATATTCATAGGCCACTCCATGGCCCGTAGAGCTCTTCACATACCATAAAGGTAGTCCATCCAGGGGTCCGTTCAGTTATTTTTCTAGGGATGTTTTGGTTATTATCCATTTTTTATATTAATAGTTGGACGCTTTTAGGAACTTTTCCCCATAAGCTATAAATACCTAAAACACTCTTTAATCCCTCATTCCCTCTATAACACCTAGCACAAAAATCATCTCTCAAGGATTTCTCTCCCAAAGATCTTTCTTATTCATCAAGTTAAGTTAGGGATCCAAGGTCAAGATCAAGTATCCATTGCTAGAAGCTTGCATTTAGGGCTTTGAATTATCAAGGTGTGTGAGAATTCATCTATGGATCCTTCCATCCATGAAGTCCCAAGGTTTTTCTTCAATTTTCCTTCTATGAATTATCTTTTAAAGCCCCAATTCTTATGATATTGCATTGTTCATCTCAATTATGGTTTATTTTATTATTATTGATCTAATTATGCATAATTCAAGTTACATTACATGGTTTAAAGTTGATTTTCATAGACCCATGCCATATTCTATTTTCAAGCATGATTTTAAGGATTTATGATCATGATTCATAAAGGATTTCTATGAATGGTTTATGAATGATTATCAAGGCTTATGAACGTCTCATGAAAAGTAATGAATGATGATGAACTGTGATTTTAAAGATACTTCTAAATGAAATGTCAATATGATTTTCTATGAACAAGCTTACCATGATTTTGATGCTTTAGATAAGTATCAAGATGAATACGATATGATGTCATGATATGTTGAAGGAGCTATTTTTATGATTTTCAAGTATTTATGATGAACGGTATTACTAGATTCTTACCATCTTCAAAGTTTATGATATACTATGATTTACGATATTCCGTTGAGAGTTGACCTAGCACCGAGCGGACCTTGAGATAGAGGCTCACCCATTAGTAGAGGCATGAGACCGTTAGCGGAAATCCCATTGCCCCATAACTACGTGCCACCATAGGAAGAAGTATCACCCATTAGTAGAGGCTTGGTTCCTTAGAAGGGGTCACCCGTTCGTTGAGGCTTGATTCCTTAGTAGCTTAGTGGATCCACTTAGGCATCACAGAGTCTACCTTGGCAAGTAGCCTCTCTCCAAAATTCCATGTTATACCTCACATTGTCTTAAATATCGGTGTACAGTATTTCTCACAAAGACTTATGACCCTCAAAATGACTTTTAATAAACCACATATGTACAGCTATGTAACAAGTTCTCATGATGTACTGACCATATATATGTTTTCAAGCTTTACTCGTGTTTTCACAATATTGATCATGCATCCCATGTTCATGTTTTTTCTGTCCTATTATCATTTTTCATGCATGCTTCTCATATACTTCGTGCATTTCATATACTAATGTATATTTTTGGCGTACATTATATCATAATGTAGGATCCAGCGATCATCACGCACCTCCCACTCGTGGCTATAGATTTAGCACTACTTCTATTGTTGGTGAGTTCTCATTGTTGACACTCAATTTTGACCCTCCACAATTTAATTAATTTTTAAGCTTCTTCAATTTCAAACGATTTAAAATAATTATTTTCAAAAATCAAAAATACTTTTGAAATCATTTTCAAGGCAATTTTTGTCATTTTCCTATACAATATATCTCTGTATATCTATAATATATAAATTTATGCATTATTACTTTTAATAAAGGTTTGGGAAGATTATTTTACCAAAATATAATTTTAATTAAGTATGCATTTTTTTATTTAAAATTGATTAATTATTATAAATGATCTTTCATTTTGAAATAATTATTTTGGATTGTTGAAGTTAAGAAGCTTAAGTAATAATTTGTCTCATTTCTATTTTATCGGATTTGAATTACTCAAAATCAATTTAAATTGGCGAAACCCATCGATGGCCCCCTAAAGTTGACACCAACTCTCACATAGACACATCAACTAGACTTTGTTCATTTTAGACACCTCAAGTAAGGCTCTGATGTGTCATTTTGACATTTTATGCTGACTTGGCACATTGCGTGTGCTGCACCCATTTTAAGCGCGTGAAAAACTTTTTTTTCTTTAAAAATATTATTTTATTTTATATTTTGTTGTTGTTCTTCTTCTTCTTCATTTCTGCCATCATTTCTTCTTCTTCTTCATTGCGTGTTCTTCTTTTACAAATTCCTTTTACAAAACACAATCTTTCTCCATTTTCTTCAACACTCATTTGCCCAAAACCCATAAATTCCCCTCCCCCATGTTCACATATTCACTAAGCCTCTTCATTTATCAAAAAGTCAAGAACTTGATGAGTTGGATTCAAAGATTACTACTTGTATTGTTGAAGTTGTTCTTAAAAATCTGAGAAATTGGAGAATAGCCCATTTGTTTTTTAATTGGACTTCGAATTTTATTATGGGTTCTTTAAGGTTTGAATTCTTTAACAATTTCAAAGAAAATAATTTTAGATTTGTATTAATCTTGCCGGATAAAATGGAGGTTCATCGGATTTTTTTATCCAATTTGATTTATATTTTTATTTGTCATTATAGCTTCATTTTTTCCTCTTTAGATGATATGGATAGCATTGGGTGGGTGTTGGAGGAGAAGAAGATTTGGTGGGGTGGGGTGGGGGTGGGTGGGGTTAATAGTTGTTAATTTTTATTTTTAAAAAAAATTATTATTTGGATAAAAAAATGTCACCCGTCATCAAATTATTGGTCATTTTTTTCTATTCAAAAGTCATTATTTGATAATTATTTTTGATATATATATATGTCATGTGTCTTTATTTAATTTGTTATTTTGGACACGTCAGGCAAGTGCATTACACACACTTAATATATTTTGGTAATTGTTAAAAAAGTGTCAAAATGAGACATCGGAGCCTTACTTGAGGTGTCTAAAATGAACAAAGTCTAGTTGAGGTGTATAAGTGAAAGTTGGTATCAACTTTAGGTGGCTACCGATTGGTTTCGCCGTTTAAATTTGGTGAAAATTTGAACCAAAGGACCTGGTCCTTTCAACCCTATTATTCTCACCAATTGTTTAGACAAATCTGGCCAAAAGTATCACATACCCGACCCACTCCACTTCAAATTATCCTAACCCAATACTCTTCTCTTTCCCTTTTCCCAAAAAAATGCACAACACACTCTTCACACACATCTTTCATCTCTCGTTTTTCAACGACAAGAAGCAGAATCTAACCACTTGTGAAAATTCCTCAAAATCCGGTGGGATTTGGGCTCAACCATCTCCCTCAAATCAATTTGGGAGAAGGTAACCTCATCCCTTTGTCAGCCTTTTTCATCTACTTTTCTTAATCTGTGAAAGACATAAAGAATTCAAATATTGAATTCAAACAAGATCTTGGAGTTCCCCTCTCAAACGGCTCTTTTTGAAATTCAAATTCACTATTTTTGGCTATAAATATCGCACTTATTTTCATTAGAAAGGGGGAGGGGAGAAGTGACGGAGAGTTTGGAAAATATTTGAGTTTTTCGCACTCTTGCATTCACTACTTTTTCTATTCTTCTTTGCTTTTTCTAGTTTCCTAGATACTCACATCACTCTTGCTATCTCTCTGTTATCACTCGCACTCAAAGTCGGTGTGGAAGCTCATCCTTGTTATAACTCATTGTCCAATTTGTTGCTCTGCGAAAGGTATACTCACCCCTTTATCTCGTTTTCGTTAGTCTAATCTCTTTACTAGTTTAATCCTATGCTAGTCTAGATGTAGCCTTAATCAGTTTGGTTCGAGGTGTGACATTTATGATATAATTTGTGCATAGTCAATTTAATTTAGTTTTTGGTATGTTCTGGTTCATGTTGGATTTGGACATTTATCAACTTCAGTTGAAATTTTCAGCCAATCCTTGTAAGTATTTGCTATGGATTAACTATTGTTTGAGTGGTAGATCGAATTCATAAATCAGACTTAAGTTATGTTCTTGTTTGAGGGTTTTGATTGATCTAAGTTTGATTTTCATGTCAGTTCTTTTTCGAGTTAAATTAGAACTTTATTTACAAATGATATAATTTAGTGGTCAAGCCCTTCCCCGAACCCCGCGCATAGCGGGAGCTTTAGTGCACCGAGCTGCCCTTTTTTATAATTTAGTTTTCGCTTAGTTTAAATTGCATCCAGTTTGTCCACCCATTTTTTTTTCTTTTCAAACTCTTGGATATTTCATTCAGCTTTGTTTCAGCTCACATGTCTATGCTTAATAGCTTTCCTTCACTACTGATAACTTCCTTTAACTCATGACGATCTACATCTCTAGTATGGATTAATAAATTGTGTCTAAGTTTCTTTTCTCACTGTGTAAATAAATCACTATTCTTAAATTTCCTTGTCCCTCCCTCTATTGTCCTACCCGAAATAGTTTGCACATACTAAACTTATTTGGTTGATGTGAGTTGTTCTTTGAGCTTAAGTAATCGCTCGAATCACTTTGAAATATTGACCTGCAAAAGAGTTATTAGCTGTTTGTTTGGAGCTGTATAGGAGTTTTCCAATGGAATGTCTTGAATTGATTTGTAAATTAGATGCCTAAGTTAATGAAATTGTTTAGTTCCAAGTTGCTTATTGATTTGTATAACTCTCAAATTTTGGTGTGAAAACAAATATACTTTTATATCTATTTGATCATATCCGGTCACTAGATTAATATGGTCAGCTTTCAAGTGTTAAGCACGTTCTTCCCTTTCCAGTTTTCTATTTGGTTTCATCATGACATGAAAAATAAGTTCAAGTCTTTGTGTCTCTAAAGCTTAACTTGCCAAGTTCTTTGCAGATTTCTCATGTTCAAGAGTTTTCTCCTAAATATTTTTTTTGATGGTAACATCTGGTACATTGGATTGAGCCCTGTCGGTCTCCTTTTGAGACAAAACTTGATACTGTTGTAATTGATTCCCTCTTTAAATTATTTAATTGCAATCCATGTTATATAGCTATTGATTTCCTTCTCATTTCCCTCTTTAGACACACATAACTCTAGATACAAGGGCAAGAAGAGCCAAGAAGGCAAATTGAGCAGCCTATTGCGCCAACGGTAATGGATGAAAGGGAAGAGGGCGGGAAGTTAACGCTTCTAGAATGAAAGCTTTTCCTTTACTTTTTTTTAGAGCTTATCGCTATTTTGAAATTGAAAAAAAGTTTTATGTATTCTTCTATATCAAGAATGTGGTCTAAAAATTTTGTGTTTAGTTTTATCGACTCTAAAGTTTCTATCTTCTGTATTACGGAAGTCTATATTTGTCGCCGAAATGTCATTTCTGCTTGCCTATTCTGAATTAGAATTCTATGTGGGTTTAAAACCGGTTAGTGCGGTATCAACCAAAAGCCCCATCGGTAATGCCAATCGAGGGCCTGTTTGAGTGAGAAATAGCTTACCTTTGGGGCTGCTCTTTAGCATTCTGGAATGAAAGCTTATATCATAGCTCTTATGCATCTTAAAATTTATTAATTTTCTATCTTTAGATCCCTATTTGAATTTGCTATGCTATTCTGAGTGTAAATTCATTTTTTCAAAACATTGTTTAAATAATATACGATGGTATCTCCCTGTACTCTGTTTTCTTCTATAGACAAGATGAAAGATGGCTTAAAATTTTGATCAGTTTGGCTATTAATTTAAATAATTTCGAATTCACTACTTGTATGTATTTGTTACTTTATAAAGAGTGTGATTTAACATGTAACCAATGTGTCCTACTATTTAGTCGAGTACCTCTTATATTAAATGCCTCGGTTTCATATTTATCATCCTTAAGTCGTGAAAAATAAAATAGAATAGGATCTGAGTTGTTTGCAATGACTTTTTTTTTTTTTTTTTAACCTCTATTTTGGAGGATTTATAGTGTTTCCACACTTCCACTCCAATGTGACTCGAACCCAGGACCTACCGGTCGTGGGTGGAGGTGCTTAACCAACTGAGCAAGCCTCACTTGTCGTTGTTTGCAATGACTAACTTGTCACATGTAGGTGTTGACTTGATTAATGGTGTTGATACCCAATTTTGATCCTCCATAATATAAATTCATAATCGAGTTTCTTCATTTTAAATAATTTTAAAATAATTAGCTTGCAAAAGTTTGAAAATAATTTTAGTTACTTCTAAGTAATTTTTGACATTTTTTATAATTTTTGAACGATATATATATATATATTATAATTATTGCCTTTTATGGTTATTCAAAAATTGTCTCAAAAAGATTTTGGTTTTTAACTAAATATTTTGTTAATTAGTTTGGTTTAATTAATAGTTTTATAGTGTCAATTCATCTTATTTAAAATTAATTAATTAGTGTCAATTCATCTTATTTAAAATTTAGCTAATTCCCTAATTAAATTCAATTTAACTAAATTCTTAATTTAATTGGCTATGATTGAAAGTCATGTGATCATTGGTTAAATTGCAATCCTAATCAATTTTGTCTCCCAAAACAAACCCAACTCAATTTCCTACACAATTACAACAACCACGTGTATAGACACATCACGTACAAGTATTTAATATACTACACATGGCAATGCATACGCAACCAGCATTCCAATTCCCTTAAATATTATAATTTCCAGCAGCCCGCCAAACAATATACCCCACATCACTAACCTATCCAATTAGATCATTACAACACAACAAACACTTGGCAATTATACACTTACTATAATAAATATAATTTCCAACAATCCAGACACATAAACGCACCACTCACTCTCTTTTAATTGTTATATATTTCCAAAGCCCTCACCACAAATCCCAATTTCGATAGCCCAAAACAATTTCCAATTCTATTCCACCACCCAGCCCAATCCCAATTTCCATTAACAAAAACACAAAATCCAAACAAAATACCCCAAATGCCTGAATGCATACTCAACGCGTACACTCTACACGTGACCCCTGTTTCACGCGTCTCCTTCCTTCAAGAGCAAGTTCACCGACAAGAGTACCCCTAGCCGCTTGGCGTCTATATTTTCGTTCTTCTGATTTACGAGATTGAGCCACAGTGGCTTCGAGAAGCTTCGAAATCGATCTTGGTCATCCACATTGCTTGAAATTCCTCCGTTTTGTTGAAAATTTGGTACCAATTCAGCATATTTCTTATACAAAAAGAGATTCAAATTTTGAATTTCAAATTATATCCCTTTTTCCTTATTTTTGACCTATTTTTTCCCTATAAATAGCTCTCTCCTCTCAGTGATTAGGGAGATGGGTAGAGAGTTGGAATTCAAAGGTCGAAGAATAGTATTCTTAGAAATCAAACTCACGAAGGTTTGAGACTCAGATTTTATATTTTTCTTTAAAGTACTTTTGACCATTTTTTGGTGAGGTTGAAGTGAAATCACTCTCCGCTCGTCGTCTCTAGTTCACAGCTCCGGAAGAGGTAATATCTCCTCCTTTTAGTTCTGTATATTTTTATTTTTCGGTTGTAGAGTTGAATCTCTAAATATAGTAGTGTTGTTCGTGTTTAAGATTTCGTAGTAAGGATATGATTTTGGTTGTTGGAAGATGTCTTATTATTTCTCTTGACAATTTGTTGTCTCTGTTTGTACATTAAGTGGTCCCTAGATTCAAATATTTGTTGTTATGTTTCTTTGAAAAAATTATTTCATAATTAATTGCTTGTCTAAGACGCCAAGCTTTGATCTTAAACGTTTATTCTGTAATTTCTATGTTTGTGTTCTTGCCTGGTTCATTTTTAAAATTCTACTTTTCATTTTATTAGCTTGTATCATTGTACTGAATTTTTATTATTATTATTTTTATTTCTGCTTATTGTTTAAATCATGATAAGATTAATAAGTATTATCGAGAATTGGTTTGCAATGCTCTGCTCATACCCTCGCAGTCATATGTTTGAGAACTATATAAAATGAGCTTAAAATGAGCATTCCAAAAAAACCTTCATTAAATGTAAATTATTGTTTAAACTTTACTATCTATTTTTGTTCTTGTTTATTTTATGTATTACTTGTAAAAGGAAAGTTTGGGATAAAGATTTTGGTTTGGACAATGAGTTGATATTACATATCGTGAATGCATGTCAGTTGAACAAAATGGTATATTATGGGAACCCCTGTTGTTAGTCTAGTTCCTTGGTTCATTTTATTTTACTTTATTTTATTTTTTATTTTTATTTATTTTTTGTTTATGACTCTATATTAATTACTGCACATGTTTAACGTATGTAAAGTTTGTTTCTCCAATCTCTTTTTTGCTAAAAATGGCTTTGTTTGGATTCTTTATCCATGATAATCTAATATGTAAAAGAATTTAATATTGTTTCACTAACTAACTTATAATCCTTTCCCGGATCCTGCGCATAGCGAAAGCTTTAGTGCACCGGACTGTCCTTTTTTAACCAACTTATAAATTATTTTCTTTTATTAAAGCATGTTATATTTAATTTTTGGGGTATGGATCCTCTTTCTAATGGGTTTCTCTTTGTTTTAAGAATCTTTCTTAACTCTAGTTTTAATGCATGTTTTATGATTGGTAGGCATACCAATTTGAATTCAGTTTTTATTCAAGTATATTTTTAGAATGTCGGCTACACCTTTGACAAATCTCTTTGTTGAATAAGTCAAGGATAAAAATGCACTAGCAAATTTAGATTACGTTGAATTACAATTTATATTTGTTTGCTGAATTAACAAGTCGTGACATTTATATTTGTATTTTTATATATGTATCAACTATCAATAATGTGTCATTGGGTGCTTTTCTCTAATCTTTATCATTTTTAATTTTTTCATGTGACATCAATCCGAGTCCATTTTGGACTCTACTATTGCATATCGTTGAGTTTCGAGCCAATTCCATTTTGTTCAAATTATTGAGAAGCTGATATAGGATCAGGAAAGCAAGTATACAGATTGCAAAAGCCAAAAAAGAGATGATATACAGTCAATATACAACTAATATACACAGGACGAGAATTGGGATAAATTCCAAAAGCAACGGCGAATTAGGCCCAAAAAGGGGCCCAAAATCATTAACTCTTTGTTCTTTTAATTGTTTTAATTATATTATGAAAGTGGATTGTCCACTTAACATAATATTCTATATTAGTGGGGCCCACTCAAAATGGGCAACTAACCCACTTGGTTTTCTTCTTCTTTGATGGCTATAAAATGCCATCATTTTGGCACAAAAACATTCATCCGAAGAAACATAATTACATACTGCAAATTTGTAATCACTCTCTTCTATTTTATTTTCCTTACTCTCTCCGTCTAATTAATTGTTAAGGTAGTATATTCATAACACGTTATCAGCACGAGGTTTCGACTAATTTTTCAAGGTAACAAAAGTGGTAAGAGTTTTATTTAATTTTATTTTTATAAAATGACAAATATTTCTAAAATTGAATTTACTGCTCTTGATATCTCTGGAAAAGACTACTCATCATGGGCACTTAATGCTGAAATTCATTTAGAATCAATGGGTCTGGCAGACATCATTAAAGATGACAATATGGCATCCAATCAAAGACCGTGCTAAAATCATGATATTTTTTCGTCACCATCTTGACGAGAGGCTAAAATTACAATATCTTACATTAAAAGATCTTCTTAAATTGTGGAAAAATTTAAAAGAAAGATATGATCACCTGAAGTTTGTCATGCTTCCACAAGCTCGTCATGATTGGCTAAATCTGAGATTAATGGATTTCAAAAATACAACTGAATATAATTCTGCTTTATTTAGAATTATAGCTCAATTAAATTTATGCGGAGAAGAGATCACTGAGCAAGATAAACTTGAAAAGACACACTCCATATTTTCATCCGCGAATATGCTCCTGCAGCAGCAATATCGCGAAAAAGAATTTAAAAAATAGTCTGAATTACTTTCTCACTTTCTAATTGCTGAAAGACATAATAAACTATTAATGAAAAATTATGATAGTCGACCAGTTGGTTCTTTGCCACTCCCTGAAGTGAATCAGGCAAATTCTAACTAACGAGAAAGAGGTCATGGCCCCAGTTGTGGTCGTGGTCGTAGTCAAAGAAGAAATTTTAATCATGATGCTCAGCTGGCATCAAGAAATAACCAGCAATATAAAAGGTAGGGTAAAAAGCCAGAAGCTTTACCGAAAAATAATTCAAAAACAATATGTCATAGATGTGGAGGTGTGGGGCACTGGTCGCGGATTTGCCGGTCGTTAAAATGTCTGGTTCAGCTATATCAGGCATCATTAAAAAGGGCAGAAAATAATCCAGAGATAAATTTTATCTCTGAAGATAATATTGAGCCTATGCATCTGGATGTAGCTGATTTCTTTAATTTTCCAGATGAAAATATGAATATTGACAGGACTAATAATATGTAAATATTTTTTTTATCTATATTAAATATGATGTTTGTATTTTTCTAATCAATGTAAATAAATAAAAATTTATGTAATATACCATGTGTTAATACATATTTTATTTTTTATTGAAGAAAATATGGAAATGCCTCAAATCTTGTTTGGATCAATGATAAATCAAGAAGATATTTGTGTAATTGATAGTGGAACAACTCATGCTATTTTTAAAGACGAGAAATATTTTTCCAACTTGCTTAGAAGAAAAGCTAATGTTACTACGATATCTGACAATTCCAAAATGATTGAAGGCTCCGGAAGAGCTACTATAATTCTGCCTAAAGGGACAAAAATTGTTATAGAAGATGCACTATTTTCTTCTAAATCCCCAAGAAACTTGTTAAGTTTTAAAGATATCCGCAGAAATGGATATCATGTTGAGACATTAAATGATATGAATATTGAATATCTTGGTATAACCAAGAGTGTCTCAGGCCAGAAATATATTTTGGAAAAATTATCAACTCTGTCATCTCGCCTATATTATGCAAATATTAGTGCAATTAAAGCAAATATGATCGTAAACCAGAAGTTTACTGATCCAAATATATTTGTGCTATGGCATGATCGAATAGGTCATCCTGGATCAATAATGATTAGACGAATTCTTGAAAATTCAACTGGACATCAGTTAAAGAACCAGAAGATTCTTACAAATAATGAATTTTCATATGCTGCTTGTTATCAAGGCAAATTAATTGCCAGACCATCGACCCTGAAGGTCGGCATCGAATCTCCTAGATTTTTAGAGCGTATACATGGGGATATATGTGGCCCTATTCATCCACCTAGTGGGTTGTTTAGATATTTTATGGTCCTAATAGATGCATCATCTAGATGATCTCATGTGTGCCTGTTATCATCTCACAACCTGGCGTTTGCAAAGTTGTTAGCACAAATAATAAGATTGAGAGCGCAATTCCCAGATTATCCAATTAAGGTCATTCGCCTTGATAATGCTGGAGAATTTACATCCCAGGCATTTAATGATTATTGCTTATCAATTGGGATAAAAATTGAACATCCTATTGCTCATGTTCATACTCAAAATGGCCTTGCAGAGTCATTTATAAAGCGCCTACAATTGATAGCAAGACCTCTACTAATGAAAACAAAATTGCCAATTACTGTTTGGGGTCATGCTATCTTACATGCAGCAGCACTTGTACGTCTCAGACCGACACATTATAATAAATACTCTCCGTCGCAATTAGTATTTGGTCATAAATCAAATATAGCCCATTTAAGAATTTTTGGTTGTGCGGTATACATGTCTGTAGCACCACCACAACGTACAAAAATGGGCCCTCAACGAAGGTTAGGCATATATGTTGGGTTTGACTCACCCTCCATAATTCGATACCTTGAACCGTTGACTGGAGACTTATTCACTGCTCGATTTGCAGATTGTCGGTTTGATGAAACAATTTTCCCGCCATTAGGGGGAGAGAAAAAGGAACCCAAAAAAGAAAAAGAAATTGCGTGGAAAATTTCATCACTATCACATTTTGATCCACGTATCCGCACATATGAACAGGAGGTCCAGAAGATCATCCATTTGCAGAAAATAGCAAATCAAATGCCAGATGCATTTACTGATTTGAAACGGATAACTAAGTCACATATCCCTGCAGTGAATGTACCTATCCGGATTGATGTCCCAAAAGGACATCTACAAGTATCATAGCTTCTGAATCTCAAACACTCCAGAAGCGTGCTAGACCGTTGGGTTCAAAGGATAAAAATCCTAGAAAGAGAAGCGTGAGAAATAATAAAGATGATACTACAATAGAACCTCCGGAAGAAGGTCAAGATTTGAGTAATTCTGATATTCCTGAAGAAATCAGTGAACCAGAGACTCAAGTAAATGAAGAACTTTCAATAAATTCTTTCGGTGATGAGATAAATTTAGATCGATCTAAAATCACAGTTGATAATGTTTTTGCATATAATGTTGCACTTAATCTCATGCAAGATAGTGAAAGTCTTGAGCCTAAATCCGTCAAAAAATGTCGACGTAGATGTGATTGGCTAGAATGGCAAAAGGCAATTCAATCAGAATTAGACTCACTTGCTAAACGTGAGGTTTTTGGACCTGTAGTCCAAACCCCTGAAGGTGTAAAACCAGTTGGCTATAAATGGGTTTTTGTTAAAAAACGAAATGAGAGAAATGAAATTGTAAGATATAACGCACGCCTTGTTGCACAAGGATTCTCTCAAAGACCCGGAGTCAACTATGAAAAAACATATTCACCTGTTATGAATGGAATAACATTTCGATATCTCATCAGTTTAGCTGTACATAAAATCTTAATATACATCTAATGGATGTGGTTACAGCTTACCTTTATGGTTCACTTGATAATGAAATTTACATGAAAATACCAGAAAGATTAAAATTGCCTGAAGCATGTAATAAGTCTCGGGAGATGTACTCAATAAAACTGCAAAGATCATTATATGGTTTGAAACAATCAAGGCGTATGTGGTATAATCGCCTTAGTGAGTACTTAATAAATGAAGGTTATATAAATGATGTCATTTGTCCATGTGTTTTTATTAAGAAAACGGAATCAGAATTTGTTATACTCAACGTTTATGTTGATGATATAAATCTCATTGGAACCCCTGAAGAGGTCCAAAAGGCAATTGAATATCTAAAGAAAGAATTTGAAATGAAAGACCTTGGAAAGACAAAACTTTGTTTAGGTCTGCAAATTGAACATTTAGCAAACGGAGTTTTTGTCCATCAATCTGCCTATACTGAGAAAATCTTAAAAAGATTTTACATGGACAAAGCACATCCATTAAGTACTCCAATGGTTGTTCGATCACTTGAAGTGGAAAAAGATCAGTTTCGACCTCCAAGAGAGGATGAAGAAATTCTTGGTCCTGAAGTACCATATCTCAGTGATATTGGTGCATTTATATATCTTGCTAACGCAACTAGGCCTGATATAACATTTTCTGTTAATTTGCTAGCAAGGTATAGTTCATCCCCAACGCGAAGGCATTGGAACGGTATCAAACATATTTTGCGATACCTGAAGGGTACTATTGATATGGGTTTGTTTTATACTAACAAAGGTTGCGTAGACCTTATTGGTTATGCAGATGCAGGTTATTTATCAGACCCACATAAAGCTCGATCTCAGACAGGTTATCTGTTTACACACGGAGGGACTGCTATATCATGGCGATCTACAAAACAGTCCATTGTTGCTACTTCTTCAAATCATGCTGAAATAATAGCAATTCATGAAGCAAATAGAGAATGTGTGTGGTTGAGATCGATGATACAGTTCATCAAAGAAAGATGTGGTCTGGAAAATAATGTTAAAATACCCACAATTATATTCGAAGACAATGCCGCGTGCATAGCTCAATTGAAAGGTGGCTTCACAAAAGGAGACAGAAGGAAACACATTTCACCAAAATTATTCTCCACACATGATCTTCAGAAGAATGGTGAAATTGATGTACAACAAGTTCGTTCAAGTGATAATCTTGCAGATTTATTCACAAAGGCATTACCAACATCAACTTTAGAGAAGCTAAGGCATAAGGTTGGAATGCGCCGTCTCCAAAATATCAAATGAAGTTTTCATCAGGAGGAGTAAAATACACGCTGCACTCTTTTTTCCTTAACCAAGGTTTTGTCCCACTGGATTTTCCTGGTAAGGTTTTTAATGAGGCAGCAATCAAGGCGTATTACTAAATATGTAGACACAAGCTTTATGGATATTCATGATAAATATGTATATTATGTTTTGTAAAGTTTTTTTTTACACGTGGACATCCAAGGGGAGTATTATGAAAGTGGATTGTCCACTTAACATAATATTCTATATTAGTGGGGGCCACTCAAAGTGGGCAACTAACCCACTTGGTTTTCTTCTTCTTTGATGGCTATAAAATGCCATCATTTTGGCACAAAAACATCCATCCGAAGAAACATAATTACATACTGCAAATTTGTAATCACTCTCTTCTATTTTATATTTCTTACTCTCTCCGTGTAATTAATTGTTAAGGTAGTATATTCATAACAAATTATAAATATTTGACTAATTATAGTTAATTCTAACCTTACATATTTTAAATTAACTTAGTCGAATTTCCCCAAAAATGAACTATTTTCTTTGTGTTGATTTATTTTAACAAATTTCATTTTATCAACTCTTTATATTTTTTTATTTCATTTTATTTTATTTACATAATCAAAAAATATTGGTCAAAGTTTACTTGTCCTTAACAATTTAAATCTCGTTTGATTAAGATCTTTTTTTCTCTCTCTAAAAAATAAAAAAAATAAAAATGAATGATCTCAAACCTATCGTATTTATTCATTTTGTGTTAATAATTCAATTGTCTCAAGTTAATTCCTTTAAAACAATTTTAATGTATTTATTTATTTTTAAAAAATATTTCAAAGTTAGTAAAAACAATCTAATTTTTCAAATCGTCAGATAACCGCGCGTTAACGGCCACTTTGAATGATAGCACCTTCTCAAAGTGAAAATAAGAACCTCTTACCCATTTTCTTTAATTTTAAGTCTTAAATCTGTTAGGGTCTTTAAAATTAAGGCTTCCTTATTTTCCTTAAAAATTAAGTGGTGACTCTCTTTTTTAAAATTGATTTTTTTCTCTAAAAGTTTAAATTAATTTTAAACCGTCTTTTTCTGACATAACATAAATGGCGACTCTATTGGGGATTAATTAGGTTCTAACCATTAGATTTGATCTTGACTAACTATTCGGGAATGTAATAATTAGTAGTTTAGTTTCTTTATTTAAGGGGTACCCTGGCGAAATGAGTTGGCTACTGGATGGTCAACGGTCGCTAACTTCTTCCAGTCCGAGTTGTCCGCTTGGGTCACCGATATAATAAAATAAAGCCCACTCTTAGTCAACCTAGCGTAGAGCGAAGCCAAATCCCTTTAATTAGCACTAAGTTGACCCAACACTCAAGGCGTGTTGGACCCATTAGAAGGACCACCCTGAGTCCAAAAGGCCCACGACCCAATTTGACGCTCATGCTTATGTGCTTAATTTAAAGGATGTATACAATGTTGGGCGAACCATTGTTCGTTGGGGTTGAGAGCTTATTTTAATAGTTTAGTCTAGTCAAAAAAGAATCTTCACAAGTTGATATTCTATCCAAAAGAGGTTGATGTTCGGAGATGTCAAGAAGTCAAGAACGAAAGTTTTTCCATGAAGGCTTAGTTTAGAATTGTAGCCCTACGTGGGACTGGTTATTTGTATCCCTTATTCCCCATTATGAATTCCCATTCAGTTTATTCATAATAAGTTTTGGTCAAATGGAACGTTTCAAATGACGTTATACATCCTTCAAATCATTAGGCCTACCCTTGACACAAAAGGGTCACATATTTGTTTAAGACGTGCAATAACTGTTTATATGCTTTATGTCATAATTGTTTGAGTAAATGTGTTGCTCTGTTTAAAGACATTTTAGCCACTCTTTTTCAAAAAAAATTCTAAATCCCCCAAAGCATAAATATCAAGTCCCTATCAAAAATGCGACCAAATGCTCCTAGAGTCTTTAGTTTTCCTACAAAATTCGAATTTCACTTTAAAGTACTAAATCTTACTCTCTCCTCTCAAAAAATGGATGATTTGTCATCTCAAGTCGGAAAAGTCTCAAGTTAGTCAAACTATGTAGGGCCTGGTATCTCCTTCGTGAGATACGTAGGCAGCCTTTCAAGGTTTGACCTCTATCTTTTAAAAGCTTGCTTTTTCCCTTCATATTTTACAAAGAAATACCAATATCACATCAATAGATTCGAGATACAACCGTGAAAGATGCAAGAAGATTATGACTCAACGCAAATCATCTTTCTTGATACACTAAATCCTAAATTCAATAGGCAAATCTCTATCTATTTTGTCATTTTTCAATACTCGTGGGTTATCTTGTCTTCAAACAAAGCAACTCTTATATGTTTATCTTTTTCATGTGCGATATTTTACATTATATGTTATGAATGCAAACTGACATATTTACCTTTTGAATTATTTTCTGTATAGGTAGTTAGAATTGATCTGTGTTGATAATCTGGCCGAGCATCCATACTTCATGAGATCTAAAGTGCCTAAAGATTCCTTCCCCGATTGAAATTTGATAATAGGAAAAAGAAAAATGACTGGAAATAATGAAGACACTGATTTGACTGATATTGTTATGACAGATCCTATCGTCGCTGAACAAAATAAATTGATTGCATAGTTGGCGCAATAGATCGCCGAGATGAGAGTTGAGATACAAAAGAATTGAGATTTGTCAAACCTAGCTATTGCCGCCAACACGTCGGTTCCAGGCGAAGGAAGGCCTCCGCTCCATCTTCATCCACAAAATCCTTTGAAAAACATCCCAAATAATCCTCATGTTGTTCCAACTCAGAGATCACTAACCATCGATTTAACTACTCCTAATTCACATCATGCTAGCTCATCATACGAAGCATCATCGCCTTCCCAAGACCTAAATGCCAACAATTCTTAGACATTTTGCCATTTCAAGGATCGAACGTCAACAACTCCCAGGCTTTCCCTCCCTTTCAAGGCCCAGATGCCAACAATTCTCAAACATTCCCTCCCATGTACCAGACTACTTATCGAAATGCTATAAATTCACCTACCACTCAACCCATACCTTTAAAAACCACTTTTTATATTACAACACTACCGAAATCATATCCTCTTTACACTACATATCCCGAGCCTAATTACAATGAGAAGAAGGAGAAGGAGTGGAGTACCAAAGAGGAAATGACTAAGTAGAGTATGAAAAAGAAAATTATAAAAGCTATGAAAGAGTTTCACTATACCTCGGATGTTGTTGGTTGAATTATGAACATTTGTGTATTCATCCAGATCTGAACCTTTCAGAAGAGTTCAAAGTACTGAAATTTAATACTTTCGGAGGAACCAGAAATCCTTTGGCTCATTCGAGAGCATATTGTGATTAACTCATAGGAATTGGGAAGAACGAGGCTTTATTAATGCGTCTCTTTAGCCAAAGCTTAAGCGGAGAGGCCTTGTAATGGTTTACTTCTCAAGAAATAAAACAATGGCCAAGTTGGAATAGATTTCATCAAAAGATTTGCTTACAATGTGGAGATTGTTCCCGATCGTTACTCTTTGGAGAAAATCAAGCAAAAGTTTACTGAAAGCTATTGAGAGTACACCTACCATTGGATAAAAGAGGCTGCCAGAGTTCAACCTCCCATGACTGAAAAAGAGATTATTGAAGTCTTTGTACGCATTCAAGAGCCTGAATACTATAACCAGGATGTTGTTGCTCGTGTGAGCAAAATTTGCTGAGGTGGTCAAAATAGGTGAGACCATCGAAGACGGTCTTAAGAACAAAAGGATTACCCATGTGACTGTCCAAGCTGGGTCCTCGAGTTTATTCAAAAATAAAAAAGAAGATGTGTCATTTATTTCTTATGCGCCTGATAGAAGGACACAGAGATCATCCAATTTTATCTCCAAAAAAGCCTCACCTTTCAAAACCTATCCCCCATCTCTACAAAATTCCTACCTAATTTTCTACGTCTAACCAAGTTATCAAACTCTGCCTTCTAATTACCTACTTCCGCACTACCAAAATGCTCCTCTTGGCCCCCAAACTCCATAATACCCAAATTTCCAAATGCCAGCACCTACTCGTTGAAATCCTATGAACTATCATCAAGTACCTCCACCTCCACAAAATAATTACAACCTTTATCACCCAAACTTAGAGAATAAACCCTCTCAAGTCTTTACTCCTATGATTAAGAGCCTAACATAACTTTTTGAGAGATGAAAATGGCTGGCATGATACAAATAATTGACCCAGAGAACATCAATGTCAATTCTAAACTTTATAGACCAGATCTTTATTGTGCTTATCATTCAGGAGGTGCTGGACATACCACTGAGGACTGTATCAACTTGAAGCATAAAATTCAAGACCTGATAGATCAAAAGGTTGTCACTCTCCAAACTGCAGCTCCCACTGTTAATAATAACCCCCTGCCGAATCATGGAGAGGTGACTATTAACATGATTAAAGATGAAAATGATTGGTATACAAATAAGGTGATAGTCCCAGTCAAACCTGACAATCTTGAAAATGTCGTAGCTTCACTAAGTAAAAATGAGAGATCTGAATCTGTAATTATGGCACCATTAACCTATTGCTTTAGAGCCAAAGAAGGGTCAGAACACAAAGATAGTTGATCATGCTCCATCAAAGCCTTTTCCTCATATGTACCAGTCTTTTTCAGTGCGAAAGTGTGACAATAATGTTAGTCTAGGGGGAGAAGTTAGAAATCTGTTTGAAGAAAGTGATGTTGTAATGATCGAGACGTCAGGCATATGAGATGTCGAGCCAAAAGAACAAGTGCCTAATTGGACATCCAATCCTCTCTTAGTTCCTCGCTCATCTTGATAGATAAAGATGAGTTTTATGTTATTTTTGAAAAGCCAGTGGTAGTCTGAAAAGGCTCAATACCCCTTTATGTCACTTTTACCTTATTATGCTTAATTCTCCTCGTAATGTTTTGATAAAGGCAAATTGGTCCATGACCATGGCCAAGGTTTTATTTCTTTATTTTAAATAAAAGCCTACTTTATTGTGAAAATTTGCTTTAAATACTTTACTTTTGCTATCTAACGATCTTTATTTATGATTTCAGTAAAAATAATTTAAAATCTGTCAATATCATGTCATGTCAAAAGCTGAATGATCAAAATGAAGCGAATAATGAGTTCGAAAAATGAAATTAGATTAAAACCGTTAATTTGGCAGATGACAAATGTATCAAAGAAACCAGAATTCATGACTATTTGACAAATACTCAGAAGATGCATCAATTTGCTTGGACAATACATCGATACATTCATATGATGATATACCACAGTTACACACTAACTTGTCTCTCACACGTTGTCGATCAACTCAAATGCTGTCAAGAGATACTTTGTTTGAAGATTTAGAAATTTATTTTGTATCTTTCCCTGTAATTGTATCATTTGCTTGTAATTGTTTCTATGCTTGCTTATTTTAATATTTATTTTTATAATGAACTATGTCTGACCTGAATTCTCAAGAATGATATACGTAGGCGGCCTATGTCGGCTTCGGTCACCCATTTATCTATTTTCAATATCCCCTTTTGGTATTTGAACTACGTTTGACCTGAATGCTTGACAATGAGATACGTAGGCGGCCTATACCGGCCTGGGTAATTTTCTTATTAAAATTTTCTATTTCTCATTTACCACCCGAGAGGGAAACTACGTTTGACCTAATTTTTGCCTTAACGGGATACGTAAGCGCCACAATGGTTCGATCATATCTCCCGTAAGTTCTTTATTTATAATAGAAACTGGACAGAATTTTTGAGAGAGACTCAAAAATTTTAAAGAAGATCTTTCTACAGAAGAGTCAAGACTAAGATGCATCATAAAAAGCAACTGGGACGGAATTTTTGAGAGGGTCTCAAAAATTCTACAAATCTTTTATTGATAGTTTGATATTCACCGAGACATCTAACTATAAATGATCTTCAGCATCATTTGGAGGTTTTGGTCATCTTCAAAAGTTCAAGATTAGATTCAAAGGATCCCCAGCATTATTAGAAGTTTAATGTCAAACTCAACAATCTCCAATCCCATCAGAATTCAGAGTTATCTATAAAAAATTTCAGCTATATCAGAATTTTCCAACTTCAACCATCAATGATTCTCAGAATTCTCCTAACGAGCTATCAGACATGCTTAAAGCTTTGAACCAAGGATATTCATTTAAGCTATGTGTGACAAGATATTTGGCAATGACCTTTTCTCAAATTATTTTAAAAAAAAATCATCTTTCTTAAAAGCTTTTAATATATCAAATATTTTGCATAAGATATTTTTTTTTTCTTACATCTATCAAGGAGTGGGGAATCAAAGCAAGCAATCGAAGATAGCAAGACAAGGAGCAAGCAATCGGAGAAATCAACACAAATCAGTTCATTTAAAACTAATAAATTTTCTGTGAATGCAGGTTTATAAGATGCCGAAATATCATAATATCTCTCTGCTCAACAAATACTGAGAAGTCAAAGGAATAAATAACTCCCCAAAATTGATAATTTTCTATGGATATAGGGAAGGTCATTGAAGTTTTGAAGCAATTTGAAATATGGCAACAAATGCCTCATAAATCTCCAGCAAATCATGATCCACAACGAATATAAAATGTTCAAAAATGAGGACGATATTTGATTATTAAGGTCAAAGTGATCAAAAACAGGCGAAAGAGCCACTTTCAAGACATGCAAGCGTCTATAACGACGTGAAATTATATTTTTCAGAGTTGAAGACGTCTGACGGGCATGTGTAAGTCTCATCAAATACTGAAGAAGGTTTGAAGTGAAACTTACCAAAATATCCAACCAATGGACATACACATATATCCTACCGATGGTTTATCATCATCCTACCAATGGATGTCTATTCGTCCTACCGATGGACACACATTTATATTCTACCGATAGAATATCATTATCCTACCAATGGAGCAACTGATGTCCTACCAATGGAATATTATCGTCCTACTGATGGACAATCTTCATTCATCTTATCAATGGACATGTATTTATATCCTAGAAATAGATTATCATCCTATCAATAGAGCATCATCATTCCTATTAATGGATTATCATCATCCTACCGATAGATGTCCATCCGTCCTACCAAGGGACATACATTTAGATGGAACATCATTATCCTTCCAATTGAGCAACTGATGTCCTACCAATGGAATATTATCGTCCTACTGATGGATCATTTTTATTCATCCTATCGATGGACATGCATTTATATCCTAGAAATATATCATCATCCAATCAATGGAACATCATCATTCCTATCAATGGATTATCATCATCCTACCGATGAATGTCCATTCGTCCTACCAATGGATGTTCATTCGTTCTACCAAAGGACATACATTTATATCCTACCAAAGGAACATCAATTTATAAATGGAATAACATACATCCTATCGATGGAATATCATTACCCTACCATAGAATATTATCATCCTACCAATGGATCTCCATTCATCCTACCGATGGACACACATATTTATATCCAACCAATGGAATAACATTATTATCCTACCAGTAGAGCAACAGATGTCCTACCGATGGATCATCTTCATTCATCCTATTGATGGACATACATTTATATCCTAGAAATAGATCATCATTTCATCAATGGAACATCATTATTCTACCGATGGAGCAACAAATGTCTTACCAATTGAATATTATTATCCTACCAATGAATCAAATGACATTGTATTCATTATCAAGAGGGATATCATCTTCATACCAGTGGAAGAAAGTCACCAGCATAACCTCATCATCGAGGAGGCCATCAACATATTATATCTCATCAACATATTGTGTCACATCAATATATTACATCGCATCCATTTATCTTTCATAGCAACAAAGCCGAGAGAGAATAATGTTTGAGAAATATATTTTAAATTGCATCAATATAAGCTTTATTTGCTTTACATCAAACTGAAGAAAGCTGACGTCAAAAAGTTTAAATAGATAAATACGTGTCGACATAATAACGACACTACCTCTCCATTTTGAATTATATTTTATACTAACGAGTTTGTCTCAATCTTTGTCGAGAGCATCCAAGAGGATGAATTCTCAAACAAATCACAGGTGCGGACGACATCAAATAAGATGCAGCACAATGTGAAACTTTTTCTTAGCAGCGAACTGGAACATAGTCTGAAGAAGAATATCAAACTGTTTGGACGCGAGCTAAGGAGCGACTTCCACCACAACCCTATCAGAAGGCATGTGGGTTTTTCTTGGTTTATCAGTTTCATTCTTTGTATCTGAAAAACTTCAACTCTCACCAAAAGCAAATTTTCCAACCTGAGTGACAATGCTCCAAGAGTTGTGGAAATTATGTCCTCGTAAGATCTTAATTATGGATGTGAAGTGCACCACATTTATTGCTAAGAGATTGCAAGTCTCTTTTTCATACTCGATTTAATTTTCACTCCTTCCAATCGAAGGTTGTCTTAGCGTAAGAGAATTCCTTTTCAACAGATTGTGTCAAACTATAAGCAGTCTGATTTCTAAGTTTAGGAATATGTAGGCGGGTTTGATGTTGAAAACTCGACTGCACCCCAACAAACTTCACCTTCTCATTTCCGAGAATTCTGGTTTCTCTATAATTCGACACTAGAATAGCTTTTGTGTTCTTTCAAATTCGTGTGCCAAATCAAGCGTCTCGAATTACAAGTGGCCTGAATTCTCATATAACCTGAGATATGTAGGAAACTCGATACCAGAGTTCGGTCATAATTCTCAAAGTCCGTAACAAATCCCTTTTTTCAAAGGATGAAGATGTGGTCGGTCAAAATTGGATTTGTGAATTTTCTTTGTCCAGAATCTCTTTCGTCGACCCTATCCAATTTTGACCATCCACAGCATAAATTAATAATCGAGTTTCTTCATTTTAAACAATTTTAAAATAATTAGTTTGCAAAAATCTAAAAATAATTTTAGTTACTTCTAAGTCATTTTTGACATTCTTTCTAATTTTTGAATGATGTATATATTTTATAATTATTGCCTTTAATGGTTATTCAAAAATTGTCTCAAAAAATTTTAATTTTTAACTAAATATTTAGTTAATTAGTTTGGCTTAATTAATAGTTTTATATTTTTAGTTAATTAGTTTAAAATTAAGTTAATTATCTTACTTTGTCAAAATTAAAATGCTCGTTAATTAATTAGTGTCAATTCATCTTTTTAAAATTTAGCTGATTCCCTAATTAAATTCAATGCAACTAAATTCTTAATTCAATTGGCTATAATTGAAAGTCATGTGATCATGGGTTAAATTGCGATCCTAATCAATTTTGTCTCCCAAAACAAACCCAACTCAATTTCCTACCCAATTACAACAACCACGTGTATAGACACATCACGTACAAGTATTTAATATACTACACATGGCAATGCATACGCAACCAGCATTCCAATTCCCTTAAATATTATAATTTCCAGCAGCCCGCCAAACAATATACACCACATCACTAACCTATCCAATTAGATCATTACAACACAACAAACACTTGGCAATTATACACTTACTACAATAAATATAATTTCCAGCAACCTATACACATAAACGCACCACTCATTCCCTTTTAATTGTTATATATTCCCAAAGCCCTCACCACAAATCCCAATTTCGATAGCCCAAAACAAATTCCAATTCTATTCCACCACCAAGCCACATCCCAATTTCCATTAACAAAAACACAAAACCCAAACAAAATACCCCAAATGCCTGAATACATACTCAACGCGTACACTCTACGCGTGACCCCTGTTTCACGCGTTTACTTCCTTCAAGAGCAACGTTCACCGACAAGAGTACTCCTAGCCGCTTGGTGTCTACATTTTCGTCCTTCTGATTCACGAGATTGAGCCACGTAGTGGCTTCAAGAAGCTTCAAAATCGATCTTGGTCATCCACATTGCTTGAAATTCCTCCGTTTTGTTGAAAATTTGGTACCAATTCAGCATATTTCTTATACAAAAAAAAAATTCAAATTTTGAATTTCAAATTATATCCCGTTTTTTCTCATTTTTTCCCTATAAATAGCTCTCTCCTCTCAGTGATTAGGGAGATGGGTAGAGAGTTGGAATTCAAAGGTCGGAGAATAGTATTCTTAGAAATCAAAGTCACGAAGGTTTAAGACTCAGATTTTATATTTTCTTTCAAGTTCTTTTGACCATTTTTTGGTGAGGTTGAAGTGAAATCACTCTCCGCTCGTTGTCTAATCTTTATCTCTAATGTTGACATGTTTTGTGTAATATCTACTTCCACGTCTTTAACATTTATCATGGCTCTGATACCAACGGGGAGAGGGGGTCCAGAAAATCGCTGGTTCGTTAAGTCAAGTATCCGAGTGGATATATTTTCATATCTAACAATGTTATTATCTTGTTTAACAAGTAAAATTAAGCCTCCTGAGGAGGAATATGTTATGTCTAAAGTAAACATAATTTTTGAAAGAGAGTAACTTTCAAGAGCAGAGTAATATTATAACAGTATAATATTTCAACTTAAATAAAAAGTCAAGGGTCCAACACGCTTCCATACCTGTCCCGTTTTGATCAAAATTACACCGGGTATCCGTCGAGATTTTTACCGGATATTGCAATCCTAACCTGAAAACAGGTAACTTCTCTGACGTTCCTTCAGCGTAACTCAGCACAGCCTTAGTTCGTTTTCTACTCTAAGGCGAAAGGGTGATATGGAAGGGGAGACTTGTCTTTTTATAAAAGGAAAAAGATTATAACAGTAATAATAATATTTGCTCAAGAAAGTAACTCAAAAATTTCTTAGTTTTTATTCATATCTTAGTAGTGGGGGTATTTTACAAAAGAGGAAAGAGTATTTTGAGGTTCCTTTTTTGATCGATGCCCCCCTGTGTTACAAACTATCTCCTTTTATATATGAAGGAGATGGACTTCAACTACGGACTTCAAAATTAGAAAATAAATTGATAATGATATTATATCTATCCTAAACATCTAAAGATTATTCTATCTTACAAAATGATAAAAGTGTCATCTTCCTCTTATTTTCTACGCTAAAATTATTACAAAATGACAAAATATTAGCTATTAGTCACTATCATATCTTATTACAAAATGACAAAAGATTAGATATATGTCACTATCTTCTCCTTTGTCTTTTCTTTTATCTTTGATTTCTTGCGTGTCTTCTTGCCTTTTTTATTTCTATCTTCTTCTTCCATTTGTCAAAGTAGCCAAGATAGTAGGACCACCTATCACAAAATGACAAATGTGTCTCTATCTTACTAAAATGAATCCTTATCTTCTACATCTTGATCTTTATCTCTTTTTCCACACGTAAGAGCTTTATTCGGATGATGTGGACATGACATCTTCAATTATCTTTTCTTTTCTCGGAGAGCAGAATTCACACGTCCCTTTGGCGTGCTTTCTCATCTCACATAATCGTTGTTGTGCTTGTGGACTTGATCTAATAATTCCCTTATTAATCAGGTCTATCTTGGTTTGCATATATCTTTTTGCCGATGGTGGTGTAGTTTTAGCAGGGGCAATCATAATTGAGGAATGTATTTTCGTTCCTCCATAGGTCCTGAATCCTCTTTTGAAACTATGTTCCATGTTTTGCAACACAATTCTTAATCCAATAGCACGTCTATAATGGACATCTTTGTTGGTGAATCTCTGAAATATCTTTTCTTGAAAATTATTTACAATATTAAAATTGTCGGCCTTTCCAATTTGCATAAAATGGTAGGCAGGATATCTTTCTTCTTTGTAGAAATCTGGTCCGGCAGAAATAAACTTAAGGACCAAAATATCTTTGATGGTAATCGTTGGGTTATTGAGATAACAATCTTTAACTCCGTCTTGTACCCATGACGGTAATCTACTAATTTCTGGAAAATTTGGAGAAGTAAGATAAATAGAATTTATCGCTCCAAAATCATACCAGTATCTAATTTCTTGGGGGGGTGAATCTTGCAAATAATTGATTCGAGGATATATCCCCGTAAAATTGATGTATCTGTTGGGAGTAATTTTAAGAGAAAATAAATCTCTCATTATCTGTTCTTGATCTCCAATGGCTTGAAGTATCTTATCGAATTTTTCTTTATATCCCAAAGTAACTCCTTTTTGAGGCAATTGGGGCCTAAAAGATATATTTTCATACTTATCTTTTTCTTCAGTATTTGTCGAGGTATTATCATCTTTATTAGCTTTTATCAAGCTATTAACAATATCATAAGAATCGCTGCATTGTCCAATATTGGACGTTATCTGGGCACATACGCTAATTAATTTTGGGCAGATAACGGGACAGGTATGGAAGCGTGTTGGACCCTTGACTTTTTATTTAAGTTGAAATATTATACTGTTATAATATTACTCTGCTCTTGAAAGTTACTCTCTTTCAAAAATTATGTTTACTTTAGACATAACATATTCCTCATTAGGAGGCTTAATTTTACTTGTTAAACAAGATAATAACATTGTTAGATATGAAAATATACCCACTCGGATACTTGACTTAACGAACCAGCGATTTTCTGGACCCCCTCTTCCCGTTGGTAATGGCTCTGTTTGGATTCTTTATCCATGATTATCTAATATGTAAAAGAATTTAATATTGTTTCACTAACTAACTTATAAATTATTTTATTTTATTGAAGCATGCTATATTTAATTTTTGGGGTATGGATCCTCTTTCTAATGGGTTTCTCTTTGTTTTAAGTATCTTCCTTAACTCCAGTTTTAATGCATGTTTTATGATTGGCAGGCATACCAATTTAAATTATGTTTTTATTCAAGTATATTGTTAGAATGTCGGCTATATCTTTGACACATCTCTTTGTTGAATAAGTCAAGGATAAAAATGCACTAGCAAATTTAGATTACGTTGAATTGCAATTTATATTTGTTTGCTGAATTAACAAGTCATGACATTTATATTTGTATTTTTATATACGTATCAACTGCCAATAATGTGTCATTGTGTGCTTTTCTCTAATCCTTATCATTTTTAATTTTTTTATGTGACATCAATCCGAGTCCATTTTGGACTCTACTATTGCATATCGTTGAGTTTCGAGCCAATTCCATTTTGTTCGAATTACTGAGAAGCTGATACAGGATTAGGGAAGCATGTATACAGATCGCAAAAGCCAAAAAGGAGGATGATATATAGTCAATATACAACTAATAAACACAGGTAGAGAATTGAGATAAATCCCAAAAGCAACGGCGAATTAGGCCCAAAAAGGAGCCCAAAATCATTAACTCTTTGTTCTTTTAATTATTTTGATTATAAATATTTGACTAATTATAGTTAACTCTAACCTTAAATATTTTAAATTAACTTAGTCGAATTCCCCCCAAAATGAACTATTTTCTTTGTGTTGGTTTATTTTAACAAATTTCATTTTATCAACTCTTTATATTTTTTTATTTTATTTTATTTACATAATCAAAAAATATTGGTCAAATTTTACTTGTCCTTAGCAATTTAAATCTCATTTGAGTAAGATCCTTTTTTTTCTCTCTAAGAAATAATAAAAAAAATAAGAATGATCTCAAATCTATCGTATTTATTCATTTTGTTTAAATAATTCAATTGTCTCAAGTTAATTCCTTTAAAACAATTTTAATGTATTTATTTATTTTTAAAAAATATTTCAAAGTTAGTAAAAAAAATCTATTTTTATCTAGTGTGATTTCTTAATTAATCTTTGTATGTCCTTAAGAACTAATTAAAGTATCCTGGAGATTAATTAGCTCATTCCTTCAAAGATTTAATCCGAAACATGTTCTAGACCTCTCTTTCTACTGTACTTATTGACCCATGCTCCATTACTTTTTCATGTTTGTTAACATTTTTTTTCGTCTCCAGTATTTATTGATTTAGATCCTTGAAAATTGTCGTTGCATGATTCTTTGAAAATTACTTTAGATATATATGCTAGTATTTATTCTTTTCTGCTTCATGTGAACTTATGCGAGTCTATTTGGGCTCAAATTCCTCCTTTGCATCTCTAGTTAAGTCAAAACTCAATATCCGTTCCTTCGAGCCAACCTCGTCAATGGATTGCCAAAAGAAAAGGGAAGCTAATATCTTGGGCCAAAGGCCGAAGCTCGCAGCTACTTAGAATTTCGAATGGGCCAAGAACCCATGGCTTGTATCCTCCGATTTATTCTAAACTTTGTCTTACTTTCTGTCATTTACTTCAATTGTAATTTAGTTAGTTTGGTTCCATTATAAATTTTATTAATTGTTTTTACTTGTTTGAATTCTATTAGTTATAATTCTAATTGAATCCCCATTAAAGTTGTTATGGTTTTTAAAGTCTCATTACTTTGTTTCAATTATCGATTGTTTTAAACTTCTTCAACCTGGAACTAATGTTGATCTAATTACGTTCCTCACTTGTTTAAATTTTCAAAAATGAACCCAAGTTCTTCCACTTTCTTTAAATTAACTTAAGAATTTTTCTTATCACTTTCCTTTAATAAAATAGACAAATACTTTCAATTTTTTTTTTCAAAATTAGCCAAATAAATCATTCGTCGGTAAACCACACGTTTGTGGACACTTGTAAGTGCTTAAAACCTTCTTTAAAGTGTCATCAGAACCCTTACCTGAATCTTTGAATTTTAAATGTTTTTTCTGTTTAAAGTATTTTAGAATTTAATAAAAGGTTTCTTAATTTTTCTAAAATTAAGTGGCGACTCTCTTTTCGTTATTTTCAAACTAATTAATAGCCAAGGTATGAAACATTTTTAACAAGTTTTAAAATGGGTCGTAACACTCATGCTTCGAGGACAAGACACTTATCTTTTCATTGTTCCGTATGACTTTTACTTTTATATCTTGGGTGAGCTAAGAGCTTGTCTTATGCCATCTAGACTAGTAGAGATATGTTTAGACGATCATGAGTATGTAGTTCTGTTTATTCAGACAATTTGTGTTGAGTTTTCTTTCTATTTTGGGATTTTAGTTGATGACTTATTTTCCGCTTTACAATTTAATCGATGTCTTTTACTCACCTTATGTATGCGATGTATGCTAAGAGGTTGGGTTCGAGTCCCTGAGGATTCTAATCGTCATGTCACGCCTAGGGCGTAGCTTGGGTCGTGATTTTTTTTTTTTTTTTATGGGAACAGACCCTACACGAGGCTCCCACCTCTCGTGCACAGTCAGGGGTTAAGCAACACCCCCAAGCCTTAACATAAATAATCAAAATAAAATACAAAGAGGGGGACATAAACCTTACCTCCGATCCTATGGTGGTTCATAAGTCGGCTAACCTATTAAGGTCGGCTAACTCATCCCCGATACAAAAAAAGAGAGACTAACTATAACTAGAAAGCAGTAAACCTGTGAGAGGACTCCTCCCGGTATAATTCAACTATGAAAGCATAAATGAGGGAGACTCTCCCCTTCCATGAGAAAAAGGAAAGTAACCTACACTAGTCCTATTCCAACTATGCTACATACCAGACATAGCTACATTGAAGAAGAACAAGTATACGAAACTTCTATCTCGCATGGGATGGGAAATTCTTTTCATCTTTGCTCTTTTTAGTCTTGTCGTACCAAGTAAATCCAGGTGAAGTGTGCCTTTGTATCAGTATCATGATTACCAGCTAAGGAGGCTGAAAGGAGAGGCAGTATATGGAGCTATAGTAGCCAACAGCCTTGGAGTTGTTGTGGAGAAAAGTGTAGCTGCATTCGAACACCTGTATGGGGGTCCAAATGTATGGTTGCTGCAGACCTGCACCTACAAGTAGCCAAGGCAGCAAACAAACATGGTGTACATGGGAGTGTGTTGCTTTTGGCATCTGTTGTTGCTGATGCTGTTGAACTTCATCTTTCAAGTCTGCACTTTCAGCTTCAGCTCTGTGGATTAGTTGTTGTTTGGTGTGTGGTTGAGCAGTTGTTTGGTGTTTTGTTCCCACAGTATGTATATGAAGTTGATGGAGATGTAACATGTTACAGCTACTCATGATATTGTTGTTGGTTCTTGGATGTTGTCTATGAGGTTGTTGGAGTTCCATCTGAGTTCTACTGTTGCCTGTATCTCCAACAACCTGCACAAACAAACAAGCAAACAAACAAGCAAACACACAATTCCAAGAGCAGTACCAACAGTTCTGAATGTGGTGCCATTCCTCTGTTGCAGCTGGCTTCCTCAAATTCTGTATTTGCAATATTGAGAGACTCCCATATGTTGTTTGATGTTGTTGGTTGTTGCAGTGTGTCAGTTCAGCAGCTTCCATGTGTAGGAGTTCTTTAGTATACCTGCACAAGCAACTAAAAGGAAAAGAATGGGTCTCAAAGAGAATTTTGGAGCCTGTGAGCATTTTCCATGTCACTCGACTAACGTCTCCACTTATCCGTTTGAGCTGAAACTTTCTGAAGTTTGCATATATATCCTTTCCTTTATCCATGCAAAGTTTGAAGGCTTGTTTCCCAAGTTGGAGCTTCCATTTAGCAAAATTATTCCTTTTTAAGCTTAAGACAGCTGATTGTTTCAAGCTCGCTCGCCTAACGTCTCCAATTATCCGTTTGGGTTGAAATTTCTTGGGCCTTGTCAAAATAATATATGCTGCAATCCTGCAAAGTTTGGGGGCCTTTGGACAGGTCCACAAGTGACTCCTCACCCTGCACCTGCTGCCCTGCTGAAGCTTAGAGGTTGCAGGGTGTTTGGAAGTTGTACTTGTGCTCTTCTCTATGTATTTGTTGTTGAAGAATGCTGATATATCACTCCAGACACCTGCAATAATACAGCAAGCAAACCCAAACAAAACATAATATACACAGACTAGCAATAAAGAAGGGACCTCAGTAAGAGCTTTGGAGGGTGTTATCATTTTCCAAGTCGCTCGACTAACGTCTCCAATTATCCATTTGAGCTGAAACTTTATGAAGTTAGCATATATATCCTCTCCTTTAGCCATGCAAAGTTTGAAGGCTTGTTTCCCAAGTTGGAGGATCCAAATTACTAAAGGCCCTCTCTTTACGCTTAAGGCAGCTGATTTTTTCAAGGTCGCTCGCCTAACGTCTCGAATTATCCGTTTGGACTGAAACTTCTTGGTCCTTGTGAAAATAGTATGTGCTGCCATCCTGCAAAGTTTTGAGGCCATGGTGCAGGTCCACATGCTGCAACTCACCCTGCACATCTTACCCTGCTGAAGCTTAGGTACAGATGTTGCAGGGAGGGTGTTGGCCTGAATGAGAGGCTGACTATTTGGTGAAGTCCTAGCATGCCAGGTTGTTGCTTCTCTTTTATTGAGGTAACTTGAACCTGTAGAGACAAGTGACAAGAAGACAAACAAGGAAGATAGATGCACAGGCTGCTGCAGGTTCTTTTGTAGCTCCAAATTACTTCCATAGTAAAGGAGGTTAAGATGCATGTTGTGGCAAGTTACTTCCAAGGGGGGACCCTTAGTTGTGATTAGGATCAGCTCCTTAAGGTACCTGCACCCACCAACAGAGACAGAAAAACACACATACAAACAATTCTGCAAGTTATAGTAACTACTACTAATGACTTGTTGGTGTTCCCTTAGTGTTGCAAGTTGGTGGATCTGTTGCTGGAGGGTGTTGTTGTTGAGGAAGGTAAGAGGCAATCTGAATTTGCAGTACAAAGGATTCCTTATGCAGGATCCTGTTGCTGCTGTAGTGTAGCATATGCAAGTGATGTTGCTGAGATGCTGCAGGTCTATGGTAGGTTGTTGGTCCAAGAATTCCAATCTCAGCTGCTGAAACTCCAATACCAGGCTCAAAGCTTCATGATACCTGCACCAGATAAACAAACAAAAGGAAACTTCCCTTTGCTGATTCCTGTGGTGCATCTCTACAGCATTCTTGCAGCTCCAAGGCCATCTCCAAGTTATCCATTGGTTCATTTTGCAGCTGCTGTGCCAAGAAGCAAACCTCACCTGGCTTGCATTTGTTTGTTCCCTTTTTCCAAATCTGCTGGTACCTACACAATCAAGCATGAAAAGAAAAAAGAAAATATCTACTCTAATCCTTACCTCTAGGGGTATGTTGATTGCTCTAGGAAGGCAATAAACAAGGGAGACTCTCCCCTTTACAAAACTCCTAACTATGAATTTATACATAGGGAGTTCTGTACTACTATTAATGGTATACAATTCAAGGAGGTTGTTTGATCCTCTTCAGTTTTGTCCTCCTAAAATTTGGCATCCCCATTTTGTCTAGGATGTAGTATCCTCTTGTTTCCTTAGGAAGCTGTTGAGGATTGTAGAATTGAACCATGCTGTCTACACTGTGGCTATGCTTGGAAAGTGTATCTGCAATAAAATTAGCTTCCCTATAGATGTGCTTGCATTGAAAGAAATCCAGCATTATGATCAGCTCCTGCAGGTCTGTGATGTAGTCCAGGGTGGTGTAATCTCTTGTTTTAGCCATTTCACAAGTAATTCAGAGTCAACCTCCAGTAGGACCCTGCTGTAGCCATGTTGAATGCACCAAGTGATGCCCAGAAGTGCAGCCTGTACCTCAGCTTGGTTGTTAGAACCAACTCCAAGTGGTGCAGCAAATGCATAAAGGAGGTTTCCTTTGTGGTCTCTTAGGATGCCCCCAGCTCCAATTTTCCCAGGATTATTCAAAGCACTTCCATCAGTGTTAAATTTAACCACATTGTAAGTTGGTTTGTGCCAACTAACTTGGGTGCTTTTCAGCTCCTGAGTGCAGCTTTCCACCATAATTATTAGCTCCTTCCAGTCACTTGGCCAGCTAAGGTAAGGGAAAGCTGTGAAGATCAGCATGTAAAGTTCTTTGATAACTGAGAACTTCACTCTAGTACTGCTTGACGTTTTTCCTCCATATTTGCTAGCACATCTGTTCTTCCATAGATTCCAACAGATGAATATGGGGGTAGCTTGCATTAATAGTTTATGGACTTCATTATTTGGTTTAACCAACCACCATTTCATCAGAGTGTTCCTCATGGGGCTGCTGCTGTGATGTATACCCCAACAATCAGAGAAATAATTCCATATATGTCTAGCCATGTGTCCTGAGATGAATATATGATCTATATTATCCCAACCTGACCTGTAGCAACAAGAGCACTGAACAGGTGCATGACCAAATTTCTCAATACTTTTATTAGTGGGCAACTTGCTTCTGAGAGTTCTCCAAACTAGAAAGGATATCTTAAAAGGTATATTCTTATGCCATACATAAGTGTCAGTCATTGTTTTGTTCCTTTTTGGCCTGATCTTGTTCCAAGCTGAAGCACAAGTGAAGTTTCCATCTGAGGTCAGCTTCCAGTAGGCTGTATCTGGGATGTTAGGTTGATACTTGAAGGAAAAACTAAGAATCTTCTGTATCAGATGCTGTGGTGCATGTTGCCTCACCTTCTCTTCATCCCATTCTCCATTCTTCAGGAACTTGGAGACAGTGGTATTGTTAAGTCTAGGTAGACAGTCTTTGTGATAAGCTAGGGGGCCAATTCCTAGCCAATCATCCCACCAAAAACTGCAAGAGCCTGAGTTAAGGTGCCACTGTATATGAGTCTCAATCTCAGCTTTGTTTGTCATCATGTGTTTCCACATAATTGATTGACCAGTGTCCCATTTCTTGATTACTGGATTTGCCCTTTGGCAATACTTGGCCCTCAGAAAGCTCCCCCATAGAGTCTTCTTAGACCTGAAAATCCACCATTGTTTATATTGCATTGCTAGGCAGACATCTTTCAGATTTTTCATGCCAACACCTCCTTCATCTGTTGGGTAGCTGAGGGTCTCCCATGATGCCCAATGGTATTTTCTTTTTTCTTTGTCCCATCCCCAAAAGAAGTCTGCTATTAGGGACTTTATTTGTTTGAGTGTAGTGGAAGTTGGAATCACAGCAGATAAGAGATGAATTGGGAGGGACTGTAACACATACTTCACAAGAGCAGCTCTCCCCCCATAACTGAGAATTTTGGTATGCCATCCTCTAATTCTGGATGTTACTTTGGACACCATACTAGTAAAGTATATGATCCTTTGACCTCCAATATATAAGGGGCAACCCAAGTAAGTAATAGGGCCATGAGTTGTTTTGAAACCAGTGGTAGAAGTGACCCTTTCAGTGATCTCAAGATCAGCATTCAGAGGGATCATGCACTGACTCTTTTGTGTGTTAATAAGCTGGCCTGAAGTCTGTTCATACACTTCCAGTGTCTTCATGATCAGCTTGAGAGAGTAACTACATGTTGAAGTGAAAATGATTATATCATCAGCAAAGCTCAAATGATTAATCAATGGGCCTTTCTTCTCCATGTGGAAACCTTTGTACAAATGGTGTTGATGAAGATTATTGAGCATTCTTGATAGTACCTCAGCACCTAAAATAAATAGGGCTGGGGATAGTGGATCTCCCTGTTTGAGGCCTCTTGTAGAGTGGAAGAAACCATGCCTACCTCCATTCACAATAACTGAATACCAGTTATTAGCCATAAGTCTCCAAACCATGTCAATAAATCCTTCTCCAAATCCAAACCTTCTCATGACTAGACATATAAATGCCCAGGACACCCTGTCATAGGCTTTGGCCATGTCTAATTTGATCACAACATTATCTCCCAGCTTTGGTTTTTTAATGCTATGAGTGATTTCCTGTGCCAACATAATATTTTCAGATATACTTCTTCCCTTAACAAAACCTGACTGATTTTCAGAGATCAGTTGAGGAAGAATAGGAGCAAGTCTGAGACATAGGATCTTTGAAATAACTTTATTGGTGAAGTTATTTAGTGATATAGGCCTGAAATCTGATAACTTATTAGGATGATCTACTTTTGGGAGTAGGACCAAACAAGCATGTGAGATGAACTTGGGAATAGAATGCCCACAAAAAAAGTATTTCACCAAATTGAATAAGTTTTCACTGATGATATCCCAACAAGTTTGGAAGAACTTGCCATTAAAACCATCTGGACCTGCAGCAGATACATCACTGAGGGAAAATACAGCTTCTTTCAGCTCCTCTTTAGTTGGCATAGCATTAAGAGCCTGGTTTTGATTATCTGTGATGGATTTGGGGATACATCTGAGGATATCTTCATTGATAGCATCATCCTTACTAGTAAATATCTTCTCAAAGTAGTCACATGCAGCAGTAGCTATATTCTGATCACCTTGAATAGTATTATCCTGTTCATCAGTAATCTGATGGATGAATAATCTTCTTCTCCTTCCTCTAATAATAGCATGAAAGTACTTGGAATTGGCATCTCCCTCCTTAAACCACTGAAGCTTAGTTTTTTGTTTAAGGATGGATTGTTCAGTCTTCAAGTATTTAATGTACTGAGCATTCACAAGATTCAGCTTGATCTTGTTATCCTCAGACTTGTCTTGGATGAGATCAACTTCAGCTTGCTTTACCTTCTCTTCAAACTCTTTGACAGCTTCATATATGTCCCCATACTGTTGCCTTGACCAGCTACTAAGGGTGTTAGACACCCTCTTAAGTTTCAAGTGGAATATTCTCATTGGATTACCCTCTACTGGTCTTTCCCAACAGACTCTAACAGTGTACTGGAAAGTCTCATTATCCACCCAACAGTTGAGGAACTTGAAGTATTTGATAGGATTACTGTGAGTCTCCTTACATTCAAGTAATAGGGGGGAGTGATCTGAACCTGTTGAAGCAAGATGAGCCACAATAGTCATGGGCATCATCTCTAACCACCTATCATTCACCATGGCCCTGTCCAGTCTCTTCCAAATTCTAACTTTCATGTCCCTGTTGTTGCACCATGTAAATTTCTGCCCATGGAATCCCAGATCAGTGAGACCACATGCCTCAATTACACTTATGAACTCTAAGCTTTTGTTCATGTTGTATGGTTGTCCTCCTAGTTTTTCATCAACATCAGTGATCATATTAAAGTCTCCAATAATGCACCATGGCTTGTCTGTGTCAGCATACTGCAGCATTTTATCCCAAAGAGTTCTTCTCAGGTAATCCTTACACTTGGCATAAACAAATGTAATAATATGAGAATTAGGATTAGCCACATGTTTGATTTCACAAGTACATTGTTGTTCATCTTGGTCTACAATAGAGCAGTCCACATCCTTAGTCCAAAACAACCAAATCTTGTTATTGGGATTATGAATGGCACTGTCCATTCTCAGCTGAATTCTGTAGTGGTTGAGATGTGATTGATTAGCAAATGGTTCCAGGATTGCCAACATAGTTAATTTGTGATAATCCTTGAGTTTTTGGAGTCTATCCAAGGCACCTTGAGTATCAATACTCCTTGCATTCCAGCATATTGTATTCATCATCAAAGTTTCAGGGATTTGGACCTTGTGTTGATGCCCCTCTTACAAGTAGCATTATCTGAACTGGTGGAGATGTCTTGTTTCTGTTTTTTCTTCTTCTTCTTTGCTTGCTGACCCCTGGGTGATAAACCCTGCTTCTCAGTGACTTGCAACACTTCATCCTGAGTTGTAGAATCTGTGATATCATCCAGTGCTCTAATGGGAGAGGCACTAGTTTCCTCATCCTCATCATGAGTTTGTTCCCTTTGATCTAGGTCCTCTTCATCTTCAGATTGAATAGGTCTATATTCATCCTCCAAGTCATCTGATATGGCTCTCTTATTAAGCACACATAATTCAGTAGAGCTGGATTGAATTTGAAGAGGTGAAGCATGAATCCCTGCTTGTTCATCAACCAACACATAGTTCACTCTGTGTTGTGTCTTTTCAGACAGAGATTTTTTACTTTTTTTCCTATCTTTTTCTTCAGTGCCTCCCTCTTCTTTTTACTCAAAGAAAGAGTATATTTATTGTTCAGTAGCTAAATCACTGTACCTGTATTTTGTTCACTAATTTTTGGAGATTCAACACCTCCCTTATCACTGTCCTCTGAAAGCTGTTGAACATCATCTTGTTGCAATGGCATGTTGGACCTTATCTCTGCTGGAATAGTGGTGGTAGGGGCTCTAGGGTCTTTCCTATGGTCAACCAATAGACTTTCCCTCCCCTTGGTTTCCCCTTCCTGCAGATTAGTGATTTGCTCCTGTATTCCTCCAACCTGACCTCCACAGACTTCTTCAGCCACAACATTAATACTATTTAAGATATTAAAGTAATTGGGGGAGCCATGGGGGTGTGGGAGCATTAAGTCAATACCTGGGATTTTTCCATTCGCTTTGTTGCTTTCCACATTATTCAAACCAGTATTTGGTGCACACCTGGCAGTAAAATTTTGCTCTTTTTGTTTGTCTGCAGGTCTGCTCTCTTCATTAACATGTAATACCTGCTGTATGGGATTATGGGGGCTGGGATCCAATATTGTATGGGGAGTGGGGAGTAGGCTCTGGACTCCAGAGTCTACATTACAAGCTTGGATATTACAAGTATTAAAGTTAGAGTTATTAAGCATACCTGCCTGCTGTTGAGATTTTCCTTCTTTGCTGCTGCTGATAATATGCTGGGGTGGTACTGAAATTTCCCCTTTTGTCATGGATACTTGTGTTTTATGTTGTTGTGGTGGTTGTTGGTTGTGTTGTCCATCTTTTTTGCCTTTCCTCCTTTGAATTTGCCAACCTGCATGTTCTTGGTCTCTTTTTTCAGCTTCAGCTTTGCTAGTGTTTTGTTGTTCCTTATTTTGTTTGTCTTCTTGGTGTTTTAGCTCCTTGTTCTGTTGTTCCTTATTCTTTTCATTGCTGGACTTATCTTTGTTTCTTGCTTCTTCTTCTTGAACTTGCTTTTTCTTATTATCTTCATCCCTTCTTTTCACAGTACAAACATGAATGGTGTGACCTTGATGTTTGCAGTGTTGACAGTAATCTGGCACCCCCTCATATTGGATAGACTGCCACCTTCCTACTCCATTTTCATCCTCACCATACCCCATCTATACATGTTGTGGTCTTTGTTTTGTAAGGTCAATTTGTACTTTGACTTTTGCAACACTACCCCTTGTTTTCTTGTAGGTTGCCAAATCCAAGAACAACACCTTTCCAATTGGGGATAGTAATGGAGTTACCACTGCAAGACGATAACAGTGCCAAGGTAATTCAGGTAATATAGCCCATATAGGAACTAGAGATGTTTCTTCTTCAGGCTTGAAGGTGGGGGTCCACAGCTGGAGTCTCATAAGTTGGCCATTTATGTACATTCTTCCTTTGGACCAAACAGTAGAGTGATCATACTCATTGTCCAAGTCTATGTACAGATGCCTAGAGTTAAAATGGGTAAGTTTCACTCCTCCTCTGAGCTCTGTTTGCAGGATGAATTCCTTTCTAATGGTTTCCATCTTAGGCATAGTATTTGTGAATTTTCCTATTAGAGTATACTTACAATCACTAGCCAATTTCACCAGGAAATCTTCTTCTGTAAATACTACAGCTGGATAGCCTTGCTTTGTGGTAATTTTGGGAGGTGTAATATCAATAGTGTCTGTTTTCATAGCTTCTTGGGCTCTCAACTTAGTAGCCAGAGTTTGGTGGATGACAGGATTAGGAGGGGTTGGAGTATTAGTATTGGGGTGCTTGGTTTGTTTGGCAGGTAAATTAGTATTGGGAAGCACCACATGATTATTAGGAGTTGGAGTATTAAAACTTGGAGCTCTAAGTTGGTTTGAGTTTCTGGAACCTAGGTTGCTTCCAGTATTCAGAGCAGCAGGTTTGTTAGTAGATTTAATAGCATCAAAATTATTTGACACTTTCATAGGATTGCTATTAGGAACATAAGGTCTATGGACTGGTTGAGATTTCACATTGAGCCCCCTGTTCAACTGGTCAGGTTGTTTGTTTTTTTCAACATTACCAAGTATTATGTTCCCCTGCTCCTTGTGCTTAGCAACAAGATCAGCATCACCATTGTGAGTAGAATTCTGAATTTCCTCATTATTCTTGGTCAGAGCTGGATGAGCCACAGTAGGAGCACTGTTCCATTGCTTATCAATGAAGTTCCCCTTCGAAATTTCTTTTGGGGCATGACCATTTTCTTCAATGCCTTCCAATATTAGCATTCTATTTCCTTGTTGGTCATTTTGAACATGATCCAATACAACAGCCACAGCTTCAGCTCGAACAACACTGTGACAGTGTTCTTCAGGGAGATGCAAGTCTTGACGACTTTTTGAATTTGAGCTTGTTGATGGTGATTCGAGGTACTCTATATAGCTTGGAAGCTTCATAACACCTTGATGAGTCTTTTGGAATTGGTCTCTTGCTAATTGGTTCACCGGAGCTCCGGCAACACCAAAGTCGTCTTGACGACTTTTTGAATTTGAACTTGTTTGTAGAGATTCGAGACATGTGTTATAGTTAGAAACCTTATCCACACTGTTACGCACCTTTTGGTATTGGTCTTGGATGGATTGGCTCGCCGGAGCTCCGGCGACTCCATTGTTGTCAGAGCTCAAGGATAAATTCGAAGAGTGTGGCAGTGATTCGAGATGGCGCACATGGCTGAGGAGATTGAAAACAACTTGAGGAACATTTTGGCATTCATCTTGTGCGTTTTGGCTTGCCGGAGCTCCGGCGCCGACAACAATTTATTCGCCAGAGTTGATTTCGCCAGAGATTTTTGTTCCTAGCGGGGCGCCTTGTCCTTGCGAACAAAGCCCAGGTGGTGCGAGGGCTAGAATATCGCCGGAGGTGGCTGGAAATTGAAGGCGCAGTGGTAGCGCATTGGCGGCGATGCTGAGCTGATGCGCCTCTGCATTTTTCTCAATTGGGACTAAATTTTTTTGTGAATTTTGTACTGTGGTTGGCATATGGGATGAAGAATCATCTCCAATATTGTTTATAACCTTTAGCAATCCACGATTTCTCAAGGATATGATTTTTTCAGCTTGCAGCAGCTCCTCACTCGAACAATGAACAGTGATCACTTCAGTCTTTTGCAAATTTGAGGAGCTGTAGATGGAATCTGAGAGTGAGGTAACTTTCGTTGTGTTCGTATCGACGGAATCTAAGATTCTATCTTTCGAACGAAATTTTTCGAGGTCCGGAGGTGGGTCCCACCCCATTACGTTTTTGTGACTAAAATGCCCTTCCTTGAGATAATGATTACTAGGGTTTGAGAGAGAAATTGTATTAAAGTATCTAACTGCTACTTGGGTCTTGACTGATTCTCGAGTTTAAGGATTTTGAACTCTTTTTGACCTATATTGAGTTGATTATGTCTTTCTGTTGAATATGTTGTGAGCATTCATCCTCATTCATCATATTATTGTTCGTGGAAATCTGAAAGATGTGGAAGTTCTATTTTGAGAAAGAAAGTGAAACACCTTACAGACCCTTGACCACAAGTTAGGTGAAAAATGGATGAGATATTGAGATAATGAGATTTGGTATAGCGAGCCCCCCATGGGTCTTTTTCTTGGGAGCTAAAGCTCGTTCATGTATATACGACAGGTTGTACGACAGTCTTGGTTCCACCAATCATTTTATCATTGCATTGCATTGCACTGGCCAACTTTGCTTGTTTAGCCTTCTCATATGAAAACTGTGTATCTTACTTGTTTACTTTACTCGCGCCGTTCATATATACAATTGCGATACCGATGTTGAAATGGACTTTTCTGTATGCAGGTGGAAACATTTCGTAGTTTATTTTGTGAGTTCTAATTAGCTATTTTATACTAAGTCAGCCAAGCCTACTGAGTACATGTAGATTTTACTCACTCCTACTTTTGTTATCCATTTTGGTGCAGATCCCAGTTTGAGCATTTCTCGTGGTGGCTAATCGGATCCAGCGGATTGAGTCGTTTCAGAGCTGTGGTGAGATCCTGCTTTCCAAATCGCCATTAGACTTCATCTATCATTTACGGTCTTTACTTTGTTTTTGAAGACTTGCAATGTATTTTAGAATTTTGTGTTTATGATATCAGGTTTTGGGAACTTCCTTGTTGTATCACTTTTTCGTCTGACTCCACTTTAGGAGTCTCGTATGTGTGATTACTTCTTTTCTGCAACTTTTGAGATAACTCTTGGGTTAGTTTCTTCGGCTTATACACCGCGTTGAGTTTGAAGTGTTTGTCATTATGACCTCGATTTTTGGATCGTGACAAAATTTATGAACCGTAAATTTTAATTAAACATTTATAAACTATAATTTATTTTCTTTCACTGTGTTTCATAAAATATACTTTTTCCCTTTACTTTTTTTTGTATATATTATTTATTGTAAGAATAAAGTCTTAGTATTACTTCTTAATTATGATTTCTTAATATTAATGGTTTATATTTTTGTTTTAGATGCACTTCACGGAGATTCGAGGATAACAACAATGTGGGTTATTATGTTCTATTTCTTTTTGCTTATACTTTATCTTTGTATTAATTTATTCCCTCTTTAATATTATAAAATTCTTGATAGAGTTAGTGTTATACCGTTGTTTTACTCATCAACAATAAAAAAAAAATGTGTTATTCCTTCCTCCGTTAAATTTTGCATAAATTTATGATTAATATTATCAATATACTTGATAGAAACAAATCTTTTAAGCTAACAACAATAATTAATTTGAATAATGTAAGGACCTTAAATAGGAAACACTATCAAAATTGATAAATATAATTATACAACTTTCTCAAAAATATGAACAATAATGATTTAGAATATATTTATATGGTATTTGAATAATAAAGTAATTGTGCATCAAAGCAAGGTTAAAAAAATTTAATATCACATATAATATAAAGCTATAAACAACATGGGTAATTAGTTGAAAATTTAACAAAATATAAAATAGGAAATAAGGTTGATATTGATAGAACAAAAACGACATTATCTAAAATAGGAAGGGAAAGGATTTTTTTTCAAAATTAAGAAGAGTGTTAGATTTTAACCAAAGTTAGAGAAGTAAAATGATTTTCATCCATAATTTAAAGGATCTCTCCATTTTTCTTTGTGGTAATAGATCCAATTACCTACGGACAAAGTTTTTGGTGATAGAAGTTTCAGAAAATATCTTAAAAAGTGCAATAATCTAATGAATTTACGACTTGAAATCTAACCATTTGAATTTTGAGGACAAAAAAAATATTTAAAGTATTTTTAATTTTTGAATATAGGAAATTAGTTGTGGAGCTAAGTTAGTTAGATTTACCAGTTATTAATACTTGCATAACTATAACTAGTTATCTCCCTAGGAGGTCACCTGGTAGCGTGTAATAAAATAATATTTGAATAAAGTGTATTAGTAATACTTGCATTAGTAATGCTTATTTTTGTTATGTTGATTATTTTTTATGTAGATAATGCATAAGTACCCCCTGAATTATGATCGAAATTCCAGCGACTCATTCTTAACTTAACTAGGGTCCTATTATCCCCCTAAATTATTTTAAAATGGAAAAAATACACCCTAAAAGCTGACGTGACACAAAGAGCATGCACACTCTTTTGAAAGCAAGTGATGAGTGAAAAAATTGAACACATGTCCTTTTCTAATTCGTGACTTTATAATTAGTTAGTACACATAATTATTGATATAAAAACTTATATATATTTAATTCTTTTCATTTCTTTCTATGTAAAATATTTATTTTAATTTCTTCCTCACTTTAAACTTCTTTTTTCTTTCATTAATTTCTTATCTTTTCACTTTTAATTATTTTAAAAATTATGTGGATTTTTTTAAAAAATAATTAAAAAGTGTCCTTTAATTTTAATGTTTTAATTTTTTTTTATGTTTTATTTGATTTTTTTCACTTATTTTGATATCCATTGGGAATTAACTTATTTTAAATACAAGACATTTGGAATTAAATTTGAAATCAAATCAAAAGGAAAGCCAAAGAAAATAAAAAAGAGTAAATAAAATTAATAGAAAAATAAAAGAGAAAAGACAATGAATAAAGGTTGAAAATATTTTTTAAAATTTAAATACAAGGAATTTTTTTATAAAATTTACGTGTATTCACTTAATTTAAATACAAGATAAAGAAAATAAGAAGATTTTAAAAGAATTAAAAATTTTAAAAAATAAAAATTATTTTTTAAAAAAATAAATATATATATATATATATATATATATATTTGCTGATGTAGCAGACGCATGTGTACAAAAACAACCAACTTACTTGGTTAAAGATGCCACATCAGCACAAAAAATGCACGAAAACGTTTAAAAAGTGAGTTCGGGGATAATAAGATTATGTTAAGTTAAGGTGTGTCACTGAGATTTCAAACATAATTCAGGGGGTACTTATACATTATCTTTTTTTTATGTAGTATTTAGTTTGTTGTATTAAAAATAGTATGCTATAAAAATATTTCTTTTTACAAAAAATCTCCTCCACAAATATGATGGAAAAGTTGTAAAAACGATTTTGAGAAACAATTATGAGCCCGTTTGGATTGGTTTTAAGTTGGTCAAAACCAACTTAAAGCCCATTTTTAGTTTTTGGACGTGTTTGCTTAATGCTGACTTTAAGCCATAAAGTTCTTAAAGTCAGTCAAAAATGAAAAGTTAGGATTCCTAACTTTTTTTTCCAGAGTGCTTAAAGTCATTTTTTTTACCATGAAAATTACTTTTATATCCTTATATTTTAACTAAATTCTCAAACTACCTTTTTTTATTCTTTTAACCCTAAAATTCACATCATAAGCACTTTTATCCAAACACTCAACTGCTTATTTATAAAAATAACTTTCAGCACTTCATATATAAAAATTACTTTTTTTAAGCCCATCCAAACGGGCTCTATATCTTTAATCATGCTAATGCATACACTAAAACTCTTTACAGTACTAATATTATATATTAATAATATTATCACGACCCAAAATCGGGTGTGATGACACTTGTCCTATTTTACCAGAACAAGTCAGCCTAAACCCAACATATGCGAAAAATAATACCAAAGAAATCAATAGATTATATAAGCAAACACGGAAGTCTTTAATAATCTCAAATAACCCACAAAACCTGGCTGTCACGCACACAAGCCACTAATAAATACGAAATAAAAGATAAGTACAAGTCTCAGATATTTTTGTATCTCAAATAGAACAAAGCATAAATGAAAAGGGACAAGAGAGATCGTCGGGCGTCAATCAACTACCTCTCAAAGTCGCCTCGAAGACTCAGAGGATAAAGAATAACTCAAACTCACAATCTGAACTCAGAACCTACACAAGTGTAGAAATAAGTCCCCAGAAATAATTGACTCAAACTCAGAACTACGTAGCCGGCGTAGGATGGAGGCTATACCTCTTAAGTCCCCAAAAAGGACTTTGATGATTGGATCCAAGATGGTGATGTCCTTTACCCTGGCAAGATATTAGATGGATGTGACAACGACATCACTTCATTGTATCATCACTAGCTCATAAGTGATGGTTGTCTGTTAGAGAAACTCCCAACTAAGTAAGCATTGCTTATTATTATTATTTTTAAACTTGCATTACATATTGATGTTGAGATGATGTTGAGTTCTGAGACGAGTCTTCCTCAGAGGAGTTTCTTGATATCCTTCCTTACTTTACTACTATTTTACATACTCGTACATTCCATGTACTGACATCATTCGACCTGCATTGTTTTATGATGCAAATACAGGTGTTAGAGATCCTCAACATGTGCATCATTGAAGATCATTACTTTTCAGCTATTTAGTGAGTCCTTCTTGTATTCGGAAGAACTTTTTACCCTTTTATTATTGTTGAGTATTATATTTCTTTTGAGGTAGCCATGGACACGTCATTGGCACCGTCTGATAGTATTAGAGGCTTCATAGACAGAGTTTGATGATGTAATTGGAGTAGTTCTCCTTTGAAACTACTTCTTCTAAGGATTATTTCTTTCATTTGATATTGATGATGGTGAGCCCGTATAAGTATTCTTATTTTCACTTAAGTCTTCCACTAATGAACGAATGAGTGATGAGACCAAGTGATTCTCTCGGAGGACAGAGATGGTTTCTTAGTACCGACTACGCCTAGGGTACCCCCTCGGGGCGTGACAAATGACAAGTTCAAGAAGTTCACAATCACAATGAAACTATCAAAACATTTCATCAAATACACATCCATATTGAAATCAAGACATTTCACACTTTCACATCACAAGATTAACATACATTGCCTTTTTTTAACTCCGTCTTTCAATTTAGATTAATTCATGTAAGAAACAACCCATAACCTCTTTCCTATTACTTCCAACACACACACAAGAAAGAAATTTCGGGAATTCTATAAGATTTAACGGAGTTTTAAAAGTTCACTTGCCTTAAATAACCAAACAATCACTCCAGGACTTGAGCCTTCCCCTTTCGTGGGCTTTCCAAGTCAATACAATCTATTCAAATAAATAATCACAATAAGCTTTCGAAATTAATAACACTCATATTACCATATGTCTAGCCTAGGCTCAAAACTCACCAAATTTATAATGAAGTTCCTAATTTTGATGTCAATTCTCATATTTCTTAAGTTTCAAGCTGTGACACCCTGTAAGTTTTTTCGCAAGGACTCGAACATTTCTTTACGTGTGGGTAGACTCGGACAGGAGGACTTGTAATTCTACACATGAGTTAGGATTAATTCCTAAGTAATTGAAGTGTGTTAGATGTGTTTAGGGGTCATAAGGGATCTCTAACACCAAGTCGAGTCCAAAGAACTCCAATCGATTAAGTTTACGGATGAGTTAGTATAAGGGTCAACTTCAAATGACCATATCTCCTAGAGTATAATGAACTGGGTGGCCCACGACCTACCAAATTAAAGGTATTTCAGTGTTATTTCCAACTCCATCAAGATTGCAATTTTTGGAGTTTGGAGTCAAAAGTTATGACCATTTTACTATAGACTAGTACTGCAGGAATTTCAGGCATGGGCGAAATTTAGGTTTGGCGCTCCAGTGGCGCCCCACGCCACTATAGCGCCAGAAAACAGCCTCAGTAGTTTGGGGCTTGGCGCGATGCGCCACTATTAGATGTGCAGGGTTTTAAGCCTATTTTGGCTTGGCGCTGCAGTGGCGCAACGCGCCACTATAGCACCAATAAGACTTTTGCCCAATTTTCCAGATTTTTTGAAGAGGGGCAACTTCGACTTTTTCCAAATTATATATACACCATCCTTGATCATTTTAGACCATTATTTTCAGCTTTTCTCTCTCTCTAAAAAGTCCTAAAATTTTCCCTCTCTTCTTCTTCTTCTCCAAATCCTTCTCCAACAAAGATTGCCTTCAAGAATTCAAGCCTTCCATTGAAGACCTAACATCAAGTTCCTTCAAAGTCTTCAAACAAGGTATGTAAGGCTAACCTAAAATATAGATTGAGTTCTTCCATATGCCCATAGATGTGTTGGATAGGAGTTGTGAAAGAGTTGAACCTTCTAAGAAGGTTTTTCTTGAAAGTTTTCCTAAACCATAGAATGTTTTTAGCTACTTTTGGTTTATTGATGTTTTTAATGACTTGAGTTACTAAATAGTTATTTTTCATATTATTAACTACAAATGTATCTTTGTATATAGATTTATAGGTATTGACGATATTCTTGAGTTGAGTTTTGTTGAGAGTATGGGTTCATGTTTCATTCACATGAACCCAAGATGAGATTTCTTTGGTCATAATTTGTCTTGAGTTGAGATGGATGGTTTTGTGTATATGTGTATTGATTGGAATGAAAAGAATGAATTGGATAGTTAAGAATGTCCTTTTGCTTCCATAAATTGAACATAGGACTAAAATAAGGATTTTGGAGTAGATGTTTGACGATTGATGTGATGATGATATTTAACAATGATGTGATGATAATGTTTGATGATGATGATGATGTAATGATGATGTTTGATGACGATGTGAATAATAGTATTTGACGATGATGTGAATGGAGAGGTTATGTTGATGAGGATGTTGTGTGATGAAGTGGATTGGAGTCTAATGCGATTTTGTGGTATGTGATGTGCATAATTTGAGTTGATTGGAGTCTTAGGAATATTTTAAAAATAAATGATCTTTTGAGGAGGAGCTTTAAATAAATTATTTGTGAACCTTTTTGCATAAACTATTTACACACTATTTTGAGTCTAAAGAATTATTAGTTTCATCTATGATTTAAAAAGAGTTTAAGCATGAGTTGAGTTTGAAAAGTCTTTTAATTATCTTGAACATAAGTATTTTGAGTATAAATGAGTTGAACATTTTTACATAAAAATGTCTATTTTGAGGTAGAGTTGAGGAGTTGGAATTATATTTTAAATGCATATAATATTTTCTACATCCATTGAGTTGAGATGGTATCAATTTAAAGAGAAGAGTTTGATGATTTGAGATGAGTCGATTTGAAAGAAGGTCCAATGAGGCCAGATTTGGTTTTAGTTTTGAAAAGAGTCCAATGAGACTAAATGAGTTGATTTGAAAGAGTCCAATGAGACTAAATGAGTATTTTGAGTATTTTACTCACTTGATAGATATGAGCATATTGAGTCTTGGGAGGAGTATCGAGCACCGAATTGGGTAAGAGTAAAGTCCATACTCAAACCCAATAACTACGTCGCCAAACGTAGGAGGGGATTGAACCGTTATTTGATTCAAGTTTTGATATATTAATATACCTAATTAAATATTAGGTGTATTGTATTATATAAATACAATTAGATTATGATATTGAAGGAATTGAGACTTAACCCTACGCTTGTGTCACACCCCGGGAGGGTACCCTAGACGTAACCGGCACTCAGAAGCCATTTCTGGCTCCCAAGCGAACCACATAGCCTGATCACACATCCATTCCTTTATTCAATCAGCGGAAGAGAAAAAATATATAAAGAGAATATTCGGTGGGCAACTCAACACATCAATCTAACTCAAAGAATAAAGGCCATGGGCCAACAAATCAACTCTAATATTTGTCATTAAAAATAGTTTGACAAGAATAATTTAAGGAAAGAAATACCCAATCGATCCATCACTATCTAGTCTATGAAGCCTCTATCACTACTATCTAATTGGTGTCAATGACATGTTCATGGCTACCTCAAATCAAAATAAAAAAGGCTAACTCGATGCAAGAATACACAGAGGGTGTCCTCCGAATGTAGGGGATGACTCACCAATACGCTAAATGCGAATAAATCCCCAATGATGCTCCTATTGACGATCTCTTAAACTTGTCTCTGCATCATGAAACGATGCAGGTCCAAATGGACGTCAGTACGTGGAATGTACAAGTATGTAATATGGTAGAATGAAACATACCTCAAGAAAGAATAACATCAGATCAACTATCTCGAATCAGAAAGGTAGGAGAGACTCACATAAGACGTCATAAGCCTAAAGTAAGAATACATTTCTAGACAAAGACCAATCACACATCATACAATCCAATCCAATCATACATAATACAGTTCAATCAAATCATATATCATCTGATTCAATCCAATCGTATACAATCGGTTCAACCCAGTCATATATGATCTGATCCAATCCAATCATATATCCTTCCATTCAATCCAATCAACATATCATCTAATCCAATCCAATCCAATCGTACACTATCAAATCACAATTCATATAATCCAATCTGATCAATGCAATCAACTCATAATCAACTCAAAGGGGCTCAACTCAATAAATATGCAAATTAAGTTATGCAATGTCTTACAATTCAACTCAATCATCTACAATTATAATCAAACCAATCAGATCAAGCACAATCCATTCAATTGAGAGTTTCTCTAACCGACAACCATCACCATATGAGCGAGTGATAGTACAATAAGCCGACGTTGTTTCCGCGTCCGTTCATACCTTGCCAGGGTATGAACGCATCAACCAATCATGGATCCAATCCAATCGAGTCCTATAATGTCAGGAAAAACATTTTGGGGAAGCCTATATGAAAAATTCTAATCCAGAACAACCCAAAACCAAAGTTAAAAGGTTTGAAGTTTCAACCATGCAAAAGGACGAACATATATATGCAGGAAATTACTTATATTTCAATTGAGTGATCATATAATCTACCTATCATTGCCTAATGATTGGTCATTATTGCCATATTAGTAGCCCTTAAATTGTTTGATCGAATGAGGTAGATATTTAAAATCTAATTCATTTAACACCATAATATTATAATAAATACAAATAATATGTATAAAATAACACTGGAGATTGTTTAAGCTTACCTAAAGAGGTTTTTGACGCCAACTATGGGTTCTCTCGTCCAGCAGTTTGTGCAGCAAGCCATTTGTGGTGATTAACAAATATTAAACCCTATCCTATTTTATTTTAATAAATGTGAAACAAGTGGTATAAAATATTAACTAAATTAATAATATAGTCCACCAATTAAATTAATTATCTAAATCACCCTTCAACTAATTAATTGTAGCTACCGAATATGCTAAAATACCCAATTAAAATTTATAGAAAGGTTCTTTTACTAAAGAGAGATGACTCGTTCTCAAAATGACCTAACATGTCATTACAAATACACGACTCAATACATAATAAAATTTATCACTAATACATAAATTTAAAAAAAAATACCAAGCACAAATATAATGTTGAATTATTTTTTTAATACACTCGCCTAATTTAAAAGGGGCCAACCTTCCATTATTTCTAGAGATAAAGTATCAAAAACACACTTAAACTATTCATCTTTTTTTAAGTTTCATATCTAAATTATTGAGATAGTACCTAAAATTCACACTTCTAATAATTTAGATATAAAACTCAAAAAAATAATAATAATTTACAAGTATTTTTGACACTCTATCTCCTGTTTATACTTGAATCAACTAGTCCTCAAACGGCCCCATCCTCATAACTCCTAATTTTCTCTTTCTGAAAAACGCTTCCTACCATTTCAATAAAACCCTTTCCCCTCTCTCTCAAAAAGAAGTCGATCCCTTTGTTGAAAAGGGAAAGGAGGAGAGAACAATGGCGATTGTGGAGGAAGATAAGAAGTTTGAGACGTGCGTCGTGTTCGGTGGACGAGGATTCATTGGGAAACCACTTGTCGATAGGCTTCTTCGACTCGGCAATTGGATCGTACGAATCGCCGATTCTTTCCCCACTATTCAACTTGAAACCTCCGAGTCCCTCCTTTCCCATGCCCTTTCTTCTGGACGCGCTTCATATGCCCATGTGGATGTTCGTCATAAATCCGATATTATTACAGGTACCACTTCTTTTTCATTTTTGTTTGACAATTTTTTATCTAAGATTTGAACTACTTATCTTGAAGGCGTAGTAATGTACATATACTTACCTTATTCAATGATTTCTGTGCGACTGTCTGTTTGTGTATGTCCTCTATGTGTCTTTCTATAAGTATATTTCGAGCATTTTCTCTGTAATGTGTACATCATAAGTACACCTTGTAGAGTGTTATGTTTGTTAGCAGGACAATATCTCTGCAATGTGTAAGCTTCTTTTATTGAACATAATTTGAACTCTGTTTGAAGGATATGGCTTCAAAATATTGTAGTTCTAGTCCCTTAAATACAATTTCTTGAGTTTGGCTATCTGCCGAAACCTCGTTTCTCATAGATAGGGTTAAAACTCAAAACACTACAGTAGAGATTAGCATGTCCCCTCGCAAGGATGATATGCTCAAATTGAGAATAGTCCAAAGAAAAATAACTATTATCTGCATCTATAAGAATCTTATTGAGCAGGATATGCTTTTTCTCCTAACTGAATGCTCACTTACATACAACAAAAGATGGAATGGGAAGTAGCGAGAGAAACATCGAATTATTTGTGGTAAATAAACAACAGATTTACATGCATGCACCGGCTAACATTTTCATGAAAGCGGTCTATCTCAAATCTGATTCCTGACATCAAATCTCAAGCCTAAATGTGTGATCAATTACAACAAACCTACTCGACCACTCTCTCTTCCCTAAAAAGAAAAAAACCCTACTTGCCCACTCACCATATTATCAAGATGCATGTATCTTGTGTGGATAAATTAAGGAAGAGGTTTTATGATAGAAGATGAGCAAAATGAAGATGGATATCCTCCTGATTTTATTTAAAGAGAAAATTAAGGCAAATGAAATTATCTCCGTCAACTTGGAAGAAAGAATATTTTTCATGTAGCAGTTTGTTTTTGAGTCTAAAGCAATAACGGAATATATGATAAAGTGTTTTTCTTATTGTGTAAGGCTGTAAGCTAACATGTATGCTTATTTCCATGAGATGTCCAATGATACTTTTGAGCAGGTAATTCCTATGAAATTCCTTCCTCTTTTCTAGAACCCCAAGTGCTTTACATCGTATTGTTGTACGCTAGCTTATTTAAAAACAGACCATGAAATTTTTTCCTTTTATGAAAGTACTAATTGTTTCCTTAGTGGGCTCATTCTCCTACATCGTCATTCCAGGCGTACACAGCACATGAACACCATTATGAGGATTTAAAAGGTGGTCATGGTTTATTAGTAGTAGCGGAGTACTCCCTAACCTGTATGGTTAATGATTGGAGGTACAATATTCTGAGATATGCCACAATGTTCAACAGTACTCTGTAATGGAGGACTGATTTTCACTTTGTTCTTTGCAAGGACATCTAACTAATTCTATCTTTGGTTTGGGGAAGTTTTCTGAATGGGGAAGGGCACTCATTGATCTATTTCCCTATTAACTTGCTTCCCTGTAGGAAGTGTTTATTCTCCTTCAACTTTCTTTTGATTCAACTGCAAAGGAATTAAAAGATGTTTATATCTTCCATTCTGTATACTCTGAGAGGGTTAAAAAATGCTGTGGGAATGAATATTCCTAAACTTTTTTTTCTCTACAAACAAGGGAAAAGTACTACCATTCCTTCCCCTCTCAGTGCTTTCACCCTAAAGTTACAATTAACAAATGCAGTAGTACTGTGATCTGGTCAATCAGCTTACGACATTTGATTGCTTGTTTGACATTCTTTGTGTATCCATCTGACTTGGCTTTTTGTAGTTTAAGCAGTTTCTAGAGTTTCTTACCTTTTTATACCTTCCTGGAAAACTGTGTTATTCCACTAAAGTAAAGTTGGACTGAGTTTTACTGCATCATATTCTCCCATGCAGCTATTGATGGCGCATCAGTTGTATTTTACATGGATGCTAGGGATTCATACGCTCATGATTTTTATATTAGCTACACAATTGTTGTGCAAGGTAATTTTTCACCCAGAGGTCATTTAAGTGAATTGAACATTTTTGTTATTTAAATCTTTGGCGTCCTGATTGATAATGAATGTTATGTTTTTCAGGTGCCAAGAATATCATTGCTGCCTGTCAAGAGTGTAAAGTCAAAAGGCTATTATACAACAGTTCTGCTGATGTAGTTTTGAACAGCTGGCAGGATATAGATGGTGGGGATGAGTCCTTACCATATTCCAGTAAAGTAAGTCTCTTATCAGGAGCTTGGTTAACTGAATTTGGAAATCTACTAGGCTTTATTCCTGTCAACCCTCTTCTACATTTTTCGTTAGGCCATTATTTTCTTGTTTTCCTCAGTTTCTTCTTTTCATTTTGATGCTTTCTCAATGCAGTTTATGAACATGGTAACTGATCTTAAGGCTCAAGCAGAGGCTCTAGTTTTAGTTGCAAATGATGCTGATGGCCTTCTTACTTGTGCACTTCGTCCCAGCTATGTTTTCGGACCTGGAGACAATTATCTCTCTTCTTTGCTGGTCAATGTTGCAAAATCTGGCTGGGGCAAGGTTTGGAAGCCTTCTGTTTAGCTGCTCTTCTGTTGGTTAAATATCACTGAATTATGTTCCTTCCTTCTTTTTGCTAAGCCTGTGTATATGTGATGGACTAGACCTAAGTTCTTTGTTCTAGTATCAGCATCCAACAAAATTCTCACTAAACTCGTTACATGCTTCAAATCACTAAGGAACTTCTCTTTCTTTGCTCTTTGTTACCGGTAACATTCAGTTTCCTTGTGGAAGTAGGCAAAATAGGAATTGGTGTAGAATTTGCAGTATGTTTTGTGTCAGGAACCACCTTGGGATCTACGTCGAATAAAAGAGGAAAAAGATCATAGGCTCCTCTCACGTCACAATTCTAGTCATTATGTAGGTGTAATTTTCTGATCTAGCATTTTTTAACTGTGTTAAGTCTTTGTATACATACTTTTTGAATAAGTAATAGACATTCTCATTTCAGTTTATTATAGGGCTTGGTGACAATATGACTGACTTCACCTATGTGGAGAATGTTGCCCATGCACATATATGTGCTGAAAAAGCTCTAAGTTCTAGGGGGAGTCATGTATGTGGCAAGGTATGGATTTTTAGCTATCTCTATTCAATGTTTCCTTTTGATATGGTCAATATATTTACAGACAGGGCGATGCCGTGCATTGTAGGCATTTTTCATCACTAATCTCAAGCCGATGAAGTTCAAGGATTTTGTATCTCTTGTATTTCAGAGATTGGGATATCAAAGGTAAGATAGCTGGCATACTATTCTCTTATGTCTATATTTATTGATGATGCTCCCATCAACATGAGGTTTGTTTATGATTTTTTCCAAATATGTATGCATTAGGTGAATAGCAGTCTTGACTATTGACTGCACTGTGGTTTCTGCACGTTGCAACACTCTACTTCCTATCATGACTAACATCCTAGCTAAAACAAGTTTACCAAGTGCTAATGGATTTTCTTTCTTGTTATGTTTCTGATTTTATGGTTTGTGGAGGCTATCAAACTCTAGCTCGGTTGTTAGCTTCATCTCCGGTCCGTAATTCAGAATTTACTATGGTGTTGTTATGTGAGTTGGCATGACAAGAAGTCTCTTGTACAATTTATTTGGCTAGAGAATTCTCTGATGGTTATCTTATTTCATTCTGTCTCCTCATTTGTCTTTGATGAAGAGGTGTATTTTAGTCAATATCTTCTCTCTCTCTCTCTCTCTCTCTCTGTGATACCGGTGGTGTCTAGGTGAGTGCACCTTCACTATTACTTTGGGTATCTACATCTTCTCACCGAATCTGATAAAGGTCTGCCCACCAAGGTTGGACGTTTAGGCAAATGGAAAGAAATCACCTAGCTTTTTTGCCCTAATTTAGTCAGTATTGTTCCAAGTAATTCTCTTTTTCATCCATTTCTTCTTGTTACACGTCATTCTTCTACCTTTTTCTTGAACCACTTCCCCTGTTTACATATGTCTCTGTCTTCATCACTAGCTGTTGCATATACTGTTGATACCTGGATAAATGTTACTCTTAAGTTGTTTATTTGGTGACTTTCTTTGTTGGTCATAGTTTATTGTCTTAATTCTTGGCTTACATTTTTTCTTTTGTTGATTTTGTAGCTTTGATCCTTCCCTTCCATTATGAATTTTGTGATGTGGCTTCCTGAAACATTTGGTGCTTTCTGATGGCAGGTCTATTATCAAGATTCCTGCTAGGGTTCTCCAATATATTACTCTGATAATAAAATGGACCATTTCAAGGATGAGCAATTGGAGTACTGAGAATGTGCCAGTTTTTGATATTATTGAATTAGCATTGTGCCATAGGAGATTTAGTTGCTCGGCAGCTCAGAAATATATTGGATATTCTCCAGTCCTTTCCCTTGAAGTATGTTTGATCCTTATTTTTATCATTAGCTGTAATAAGTGCCTAAACAACTGTTCTCTCTGTCTCAAATTGTTCTGTTGGCACTCAAATTGTTCTCCTTGATTACAATATTTTCAAATATAGGAATTTTAATCTTTATTGTGAAAATTTGTAATTTTGTAATACTTCTCCAAATATGTAAATGTTACTTTCAAGAAAATAAATTAGTAAGAAATCAATATTTGCGTTCACGCTGAAACTCAGATTAGTTGACCTTTTGTCCTCCTAATTATGCATTCCTTTTGGGAGGAGCGGAGTATGGCCAACATTTTATATCATTGGGATTGTAAAGGCAGTAAATACCCACGGTATATGGATCTTTTGAACTTTAGCTTACTTGCTGGGGTTTCTTTTAAGCGTAAAAGTAAAGATGACATATCTTTTAGAACATAAGAATCCTAGTTATCCTAGTTACATAGTGATATGCAAAAAAGTTTACTGTCACAATAAAGCAGGCTGTCGCTGATGTTCTGATAAAAGACATGCTACATACATTGTGAGTCTCTCTGATAAAATACCTGTAATCATTTCAATTGATCCATGTTGGATCTCTTATTTGCTTTTCTAAGAAGCTTTACTTCTCTTTAAGTTGCCCTAGTTTGTTGATAAGTATGCTGATTTTGTTGTGGTAAGTAGCCTAAATTTGTTGATCTGTGCTGAAAATATGGTTTAGAATTGGGATGCTTTTGAAATTTGCTATAGAGCTTATACTATTTTTTTGGACATGACTCAACTGCTTATTACAGACGTGAAACTCTGATACAGGAAGGAGTTGCTGTAACCGCTAAGTCCTCTCATTTAACCAGAGAGTCATCTTTCTCAAGCTTTAGTGACACTGATGAGGAGTCAAAAGTGCATAAAATGCTTGGAGGTGGAAAAGGTTGGTATGTTACTTTGTGACATTTCTAGACTTGCAGAAGTGCAGTTTTCTAGTTTATTTGATTTAGTGGAAATACTAAATCAAACCCTGTAGGCATTTTTCTTCACCTAAAACCTTTATATCTTTCATGAACTGGTAGAGAGAACTGACTTGCCACAGTTTTCTCCAAGGCCCATTTTCCAACACTTCTCTCAGGAGAAAGTATTGTGTTTGCCCACAATAAACATGCTTGAGTTTGGTGTTTTGACCCAATTCTGGTGTTCTTCTGAGACTGAATCTGAGTTTGCATCTGTAGAATTGGTTTCTGGGTACAGGTTTAAGCACATTACAGAAACTTCCTTGGCAACCCAAGTGTAGAGCGACATCAAATTTAGTAGAAAATTTTATCTACCCTTAGATTCTAATAGACTAAGTATTATTATTGTTACTATTTTATACTTGCACCTTTTTTCTTTTGTGGGATGGAGGGTTGTGGTTAAAGCCTTTTTATGCCAGTCTGATTCTACTTCTAGCTTTTGTTCTGTATCTGCCAAATTGATTATATGAAATCACAATTCTTCATTGTATCATCTTGGTTACCTCTAAATAACAATATATAATGTTAGTGCAGTTGCAGAAATTTTATTGTGGAGAGGCGAGCAGAGAACATTTACTTGTTTCCTTTTGCTGGTTTTCATCCATTACTGGTTCTTCCTGTCTGGGAGGAGTTTCCTTTCATCTCTTTCCCAGCTTCTACTGATGATTGCTGTTGCTCTCTGGGGATACAGCATACTGCCACCAACAATGTATGTATGCCACTGAATATACTATCTTTAAATGTTTTAAAGAGAACTGTCCTAAAACAAATGTTTGGACAGACCAGTCCTATCATTTTTTTCTCAAGGAGATGAAATTTTGGTATATTATGTTTCTTTACGAGAACTGGATATAAATCATAATCTTAGGACGTGTCATGCGATATTCTTAGGACGTGTCATGCGATATTCTTAGGACGTGTCATGCGATCCCTAATGTGAACCTTTATGCATTGAAATTATAAAAAAGAAAAGTATATCCGACATGTTAAATATATATGCAACTAAAGTAAGTGCTTCCCTGAACACCTCCCACATGAAGTAAAAGAAAAGGTGAAAAGAACTGATTGATGCTACTTCATCCTGTTGTAGGTGTGAATTAGAACACTTCAACTTCTTTATCATTTCGTTCATCTGTAGGTCCAACTTCTTTCCTTATAAATCTTCCTCACTCTGTTATGTCAGCTCAACTCAATCAGTTACACTGGCACCTTCATAAAAAAAGAAAATATTCGAGAAAGTTTTAAAATTATACAACCCAACCCAACACATTACACCACGTAGCCATATTTTCAGTTTCCACCTACATAGCCAACTTTTTTTTGCAACAATCTTTATACACCCGGGTCCCGGTATACAACATTATACAATATTATACAATACTGTACACTGACCTTAAATAATATAGCAACACAAATCCTATTCTATTACAACTTAAAGGGGGGGGGGAGAATGTTAAACCCCATAGTTTTTTTCTTGCATAATATACATAGCGTGGCATGGTTATATAAAGTGTATATGACTTGGTATAGTACATCGGGAGAATGATACTGGAAATGTGTGGTAATATCAAGAAACTAAAGTTTTAGGTCAAAGGAATCCCTTAAACAATGGTTCACGGTTAAAGAAATGGCTCGGGTAGCCTGTTCGGAAGGTTTAAAATAACTTGCACCTTCGGGATAAGGCCAAGAGTGTCTAAGATGCTAAGAATAATGTGTTATGAGGTATTATAATAGCACAATCATCATATGTTAAGTTTTGGAGTCAAGCTAGTTGCAAAATATAGGTCGGCAAAAGTTATCGTAAGTTTCTCTTATAATTATTTTTAAACTTTGGGTCAAATGTCTAAGATCATTTCTCCCAATATATAAAGATTTATGGGGCCCACGACCTATCAAATCGAAGGTCTACGAGTCTAGTTTGCAACCAAAAAAATGGCACGTCAAACCAACATCAGAGTAAAAAGTTGACTGTTTTACCGCGGAGTGTCCAGGCTGAAATCGGGTAGCGAATCGGGTCGGGTCAAAAAAAGGGTATAAGTCGGCAATTTGACTTTTAAGATCCCAAACATTTCATTTTCATCCCAAAACAGTGAGAGAGCTTAAGAGAGGTTCCAATGGTGTTCTGAGTGATTAAGGTGCGTTTTTAACGATTTCTACCATAAAGTTTGGTCCCATGCCTAGAAACGTGACACTACGCGTGGCAATCATTTTCCGCTTCTATTAGTTGCATTTGGAGCTATTTTTGAAAGATAGGACTTTATAGTTTATGGTGTTTTCTCAAGCTTTACACGTTTTGCTAAGGTAATCATCTCGGGACTCCTTTATTTAAGGAAGTGAAAGAGAAGTAGTACATAGATCCTATTCTATTACAGCTTAAGGAAAATGTACAACAAGGTATGGCGAAGGCATCTGAGCTTACATAGGAGGGAATACTCCGATGACAGAATAAATTGTGTGTACCTAATATAGATGGACTAAGAAAGAGGATTATGGCGGAAGCACATCATTCAAGATATTCTGTCCATCCGGGCTCGACTAAAAATGTATCATAACTTGAAAGAAGTGTATTGGTGGAGTGACATGAAGAAGAACATTGTAGAATTTGTGGTTCAGTGTCCAAATTGTTAACAAGTTAAAGTAGAGCACCAAAAGTTTGAAGGTTATATGCAACGTATAGAACTTCCAATTTGGAAGTGGGACATGATCAACATGGATTTTGTCACTGGTTTACCTCGCTCATTTTGGAAGTTTGATTTCATAGGGATAATAGTTGACAGACTCATCAAATCAATGCACTTCTTGCCGGTCAAGACTACTTACACAGTTGAAGAGTATGCAAAATTGTTTATTAAAGAGATAGGTCGACTACATGGAGTACCCATATCTATTATATCTGATAGGGGAGCTCAATTCACCGCAAATTTTTGGAAGTCATTTCCAAAGAGTTTGGGAACACAGTTGAATTTAAGCACAACCTTTCACCCTCAAACGGATGGCCAGGCAGAACGGACAATCCAAACACTTGAGGATATGCTGTGAGCTTGTATATTAGACTTCAAAGGTAGCTAGGATGATTATTTGCTGCTGATTGAGTTTGCTTACAACAATAGCTACCATTCAAGTATCAAAATGGCACCTTATGAAGCTTTATATGAAAGTTTAAATCACCAATCTGCTAGTTTGAAGTGGCTGAAACTGCATTATTTGGGCCAAGATCTTGTTCCTCAAGCCATGGAAAACTGGGGAGGCCCCTATTTTGTCACACTCTAAAATAGGGGAGGTGCGACTGGCACTCAATACCTTATTCGATCGAGTTAGCCACAGATCATACTAGCTAACTAAACTGGCCCAAAAGATCAGGCAGCACAACATCTGAAATACTAAGCCTGGACCGTTAAGGTCATGACCTGAATAACAATAAGTCATATAAACAAAGGTAGATAAGTCAAAATGATAAAGTGCTAGCTAGTCGATAAGGCCTCAACTGAAGACATACATGCATACACACATATATATACATGCCAAGCCTATGGGCTGTAGACTAAAAGCTGGAAAAAGGAAACCAGAAATACTGTGTCCACAATAGTCTCTAAGAGTGTCATAAGCACTGTCGAGACAAGGCCCCAGCTATACCCAAACTGTACAACAAAAGTAAACATCCTATGAAAGCTCCAGGAAGAGGTGGAGCTTACCAACTCACAGCTGAACCTCGAATCCTAGCAGAGGGGTCGATTAGAATCCCTACCTCGTCCTGCATGCACGAAACAAAAATGTAGTGTTTCCAGGCAACGAGACATCAATATGAATAAAAATGTACTGGTATGTAAGGCAGAAAGTAAAATCATAAATAACTGTTATGAAAAGGGTAATTGAGATACCACGTGATGCTGAAACTCTGATAGCCTCCATGGCTGACATATGATCTAATAGTAATCAAATATGCACGGTATGCTTGTGTAATCGTATGTTGTGAGTACATATATATATATTGATTTAAATGCATGACATACCCAACCAAATGCTAGCAATGACGGTCTTTCTAGTAGCTAACCGACATAATATTACCAACCTATGGCCATCTATACTATAAATATAATCATCTGGGCAAATAGGCCCCTTACCCCCGATTATAGCTCGGAGTCCACGCATAACATGCCATGTATGATATGAACTTTGAATGCACATATTAGGCCATAACAAGAACTTAGCCAGTCTTGGTTCATTAGAACTCTTATTCTCATAATCTCATAATAACTTTCGTATCACATACAAATGTCTCGTGGAATCTCATATGTATTTCAAATAAGTTTGAAAACTTAACTCGACTTTTTAGAAAGATAACTTAACCTTGAAGATGTTCATAAGGAGTTTAAGGTGCTTCACTTAATTCTTATACCTGATTCCCTGATAATTAGTAAAAGAAAGTATTTTCAAAATCAAGTGTTTTAGTAGTTTAAACATAAAAATTATATTTGAGATTTTGGAAATTGACGTGCTACTTTAAAGTTTTTAAAATACACTTTAACGATGAAGAAGGACTGATCGCCAATACTAAATGCCTTTCCTAATATTTTTAAGTCACACCACCCAAAGACGAATAAGAATTCACACATATGGACATATAGAGGCCGTTTGGATTGGCTTATAAGTCGTTTTCAACTTTTTTTGAGTGTTTGACTGGCCAACTTAAAGTCATTTTGTGCTTAAAATAAGCTCCAATAAATAGTTGGGTTTATTTGAATGAACTTATTTTAAGCAGTTTATAAGTTGAAAACAGCTTATAAGTCAAAAAAAAAAGTTGGCCTGCACCTACTTTTTAAAAAAAACTTATAAGCAGTTTTCAATACTTCTATACTTTGATTACTCTATTTTATCCGTAAAGCTTTCGTTATTTGTTTTTCAAATCACTTCGAATTTCTTAACCTTATCTAACCTCTTTTTATGCTTTTATTGAGCCGATGTGGGGTCTGGAATATAGTGAAATCCCACAATGTGGGGTATGGAATATAGTCACCATTTTCAATTCTGACTTTCTTATTTTTCATCAACACAAACTCTTTAAAAAGATTTCTATCATATGACATATGATTTGTACAACCACTATCAATCATCCAAAAATTAGATTTTTTGGTTGAAAAGTAGGTTGCCACAAATAAATGGTTTTCTTCTTCTTCAGTAGTGACTTGGGCAACTGCTTCATCTTTTTGAAATTTACTTTTGCAAGTTACAACTTCATGACCAAGTTGTTTGCAGATCTTGCACTATGCATTTAGTCTCTTCCAACACTTATATGGAGGATGTCCATTTTTGCCATAGTGCTGACAAGGTGGGTAATTTTTCAAGAATTTACCCTTGCTTTGAGTTTTGTGGCTGTCTGCTAAAGCTTCTTCAACCATGCCATCTTGCCTCATAAGCCTCCTTTGTTCCAGTGCCTGCAAGGAATTTAACAATTCTGTCAAGGTAATTTTGGACAGATCTTGTGTGTTTTCCAAAATAGTTATACATGCTTCATATCTTTCGGGCACTGTTACAAGAATTTTTTCAACAATTCTTGAATCTTTAAATTCAATGCCTAACAGTCCTACTTTGTTAAAAATACCAAACAATCTGTCAAAGTATTCCTTGACTCTGTGTGACTCTTTCATTCTCTGCAATTCGAATTTCCTCATTAAATTTAATACCTTCATTCATCGTATTCTTTCATTTCCAGCATATTCTTTCTTCAGATAATCCCAAATTTCTTTTGGTGATGTGAGAGTTATGATTGTCGTAAAAATAGTTGTTAAAACAGAAGCAAACAAAGTTGTTTTTGCCTTGGACTTAATAATTTTCTTTTTCTTGTGACTCTGGATTTGGGCTACGGTGGAATTATTAGGCAGCGGATTAACTTTATAATCCTCTTCCACAACTTCCTAAAGATCAAGAGCCTCCAAGTAGGCTTCCATTCTCACAACCAATAGTTGATAGTTCTCACCATAAAAAAACAGGAGGAGCCATTCGTGAAAAGCTTTTTTCGGAATCCATTTTTTCACTCACAGGTCCCTCAAGAAAAAGGCTTTAGATACCAATTGTTAGTTTTTTAATAAAGAAATTAAGAAAATAACAGGGAAAGACTTTGAGAGAAAAATACTACAATGAGGCCAAAGAGAACTATTTTATTTTGCTTTCTTAGACTCTACATTTATAAGAACAAAAACAGTAAAAAGATAATGGTAAATTAGTCTAGAATATCTTTACAAAATATTTTAATAAACTAATTACTAATAAATAGGAAAAACAAGCTAACCAACTAGTAACTTGGATTTATTCAAAATCTAAGCAGTAAAATAAAGTTACTGCAGTTCAAAATCATAATTCTAACCGTACACTTAAATAATGTAGCAACCTTGTATAAAAGTGTATAATAGTGTACACGAGGTGTTTATACCTATGTTGCTTGGATTCGAGTGCAAGTATCCAATCCGGGTGTGGATCTAGAGGTCGGATCCTTCATATCTAAATTTTGATTTGGGGGTACGGATACGGGTGAGGGGATTCAACTTTAAATGATTCAAAATTCTTAAAAATCTATAAAAATATCCTAAAAGCTTGTGGGGTGAAGCCAACAATTCAATCTTACATTTTGAGAATCTCTCAAGTTGTAGGCATTAGTAGGCAACAGCTAAAATTCCATTTTCCATTTTTCTTCAAATTTTGTCATGGATTGTGGTCAAAGTACCTGATCTCGATTGACCGCTCCCAGTTCGAATCCCACGCTTACCAGTACCAACGTCATGTCGACAGGGGTGTGGCAGCTAAAACGAAGAGTCCCCACAACATAGGTTTATACGCACTTTTTACATTGTTATATTAAATTATACAAACTTGTACAAAAACGAGGATTCGTCTTTGATGAACTTCAACCACGAAACTCCATTCAAATGTGTCAAATCTTCATTGAATAGATTAAAATTCTAAACCACAACTTCAAAATAACATCCCCAATGAGCCTCAATCATCAATTTGTAAAAAATTTCAACAAATCACAAAATTCACAATGGGTTTTCAAGCTTTTAAAAACCCCAACAATGGGGAGTTCCTAATTTTTCAACTCAATTCACCCAACAATGTTTTAATCTGTGATAATAAACATGAATATCACTATCAATCAGTTTCTAAGCATCAAAAATGAAAATTATAATCACAAATTAAGGAATTATTGTCTTTTTCCCAAGTATTTCAAATTATACATGTAATGGGCTAAATAAGCTAAGATCTGAAAATATGGGCTAAATAGGGTATGCTTAAGCCAAGTAATGTAGAGTGTAAAAATCTCAAAATATTATGTGGAAGTTCATGGGGAAATTGTTTGCCAGTATAAGCTTGATCTTTGTTTTCCTCTTTGTAAAATTGCCTATGATTTGTGTAAATAATCTATTTTCAATTGGGTGCTTTTGATGATTCACAACATTATTTCATATGAACTTATCAGCTTCCCGTTCCCTGTTTTTTGGTTTCAGTATTTATTTTATGCATGGGATGCTTGTATTCCCCCAGTAATGACATCTTTGCTGCAGATATGGGATTTCAGTTCCCAGAATATCATGGTCCTTCTTTGAGATCTCTGAAGTGGATATGAGAAATTTCTTTTACAACATAGCATATACATGGAACAGAATGAGTCATTTAGCAAGGTTACTTGCCCGAGGAGAGGATTGGTATATATTTCTGAAGGTGTGTTCTAAATGAGTTCATGTTCTTCCTTACTTTCTTTTTACTAATTTTAAATTGAGTTAGAGATGATCAAGGTGGTCTGTGTTTGAAGTTCTCTGTTACGGTCCCCTCTTATGGATCTAGTTATGGGACGCTGCAAGATAAAATCTGATGTTTTCCTCCTACGACCTATGGTGCTGGTTCGTTAAGAGAGAACCTGCAATCTCTTGAATTAAAGTACTCAAAAACTGAAATTATTTGCCCTCCAGGCTGTTCCAGTGGTTTGGGTTGGGACTTCCATGTTGGAGGTCTCAAGTTCGAAACCCCTTGCCAGTGAAAGCAAGGGGTTTGCCTTCTGGTCGACCTCGTTGCACCGGGCTTGCTCTCCTTTGTAGTTTGTGAGCTATTGCATATGAGCGGGTGTTTTACCCTGTGCGCACCCAAAGGGTAGTGATTGCGGGTTTCCCTTGTCATAAAAAAAAAAAACTGAAACTATTTTTCTGCTTAGATTTCCTGGCATAAAACAGGGAGTTTAAATACAGTACTTATAAGATAACTAACCGTAGAAACTAGGACATGACTTCCTAAGATCACTGGAATAAGAAAATGCAAACTACTACATAGAAATAACTACGACTAGGATGAGAAACTGCAAATAACTACTAGAAAGAAATAACTCTGCAAGTAACTACTACTGTAAACTGTTGGGTGACTAAGGAGTGATAACATTACTCTCCTCCTTCAAATCACGCGTATCCTCAAGTGCCAAGTGTGGAAAGTATTAGTTATTTCCCTCTTTTTCAGCAATTTCTTCCTCATTATCTATAGAGTCGATCCAAAATAATTTCTTGTATTGATGACCTCGGGTAAATGGTTCATCACAGTTGAAACAAAGTCCCTTAAGTCGCCTTTCCTCCATTTCAGATCTGGTCAGTTTCTTCACAAAGCTGGCTGGTTGTTGAGGTGAGCAATCTGCTGTCTTTGATTTGCAAGCATCTAACAATTGCGAATAAATGGGTTGTTCCTTGCGTTCATAGAGCTGGGATAAACTCTTCGCCGTAGCCAAATCTGGAGGGCTATGCAACTCAACCTCAATTGCTTTATAATCAGTAAGACCGCTGATATAAAGTTCAATTTTTTGCGACTGTTTGAGTGTACCAGCCCGTGAAACTAACTGCTCAAACTTTTCTTGGTCATCTGCCACAGACCTGATCCGGCATAGCTTAGCCAATTCTCCCAATTTCTGACTTCTGATTGGTGGCCCAAAGCGAAGGTTACAGTTGTGTTTGAATTCATCCCAAGAGGGTTGAGGCTATCTGTCTCTAGTTGAAGAAACCAAAGTTGTGCATTGCCCTCCAAATGAAAAGAAGCAAGACTAACTTTTTCTTCTGGAGTTTGTTGGTGTCGAAAGAAGTGTTCACATCTGTTCAACCATCCCAAAGGGTCCTTGTGGCCATTAAATCATGGGAAATCCAACTTAGTATGTCGAGGAATGATGAAACTTCCTCCTGCTTCTGATCCTGACCCTCCTGCCACTCTATTTTTACCCTTCAACCGCGATTCTGAATGGTATGTTTAGTTGAATCAGAATCGACCTTCGCATTTGCGAAATCCTTTTGGCTAAATTGGCCGCATGTTCTTGGAACAAGTTCACCAATTGTGCTAGTTGATGTTGAATTTGGTCTCCCATAACTCTAGTCTCTGATACTAAGTTATTACGGTCCCCTGTTATGGAACTAGTTATGGGACACTGCAAAATAAAATCTGATGTTTTCTTCCTACGATCTATGGTGCTGGTTCGTTAAGGGAGAACCTGCAATCTCTTGAGTTAAAGTACTCAAAAACTGAAATTATTTTGCTGCTTAGATTTCCTCGCATAAACAGTGTGTTAAAATACAGTACGTATAAGATAACTACCCCTAGAAACTAGGACATGACTTCCTAAGATTACTGGAATAAGAAACTGGAAACTACTACATAGAAATAACTACTACTAGAATGAGAAACTGCAAATAACTACTACTGTAAACTGTTGGGTGGTTAAGGAGTTTTGCTTAACCTTATAGTGTTTTTGGATGATTTCCACACGGGCTTTCAAATCTTTCTAAAACTCCAAAACTAGTTTTTGAGTTTTCCAATCTTTAAAAAGACAAACTTGTTTTTTTCTTTTCTAAAACTCGAATAACGTCAAACTAATGGGTGGTTTTGATCATTCCTGGTAGTTATATTGCACTTCGTGTAAGTAATTAGAATTGAGAGACGGGTAAAACAAATGAATTTACGCTCTTGGATGTGTGCCAAAAGAAACTAATAGTAGATGATAGATTTAGCAAATGAAGTATCAAGAAGGGTTAGGCAGTTGACCTTGGGAAAGAGATGCACTGACAGATAATATGGTGATAAAAGAAACTGATTGTGAGATGCATATGGACCTCATCTATTTGATGATTAATCAGAATGGGCATTCAGTTAAAAGGGCTATCATGTAGGTCAGACTGCAAATAGTGTTTGTAGTCAGTCCTTGAATCTACTGTTTAGGTTGTGCTTTAAAAGTTTTCTTATTTTCTGCAGGCTGCAATACCCCTGTATGTTTTAAAGTTGGTTATTTCGGATTGCTTGACTTTGGCACTTGGTATAGGTAAGTGTATGCTACTTTTCACGCTTATGATGCATTTAAGTCCATATCCGGTAGTTTGTTTACATGATTCAAAACCACTGCAGCGCTAGCTCTGGCATTCACTTCATTCCTCATTTATGAGCAGTATGAGGATGAAATTGATAGTACAGCAAATGTAATATTCAGCATATCAAAAGGTGCCTTTACTCTGCTGATGAGGAGTTTACCCTTGCCTCCGGCATTGCTCCATTCTGATTCAGAAATCCAATCTACTAGATTGAAGATTAAGCAATGAGGTGTGCTTAATGCTTTACTCTCTCCTAACGACAGAGAGTGTTAGTGGTGTACATCTTCCTGTCTCAGTTTCCTCATTTAGATTGTGTGACATCTTGTACAAGTAGTTTGTTAACCCAATATGTAAAGGGTCAGTTCATCTGTATCCTATCGAGAAACTTAACTCCCCCACCACCTCATTCCTCCCATACCCTAGTACTAGGGCAACAAAAAAAAATATTTGGGAAGTTAAAAAGAAAAGAAATAAGACTCCCCGCCTCTGTGAGGATAGGATTTGCTCTTTCTGGCTTAGATCCTAAATGATGGCAACATATTGAATGAATGCTGCTTGGATACAAGTTGTGCCTATGCTTGCCAATTTCATACTGTTGTGTGTTTATTACAACGTCCTTTTAATGTTATACCTGAAGAAACAATGATATCTTTTTAGAGAAGTAATCCATCTTGTGGAAGGTGCATCTTTCAAATGAACCAACAGTATCATGAGGATGGTGGCTTTGAAATTGAAATTCTTTTTCTCCTCTTCTAGTCGGGCAAACTTTATAAAAATACTATTATTGTTTTCTCCTTCCCCAAGCTGTCCCGGCAGGCAATTTTCTTTTAAACCATTAGTATGGCTGTCAAGTGGGATGATTGTACTACTTCATAAGTTGCGAGTGTCTATAGTACTCAATTGTCTATATCTATCTTCTATATATTAATACTACTTTATAATATGTGGCAATTTTCAAAATCAAATGTCAATTGACCAAAATTCTTATGTAAAGTCCAACGATTTTTTTAAGCTTGCAATGAATACCGCTTCTCTAATATCTTTGTATTAAAATATAAACATACATTTTAATAAAATCGAAATGACTTGGGAGATTCATGTGCCTATCTTGGATTGTAATCTCGTATTTGACTTTGCTAATTGAACACTTGAAATTGATCCAAGTATGAATTTTAAACACTTTTGAATGTTGATTGAATTTATGTGGCATTTATTTGCTGACTCAAATGTAATGCATGCTGTCACACTTTTAAAAACGAGTGAACCAATGAATTTTATTAAAAGATATTTAATTCAGAAGCAAAAAAGGGAAAATAACACTTATATTTCAAAAAGAGAAATCACTTATCCTTAAATGCTCATTACTTTCATTCCCTTTTTATTGACATCAGTATGACATCATGCATGAAATTAAAAGGGAGAGTGGGGTATGAAGGTAAATAATTGGTAAACTTACATAAATATACTATATTAAGAAAATATTTACCATTTATAGCAATAATATTTTTTTCACTGGACATTTATAATACATTTATAATGCAATTTTAATATATATTAGCGAGAATAATTTATAAAACTCATATAATATAAGTTTTATTCATAGATAATATATTTATCACACTTTAATACACTTATAATACATTGTGTCAACTTCTTACCAAACAAGTATAATATATTTTAAAACACTTATAATACATTTATATTGCATGCATAAATCACTTTAATACATGACATATATCATAATATTGCTATGTATTGCTATAGATGATAATAAATAAAAAATATTGCTAAAATCAGTAATTATTTATTAAAAAACGTTCTTCATAGTAATTTTTTCTAAATAATTTCATAATTAGGTCTATTTTGCCTAATTTTTCAAAAAAAAGGCTAAATAACATTAAAAAATATTCCCAACTCTTCCCATTTTCTTTTCTATCCCACGGCCCCTTACCGTCTCCCACTTCCATTGCCGCCAGCTAATTTTCTTGCTTTTTATTTTATAGTGATAATGCATTTTTTTGTTTTTCGAAAGGCTTAAAAATGGATTTCTGCCTATTAGGTTTATGTTTCCACTTTTCATGAGTAGTTGTGCTAAGATGGGTTGTTTAGATTTGGATTGGATATATTTTAATTCAATTTTTTATCCTTTATTAAAAGATTTTAAAATAAATAAAATTATTATTTATTATTTTAAATTATTAACTAATTATCTGTATAATATTTAAAAGGGATAATTACCTGAAAAGACCATTTGGAAAACTTAATTATCAAAAAATTGGCCTGTTTCTTCAGTATCCTTCTATGGAAAATAATATAAGTGAAGAAAAAAGAGCACACGTATTTTGTTATATGCGTTGTTTGTTGCATCATTAAAAATATTGTTAGGAAAATTTATTGGGATAAAACCTAGGCTAAGAAAACAACAGTGCGTGTATTTTACTTTCTCCTAATCAGTGGCAGATCCAGGATTTTTATCCAGGGAGTTCAAAATACGAAGAAGTAAATGAGAAAAATTATTAGATGAAAAGCAAAGTGAGGTATCCGCTAAATTTACCCGCCTTATCATGCCCTTTTAGCATTTCTATCCATTTTTTTTGTGCACCATTGAATCCTTCTTAAAAAATATCATATCTTTTTTTTACTTTCACTTTGCAGTGTCTTACTTTATTTTAAAAAGTGCAAGAATTGAATTATTAATATTATAATATGTATTTAGTGTTAAATAACAATAAAAATAAAAAGAAAAAGTATTGAACAACATCAATATTAATATGTTGAATGATAAAAATATTAGCTGAAAAGAACGATCTATATAGTTCGATAAAATAAATTGTAAAAGTTGACAAAAGATAAGAATTTTGTATTTGTAAAACTAGTCAAATATGAAAATATTTTGAACAAGCATGACATAGAGCGTATAAAAAGAGCTATGTATTGTGTTATTTTGACTGAGAAGTGTATTAATATTGCAAAGCAATCAGAAATTACAGAAATTTAGTTAAGGCTTTAAACTAGTACTGAAAGCATTGAAAGAGGGAGACTCGGAATATATTTTAATGGCAATTATGTAAAAAAAAATCTGTACATAATATTTTAAGATCCAATATTTATTTATTTGGAAAAATAGAAAAATACTAACTATTAAATTTATATGTATATAATAAATACATACAAATGATTAAACTAAAACAAAGAATACTCTTATCTAGTTTATGTTTGCAGGCCCAAATGCTCATTAAAAAGAGACTAAAAATGGAGAAAGCCCAATTATTTATTAAAAATGAAAAAGGAGTGAGAAAGGACAAGATTTAAAAGAATAGGTGTGAGCGAGATTAGAACCCACGATCACGACCCTCAGCTTGAGAATGAACCCCAAAACCATTAACTATGGCTTTCAACTATGTGCAGGACACATAATATTTAAATTTGATTCTATATATACAGTGTATTTTTTTTATCGAGGGGGTTCCTACGTAGATTCGCCCCTGCCCCTAATTCAAACATCATTTTATTTTTTAGAGACAACACATCCCAATCTTAAATACCGGCTTTTCAAATGTTGATATTGGTAATGCCTTGGTGAACAGATCCGCCAAATTATCAATAGAGCGAATTTGTTAACATTTATTTTACCTTTCTTCTCAAGATCATGAATGATTTTTTTTAGTGAAATGTGTTTTGTTTTATTTCCTTTAATATATCCTTCTTTCAGCTGCGCTATACAACAACATTGTCTTCATACAATGTAGTTGGAATACCACGTTTCAATTCTTTTTTACACATTTTCTAAATATGTTGAATCATTGATCTCAATCAAATACACCCCCAACTTGCTTCATGGATGACTATACCCAGCTTTAGAGGTTGATGCAGTCAAGCTTTACCCTATTTCAAGGTTGCTAAGCAATATTTTTTGATGATAGTGAAGAGTATTCTCTCACAATGTCTGTTGGCGGATTGGCTTTCACAGTTTGAGTCTCAAGCTAGGAATCACCACTTCCTTTAGTAGAAGCTCTGAATGAAATAGCAATCGTTATTGATAGACTTTGAGATGCTTAAATATCTGCAACCTAGCCTTTTTGTTAATTGGATCTCCTACCTCTACGGTTAATAAGTAGCGTATTAGTTATGCATGATTTGAAGAAGTGGCAGCTAATGTTTGTGCCAAGATATAGTTGTGCATCTATATGTAAATAAACAGTCTATCTAAGATCGAGATTTATGTGAATCAGACAAATATTCTGCATTTTCATAACAAATCATTTCAGGTTTGGATTTATTAGAATAAAATAATTCCATGTAAATGATCCCTTGAAGATATTTGAATATATGCTTGACACCATTTTAATATCTTCTTGTTGGAGAGGAGATGAATCTTTTCAATAAACTTATTGCAAAAATAAATATTTGGTGGGATATTATTGACAAGATACATTAGTGCTCCAACGAAACTGAGATATGAAGTTCATAACCAAGAAGCTCTTCATTATTTTCTTGAGGTCAAAATAGATCTTTTTTAATGCCAAACAATCTCACAATCATCGAGGTACTCAACAAATGTGACTTATTCATGTAAAATCACTTTAAAACCTTTTCAGTGTATATTGATTCATGGACAAATATTTCATTGATCAAATAATATTGATTGATGGACAAATATTTTATTTATCAAATGTTCAATCTGTAGGCTAAGATATTGTCTTATCAATATATTTTATTTCAAATTACTTTTTTTTAAAAATATTCAACATCTTTTGAAAACTCTATAGGAGTGTCAATGATGTTCAAGTCATCAACATACACAACTATTATAACAAATTCAGTTCCAAAACTTCTTATAAAAAGACAAAGGCAAATGGGTCATTTTTGTACCTCTCCTTTAGCAAATATTTGCTAAGACAATTATACCATATTGATGTTAGGCCAAAATTGCCTATAATTAGTCATTATTTACCTCATATTATAGTACTTTTAATTATCTTTTGAGTATTTATTAAACTGGTTTATGCTTTATATTATATTTTTATGATGTAAAAATAAAATGATGTGAAGATGAAGAATTTTGGAGCAAAACTAAATTAAAGTGAATAAATAAAAAATGAAATGGAGAAAAAAGAGGGCGATCAAAATAAGGGGACACCCTAATTTTGTCCCCCAATATGAAGAAAAAAGAAATTTGACCTAAGGAGAGAGTGAGGAGCCGTCATGGAGCAAGACAATGATTCGACAATGGGTTTTTTCTCTCTTTTTATTTTAATTATTGGCTATGAATTTTAGTATTGTGTTTTCACATACTGTAAGACCTCGAAAGTTGAAAAGTCGAAAAGTTGAGTTGTTAAAGGAAGCACAATTTTTTTCCTGATGGATGACCTGGACGAGGCCCTATACGGGCCGTACAATGCTGCACAGTCCATATAAGGTAATCGTGAAAATAAGGGAAATGGAGGTTAGGGGTTTTGTCCATTGACAATTTGAACCTTCTACGGACCATACAAGATTACATAGTCCGTAGAAGGCAACCTTGAAAAAAATAAGACAGTCTAGGAAAGTTATGGAATTTTGACAAGGAACCTTCACGGGAGGTTATACCCGCCAGTGTGAGGTTCCACAAGCCGTAGACCTCCCTATAAAGGTCAACCTTCAGGAAGCCCTAGGTTCATTCCTTCCACGAGTCGTTATACGACCCGTGATGATTCTTACGATCCGTAAAAAGATTCCATGGACATCAATCTCCAGAAGCCAGGATCCACTCCTTTCCACGGACTCCTATACGGTCCATGGAAGCTTGTACGGATCGTATAAGGAGTCGTTTTAGTTATTTTAAAAGGCATTTCATACCTTTTCCCCATTATTAAATATTTAAGCTTGGACGTTTTTGGGCTATTTACCCAATATCTATAAATACCCAAACCCTCCAAATTTCTCTCATTCTCTCAAACACTCTTCCAAATCAAAATCTTCTCTCTAAGAATTCTCTCCAAAGTTTCTTCTCCAAGTCAAGGCTAGGGGTCGAAGTCAAGACCAATCTCCATTATTAGAAGCTTTCTTTTACAACCTTGATTATCTTGGTATTCGAAAATTTACCAATGGATTCCATTCATCTATTGGGTCCCAAAATAGCTCAATTCTTCAATTTTAATTTCATCCAATTTAATAAGGATTTCATGTCAATTCTTCATGGTTCCCTTCTATTTCAATTCGATTGATGTTATTCTATCTCATTATTCTTGAATTTACTGTAATACATGATTTTCAATTGATTTTACATGGACCCATGCATTGTGTCTATGATTTTCAATATGAACTATGATCATGAAATTTATGAAGGATTTTACAAATATTTTATAAAAGCAATGAATTATGTTTCAAGGATATTTTCAAGCATGTATCAATGAATTGTGAAAGGTTTTCTCACAATATGAATGAAATTATGATTCAAATGCTTAGAAAGGTAAGTGTCTACATGAAAGATATTATGAAATCATGATTTAAGGAGATACTCTTATATAATTTTTATGATGTGGATTGGTATATGATTATTTCCTTTGCTAATATTATGCTATGATTTTTATCTATTTTATTGGGATTTGACTTAGCACCAAGAGGGCTTGAGGTGGAGGCTTAGTAAGGGAGTATCTAGTAGAAACCTCTAGTCCCAAACTACATGCTCTCGTAGGTTGTCTTAAATGACTTACCTAGTGGATTCACAAATAACTAATGATGATAATGATACAGAGCCTACCTTGGCACGCAACCTCTCCTTTTTTGGTATAGGAGTTACACTGGACTCCATGTTATAGTTCACATAATTTTATTATTGGTTACGGTCCATATCGCATAAAATGACTATATTTTCTTACAAACTCTGAAATAATGTCTTTTAAGATGAATTGACAATATAACATGATTTTATGATCTAGTTCTTTCTTTTAAAGATATTTTTGGATGCATCTCATGTCCATGTTTATTATGTTCCTTTTATTCACATTATGCATATTTATCACATACTTAGTACATTCTATGTACTAATGCATACTTTTGACTATATTTCAAATTAGCTTGCTTTGGTGAGTCATCATGTTTCAAGGGCATAACCACTATGTCTTTTTCTTATTCATTTTTATGGTTTGACTGAGCTAGGTCTTGTCCTATGCCCCTGTCTAATTTAGTAGTGGCATGTTCAAACTAGAAGAGTATATTTTTCATTCATTTCAGATGTTATGTTTTGATTTCTCTTTTATAGAGATTTCCTATGTTTTATCTTTCGCATTTTAGTTTACTTTTGACTTCATGTTATTCTTATGTTATTCTATGTATGCTAAGAGGCTTGGTTGGATTTTCCGAGATTCTAATCATCGTATCACGTCTAGGGTCTAGGTTGGGTCGTGACAAATTTGATATTAGAGCACAGGGTTCAAGTGTCCTAGGTTGTCTGATATGCCGCGTAGAGTAGAGTCTTGTTCATGGGTGTCAATCGCACCATATCTATGAATAGGAGGCTATGAGGTATTTAGGAAATTTCACTTCTTTCATCATTCTTATGTCATTCAATAGAGTTGAACTCTCTAAGTTGTTCTTCTAACTCTTGTTCTTTGCGATTACAGAGTCATTCCTCCATGAAGAGCTTACGTTAGAAGGAATGCCAATGCAAATATTGATGAGGAGAAACAAGCTCCACAAGCTCCCAATGATCCGTTAGCCGAGCAAGTCTCCCATGTTGAATTCTGAGTGGCTTTTCAAGTGCTTGCCCAAGCCATGATGGCACAAGTCAATCGAAAAGTAGTTGCTCCCATGAATCCAAATGTGGGTACGGAGGCTACTCAAGTTCATGACTTCATAAGGATGAACCCTCCAGAGTTTCATGGTTCAAAGGTGGCAAGGATCTATAAGAGTTCATAGAGGGTATTCACAAGATTGTAAACATCATAAGAGTAAGTCTGGTGGAGAAAGAAGACTTAGCCACGTATCAATTAAAGGGTGTAGCTCAAATTTGGTTTGATCATTAGAAGGGTGAAAGAGCTAGGCTGCGGGTCCTTTATATTGGGAAGAGTTCAAAGGTGCCTTTCTTGACCATTTCTCCCCCATTGAGTTAAAAGAGGCCAAAATTCAAGAGTTCATCAACTTGAAATATGGTAACATGAGTGTACGGATGAAGTTCAGTCAATTGTCAAAATATGCTTTATTCATGGTTGCCGATTCTAGAGCTCGTATGAGCAAATTTGTGTTGGGTGTTTCAGATTTGGTGGTCAAAGAGTGTAAAACCACCGTGTTGATCAAAGAGATGGATATTTCATGATTGATGACACATGTCGAGCAAATAGAGGAAGAAAAACTTAAGGAGAAGGCTAGAGAGTCTAAGAGAGCTCAAACGGATAATGGTGGCTACTCTAATCCAAGGTCGGGTAGTGATTTTTCTCACTCTAGGTCCAGTGGAAATGAAAGAACCCAGTTTCGACAAAAGTTCTCCATTCTGAATCCATCCAACACTTCGAGTAAAAGGTTCAACAAGGATAAGGTGTCTAACCCTAAACCTCAAGGAGGTGGCTCTAATATATCTTCTATCCTCGCTTGCCAAAAGTGTGGTAAGAGTCACTTGGGAAAGTGCCTAGCCGGTATCGATGCTTGTTTTATTTGGGAAAGAAGGGCCACAAAGTGGCCGATTTCCCTTCTGTTTCTAACAAGGGTAGATATGGTCGTCAGGCTAAGCTTAGTGCTTTTAATGGTTTTAGTGGCCAGCACCAGAACAAATTTTATGCTTTTAAAGCTCGATAGGATGTAGAGGATTCTCCCAATGTGGTCACTGGTATGTAACGAGTCTTTCACTTTGATGTTTATACATTATTAGATCTGAGATCTACTTTATATTTTGTTACTCCTTATCATGCCATGAAATTTGATTTTAGTCCCAAATATTGTTAGAGCCTTTTTCGATCTATACTCCTAATGGTGATTCAGTCTTTGCTAAATGTGTATATAGAAATTGTCCAGTCACAATTTTTTATAAAATCACCTCAGTTGATCTTATAGAGCTTGATATGACTGATTTCGATGTTATAAATGGTATGGATTTGCTTCATGCATGTTATGCTTCTATTGATTGTATAACCCGAGTGGTTAAGTTTCAGTTTCCAAATGAGTCAGTTTTAGAATGGAAGGGTAGTAATTCTGTGTTTAAAGGCCAATTCATTTCATGCCTTAAAGCTCACAAAATGATTTCTAAAGGTTGCATCTATCATCTTGTACGTGATAGGGGTATGAATTCTGAAGCCCCTACTCTTGAGTCAATTTTGGTGGTAAATGAATTTCTAGAAGTGTGTCTCGATGATCTTTTGGGTATTCCTCCCAAAAGAAAAATAGACTTTGATAATGATCTTCTCCCCGATACCTAGCCTTTTTCTATACCTCTATATAGAATGGCTCCGATAGAGTTAAAGGATCAGTTAAAGGATTTGTTGGATAAGGGCTTTATTAGATCGAGTCTCTCTCCACGGGGTGCTCTGATTATTTTTGTTCGAAAAAAGGACGGTTCGCTTCGCATGTTCATTGATATCGTTAATTGAACAAGGTCACAATTAAGAAAAAAATATCCCATCTCAAGTATTGATGACTTGTTCGATCAACTTCAAGGAGCAAGTTATTTTTTAAAGATCGATCTTTGATCAGGTTATCATCAACTTTGAGTGAGGGAATGGCACATTCCGATGACGGCCTTTAGAACTCAGTATGGTCACTATGAATTTTAGTCATGTCTTTTAGACTAATGAATGCTCCTGCAACATTTATGGATTTGATTAACAGGGTATTCAAGCAATATTTGGACATGTTTGTTATTGTGTTCAATGATGATATATTAATCTATTCTCAAAGTGAGGAGGCCGATCACTTGAGGATTGTCTTGCAAGTTCTCAAGGATTGTCAATTATTTTTTCAAGTTCATCAAATGTGAGTTTTGGTTGAGTTCGATGGTGGTCCTTGGCCATATTGTCTCCGATGATGGTATTCAAGTTTATCCTAAGAAAACTAAGGATGTGAAAAATTGGCCTAGACCTCTATCTCCTTCAAATATTTAGAGTTTTTTAGGTTTAGTCGGTTATTATAGACAGTTTGTAGAAGGATTTTCTTCTATTTCATCTCTTTTGACTACTTTAACTCAAAAAAAGATGAAATTTCAATGGTCAGAAGCATGTGAGAAGAGTTTTCAAGAGTTGAAAGATTGACTTACTTCCACTCTAGTGTTGACTTTACCAGAAGGATTTGATGGATTTATGGTGTATTGTGATGTCTCAAGGATTGGTCTTGGTTGTGTTTTAATGCAAAATGGTAAGGTGATAGCGTATACTTCTACTCAAATTAAGTGCATAAAATGAACTATCCAAGTAATGATTTGGAATTAGAGGCAATTGTGTTTGCTATGAAGTTTTGGAGAATCTATCTCTATAGTGTCCATGTTGATGTGTTCACCGATCATAAGAATTTGTAATATATTTTCAAGCAAAAGGATTTGAACCTTCAATAAAGAAGATGACTTAGAGTTGTTAAAGGATTATGATATGAGTGTGTTGTACCATTCGTTATCCATTGATAGTGTTGCCCCTATTAAGGATGAAAAGAAAAAGTTAGTTTGTAAGGTGCATAGACTAGATCATTTGGGTTTCTGCTTGGTTGATTCCAAGGATGGTGTTGTTGTTGTTCAATTTGGTTCTGATACATCTATTGTATAAGATGTTAAGGAAAGGAAAGATAATGATCCAAATTTGGTTGAGTTGAAGAAAACAGTTGTTGAAAAATCCCTTGAGGCTTTCTCCCAAGGGGGAGATGGTGTGCTTCGTTATCAAGGTCAATTGCGTGTTTCCAATTTTGATAGCTTGAGAGAAATGATATTGTTTGAGGCTCATAGTTCCTGATATTCTATTCACCCGGGATCTTCCAAGATTTATCATGAGTTGAGGGAAGCTTATTGGTGGAATGGCATGAAGAAGAATATTGCAGAACTTGTAGCTAAGTGTCTTAATTATCAAAAAGTGAAAGTTGAGCATAAAAAACTAGGAGTTTTAGCTCAAAACATTGAGATTCCTACTTAGAACTTGGAAGACTTGTGTCATGACCCAAACTAAGCCTAGGTGTGACACGACAATAAGGATTTCTGAAGAAACCCCAACCAAGCCTCTTAGCATATCATAAGCATACATAAGGTTACAAATAAGCAGAAACTCATATAAGTCTAAGAATATAACATAGATAGAATGAAGTAAGACAACATAGACTCCATACACATATCCAACATACCTCTATATGACTACATAGGTGGGGAATAGAACATGTTTCTACCTCACACTCAAAGAAAGTAAATGACGTGACATGGAATAGTCCCAATGTACCAACATAGTCTATGAATGAGAAGAAAAGAAAAGGTAGAATCGGTTTGCACTCGAAGAATCACCACACAAATCTTCAATAGGTCACCAACTAGTCATGAGAAGAGGATGGAGCGTCCGTCCCTACATTACGATATAATATAGGCAATGAAATATGTGTTAGTATGTTTGAATGTACTTATTATGTAGGCAATGCAATGCATAATAAAATCATGTTGTGCAAATGACTATTTCAAACAGCTTGATAAAAGAGGTGGTAAAATCATAAGTAGACATGAGAGTAGTCAATGCATAATAAACCATAAGAGTATCATATAAAGTAAAGGATAGGATTTGTCATTAAGACATCATAAGTACAATACATATGTAGGAGATAACCGTAACTGACATTAAGACCATGCAAGTTATAACATGGAATCTTGATTTATTTCTCCATCGAAAAGGGCCCAAATATATCTTGCCAGGACATAAAAAAATTATCATCATTAGAATCGGGTACTCGCCTCTAATCCTTGATATTGGGTACTCGCCTCTAATCTTTTGATATTGGGTACTCGCCTCTAATTTCTTTACCTATGGTGGCACGTAGTTATGGGACATGAGTAATCGCCACTAGTCCACTCGGTGCTAAGTACAACTCCCAACGGAATATCATTCATAATATAAATATCATAAGAATAGTTCATTCATCATCATTCATTACTTTTCATGAGTCATTCATAGGCCTTGATAATCATCCATAAAACTTGTTCATAAGAGTAGCACATTATCATGTGATTCATGTAATATGGGTGTAGACCTTTCATCATTATGAATCCTTTTCATAAAAACATCATTAGGGTTGCCCTCTTCATAAAAATTACTTGGACATCATTAATACATCATTCAAAATCTTTCATGAGTCTTTCATAATCATTCTGGTTGAGATTTTAGATTGTCAAGCCCGAAAGTTGAGAAACAAAGAAATTGCATCCGTGAAAGTCCTTTGGAGGAACTAATTTGTTGAGGGTGTTACATGGGAAAATAAAGCTGATATGATATCACGATATACTCATCTCTTTCCCTCCATTTCATCTTGAGTTACTTAACTTCCTCATGTTCACTTCTTCAAATTCATGTATTTCAGTCACTCTCATGTTTTCGTATACATGCATGTCCATGAGTTGAGTTGTACACGTTTTAGCCTGTGGTTGATTACTCCTTAGTTTCATGCATTTTAATTTGTTTTTGCATTTATGTTGGGTTGTTACATCTTTTTCCCTACTCTATCTGTGCTAATTGGAGTCCTATTCGAGGACGAATGTTTCCAATGGGGAGATATTGTAAGACCCCAGAAGTTGAAAGGTCATAAAGTTGAGTAGTTAAAGGAAGCACAAATTTTTTTCTGATGAAGGACCATGAAGAGGCCCTATACGGGCCATACAATTCTGCACGGTCCATATAAGGGAGTCATGTAAACAAGAAAAATGGAGGTTAGGAGTTTTGTCCATGGACAATTTGAACAAGACCTTCTACGGACCATCTAAGATTACACGACCCGTAAAAGGCAACCGTAAAAACACAGACAGTCTAGGAAAGTTATGGAATTTTGACAAGGAACCTTTACGGGAGATTATATGGACCATGTGGAGTACCACGAGCCATAGATCTCCCCGTAAAGGTCAAACTTCAGGAAGCCATGGGGTCATTCCTTCCATGATCTGTTATACGGCCCGTAGTGATTCTTACGGTTTGTAAAAAGATCCCCTGGACATCAATCTCCAGGAGACAGGATCCACTCCTTTCCATGTATAGCTATACGGTCCATGGAAGGTTGTACAGACCGTTATACCGTCCGTATAAGGAGCCATTTCAGTTATTTTAAAAGGCATTCCATACCTTTTCCCTATTCTTTATTATTTAAGCTTGGACATTTTTGGGCTATTTACCCAACATCTATAACTACCCAAACCCTCCAAATTTCTCTCATTCTCTCAAACACTCTTCCAAATCAAAATCTTCTCTCTAAGAATTCTCTCCAAAGTTTCTTCTCTAAGTCAAGGTTAGGGGTCGAAGTCAAGACCAATCTCCATTATTAGAAGCTTTATTTTACAACCTTGATTATCTTGGTATTCTAAAATTTACCAATGGATTCCATTCATCTATTGGGTCCCAAAATAGCTCAATTCTTCAATTTTAATTTCATCCAATTTAATAAGGATTTCATATCAATTCTTCATGGTTCCCTTCTATTTCAATTCGATTGATGTTATTCTATCTCATTATTCTTGAATTTACTGTAATACATGATTTTCAATTGATTTTACATGGACCCATGCATTATGTCTATGATTTTCAATATGAAATATGAAATATGAAATATGAAATATGATCATGAAATTTATAAAAGATTTTACGTATGTTTTATAAAAGCGATGATTCTCATAATATGATTGAAATTATGATTCAAATGCTTAGAAAGGTAAGTGTCTATATGAACGATATTATGAAATCATGATTAAGGAGATACTCTTATATAATTTTTATGATGTGTATTTGTATATGATTATTGCCTTTTCTAATATTATGCTATGATACTTTATCTATTTCGTTGGGATTTGACTGCACTGAGAGGGCTTGAGGTGGAGGCTTGGTAATGGAGTCTCTAGTAGTAACCTCTAGTTCCAAACTACTTGTCCGCATAGGTTGTCTTAAATGACTTAGATAGTGGATCAAAAAATAGTTCAGGATGATAATAATACAGAGTCTACCTTGACTAGTAGCCTCTCCTTTTTCAATGTAGGAGTTACACTAGACTCCATGTTATAACTCACATGGTTTTATTGCCGGTTATGGTCAATATCCCACAAAATGACTATGTTTTCTTACAAGCTCTTAAATGATTTTTTTTTATGAAACACTGACCATATAACATGATTTTATGATCTACTTCATGTTTTTCAAGATATTTTTTGTCATGCATCTCATGTCCATGTTTATTATGTTTCTTTTATTCACATTATGCATGTTTCTCACATACTTAGTACATTCACACATTATGCATGTTTCTCACATACTTAGTACATTCAATGTACTAACACATACTTTTGCCTATATTATTTCATAATATAGGCCTCGATGCTCTAGCCCACCCACGTGGATAGTTCAGAATTACTACTCAGAGTTAGCTTACTTTGGTGAGTCCTCATGTTTCGAGAGCATAACCAATATGTCTTTTTCTTATGTTCAAACTATTTTATTTTTATGGTTTGGGTGAGCTAGGGATTGTCTTGGTCCCCTATCAAGTTTAGTAGAGGCATGTTCAGACTAGAAAAGTATGTTTTTTGTTCATTTCATCATTTTAGATGCTATGTTTTAATTTTTTTTTATCGAGATTTCCTATGTTTTAAAGATAATATTTCTCATTTTAGTTTACTTTCGACTTGATGGTATTCTTATGTCATTCTATGTATGCTAAGAGGCTTAGTTGAATTTTCTTGGGATTGTAATCCCCGTGTCATGTCTAGGGTCTAGCTTGGGTTATTACACATACTTTTATGAGTGGATAGTTTTTCCCTCTATGGTTTTGATGGAACCTTTAGTAGGATGAATTCTTGTTACATTTTATATAATTGATTCATTCTTTTATCTCTATTTTTTCAACTAAATAGTGATTGTAGTTAATGGACTAGCTAGTGATTGACAGTGTCATTATATCTTGTTGTTATTGAGGGAGATTATGAGAATAGATTCTAGTTGAACAATGTCACTTCAAAGCATTAACAGATTAATACCTGAGATTTAAAAGTGGAGGTTAGAGATAACAAACACAATCTAAGTGAATAGATTAATCAGTTAAGTAGGATTTATTCAAGAGAACAATGCTTGAAAATTATTACACTTGGTCGAGAAATATTTGTAGTAAGAAAAGATTCTTAATTGATAAATATTACTTCAGCGAGATTATAACGTAGCGAGAAGGAATCTTACAATTGAGAAAATCATAACACTAGGTCCTCATTAATCTTCAACAACCCATTCTTTTTAGATGATAATTTTTATTACTTTAATATTTATTAGTAAACTTGTTAGAAATAATAATCTTAATATTTAAAACTAAATAATTGTTAAAACCTATTTTCTTAGCGATATTTAATAGTTATATCTAAACTTTAGTTTTCTGTGGGATTCGACTCCAGACTTAAAAATTGGATTATATTTATAACGATTGCTTATCCTTTTTAAGGAGAGTTTTGGGAGTAGAAGAATAAAGTTTTTAGCATTAGGATTTCACACTTGTATAGGTCTCTTTCAATACCATGGAAAACATCCCTATTAATCAGGTAAACCTAGGTTAACACTGCTTCAGACCATAAAGTCTTTTGAAAATTCATCTCAAAGGAAGGAGTAAACTAACCTCATCCTTAGATATTTTAAGATAAACAATAGTAAGATGAGAGAAAGAATCCAAAAAAGTCACAAAATCATTATAACCCGATAAAGAAAGAGTATATAAGCATCAAGTTTGTCACACACAGATATGCAGAATATATATATGCACACTCAATGATCATGCATGTGTGCAATTGCCAGCAAAGATCTCGACATAATAATCTCTTATCGAAAATGACATTGGTCCCACAACCTTATCAGAAATGACCTCGGCAATATATTCTCGCTGAAAATAACCTCGGCCTATCAATCTCCCACCGAAAAAGACCTCGGCAATATACTATCTTTGATCGGGAATGACCTCAGTCTCACAATCATATACCTTCATCACAGTGTTTTAGAACCAATGCAAACAGCATGCTCACACAAGTAATGAGGGATAATCAATTCAAATAAATCGCAATCATAATTAGACTATCAAGTATTTCATCAAATACACATAGATATCTAGATCACGGTAAGTAACATTCAACTCTCAATAATAACACACATCGTCTTCTATTAAACTCTGTCGATTCATTTTAGATTAGTTCATATCACAACTCAACCCATAACCTTATCCCCATTATGCCCCAATACATAAACAACGGGATATTCAGGATTCTAAAAGATTCACTGAGTTTTAAGAGTTCACTTGTCTTAGCCAATATGCGATCGAACAATCCATGTGAGCCTTTCCCTTTTGGATGTACTCTGAATCACCACAATCTATGCAAATACACCCTAATAAAAAATACGGAATCAACAACATCCAAATTATATTTTTGAAAATCAAGTTGAAACTGACCCAAAATGCCCAAAAAATCCGATTCCAAAAATGAGCAGAAAATTCCAAATATTTTTACATGAACATCATCCTCAAAGTATTTGGGATCTACTTGTGAAAACGAAAGTGGATTCGGACTTAAAACAAGCTCACAATCATCAAAACATTGAACTAATCAAGTTCTTGAAAACCCACTTTCCTTTACTCAAAATCCCCTTATTTCATGTTAAAAATCCGAAATAATCAAGATTTCAGGTTAGAATCACTTACCCCAAAGTTTTTCCGCAAAAACTCCTCTGAAAATTGCCCCCCAAGCTCCAAAATCATCAAAAATGGTGAAAATAGGCTAAATTCCGACTTTACACTGTTCAGATCAAATTTACTATCCGCGAACGCAGATCACTAACTCCACGAATGCGAAGACAGGTGCAGCAACCCTCCGTGAATGCGGTCCTACTCTGTGAATGCAAAGAATAGGAATCCTACACTCTGCAAACGCGACCAAGGCTCTGCGAATGCGGAGAAGGAATTCCTTTCCCTCCGCGAACGCAGCCAAGGCTCCTGAACGCGAAAAAGAACCTCTAAGGCACCAGAAACTAGAAACTCTACCAAGTCCCAAAATTCTCGAAATCAACCCTCGAGATTCATTCGGAATCCCATACACTCAAACAATATAAGCAACCCTACTAAACTCGATGTTTTGGACTTAACGGAACCATCGGAATTTGATTTTGAGGTCTCTTTGACCCAAAAATCAAAAAGTCGCAGCTAAACCAATTTTATGCTACAAAAGACCAAAACGCCCTCATAGCTTTTGAAAAATATATAGAAACTCTCTCTAGGCCTAAAATCACCCTCCGAATATAATAGAGTCATCAGAATTTAATTTCGAACGTCCAATCCTCAAACATTGACCAAGGTCAATCCTATGGCTAAAAACTCAAATATTTTCAACTCAACACCTCAAATCCACGATATATCCCCGAATATGATTCCATCAACTCTTCTAGATCAATTTCAACGTTTCGAAACTGATGAAATTAACGGAATTTTGTTTCGAAACTCAAAACTCTAAATGACCTCAAATACCATTTTTGAGCCATTTAAACCTCTAAAACTCAAAGTTTACCAAAATCTCAACTTTTCAAGAAAAAACACATAACCAACATTAGATATCAATCAAATATGACTCAGAAAAACTACCAAAAGGGTTAAAATGGTCTTTTTATAAAAAATTTCAAAAATGACCTTCAGGGTCATTACAGATAAATATTCATAATATAAATTTATTATGTCGAGAGTATTGTTTTGTAGGAATTTTTTTTATTACATATAATTTTTATTTGTAATATGCATGATATAAAGTTTTTATATTTAGAATATATATCATGTATTTTTATAGTATTAATAGAATTTATGAAGAAGTCGGATTATTTGTTATATTTTTGGTATAACTTTATGGGATAAATATTTATGGTCTTGTAGTTCTAACGTCCAATAAAGCTAAAGGTGCAGTCAAATGACTGCTGAACTATCCTTCTCTTACGTATCTCAGAACCAGAAAATTTAAATGAAGCTCCCACATATTTGTGTAACCATTTCCATGTTTCACCTTCAAAAAATAGATAGAATATAGTTGGTGTATTTATTATATTGCTTGTACCCACTGCTGTAGAATGTTGGTTCAATGATGGAAGTCCTTGATTGCACTGAAGGATGTGGTCTGCAGTTAATGAAGTTAAAATGGACCATGAGAGACTAGGATTCAAATCCCAGTAGAGGCAAAAAAGGTGGATGATATCATCTAACCTTGGTGATAGAATTATCACGTATATGTGTTGGTGGAAGGTATTAAGTAACCGGTAGATTAATTGTGAAGGTATTAAGTAACCGGTAGATTAATTGTGAAGGTATTAAGTAACCACAACTTAAGGGCAAGTTCTACAAAGTGGTGGTTAGACCGGCTATGTTGTATGGGGCAGAGTGTTGGCCAATTAAGATCTCTCACATTCAAAAGATGAAAGTTGCCGAGATGAGAATGTTGAGATGGATGTGTGGTCACACCAGGAGCGACAGGATTAGAAATGAGGCTATTCGGGATAAGGTAGGAGTGGCCTCGGTGGAAAACAAGATGTGGGAAATGCGACTGAGATGGTTTGGGCATGTGAAGAGGAGAGACACAGATGACCCAGTGAGGAGGTGTGAGAAGTTGGCCATGGATGGTTACAGAAGAGGTAGGGGTAGGCCGAAGAAGTATTGGGGAGAGGTGATTAGACAGGACATGGCTCAGTTACAGCTTACCGAGGACATGACCTTAGATAGGAGGGTGTGGAGGACCCACATTAGGGTAGAAGGCTAGTACATAGTCTCGTTATTCTTCCCTACTCGTAGGCGCATTAGCACATTACAATTCCTTGTGCTCTCATTTCTGCTATTTCTGTTACTATTTATTACTTTCAGTACTTGTGATTACTCTATTTTATCTGTGATGCCTTCGTTATTTATTTTCCTATAGCGCTTTGAATTTCTTAATCTTATCTGACCCTCTTTTTATGTCTTTTTTTGAGCCGAGGGTCTCTCGGAAACAGCCGTCCTACCTTGGTAGGAGTAAGGTCTGCGTACACTCTACCCTCCCCAGACCCCACGTTGTGGGATTTCACTGGGTTGTTGTTGTTGTATTATATTTTGGAAGCATTTCTTTTAAAAAAATATTTATTATCTAAGAATATATCATGTATACTTATGATATAATTACAATTTACCCTAAAGTTAATTTATTATTATATTTTTTATATATATTTATGACATAAATTTATTATATCAAAAGGTATTTTGTTGAATATTGAATATAATATATAGGGATGTAATTTGTATGAAAGATAATGAGTTTTACCTTAAAAAAAGAATAAAATAACACGATTTTTGGGTGCCTGATTAGCAGCAAGATTCACTCACCAAGTAAATTATAGGAAAAATAGTCAAATATGTCATCGAACTTTGAGAAAAGACTCATTTATGTCATTACCGTTTGAGAAAAGAGTCATCCATGCCATTATTTTTAACTCTAATTTTGCAAAATATATTTTTACATGTGACCAATTATAATACGGCCACGTCATTAAAAAAAATTTAAAAAGCCAAAATTCGAGAATCGTTTGTGGAATTAAAAAAAATCCACCCGTGTTAAAAAATCTCAAAATGAAAAGTGGAAATTATTCTCAAAATTTCAAAAATCTGCTTTGATTCGTATTTGTATTATTGTTTTTGACACTAGATTCTTGTTTTCTAGTATTTTTTGAGTCTATGATCAAAATTTCAAGTGATTTGGAGTTGTGAAGAAAATTCTACCATTAAAGAATGTTGACATTTTGAAATTTTAAAGAAATTTCAACTGAATCTTTTTGAATTAGGTTAAATTCGAGCCCTTTGGGTTTTGGTATCTCGGAGGGACGCTACTCTTGAAATTTGAAGTGATTTCGTAAAAAATTGAAAAGGTTGAAAAAGTTGAAAATTTGAGAAGTTTTGGTGTTCTTCAAGTGTTCTGTAGAAAGAAGGAGCAAAAAGAGTACATTATATACAAAACCCCGATTGAAAAGTGTTAAAAGTTGTTGGTCTTGTCGAGTTAGGTTGACTTTTTTTATAAAAAAAATAATGACGTGATCGAATTATAATTGGTCACATGTAAAATGATTTTACAAAAATCGGAGTTAAAAAATAATGGCATGAATGAGTCTTTTCTCAAACGACAATGACATAAATGAGCCGAATTTTTAAGAATGACATAAATGAGTTTTCTCTCAAATTCGATAACATATTTGAGTTTTTTTCCTTAACTTTATATAAAATTGCTATACCTGTAAATATTTTATATATCATCATTGATATTTAATTAATGCTACTCTATATATGTAATTATTATTATTATGGAAAAATTACCTATATACACATCCTTATTTATCATATTTTCTATTATTCTTCTACCATTTCAAAATATTTCAAAAATCCTTTCTTTTTCTCCAAAACCCAACTCCATCAGATAGATTGCTTCTCTCCTCCAAAACCCACGTTCCCCTCTTCCTTTTTTCACTCCTGTAATTTTTTCCTATTTTCACTCCCACAATTTTATCAGTTACCTTCAAGTTTGAAATTCACATTTGTTTTATCTCTAGTCAATCTATCTTATATTTTTCAATAGGTAGTTTTTCCTCTTCTTCAACTTACAGTTCATCTTTTATTTCTTTGCATATTCAAAGTCCTAATACATATGGATGATGCTTCTTTTTTAAAAATTGATATTACCAATTAAATTTACCTAATATTGATCGTGTTTATGATTCTGATGACTATGATTGAGCTGAAAACAAATCCAAACAAATGCACAATCAATTACACTAATTAGCAATGGTGAATCAGAATATTGATAAAGAGAAGTAAAGAGAGATGTATTTACTACTAATGAATGTATTACATGTACCTGATACTTATTAATGACCATACAATAATGGACAGATCAAAAAGCAAGCAAATATACGCGCATCATTTACTACTAGTGTATGTATCATTATTATATATCAATATCAAATTTTCAAAACAAAAAAAACATCTATCCATGGTACATTTATAAAAAAACATTTACTATTTATGTATAGATAATACTAATTTCTTTGTATCAGATACACAAAGCAAAACAACTGAATTCATACCTTTTAACATCAGATCTTTTTACCTTGAAATTGAAGTTGTGCTCTATTTTATATTTCGTTATTACAGAGATTAGTGTAGCTTATTCTTATACAATTGCTTCTCCTTCATCTCTGTATTGTTTGAATCAATTATGTAATTTGTTACTTCTAATTCGGAAATATAATACGAATGACCAATTTTTTATTCAACCACAACAAGAGCTTGGGTATCCTTTTCTGAACCTTCGACACAAATAATTTCGTTGGATGAGGCATTGAAGCATTGTATCTCTTCATCAATCTTGTCAGTTGTATCAATGTATAATTGATACATTCCAAATTCAGGCTCATTTCTTTTCACCTCTATATATAGTCTTACTCCCATGTCATTTTTAATTATCATTGGAGATGAATTACCTTTTACGATGTATTAAATTTTAAAATTTTTTCTCATCTCATCGATCTGCAATTCAGTTGCAATGGCGGCTTTGAGATCCACAAAGGAAATTATGTGTCCAACAACTATTTCATCACTTTTGTACCAAATTTCTGAATGTCTCAACAAAATCGATATATTCATTATGTATCAACTACTAATTGAATCTGTTATGAATTTGGGATCGACTCGGGAGAAGAAAATTTGAAATTTGAATTGTGCGAAGCTGTTAGAAAGGGGGAGATTGATATCAATTAGATAGCATGATTTGTAGAACTGAAAATTAAATTTTACATTTTAGTTCAACTGATTAGTTGAATAATGTATCCGTAATTATGTATCTGAATTACACAAGATGTATCCTAATGAGCTTATTTTGAAGAAATTTTTGTAAAATCTATACTATATTAAAAGCATAAAAACCCTTAAAATGTTAATTAAACTTTTTGTCCTACATTAAAAGACTCCGCTTTAGATAAAATTATCTTTTCATAATTTTTCTTTCCTTTTAATGATATTAGCTATTAACTATAATAAAAATCCTAAAATATTAAGAGTCCTAAAATATATGAATAGAAGAATTAGAAAAAGACTCTAACTAGACCTTGCCTATAATTTTTTTTCCTTATTTGAACTATGTAGAGAGTCTTAAATTTGAGACTCTAAAATAAATACTAACATATTCTTTTTAGTATATTTGCAAATAAACATTTCCATGTAGGGCACTTATAATGAAATTTTTAAAAAGAGAAAAGTTGATATATATTGTTACTTCATTAAAAGTGGAGACTAATTATATTTGTGCACTATTAATTATTTGGTGTACTATAATTGCTCCCTTTATATACTCCCTATCATTAACGAATTTAAAAAATTACATTAAAAGATTAGGATAAATATTAATAATTGGCGATAGTGGTGGTTGTGATTATGCTAAAGATAATGGTTATGGATGGTAGGTGATGGTGATTGACGGTGGTGGCTATGGCAAAACTGGTAGTTGTGTGTGGTGGATGAAAGTAGATGGAGTAGCGGTGAACTGTTATATTTATAAAAATTCTTAAATAAATATTTTAATGATATCAAGACTTTATTTTAAATCTTAATCATTCAGACTTATTCAGATAGATTAAATGATTGTAAAATAAGAAAAACAAATAGACTTAATGATTAAGTAACTGACCTTGAAAAAACATATTTAATGTTTGAGATTCGAATGATTAAGATTAAGACGTTCATTAACTGCAAATAAATAACGCCTAAGATGTCTGAATCTGAATGTATATCTGAAAATTAAAATTTACATTAAGATCTGAAAAATCTGAATATGAATTCACATTTAATATTAAGATATTGCATTAAGATTTGAATATAAATAGTTAAGAATGTTTGTTTTCTCAACATTTGAATGTATAAATGTGTCTTTGTTTTAAAAAATAAGTATAAAATTTAAATAAGCTAATAAATTATTCTAATATTATATGAATAAAATATTTTAAAATACTTAGATAACAATTGATGGCGGTAATGAATAATGATGATGTTTGTGATTTGTGTGTATCGATTTAGGATGATGTTCAGTGATGAAGGTGGTTTTGGGTAGCATCTTATGGTATGTGGTTGACAATAGTGATTAACTACGGTTATTGATGGTGGGGTCTGATAATTAGTAGTGGAATGACATAGATAGCTAATAACGATGATGAATAATAATGATGGTTAGCGATATGATAATGTTGACTAACGATGGTAATTATCGATAGTGATTATTTGAATGTAATAATGATTGGTGGTGATGATTGTAAATAATGCCTAATGTTTATGATGATTGATTTTGGTGATTGGTGATAATTGTGGTTGGGTTGAGGATGGTGATTGTGGATAGTGGGTGGTGATGATTGACGGTGGTGATAGTTGTGGTTGAAAGGTGGTTGTGGCTGGTAGGTGAAAGTAGATGGTATGGTAACAACAATAACCCAGTGAAATTCCATAACGTGAGGTTTGGAGAGGGTAAATTGTATGCAGACCTTACTTCTACCAAGGTAGGATGGTTGTTTCCGAGAGACCCTCGTCTCAATAAAGCATAAAAAGACGTTAGATAAGGCTAATGATGTTCTTAAATGACATTTTAATGATGTTAAGACTTTGTTATATATCTTAAAAATTATTTGGACCTATTCAGATCCATTAAGTGATTGTAAAATAAGAAAACAAGTGCACTTAAAGATTAAGATCTGAATGATTAAGATTCAGATTTTGAATAGACTTAATGATTGGGATTCGAATAATTAAGATTAAAACCTTCATTAAGTGCAAACAAATGAGGCCTTAATGGAAAAACTATCGTGCTGTTAACCTCTTGGTAGATGACTTTCACTGAGATAAGATATTGTCCTTTTTTGCTTTACCATACATTTTTTTATTGTTAATTTATTACATGTACTTGAGTTATATTATTATACTCATACAATATAGTTCATTTTTCTTTTACATAATCGTTTAGAGTGTGTTTTCGTGTATCAATACCAACATAATTTTGATTTTTAATATCAATGCTGAAACTTTATTCACAATATTTAATTTTATTTATTAATTATTAGTGTGATGGTGAGTTATCATGCGTCTCTTTAAATATAATTTATATTTTACAAATTATACGTTATTTTTTTACTTAATAATATAACGTACAATTTTTTTTATATACATTCGTTATTAATTAACGCAATATGCATATACATTTAACTAGTTAAAAAAATAGGAATAGAATGTTCTTTATATTCCTAAAAATTTTACATCATTAAATCCAATCCATAATCCATGAAGAAATAGAGGGGGACGGGCTAAAAAGTAAGGCCCAAAATCTTATCGCAGCAGAGTTTCTTCTTCTGCCAAGAATAACCACACTCCTCTGTCTCATCCGTTAACTTGGCATCTCTTTCTCCGGCCAATTCCTCGACGATCTTACTTTCTCCCCCCGAAAAAAATAACAAGCTGGTAATGTTCCTCTCTCTCTCTCTCCTATATCTCTATAGTTTTCTCTCTTTAAGATTCTTTTTTTTTACATCTGTGAATTTGGACTCAGCTACAATAATCCTCCATGAGTAGTTCTACCCTAACACTTCATCCGCTAGGCCACCGCTTAGGCGCAATCATTTTATGCAATTCTCTAAACATTTATCTTTTTTATAACAGAATGAACCCTAAAAGATCAATTTTGTTCATCCTATGTTGTGTTACTGTGAAACCGACAAATTCTACTCTATCCATCTCAGTTCATGTGAGGTTATTTTATTGGTCTCGAAGTTTAAGAAAAGAAGGAAGAAAAGTCTGAAACTTTTTGTCCAAAACAAGCTATAGAAGTTTCTGTGCCTATTAATCATCTCATTAGGGGAAAATGAAAAGATTAGAGTTAAATTCTATCTAAGTAAGAAGGGTATCTTTTTGGGACAAACTAAAAGGGAAAAAATATCACATAATTTGGGATAGAAAGTAATTCATTTGCCGTATCTTGTTATATAAGACAAATAATCCCATGTCAATTATTGTCTTGAAAGTTAAGCATTCGAGATGAATTAAATTTAAATAGCAGTATCTTCAAATGAGCCATCGAATTGAGGTTAATGTATAAGATGTTGTGATAATTAACACCTTTAATGACCAACAATTTTGTTGGCAACCAAGATAATTAATTATTAAGTATTAATAATAGGGTCTAAATTAATCAGAATTGGAAATGAAATTGAGATTATTCTTTTATAGGATTAGCAAAAAAGCTATGCTTTGTAGTTGAAAGAGCCATTTGAAAATGAAGGTAATGGATTTGGAAGTTTATAGTTATTTTTCTTCGCATTACTTTGTAGTATTTATAGTTATATTATCTTAAATTTTTTCTTCATTGTGCCTCTTTTACTAAATCTCATGCTTTAGTTGCGTTTGAATTTAAAGCCGCAGCAAAACTTGGGAGCTATTTTACTCTCTTCTCCTTTGACAACATATCTCATTCATCTCATCTACTTCAAATGTAAACTGTTTTTTGCACATTTCCCTCTCTGAAAACCCTGTCAATGTGTAAGATTATCTAAATAGGGTGCAATTGATTATTCTGTGCAGAATTTTAAACGGTTTCGAGTCCAGAAAATGTGATTTGAAACAGAATATCAAAAATGTCTTTGAGTCAACTCAAGTGCAAAGCCGTAACAGAGATCATACAAAATGATCATGTGATATTGCAATTTCTCTTTTTTTTGGCATACCGGAAGTTAGTATGGATTTCAATCTTGTGAATGGAAATTATTTATCTTTTGAAAAGAAATCTGGTTGTTACAAACTGTGGGCATTTTTAACAATTAAGATTCACGTCTGCAGTTAAGGAATCTGCTTGTGGGATATGTTGTATCTGGTTCGTGAGCATCTATTTATTGGCAACATAGGCGATGCAGCGGAGGTTCTTCAGCATGGTAGTGATGAAATTACACATATCTTATCCATCCTTAGCTCAGCTTCAATCTCCTTTTTCTCAGAATGGCGTTCTGGGCTTTCAATACCAACCAAAGAGATCCGAAAAGAATATGTTGGGTATTCGGTAAATGCAGATGCTATAACTGATGAGACTAAGAGCTCATCAACACCTAAGAAGCTCCTGTACTCGCTAGAAAATGCGGGAAAAGATTTGAAGTTTATAAGGATGGCCGTGCCCTTGAGAGACATGGAGAATGAGAATTTGCTGGATTCTTTAGATGTTTGTTTGGATTTTATCGAAGAAAGTAGAAAAGAGGGGTCTGTATTGGTGCATTGCTTTGCTGGTGTATCAAGAAGGTATTGCTTCTACATGGCTCGTATGCTCCATTCTTTTAGGGGGTCGGTTATGTCCCAACTTCTGGATGTAGTAAATTAGACAGGACATCTAAGTCCTGATGGACCTCCACCCAGTAGAATGATCAGGTTTCAAGAATAGCGTCAATTTTTTACTTGATAAAAGTTAATTCAGAGATACAAAATATGGATATTACAAAAAACATTTATGAGTGAGGAAGCTTATACTACATATTAGAAAATAGAAATACTCTTGCAAAGTATGTTGTGTGTGTGTGTGTGATTTGGCATGAAGTTTTAAAAAGAAAGTAATACTTTTGATACTTGTGGTCTAAAACAAGCCATTGAGGTCTGTATGACTATAAATCCTCTAATTAAGGATAACATGAGAAGTTTAAAGTTAAATTATTTCTAAATAAGGAAAAATGATATTCTTTTTGTATTAGACTAAAAAGGAATGTATGCCACATAAGTTGAGACGAAGAGAGTATTATTTTTTAAGAAGTTGCAGCTCCTTTCCTGTCCACATGTAATAGCAATATATCCAGTTTTTCTCCAACCAAAATGTGGATTAACCAGCTTAATTTGGATGTGTACTGATTCTAATGCTCTCAAGTCTAAATTCATATGGAACCCTCCTTTTTTCTAATACCTTACTGGTATTATACATGATCTTCACTCTGACTTCTAGCACCAATGCACATCTGTTTTGGACCCTATTCCCTTGTCAGGAATCCCCTGTAATTGGATATACTAAAAAACTGTTTTAAGTTGCTTTAGCTAACCTGGGAGTCTACTCACCAGTTGAATAAGTGCAATACCTCATGAAATGTAGATGGGTTGAATGATACAAAAAAAAGATGTGCCAGATGTGGATATCTACCTTTTACTACATTGAGCAGTTCGTGAGCTATTTATACCTATTGCAGAGGATTCAGATTCATACAATGAATTCTTTTTCTTTCTTCATGAATCACTTGAAGTTAATTTACTGCATAGCCTGCTGTCATGCTATAAAAATGAAAACAATGTATCGACAATTTTTCAAGGCTTAGTACCCGCTACTTTAAGCAGTTACATGCATGCTGGACCTTAACCTCGGGTTCTTTATATCTTTTGTTAAGATAAAACTCATCCAGTAATATTAGTTATTGAGTTTTGGAAAATGAGATAGGTATATTGCTTTCAAAAGATATACCAAAGTTACTGTTGCACTACTTTTGTGGTTTTGTAAAAGAACAGTAATTAAGTTATCTCCAATAATATTCTTTTCCACTGCCGTGGTTATTATGTACCTTTCCACCTGAATGTAAGAATGCTGGGAGATGCTTCCTGGCCTATGGCTCTAATGGAGGGCAAGCAGTCTAGGTCTTTTTGGTAAATGTTCTACTGCTTACAATATCCTTCTAATGTTTGACCAATTGACACCCTTGTTTGCTCTTTTGGTTTCAGTGCAGCCATCATTGCAGCTTACCTGATGAAAACTGAGCAACTATCTCAAGAAGGTTTGATCAATCTCTTTATTCTGTTTCTAAATGTGGGCCTTCACTATGGAATACCGGAGAGCATAATTTCCACACCGAATATGTTGGTAGCTTCCTTTTGAGCTACCTGAAAAAATTGCACAATTTGCTAAGAATTAGAGATTATTCTTCTGCTTTTATGCACCTTGAAGATCATCCCTTTTTTCTTATTATTGTTTGAAATTTCTTCTGCCTTGTTTCTACAGATGCGATTAAGTCTCTACGTCAAAGCTGTGAATTTGTCTGCCCAAATGATGGTTTTCTTGATCAGGTGAAATAGGCAGTAAGAAGTGATTTGTAAGCAACACTTTATGATATACCTGAAATTAGTTTCCTGCTTTGTCCAGCACCTGACTGGATTCTGAGCGAATTTTGTTTCTTTTGGCTGCAGTTGAAAATGTTTGAAGAGATGGGTTTCAAAGTAGATCATGCAAGCACCATTTACAAACGCTTCCATCTCAAAGTCCTAGGTCTACTTTCTCACTTCTCTTTGTTTATCATCAGATTATTATTCTTTATTTCTCAACTACATAGAAGATAGAAAATGGGGAAATCCTGATTATGCAAGGTATGTTAAGTAGCTTTGTTTTAGATCGATCCAATAGTTTATACAAACTTAGAGAGCATTGACTGAAGGATATGGGAAATATTATCTCTTGTAAATATCTTCTTCATCAATCTCCTCTAAAATCTTGGCTATCTGATTCAGCTCTAAGTTGATTGTCGCCTTGATCGCCAAAAAAATTCAGTTGCTACAACTTTCATATTCTGGATTCACATGGAGAAAAGGTTATATTTTAGATCAGTGGGGAATTCTTATGATCTTACGGTTACAACTTCAATATCAGAGACATGGATTGATTGGGTGGAGAGGGCGAGAATGTCGATCAGAAAAATGGTGCTTAGTAGGCTATGTAATAGGCTCAAGGAAGCTGCATTCAATGAGGGATGGAGTAGCAAAACTTCATCAAGAGAAAGACAGAGACATGCGGTGCATTTATTACATTAGGGGAAGCACCCTTCATACAGGCAATGGGGGAGTCAATTACAAAGAGGCATTACAAAAAAGTAAATGGATCCAAAAGGAGGCAGAAGTGTTGGAAAAGGTCAAGCTTTTGATGACAACCTCGGGCTCGGAGGAGAATGAGCTACTATGCAGATGCCTTGTGGGGAGACTCTGTGGTGGAGAAGAGGCTTCTACTGGCAATGAAGTCAGGAGATGGGCACATCATACTTGGAAAGGTGCTGCTAATATTTAGGTGTATAACATGATAGACTTTCAATTTCTCTTCGAATTTCAGACATGAGGCAGTGGAGCACGTTCTCATGTGGGAATGGAGAAGACAAGGCTTCATTTTGAAATTGGATGGGTGGCTAAGGAAGGGAGCTCTCCCAGATACAATCTTCGACTGGTTCTGGATAAGGGTGTTAGTGTTTCCAATACAGCTGTTAGAATAGGAATAGTATTTCTCACAACAACTATGTAACAAGAAGGTGTGGAAAAGATTTGAAACGATTGCGGTGGTTTGTTGGAGAACGACGGAGAAACTGAACTCAAAAATCATCTGAGATGTGGAGAATTAGAGTTCGAGGACCAAAAGAAAATATACTATCGAAAATGTGATCACAGATTGTGATTTGATTTGTACCTTTCTGATACGGTGCAGAACTGCTGTGACCTACAGATCGGCTATGGAGGCTGAGACCTCTAATCGAGGTGATAGCCAGGCTACAACAGAAATTGCAGAGGACAACTATACTCCTACATTAGACTGTCAGTTCACGTTGAAAATGAAAGAAAATAGCAGGAAATGATATCTTAGAGTTTGAAAGTAACAAGGAAAAGGAAAACTTATCAGGGGCAAGTCATGTGTCCAAGGGTTGTAGGGTCCCTGCTGATTTATTAATAGTGGAAGCCTCTTTTAATTTGATTGGGTCTGAAGAACCTTTTCAAGAGGAGGCCCAATTCCCTTTTCAGAAACCAACAGACCTGATGGGCTTTTTAATTAAGAAGTCCAGCGGATTCATAGAACCCTTTACAAAATCCATTCTAAGAGGGTCGGGCAAATCAGCAAAAGCCTTTGGACGGTCCAGTATTGATGTGGACACATAATTCTGCATTGGAATGACAGTAACTCCCAATAACTCTCAGAGCCTCCCAGTAGATAATATGCAGATCAAAGCAATTACGGAAAGATGCAAAATAGTTTCAAGCGAGCTGGATAGCGCTGAGGGAGTTGGCAGTGAGGGGTAAGAAAGCGCGATGAAGTTCTTTGGAGAGCAATTGGTGGAGTATGAGGACCCTAAACTGTTAGCAGTGGATGACAACATTGTAGAGGACGACATCTAATCACAAGCCACACTAAGGTTTCTTCTCAATCTAATCAAACTTAGTTGTTTGTTTTGAGTCTCTACCAAGGGGTACGGAAATTTTTTTTACTCTTTAATCATGAAATTAGAACAGAACATGCCAACAGAGAATCAGAATTCAGAGGATAGCTAATCAAGCAGTAACAACAGTAGTGCCCCAAAGGAGTTAAGGAATTTAATTTTCAACATAAATTCAAGGATGGTGGGCCAAGAATCAGAGGGAGAAGCCTAACTACTATAGAACAATGAGGGTGAAATTAGTGTCATGGAATGTAAGGGGTCTTAATAATGGAAGGAAAAAAGGGATTAGTCAGAAATCTAATTAAGTCAATGGGGGCAGATATCTATGTTTTAGTGGAAACTAAACTGGAGGACAATGTTGTAGTGCGCTGCATACTAATTAGATCAATCGATGGGCATGGGAATGGTATTTGGAGGCAGTGGGGTGTAGTGGAGGGATCCTAATACTATGGGACAAAAGGGTCTGGGAAATTGAAGGAATGGAGCAAGAATAGGAGCAACTGAAAATAACAAAAGGAAGAGATCCTTGACCAATTGTCCAAATGGGAGATCCTTCGGGAGCAAAGACTACTTACATATGATGAATTACAACAACAACAAACCCAGGGAAATCCAAATTAATTACATATGATGAATTAATGCAAAATAAATAAATTTGGCAATGTCTTTTGAAAGCTGTCAAGAATGAAGAGATACGGTGGAGACAAAGATCCAAAATACAATGGTTGCAACAAAGGGACAAGAACACCTTGTATTTTCATAGAATAGCAACATCACAGAAAAGGTACAACACCATGACTCTTTGAAGGTGGAGGGAAGCAATATCACTAATCCTACTGACATCAAGGTGGCCATCAAGATTTTTTTCTATCAAAATATATACAAGGAGACAGAAGCTTGGAGACTAGAATTACAATTGCAGGGGTTTACTTGTATTGATAAGGATGAGAAGGAAGAGTTACATAAACAAATTGAAAACAAGGAGATTCTAGAATGCATTAAACTTTGTGCTTTGGAGAAAGCCCCCCGTTACACTTCTGTCCAATCCAAAAGTAGCAGAAATAACATTATATGATCCCAAACGACCAACTGGAGAAGATTCTGCAACAAAATCAGTGTTGGAAACTGAGTCTATTTGAAACAAGACCTTTGTTGCGTCCCTAGAGACAAAGGGGCATCACCACTTTGACTTGCACAAATATTGTGACTGCCAGAAGAACAAATGCGACCACTCAGACCACCACTTCCCTTTGTTCGCTGAAATTAAGGCCCCCACCACGCTGGAACAGTGATTTCGAGTATCAACAACCCTATTCCTGTCGGCATCAGATTTCTAGTGGGCGAGGTTGCCCGTATTATGAGTTTAACTCTGTTTATTGTATCATAAAATTTGATAGGCAACTGCTTTACATGTTTCACAAGGTTTAATAGTTAGACAAAGAACATTAGTATTTCTTAGAGATGGAAATCTCCCTTTTTGTGTTTTGAGCCTAAATCGTGTGTTCCCAATGCATGGTTTGGTAATGCAAAATACATTTGCCCCTGATTGCTGAGTTGCTCAGACTTTCCAAAATTGTTGTTGCACCCATGTTGGATCATCCAAAAATGCACTACTTTTGAAGGATCTGACACGCACTCGATTACATTTTTGAAGAGTCCAAGCAACATAACCTAATTGTTATAATTTAAAGATTGTTATGCGGTCATTAATAATTTAGACATTGTTATACATGAATTACTTATATTGAAGGAGCAAGTTTGACTTAAAATAGTAAATACCTACGTTGCTAATTTAGTAATTGAGTTGACACAAAATTGGAGCCAGATTAGGAATAAGTGGAATTTGGAAAAGTAGTCTCTTAGGCGAATGTAATTGAGTGAAATTTATTTTTTATCGTACAAGAAAGGAACCCCTTTTTTTATGTGCTCCCAATAAAAAGAAATAAGGCGCTCTATTCCATTACATACTTGGACCGGGTTGAAAAATCAGACCTAATATCTCTTGGAATTCTGAATATGCTAATAAAGTCAATAGATATTAGATAAACTCATATTACAGAGATTCCACCATCTCAGAGAGCTAGCCTTGATGTAGAATGTAAATGCACCAACTTTGCTGGAGATGGAGACAAAGGAAAATCAATGAGTGTACAAGGGTTTTCTTTGATCCATCACTTTCACATGTTTACTAGTTCAATAAAAAAATTCAGTTGTTTTATCAATCTGGACAACACAAAGCATCATTAAATACTAAAGATGAAAGAAATGAAAAAAGTGTCTTAATAGCACAAGAACTCCATAACCTTCTATCTTATGGTCTAAAACCTTTTTAATGGATGACTGAAGACTAACAACAAGCGACTTATTAAAAGACAAAGATTGAGCATATCAAAATACTCTATTGTTGGTAAAGTCTTCTCCAAACATAGCTCCAATTTCAAGAACTCCAATTACCTACTCCATGATAATTATGAGTTCAAGAATGCTCCTTTTCTAGCTTAGGGGCAACATTTAAATCAAAAACCTACTCCATGATAATCATGAGTTCAAGAACACTCCTCCTTTTCTAGCTTAGGGGCAACATTTAAATCAAACTTGAGTAGCTTGGTCATAATAGCACTTCTTGTTTCTTTTTTAACTACGCCCACCCGCTACATGATTGTCTGCATTTGCTCCGACCTGTGTTAATCGACAAGTATTTCTGAGCCAGGGTGCATGATCATATACATTAGTAATCGTTTTTCTTCTTTCTCGTTCAATGCTTGTAATTCTTTGTGGAGATTTTCAAATGCTTCAAAGACAAATGATTTTCCCTCAGCATGATCACATTTGGCGATCCTCCAGTTTCACTTCAAAAAAATTATCAGTTATTTTTTCTATACTTGTGGAACCTTAGGAATATGTTTATCCACTTGGTGAAAAGATCATAACATCAATATTCGCCCCGATCCGAGTTGAGAGCTTATCTATTTGTTGGAGGAAGGTTTTTTTCCTTTTCGAGAAACTAACAATGCGTGTTTTCTCACATTCAATAAACTTCATACTAATCTTTTGCTTACCTATTTTGGTCCTGTTTTCCATTGCAAAAGCAAATAATATAAAGAAGAAAATAAGATGTTTTTGTTGAATAAGCTTGAGCTATTTTAAGAGGAACACTTGTGTAATTTATAGTAGGTGCGTGAGTGTATTTATCACAAGCATTGTAATGTTTATTTAATGTTTTCATATTATGAGGCTATTGTGGTCACATGTATTGCCATGTTTATTTATTGTTTTTATATTATGACTCTATTTGTCATGTGTATTGTCACGTTTATTTAGTGTTTTCATATTATGTGAATCTAATACGTGATTACCAAGATTCCAACAAAAGTTGCATTCTTTTTTATTCCACTTCAATTGCAAAGTAATAATGATGAATTGAATTTAAAGATAAATGAAAATAATTTGTTATTTTTATTTAATGTTTTCATATTATGAGTCGATTTGTCATGTGTATTGTCATGTTTATTTATAGTTTTCATATTATGAGTCTATTTGACGTGTTTTGTCATGTTTATGTAGTGTTTTCATATTATGTGAATCTATTACATGATTACTAGGAATCCTAGCAAAATATGTCGTCTTATTTTTTCCCCCGCAATTGCAAAGTAATAATGATGAATTGAATCTAAAGACACATGAAAAATAACAATGATTTTAATTTATAATGTTAATTAAAAAGGGGAGCCTTAAAACATCAGTAAAGTTGTCTTCGTGTGGCCTATAGGCCACAAGTTCGAGCCTTGAAAGCAGACACTAATGCTTGCACTAGGATAGGATGCTTTGTGCACCTGATTGCCTTTTTTTAAAAAAAAAATATATATAATGCTAATCTTGTACAATGAATGAAAAGGAAACATGCCAAATAGCTAGTTTTTATTTTTCATTTACACTTACATTTTTTCCTAATGTGATTGAATAAAAAAATCACAACTACTCCAACTCAATAAAACTTTATAAGATGATTTTACACCTCTAGTTAGTTACATTTATTGTTATTTTTCAACCTTGATTAGCTTAATTGAAGTTGTTGAACTAATTACTTCCCTTTTTTGGCATCATCTTTATCACTTTCAGTGTTATTCTCAAGATTTCCTTAAGTAATATTGGCAATTTTATGCCCAATAACATTAAGCTCATAGGGCATACGTTACAACTCACATAATGTTTGTGCTCCCAAATACACTTTAGACATAATTAAATTACTCCACAAAAAAATACATATTCCTTTTATATATTCCATCCGAAATACACAAGGTATGATTTAGCATCTGATCCATTTAAATACTAATTCTTAGATTGGCAGCACCTGTTGGCTTAACCAATTCTTAGTTCTTATTTCTCATATTTTGCTTAATTGCCGTTTAGATCAATCCTGACTTTCAATTGCATCGTTTTTTAATCAAGTACAAGTATTTCCATTCATAAACATGACCAAAATGGTTGTATAAAACGGGTATACCAAAAGGTAAATAATCTGTTAATTCTCCACAAACTCCACCCAATTATCTAAACGGCAAGGAACTTTCTGTGTGCATCAAGAGAAATTAAGGGGACAGAGGCTACTCTTCAGGCGAAAGAAACTCGACTCTACTCCTTCAAAAGCTCTTATATTTCTTTTTCTCCAAACAACCCACATTAATGCAAGTGCGACCACATTCCAAGCCTTTCGTCTTATCTTCCCTCTCCCGTTCTTTCCGCTAAACATCAACTCTTTCATGATTTTTGACATTGGTCATGGAGTGCTAAACCACCTATTCATATCCCACCATAACATCATTGTTAGTCCGCAATGTAGAAGAAAATGATCCACGTCCTCGTCCGCCTCCTTACACATATAACATCAACTGATGCAAACAATCTTCCGCTTTCTAAGATTTTTCGATGTCAAAATCACCCCTCTAGCTGCTAGCCAAGTGAAAAAACACACCTTTCTCAGCACCTACATGGGAAAACATGCTCCCCTCTAACCAAAATGTTCTCATAGAAGGACTTCACATACAATATTTTATTATTTTCCAAGCCCACCACCAACCATCGGGGTTATCAATCAGATTGGCTTATCTATGAAGTTAGGATAACAATCTTTGAAACTCAGCCACTTTCCAATCTTGTAATTCCCTTCTAAATTTCAAGTCCCATAAAGTCTCTCCACCTTGTATTCCCTTAATTAGTTGTACCATCAAGTCTCTTTGACAAGATATTCAAGACAATCTTTGGAATTCATCTTTCAATAATATGTGCCCAAAATTTACTCTTCTTCTGTCTCCGACCTTGAATGAGATATTTTTCAAAAATACTCATATCCTTTCATGATATTCCTCCACAAACTACACTCGAAAGACAAAGGGATATCGCTAGTTCTCCACCCCCTTCCGTTATCCCACATTTATCAACTATCACCCCATTCCACAAAGCATGTTCCTCCATCCTGAACCTCCAATGCCATTTGCTCAATAAGGCTTTATTAAAGACCATAAAATCTTTAATGCCAAGACCTCCTCGGTTTTAGGAGATGTGACATTCTCCCACTGCACCAAGTGAAATTTCCTTGCACCATCTGCTGCAGCCCATAAGAACTTTCTTTGAAGCTTTTTCAAACTTTTCAGTGACTTGAAATTAGGGTATGAATCAAAGACATGTCGTAAGTTGGAATACTCGACATTGTGCTCTTAATGAACACTTTCTTCCCTCCTTTGCACAAATATCTTTTCTGCCACCCTGCAAGTCTCTTCTCAACCCTATGAGAATTGGATTCCACACCGTATGATCCTTGTTCTATGCACATAACGACACTACAGGGCATGTTATTAGAGGGGCTCCAACCTTGCAATTTAGAACTTTAGCAAGCGATACAATGTCACACCTCTCCAAGCAGAATAGTCTCACACTTCGTCAAGTTAATTTTGAGGCCTGACACTATTTGAAACCATGTGAGGACTTGGCCTAAATAATTCAATTTGGTCTCTACTGCATCACAAAAAACCAAAGTATCATCTGCGAACAACAAGTGAATCACTGAAACGTTCCCCTACACCCCAAACACAGCATTGAAACCCTTCAAGTACCCCCCACCCCCACACTCATCCTGCTCAAAGCTTCCATAATTAGAATAAACAACAGTGGTGATAAAAGACCCCCTTGTCTTAAACCCTTCGAGCTCCTAGAAAAGCCGCATGGATTACCATTTACTAACACATAATCTCACCAAATAGATGCAAAAGCAAATCTATTTCCTCCACTTTTCCCCAAATCCCATTTGAAACAATAATGGAATGTAGGAATTTTCGGTTCACATGATCATTGGCGTTTTGAAGATAAAGTTTTCAGAAAACACCTGACACTCCTTGCTTTCTCATTGAATCCGCCACCTTGTTTGCCACTAATGCTGCATCCAATATTTGTGTACTTTCAACAAAAGCATTTTGCGATGTAGAAAAAGTTCCGTTCAACACCTACTTAAGTCTAATGAAAGCACTTAGAGATGATCTTATAGATGCTTCCCACTAAAATAATAGGTTTGTAGTCCTTCATGCTTGTATTTCCCTCTCGTTTAGGAATGATCACAATGAACGAGGAATGATCACAATGAACGAGGCATTCAAACTTTTTTTGAATTCACCTCTTTCATGAAACTTAGCAATAGTATCCATCACATCAGTTTTGACCATATTCTATCAACGTTGGGACAAAGTCAAGGAGAACTATCGAGTCCCAACGCTTTGTCACCCGCACAACACTGCACCGCCCTTTTCACCTCCTCCTCTATTGCCTTTCCTAGCCACTCACCCTCCTCCCCTCCAATTTGATTGAACCCGAACCACCACCCACTCACCAACTCCAATTGCCCCCTCTACTATCTCCATCCCTCTATTACCTACATGACTCACCCTATTGATCTCCACCGACTCTATGTAGTTCCTTCTCCTATATGAGGTTGTTGTCCTATGAATTTTTTTGTGTTAGAATCCTCTTCCTTTCTTCCATGTTCAATCCAGTCATACCAGCTTTTTCCACGGGAGGAACTTCTCGAGATGTCAAAGGATTTGAATCCCATTGCAAAATAAATTATGTCACTTTCCATGATAGAAATCGAAGAGAGAGAAAGAATAGGTTGGTAGTTAACACATAAGGTGGTAACTAAGGTAAAGAAAGGGAAAATCTCCGGTGCTGAGGCCATCAGAGGGGATGGTTTCATTTATGTGAACCTATTTGAGTGGTCATGGGGTTTAAGAAAGAATGAAATGAATTTTGAAACTTGTAACATTTCTATTTTCCCCTAGTTTCGTATTTACTGATTTCATTTAAAAAATAATTCCTGATGGTTTTATCAGTAAGTCACTTCCACAAGTTATAGCCCAAAACCTTTTAGCTTGTTTGTGTTCAACTTCAAGGGAATAAAACTTGATTAAGCCTGTTCATCGTTTTATGGAATGACTTCTACAATTACTTGGTAAAAATATTACTCCTTCCAATTTTTTTTAAAAAAATATTATTCCTGCTAGCTTGTATCATTGGTTAGCTGATTAGAAGCTTTACACAAGATTTCATTGTTGTGGAGGATGGAAGAAACCGAGCTGTTGTTTAGCAGGCGACAACTCAAGAAACTCGACTAGAACCATGAGGATAAATACTTAATTTTGCCCCGTGAGAGAGATGAGCATTGAATAAACCTTCCATTGCCAAAGTAAAGATAATCCAAATACCATCAGATCTCCAGTACAAGACAGAGATATATTGCTGGAAATAACCATATCAGATGAATCTGGACTTGTAGAAAGTCGTTTCTTTTCTTCTTTTTTTTTTCCTTCTAAATATTCTCTCAAGTATGCAACACTCTCAACTGTTGGATGGTAATGCAACATCTTGAACTTTGCATAAATATATGTTGCCGAACAACATTCCATGTTATAGTTCTACCTTTGAAATAATTAATCTTTTTAATGTATCAGGTGATTGTTACAATCGTGGAGAGAGAATAGACACCTCTAAATTTGGGGCTGATCCAGGGTTGGCAACAGAAAATATTTCCTCAGATGTTGATGCATCCTTGTCTAAGGAAACAACTCCTGCTCGAGCTTACCGCTGCAAGAAATGCCGGAGAGTTGTGGCACTGCAGGCGAATGTTGTTGATCATGTTCCAGGAGAGGGAGAGACAGCATTTGAGTGGCATAAAAGGAGAAGTGGCAATCCTTTTAACAAACCCGAGGACGAGTGTTCATCTGTCTTTGTTGAGCCTTTAAGATGGATGAGGACAGGTACAACATACTAGATCACCTCCTCCATTTCTAGACATGGTTGGCACAGTTCATGTAGCAATAATTAAGCCAAATTGTAAAGTTAATGTAAACTTAGGTCATAAAGGATGGAACTAATTCAGATCATATTGTTAATATATCTCGAGAAACCTTTTCTAAGGCTATGCTCTTTCCCGAGTTATGGTGGACTTAAAACTAGTTACATATGAGAACACATCTGAGGTGATGAGTTCCTATTCATGGACTTTATAGGCATTATATTTGCAAATAAGTGAACCTTCTATATGCAGAACATATTTTCTTAGGACAGAAGTGCAATAACTTGGACCCTATTTTAGCATCCTTTGTGTTGCCCTACATGGTTCAACATGAGAAGGCTAGCTGACTCTTATTCAACAGAATATATTGCCTAGCAAACATTCCCTCTTTCTTAGTCATATTTTTGTACAATGTTGGATTTCTGCATTGCATCTTTTTTCTGATCTGCCTCTGAAATGTGGCATGCAGTTGAAGAAGGTGCCATGGAGGGCAAGCTTTTATGTGGGCATTGTGAAGCTCGCTTGGGTTACTTCAATTGGTCAGGCATTCAGTGCAGTTGCGGAAGCTGGATTACTCCTGCCTTTCAACTCCATAAAAGCCGAGTAGATATCAGCAGCATGTGAAATTTTATGATAGGGAAAGCTGCTACTCAAGTCGAGACATTAAGAAGGTTCTGGCATTTCACCCTGTCACACACCCGGTGCTTGACGTATTCTTGGAAATACTAATATGTCGGGTACTTATTATACATTAAAACAAAACTAATCTGGCTATACAGTTTTGATAACATCTGCAAAGATAAAATATCCTAGGGAACCAGTCTCTCTTTACTTGCTCTTTCATGATGATCTGGGCATAAATTACTTGGAGGCCTGGGATTGGACTGCTGCACATCTTATAGGATTCATACTCATTAGCTGTATAATCAAAGTAAGAGCGTGTACTTGGAGCACTTTCTTGTCCAATGGAAGTGTTATCTACTACAGTATGTGAAATTGCATGAATTTACCTGTTTGTCAATTGTGTTTGGTGGCTTCTACATCACATTTTAACACCCCACATTTTACTCATTGATGGGTAAGATCTTTCAACACATTTTATATTGGATATTGAACCTCCAGATATAAATACAAAATTTGAATCTTATTCTTCCATCCCAAAGCTTATTTCGTCAAAACTTTTAGGTCTCATTTATTTGCACTTAATGAAGGTCTTAATCTTAATTATTAAAGCTTTTTGTTTTCAAGGTCTGAATCTTAATCATTCAGATGTTAATCATTAAGTACGTTTGTTTTTCTTATTTTACAATCACTTAGTGGGTCTAAATAGGTTTGAATGATTAAGATTTATAACAAAGTCTTAATATCATTAAGATGTCTATTTACGAATTTCTACAAAGATCTGTTATTCCATCTACTTTTACCCACCATTCATAACACCATTTCAGCTACAACTAGCACTACCGTTACTCATCACTACCTACCATCCACAATCACCATTCAGTTCAACCATAACCACCACTACTGCTAATCACCAAAATCAATTGTCATCATCATTAGTCATTATTTGCGATCATCACCATCGATCATTATTATATTCACTAATTGCTACTGATAATTACCATCATTAGTTAATATTGTATATTGTTAACTGTCATCATCATTCACTACCACTATTAACTATCAGTACAGTCCACTACTAATCATCAATCGCTACCACCATCAATCATGGTTAATCACTAATGTCAACCACTTTACCAAAGACACTATCAACAGTCACCATCATCAATCAATATCATCTCAAATTGGCACAAACAATCACAATCGCTAGTCATCATCACTATTAATTGTTATATAAATTTTTAAAAATATTTTATTGATAATTTAGTATTTTATTTAAATTTTATATTTATTATTTGTTAAATAAAGACAAATTTTATACATTCAGATGTTGAAAAAATAATTATTAATATTTAGTATTCAGATTTTAATGCAACATTTTAATATTCAGATATGTATTTAGATTCAGATATTTAGATTTTAATGCACATCTCAAGATTCAGATGTTTTAATCTTATAAAAACAAATGAGGCCTTAAATCCCCTTATTATATACCTGACAGTTCTTAAAAGTGAATTATCCAGATTCAATCAGTTCCTTTTTATCTATTGCTTACAAAATGCTTGCAAACATAATCAATTCTATTATAAATAAATATGGTGGGGGTAAAAAAAGAAGTTGCCACAGGACTCAATTTACCTAACCGCTGTGATTAGGGCTGGGCGTTCGGTATTCGATTCAGTATTTTCAAAGTTCGGGTTCGGTAATTCGGTAATTCAAAGTATATACTAAATATCGAACTTTCAAACTTCGGTTCGGTAATTCGGTAATCGGTAAATCAAACTTCGGTTCGGTACGGTATTCGGTAATATCATATTTTTTTAATAGTTAATGTACAATAAAAATTTATCCGCATTTAATATTTACATTAACCTAAAGAATACATATCTTAACTTACATTTTTATTACTACACCATAATTAAGTAATATATGCATTTTAATTTACCGAATATCAAAACCAAAATTGCCCTAAAGCCACATTCTACAGAGGAGAAATGATACATCGTAAATAAAAAATAATAATTTATGAATAGATACAAAATAAAAAAAATATTACCATGTAATAAAAATGATGACAAAGAGTGAAAACAAAAATCTCTAATATATCACACATAATTTTTATACATATGTTTTTCTTTGAATTATCCAAAAACTCTACATCACTGCACTAATTATTAATTAGTTTCTGCAAAGATATGAAAGAGTTGGAATCTTTCGTTTTCACTGTAACTACCAAACAGTTTATGTAGATAACTGACGTGATGAATCATGCAAAGTGAAATTCGAATTCTTAACCAATTGCATAAATTTGAAATTAGAATTTATAATTTTTACATGTACATGAATTTAAATTTTAGTAGTTATCCATAATGTACGTGTTTGAAAGTGTGCATATAGTATGCTGTAAACGTGGGAAAGTTGAAATGAAAATGGTAAGGGAAATGAAAAAATGGGATAGTTTCCTCTTACTAAACTCTTCTCTTTTTGGCAATTTTTCTTCTTTTTTTTTCCAGTTTTTTTGTATTAATAAAAATAAAAATATATTCGGTATTCAGTATTTCCCGAATACCAAAACCGAAATATCGAATATTGAAACCGAAATATCGAATTTTATATTTCAATACCGAATACCAAACCGAATTACCGAATATCGAAATAGTTGGTTCGATTTGATAATTTGGTTTTTGATATTTTATGCCCAGCCCTAGCTGTGATGGCATCCAACATCCGGTGAACCAAACATAATAATCCACAAAGCATATCCAGCAATATGATACTTCGCATGCTTCATTACTTGTTCCTATTCTAAAAATAAATATGTCATTTACTCGTTGATTTTAACAAATTAAAAGAGTTTTTGTTCCCTTATTTTAATTTATTTGGCCTATTTTAAATTGGTGTGGAATTTAAGAAAATAAAAAAACTTTTAAATTTTGTGATTTAAAATTAACGATATGTCAAATATTTTAAAATAGTATTTAATCTCATAGTCTTAAACATGACATATGAAGTGTTGCAAGTAAAGAGTTACTACAAAAGAAAAAGGTCATTCTATTTTAAACGGACTAAAAAAGAAAGTGGTCAAGCAAATTGAAACGGAGATAACACTCTTTTTTCATACTACCCTTACTATTAAATATCTACATAAAATAGTACTCCCTCCGTTCATCTTTACTTGTCTATTATATTAAAAATAGATGTCCAACAATATTTCTCTGGTTTGGAAAATAAATGAATTATTTATCCATTTGTGTCCATTTTACCCTTGCTATTAGATACTATTCAATATCTAATATATTTCCAAACATTAAACATTAAATTATTTATTGTTTCTTAAGGTATGTGATAAGTCAATAATGGACAATTATTGTTGGACAAAAGAGTAGTAGCCAAATTTAAAATTTTAAAGTGTCATTAATGTTAATTTAGTAAAATACCACTTTAATCAAAACTTTTTTTAAAAGTATACTAGGTCCCAAGTAATGTGAAACGAAGGGGGTTAAAATTAGTAAAAACATGCAAATAACAGACGGTGAAATTTGAAAATGCATCATCTGTTTGAAGGTAATACGTATATTTTTTAAATGGCCATAAATTGAAATAAACATCTTAAACTATGGAGGATAAGGTTAGTAGCTCACAACTGGAACTCAAGCAACTCTCACGCAGATCACACACGTACTCTATTGGGTTGAGTATAGTATTCAATAAGTATCATGGACCGTCTCTAACAAGGTAGTGTTAGGGTGTGTACTATTAATTATGCTTTTAGACATAGTATTCTAACAAATCAAAGTTAAATATTTATGTGAGAGATTATTAGGATATATATTATTAATAATTCATTTAGATATAGTATTTCGAGTACTTGTGCTAATGCATTTTGGACCGTAGACTTGGATCTTGGGAAATAAAGATGGTTGGCCAGCTCGATTATCAACACGAATCAACTTTTGTATGAGAATAAATTTAAAATAAAAGATAGAAATATAAAATACATATAGTGTTAGTTTTAAATGAAATTGTTAAGTTAAATCATGTTCATATAAAGTCAACTAAATCATATAGCAAATAAGTCATCAAGTAAAGTCAAATAAGTTATAAAAAATACAAATAAGTGCATCAAACAATGATAACACATCCAAATATACTTGTGACCTCTTTGTGCCAAAGGTAGACCTAACGTGAATTTAAGTAAATTTGTAATAATATGTCATTCTATTGCTCTTGATTAATTAAACAAATTTTATTTCTTCAAGAGTAAAGTACAAAATAACAAAACATACTTCCTAATCTAGATAAAGTAAAAACAATTTTGTCAAGACCAATAGTCACTTCTTGTCATTTGTTGATCGAATATATACCAATAGTAACTTCTTGTCATTTGTTGATCGAATATATACTCCAACGTAAAATTTTTGTACCTGTCATAAAAAGGTTAGTCATACAATTCCCTATGTTAGTTAATCAGAGCAAATGGTCCATATTTAGGTACAAACATCCTCAAATATGCACACAAATAATGATAAATCGTCATTTGTGTCGGAGACCTACTTAGATATTTGAGGTAAAGTCGACTAATGGCCGTAATACGCCAAGGGTATAAAGCCTCCTAGGTCATGAAATAATACATGTTCCTTGTAAAGTGTGTTGGTTCAGCTCTACTCTAGGTAAACTAGGAGTGGGTTTATTAGACACAAGGTTTTCGAGCGGACTATTCGAGTGAGAAGGCTACGCGATCACACGAAAAAAGATCCAGACACCCCATGCATACATTAACTCTCCTAAATTTTGAGATTTTAAACAAAATTTGTGGGTGCGCAAAATACATCTCGTGTGTACGTGTGAATTTCTAAGAAATGAAGAAATATGAACGAGGTGACAGTTAAGGAAGGCAGTAACACATTAACAATTTATAGCAAACAAACAATTGATAGCATGTAAAACAGTTCATGACAAATAAAGTAATTATAGTAAGCACATATAACCTAATTAAACTAAGTACGTTATGGTTAGAACCACTAGTTCCTAGCAGAGTCGCCAAGTTGTTATACTCCATTTTAATTGGGTCAAAATAGTGTACAACATATTGGTGATTCCTAAACTAATCACTAATTTAAGAAGCCGTCACCTAATTATTTACGGTGAATTAGGACACCTAAAATGATCAAAGTTTTCCATTTTAAGGTCTTACTAGACATGAGATTCTAGATAAGGGTTCAATTAATCCTAAAAGGAAGGAGTGAGGAATTCTTTGAGATACATTAAAAACGATTAATCGGCAGAACTTGATTAATTTATTAGGCTAAGTGTAAAGATTTTAGCATAAAAAAGAGTGTTTGGATAAAAATATTTTAATAGCAAAGTACAAAATTGTGTGTCTAAAATAGCCTATACGGACAAATTCAAGATTAAATAAATTGTTCCTTGTTTCTCAAATGCATGAAAAATAAAGTCACTGCCAAGAAAGTTTGAAACAAAAGAGACCAAAAAAATATATATTTTGACTTAAAATAACATATTCAAAACTCCATTTTAGACGGATTGAGACTAAAAAGCTTCGAATATAGACTCATTTGGATCATTATGAAAATAATTTCATATTATGAAAATCACGTTATTAAACCCAAGATTCTTAAAAATATTCCAAAGTTGATTATTAACTAGGTGTTTCCCCAAGTGTCAAACCAAACATCAAAATAATTTCTTCCTTACATAAAGGATCATATCAACACAAGAGAAACAACATTCAAGACATAACAAGAATGGAGGTCGAGCGTAATGATCCCTCTATACAAAAATAAGGGGGATATCCAGAGTTGCAACAACTATAGAGGTATCAAGCTTCTAAGCCATACGATGAAAGTGTGGGAAATAGCGGTGGAGATGAGGGTAAGGAGAGGCGTGTCTATTTCAGAGAACCAGTTCGGTTTTATGCCGGAACGCTCAACTACAGAAGCCATCCATCTTATGAGGAGACTGGTGGAGCAGTATAGGGAGAGGAAGATGGACTTGCATATGGTATTCATCGACCTAGAAAAGGCCTACGATAAAGTGTCACGAGAGATACTATGGAGATATTTGAAGGTTAAAGGTGTACCTGCGGCATACATTAGGGTGATCAATGACATATATGAGGGGGCCAAAACCAGAGTAAGGACAGTCGGAGGCGACTCAGAGCACTTCCCAGTTGTGATGGGGTTGCATCAAGGATCAACTCTTAGTCCATTTTTATTTGCCTTGGTGATGGATGGATTGATGCGACAAATTCAGGGTGAGGTGACATGGTGTATGCTTTTCACGGATGACATAGTCTTGATCGATGAGACTCGTAGAGGAGTTAATGCTAAGCTGGAGGATTGGAGACAAACCTTGGAGTCTAAAGGGTTTAAGCTGAGTAGGACCAAGACAGAGTACTTAGAGTGCAAGTTCATGAGACACATCAGGAGGTTGGCACAGAATTTAGGCTTGGTGACCAAACCATCCAAAAGAAAAGTAGTTTCAAGTACCTTGGGTCTATTATGCAAGACAGCGGGGAGATTGACGATGATGTCACACATCGTATTGGGGAAGGGTGGATAAAATGGAGGCTCTCTTTCGATGTGCTATGTGACAAGAAGGTGCCTCCACAACTTAAGGAAAAGTTCTACAAAGTGGTAGTTAGACCGGCTATGTTATACGGGGCGGAGTGTTGGCCAGTTAAGGTATCTCACGTTCAAAAGATGAAAGTTGCTAAAATGAGAATGTTGAGATGAATGTGTGGGCATACCAGGAGTAACATGATTAGAAATGAGGCTATTCGGAATAAGATAGGAGTGACCTCAGTGGAAGATAAGATGCGGAAAATGCGACTGAGATGGTTTGGGCATGTGAAGAGGAGAGACACAGATGCCCTAGTGCGGAGGTGTGAGAGGTTAGCCATGGATGGTTTTAGAAGAGGTAGGGGTAGGCCGAAGAAATATTGGGGAGAGGTGATTAGACTTGATATGGTGCAATTACAACTTACTGAAGACATGACCTTAGATATGAGGGTGTGGAGGACCCACATTAGGGTAAAAGGCTAGTTTATAGTCTTGTTATTCTTCTTTATTAGTAGGCGTATTAGAGCACTATAATTCTCTGTGGTCTGATGTCTATTATTATTTATTACTTTCATTACTTTCTGTACTTTGATTGCTCTATCTTATCTGGGTTGCTTTCGTTACTTGCTTTTTTATATCGCTTTGAACTTCTCATTCTTATCTGACTTTTTTTTTTGATTTTACTGAGCCGAAGGTCTTTCGGAAATAGCCGTCCTACCTTGGTAGAAATCAGGTCTGCGTACACTTTATCCTCCCAGACCCTATATTGTGGGATTTCACTGGGTCATTGTTGTTGTAGTAGGCAGCTAAAAGAGGATTATAGCTAAAAGAGGATTATAGGTCCCAAGTCTAGTAGCGACATCATTGAGTCTCAAAGTGGAACTCACAGACAGCTCTCCTCGTGTGTTTAGGCAAATCAAAGAAAGAAGAGTGTTTGGAAATAAATCAAGAGTAGGAATTCTAAGTTGTTTAGGATTAGTTATTTGATATTTATTTAAATCATGTCTAGTTAGAATTTATTTGTCCTAGTTTATATAGGAATATATTTTCTTGTCCTAGTTTAATTTGGTCTGTTAGTATTATAAATAAGGGTGTCTTGTTGCATATTTTCAATATAGTGAGAAACAAGAGTTTTGAGTTATTAAGTAAAGTCTCCTATCTCTTCTCTCTAGCTTAATAAGTTTCTTCTATATAACCTTTGTTGGGTCTTTCACTTGCAAATATATTATTCCACTGTGTGATTTTATTTCCTTTAAATTGGTATCAGAGCTTGTGTGAGATCCTATTAAATTCTTTTGTGAAATCCGACATATACAAAAGAATATGGATATTCAATATTTACCCAATTGTCCCGCTTTTGTGTTTGATGGAAAAAATAATATTGAAAGTTGGCATCAACAGATGAAGAATTTTTTCAATGCAATTGGACTATAATCCATTATTGATAATGGATTCGTGGAAGCTTCAGAAGGCACAACATTAACTGGTGAAACTACTAAACAATTGGAGAAAAAATAGACAATTGGATTATAGGGCACATTTTTACATTGATAGAAAGTCGAATTGCATGTATATAATACATTTTTACATGCTAAGACAACAAATGAGTATTAAAAAATTTTGGTGAATTCACATCGAGGTTCCACAGACGTAAGAAAAGTCAAATTGAAAGAACTTAGAAGACAATACGAGTTAGTCCAAATGAAATCAACAAAGTCCGTCAAAGAATTTTTGACAAGAGTTACTAATATTGTCAATAACATGAGAACTAATGGAGAAGCATTAGACCAAGTTAAAGTTGTTGAAAAAGTATTGCGATCCTTGAGTACAAAATTTCACCCCAAGAAGACGGTTCTAGAGGCCACCAAAGATCATAGCACTTTGACACTTGATGATGTAGAAGGTGAATTGGTGACATACGAGATATCCCTTAATAAAAAAAAGACAAAAACAATTGATGAAGTGTTGCAAGCAAAGGTGACTCAGCCTAACCGAAAAGAAGAAATATCAAATTTGGCTGAGACAAATCAAAGAGGTCAGAATTTCAGAGGTAGAGGACAAGGGAATAGAGGTAACTTTTGAGGCCGTGGTAGAGGTAATTTCTCTTATCAATAGAGAAATAATAATAATTTTAGAAAAGAATAACAAAGTAATCAAAATTTTCAGAGATATGATAAATCAACAGTTCAGTGTCATAATTGTGAAAAATTTGGACATTATTTAAGAGATTTTTGGTTTAATAAATCTGAAAATAGAGAAGCACATGCAAAGTTGGTTGAAAATTATGGAGATAAACAAGAGACTTTATTATTTTCTAACTCAGGAATTGAAAAAAATAAAGGAAATGAATGGCTCATCGATTTTGGTTGTAGCAATCACATGTCTGGAAAAAAGAAATTATTTATTGATCTAGATGAATCATTCCGTAAGATTTGGTAATAATTCTAAGGTCCTTGCTGTTGGAAGAGGAAAAATTCCAATTACTTCAAAAAATGAATCTTCTCACGTTATATCTGTTGTAAATTATATTCCAAGTCTTCATCATAATTCATTAAGTTTAGGGAAACTGACAAAAAAAGAATATGACTTGCGGTTTAAGTATGCAATTGGCACTATTAGTGATGATAAAATAGGACTAATTGCAATGGTAAAAATGAATCAAAGTCGTTTGTGGCCTCTTTATCTCAATCGTGGAGACTTACCTTTCTTTAGTTCAGTGAATTTTGATGAAATTTGGTTGTGGTATCTACGCTTTGGGCGTCTAAATTTTGGGAGTTTGAAATATCTTGCAAGAAATAAATTGGTTGATGGTTTACCTTCCGTTGATTTTTCTGATACAAAGTTTGTGTCTTGTATTTTGGGAAAGAAGTACAGAGAACCTTTTCAAAAGGGAAAAACTTGGAGGGCTAATACTATTGGAGCTAATCCACTCAGATTTGTGTTCAGTTGAAGTTCCTTCCAATGGAGGTAGTAAATACTTTATTACTTTTATTGATGATTTTAGTCAGAAAACTTGGGTATATTTTCTGAAAAATAAATCAGATGCATGTGAAGTCTTTAAAAGATTTAAAGTTTGTGTGGAGAGGCAAAGTAGATATTTTGTTAAAATATTAAGAACCGATAGGGGCACTGATTTTCTTCTTTGTGATGATTATTTGAAGAAGTTTGGCATCAAACATCAATTGACTGCTAGATATACTCCTCAACAAAATGGTGTAGCTGAAAGAAAAAATAGAACAATGATGGATATGGTGAGATCAATGATGCATTCCAAAAATATTCCCAAAGAGTTTTGGGCAGAAGTTGTCGCCTGTGCATTTATGTTTTAAATAGGTGTCCTACTGGATATAATTTTAAAAAAACTCCACAAGAGGCTTAGACAGGTAAGAAACCAAATATTTGTCATCTAAAAGTATTTGGTTGTCTTGCTTATGCTCATGTTCCTGATGTTTTGAGAAAAAAATTGGACGATAAAGTAGAAAAATGTATTTTTATTGGCTATAGTGATCAGACAAAGGATTTAATCCAGATATATGAAAGGTAATTGTTAGTAGAGATGTACTTTTGATGAGTAAATTACTTGGGAATGATCAAAGAAAAATTCTGAATCATCTGGGTCTCAACCAATAATTTCAATTATGAAGGAATGAAGTTCTAGCAAACATCAAGAGGAACAAGTAGCTCATCCTATTCAAACAGAGACATCCAGTCGCCCACAAAGACATCACTATTTATCATCCCGTTTGCAAGATTATGTTATTTGTAATGATAATAATTTATCCAATAAATATATTGTGAACTTTGCACTATTTGCATACTGTGATTCAATTACTTTTGAGAAAGTTGCTAAAGGTGATCGTTGGGTGGATGCAATGAATGAAGAAATTAATGCTATCGAAAAAAATAATACTTGGGAGTTGATAAATTTGCCACCTTCAAAATAATCATTTGGAGTCAAATGGGTATGCAAGACGAAATGCAAACCAACCGGAGAAGTAGATCAGTTTAAGGCAAGATTAGTTGTTAAAGGATACAAGCAGAAGGAAAGTATTGATTATTTTGAGATCTTTGCACCTGTTGCAAGACTTGATACTATTCGAATGATTATTTCTCTTGCTATAAATAACTATTGAAAAATTTATCAAATGGACATTAAATTAGCTTTCTTGAATGGTTTTCTTGAGGAAGAAGTATATGTTGAGCAGCCTATAGGATATATAAAAAGAGGTCAAAAAAATAAAGTTTACAAGTTGAATAAGATGTTATATGGGTTGAAACAAGCCCCTAGAGCTTGGTATACTCGCATTGATTCTTATTTTGTCGGCCATGGTTTTCATAGATGTCCTTATGAACATACATTATACATAAAATTCAATCTCGATGGAGACATTCTCATTGTGTGCTTATACGTGGATGATTTAATATTTACTGGCAATAATCTCAAATTAATTTATGAGTTTAGAGAGGCTATGATTAGCCAATTTTAAATGACTAATTTGGGATCAGTGTCTTATTTTCTTGATATTGAAGTCTCTCAAATGAAAGATAAAATTTTTATCTCTCAGAAAAAAATATGCAAGTGATATTTTGAAAAGATTTAATATGGAGAAAGCCAAATCAATCTTGACCCTTGTTGAAGAGAAGTTGAAGTTGACTAAAGATGAAACTGGTGATTTGGTTGATGCTACATATTTTAGAAAATTGATTGGGAGCCTAAGGTACTTGACTTCTACAAGGCCTGATATTACTTATGGAGTTGAATTAATTAGTAGATTTATGAAATTTACGCGTCAATCTCACTTACAAATAGCCAAGAGAATTTTGAGATATATTCAAGGTACACACCGTGATGACATATTTTATTCATAGACTAATGATAATAGTTTTATTGCATTCATTGATAGTGATTGGGCTGATGATATGATGGAACGAAAAAATACTTAGCTATACATTTTATTTGGGATCTAGAGTATTTTCTTGGTCTTCAAAGATGGAACAAGTTGTTGGTTTGTCAACTGCTGAAGCAGAGTATATGGCTCCAACAAATAGTGCTACACAAGCATTATGGTTGCGAAGGATGCTTGAATTTCTTCAACACAAACAAGATAGTCCTATAAAGATATTTTATGATAGTAAGTCTTCAATTGAGTTAATAAAGAATGCGAGTTTTCATGGCCGTAGCAAACACATTGACATCAAATGACACTTCATTCGTGATTTGGTTCAAGATAAAGAGATAGTGGTTGAATATTGCAAGACTGAAGAACAAGTTCCTGATATTTTCACACAGCCATTAAAATTGGAATAGTTCATAAAGTTGAAGAAGATGCTAGGCATGGTCTCATTTGAAGATCTTGGTTTAAGGGAGGCTATGTTGGAAATAAATCAAGAGTAGGAATCCTAAGATGTTTAGGATTAGTTATTTGATATTTATTTAAGTCATGTCTAGTTAGAATTTATTTGTCCTAGTTCATATAGGAATATATTTTCTAGTCCTAGTTTAATTTGGTTTTTTAGTATTATAAATAGGGGTGTCTTGTTACATATTTTCAATATAGTGAGATATAAGAATTTTGAGTTATTAAGTGAAGTCTCTTATCTCTTTTCTCTAGCTTAATAAATTTCTTTCTTTATAACCTTTGTTGGGTCTTTCACTTGTACATATATTATTCTGCTGTGTGGTTTTATTTCCTTCCAGGAGAAGATAAATTAGAAGGAGGCAACTGATTATCTACATAACAATGATCTGCAAAGATGTAGCTATCAAATTCATATCAATATGAGATTCTCGACAAGAAGTGTACCTTCAACAGATTCATTTATTACTATTCTCCACAGTCAACTTGATTTTAAATTATAATATGAACTCTAAATAATAAATAAACTAATTGATATCTTATGATTGTGACTTATGCTTAACAGAGAAGGCATAAAAAATAATTAAAAAAATAGGCATGGGATAAATTTTTTAACATATTAACATTTAACAACGAGTCGCTCCTTCAACGGAATCTAACATAAACAAAAAATAAAAGTTAAAGTATGATTTTAGGAATAGAACACAGTCAACAAACAGAGTTCTACACGGGGTGAGATGTCTAACATGTTGATAATATTTGGATAAAAATATATAATAACATGACATAGACATAAGCTAAAATAAAAAAGAAACTAAAAAGAATCGAGCTTACCATCTTTTGGGTAGTGAACTGGATCGTCAATCAAGGATCTACGACTCATTCTTCTGACAAAGTCAGGCAAAAACATAGAGTAGAGTAGAAATATTTTTGTAAGATGATATCGAATTATTAAAGAGTGTTGTTCTTGAGGATGTAAAAGATTATGAGAAAGTAGTTTCAATAGTGAAATGATGAAGAACTTCAAATGTTCCAAGGTACTTTTGTGTGTATTCAAAAACATGGTTTCAGCTAAGAACTTAGAGGGAATTTATAGGTGAGGAAGCAAGGCTAGGGTTTGTTAAGTGGGAAAGTATCCTATAATATTCCAAAAGTACACAATTTAGGTAAATCAGTTTCACGATCCAATTTCTCAAGTCATGATGACACCTACTATTAAACCACTAGAAGGTAAACCAAACCCTACAGTCCGGAACCATAGAAAATAGACCATCACAAGCAGAAGAAAAGAAGAGAATGATAATAATATTAATAATAACAATAATAAGGAGAAAAGAAGAATGCGAACAATACAACAAAATAATCCCCACGACCTGGTATTAGTCGATAGTAGAGCTACTAAACTAAATAAGAAATTACAAGGTTTAAACATATACCATAATAGTAATAGTAATACAAATTGTCTCCGGATACAAAATAAAGACTAGTCCAAGTCTAAAATAGAAGGAGATAGGCAACTCTGAATGCCAAGAGCTCACCCAAGTCTCTAAAATCCAAGAGCTTCTCCACACGATATCCAACTCAGTAAAGAAAACTCATACTATAATCTGCAGGGTGTAAAAGTGTAGTATGAGTACCAATAAGTGACACTCAGTAGGCATCGACCGATTGAGCTCTAAACATAAAACAAGTATAAAGAACATGTAAGCAAAGAGTATATATCACAAGTAACTAACAAGAATAATACAAAAGCCTTCAGTAAGAAACATCTGATATAAGAAAGAAAGAAGATAGAAAACAAATAAGGAAATCGAGAAGGTACTTGGTGGCGCCAGTCCAAGACCTAAACATGACAACATAATACGAAGGGGGCAACTAAGTGACAACCTACTAATAGAAGTAAACATAGATATAACATAAAGGACCGTATCTGTTAACACAGATATCATATAAAGGCCCAAAGAAACGTATCAACTAAATCCCTGCACAAAAGCTTAGATAAATAAGAACAAGTAAAGTAACTACCTTCAAACAAGAGACCACCCTTTATACCGCCACAAGTTCGCAAGTAGTCATACAATACCTCCCGAGCCCCTATGTGCCTAGAAAGTTCACTCACAAATAAGTAAGCCCGCATGGTATCCCATACTACAGACTGGTACAAACAACTATGCAGGTGATAGGCAATACATATATGAATGTAAGTCATATAGTAAAACTAGTAGTACCATTTGTGCCAAGTGCCTCATACCAAGATATATACATCTACTTCAAGTTTCGGCCAGGAAGTAAGACCCATGCGCCTCTCTGGGATCACCATGGGGGGATCGGAAATGCCCATATATACCTTCCTGGTCCTGATTTAGGTCTTATATCAATATAGATATCAATCTGTGTATCCGATTATCAAAGTCCGCTCCATCGCGGTGACTGAAGATAAAAAGTCAAATCTATATAGAAAGGGTAGGAAATCTCTACGACTAGGCCAATATCATAAAATGAGCGCATCCTCGATCAATATAATAAAATGAGCGCATCCTCGATGTCTCCAGTCCACTAAAAATTGTAGTAATAAAGGTAGTACGACCCCCATTTCAAAAAAATTAATATAAAATAGTTTGGGTTACAACCCAGCTTTCTCAAGTCAATGCCAAGAACGAATACATGCATCGGATCGACCACATTCGTGATAAAACACCGATCCAATGTATTGCATTCTATCACCAACACCCAAATAAAATGCACAATCAAATATAATAATGACTCCACAAACACCTTACCCTCTAAAGCATAGAAATAGGACTAGCACATGCAACCGACCTCTAACCAAGGCCTATGGCTCAAATCTACTCATCTAACTCAACAACAAGGCCAAAAAGGGATCTCAACCCTAACTGGGTAACAAAGAGGAGGACATGATGAAACATGTGCTCAACTAGTCAATCAATACCTCCAGATCCAACTGAGAATACAACCTCGAGATTTCAAACACAGCTAGCCCCGCCAAACGGCAAAATAAAGCATAGGGGATTCTAACTCTAAATCCAGAAAAAGGATCCAACAGTAATTCACAAGCCTAACTAGGAGGGAATCTCTACACCAATACTTCAAAATAGGAGCTACAATAGAGAAGGACACTAAGTCTAAGAGACTCTCGCCAAATACTGCTACATCGACTAAGTTTCATCCCAAAATCAATCCTAAGGTGTAAATCCGCCAACTACCACAAACATCAACCAAGCCACCTAAAATAGGTTAATCACGGCCAAACTATGTCATAATCAATAGTTTTACCCACTAGACTAGAAGTCTCATAAAACAACCTAGACTAAGAATCACACCGGGACAAAGAAATAAGAAATTAGGAATTGAGCCTAACCCGTCACATACAATCCAAACTACAAGCTATTTATACCAAACAACACCTTATGAAGCTCAAATAAAAGAAAGGAGACCGTAGCCTACCTTGAAGCCAAATACGCGCGCTCCAAGTCCACTTTCTGGTAGTTTTTCACTCCAAAAACAACTCCAAATACCTCCACACTATCAAAATATTGATTACCTCATCAATATGAATGTTTTGACACTAAAATCATATTTTTTGGAGATGGACCCAAAATTGGGTAAAAAATGAGATTGTGGGATCCACAATGAGAATTCTAAAAATGACTCCGTAAAAACGTTCTAAATGCATTATTGAGCTTGTACCCCAAAATGGGGAACAAACCGATGTTCAAAATGAGAGAAATTAGCACAACAATAAATTTCACAATTAAAGCTTAAATATAAGCTAGGGTAGTCCCTTTGGGAGGATTTGTACTTAAATATTCGCCTTTCATGCTTCCCCAAACACGCCAACATACTCCCACGACTCTCATGAGCCCAATGCACTTGGAATCGCCCAAAATGGAGCTCCTTAGCTTGCAAAATCAAAGAAAAAAAAGGGGTAGGGGTTAGTTCGCGTCACTAGTCTTAATTATAAGACCAGTGAATTGCTCTCCGCGAACATGGATGCTGAGCTCTCAAAGCTCCGTGAATATGGTAGATACCCCATGAACATGGAGGTTGATGCCTTAGGCCTTCGTGAATACGACACCATGTACGCAAATGCGGAGAGCAAGGTCTCTAGCTTCCGTGAACACCGCCCCAGTGGCGTGAACGCAAGGGGCAAAATGGGCCTGCACCAAATTTGCTGCAACATTAGATTTTAGCAAAGTCCAAAGTCTTTGATGGGGTACTCGAAATTTATTCGGAATCCCGTGTGCACAAATGGACTATGTTACCCCACTAAATTTGATGTTTTGAACTCAATAGCACAGTCAAAATTTCCAATAGAGGTCGTTTTGATGAAAAGTGGCCACACTTAAGCACCAAATTAAACCAAAATGCACAAAAGGGCTCGAAATGAGACTAGAAGCCTCAAAAGACAAATGAAAGTTCGTTCTAGACCAAAACTCAACATTATGGAGCTAACTATGCTGATGAATTTCAATCTAAGTGCGTTTTCCAAGAATATTGACCAAGGCCAACCTTAGGCCAAATTTCAAAGATTAAAGCATCAAGTGTCCCCAAACTCACACCGATTTCCTCGATACTCATCCCGACATGCTACCAGTCTAATTTGGCCATTTTTAGAGTTGATAGAACCATTAAAATTACATTCTGAAGTCATTTTGCTGGATTTTTGACTGAAGTCAACCCTTCAAATTCTAAGAGCTCCAAAATAGGAAAACGGGCATAAAACCCAAACGAACGACCAGATGATCAAACTGTTAGTGCTAGCAAGTCATAAATTACTTGGGGTCACTACAGAAAAGTTCTAAATTCTAAAAAGATTGAAAAGAAAGAAAATGACCTGGAGGGTCAGTACAATCAAGAAAATGCAAAAAAGAGTTATTGAAATCTGCAACTTTGACTTTCACGAGAGCATACACGGACGTACAAGCTTTCATGGTTCATGGAAGATAATTGTGAAATGGATATCAAAAATCAAGAAAAAGTTAAGTCAACTTTCACGAGGGGGTTTACAGGTTGTGCAAATTTTTACGGCCTGTATACCTAGCTGTGGATTAAAGTTTAGAAAGTATGAAAATTAGCTTGATCAGTACAGATGGAATTACGGGTCATGAAACTATTTACAGAACGTAGAGTGGTCCACAGATTGAAGTACAGAAACTGTAGAAACTTAGACTGCTCTGACTTTTACGGACACCTATATGGACTGTATTAGGAATTACGGACCGTAGAAGGGTCAGTAGAGTTGATCTTTAGAAAGTTGTAATTTCAGTACTTGGGATTCTAGGAGTTATTTGTACGGATCGTACAAAGGTCTATGGATCGTAAAAATGGATTGTGGTTTAAAGTTCAAAAACTCAAAAAATTTAGATATTTTTTACTAACGGACTCCTAGGGCTCATAGAAGATTCTATGGTTTGTAGATGCCTCCCATAGAAGTTGTTAGGCAGTTATTTTTCAAGATTAATTGATTCTTTTCCAACTCTTTCAATTCATATACTACATTGTTTTAGGCTTATTTTGAGGAGAATAACTGATTTTTAATACCCCTAACCATTCCATTTACTCTCATTCACCGAAATTCCAAAACCCTCTTTCTCAAGTCTTCTTCTTCTAACAATCTAGGGCTTCAAGATTTTAAGTCTCCATTGAAGATCAAATCTAAGGTTTAAATCAACGTATGTGGGAACTTCATCAATGGGTTCTTCTTCACCCATTGAGTCCCAAAGAAATCTTAATTTTTCAATATGATTCTTCCCCAATTCTAGGGGTTTCATGATTTTTTATGGGTTCTTATTTGATTTTGATTTCTTCTTCATGAATGATATTATTATGAATAAATTGATCTTAATTATCCAATAATATTTTCATGAACCCATGACATGCAAGAATATCATGATCAAAATTATACTATTATTTTTTTACATGCAAGCTTTATGAATTCAACTTTTCATGAATTTTTAGATAAAGTGTCAATCAACTTATATGATTATCATGATTTAGATGCTTTCATATAAAAGTGTCTCTCAGATTATGTTATGTATCATGACTTTAAGGAGCTACTCTTATGATTATCATATTTCTCATGAATGATTTAGTATTACCAGATTCTTACTGTTTTCTATGATTATCCATGTTTCCATTGGGAGTTTACTTAGCATCAAGTGGACCTTGGGATGAAGGCTCACCAGTTAGTAGAGTGTTACGACCCAATCTAGGTCCTAGGTGTGACACAACGATTAAAATCCCAAAGGACTATAACCAAGCCCCTTAGAATATCATACATGAGAATACATAAGGTAAATAAGAATAAGAGGACTAACTCATAAGTGTGGAATAAATGTCTAAACATAAATGTGTCGATAAAAGAGAAATCAACTCCGAAAGACCATGATGACATAGACTCCATAAACATCTAACATGCCTTTATTACTATGGATGGGGCATAAGACATGTTCCTAGCTCACCAACATGAACATAAAAGTCATAAGGATCAAAGAAAATGTAGATGTCTCATTCTTAGATCATGAGGACTCACCAACAATAAGAGATTTGTACTAAAACTCTAACCACGAGTGGAAGGTGCATAATGATCAATGGACCCTATATTATGATACAATATAGGCAAAAGTATGCGTTATACATGGAATGTACTAAGTATGTCAGAAGCATGCATGAACAATGATAATTGGATGTAGTCAAGAACATGTGATGCATGACCAATATTTTAAAATCATGAGTAAAACTTGAAAGTCTTTTGAAAAGAATAATCACGTGGTCAATGCATCATAAAAATCATAAGAGCTCATAGAACATAACATATACATATATAAGATATTAACCTTAACTGACATATATAAGACCCTGTGAGCTATAACATGAAATCCGATGTAACTTCACATCAAGAATAGAGAGGCTACTTGTCAAGGTGGATTTTGTATCATAAACACAATATAACATGAGCTATATGTGGATCCACTTAGCTAAGCCATAAAGGCACTTACGGTGGCATATAGTTTTGGAACTAAGGGTTGCTACTAGGGTTTCCTTATGGATTCCCACCACAAAGTTCGCTTGGTGCTAATTTAATCCCAATGGAATACATAAAACATAGTCATTCAGAAAGGTAAATCAACCAATCCAATATCATAAAAATAAATCATAAGAATAGCTCCTTGAAAATCATGATCATAACTTCAACTTGTGGATACTTATCTTTCTAAGCATACAATTCATCATAACATGCATATTGCGAGAAGTCCTGTCATAATTCATGGTTTATACTTGATAATATGCTTGAATCATAATTCATAAGTTTCATAAATCATACAGAAATCTTTGATCATAAATTCTTGGTCTAAAACTTAAAATTCATAACATAATGCATGGGTCCTTGTAAAATATATTTTAAACCTGCAATTTAACTCAAATCATGCATGAATAGACTATTGGAATTAAATACAAGCATAATTGAATTGACCCACTGCAATTTGATAAAAAAACCCTAGAAATGGGTAAAATTGAAATAGATAAAAAAGAGAGGAAACTTTGGGACTCCATGGATGGAAAGGATCTAGGGATGAATTCCCACATACCTTAATAATCAAAGCCTTACAATGATGGATCTTGAAGAACTTGAAGATTGAAACCCTAGCTTTTGTTCCTTTGAACTTGATAGAGAATTTGGAGAAGATGAGTTGAGAAAATTTGAAAGAATGAGAGGATATGAGGGAATAGGGTATAGTATAACACACTCATGTTATAATCCTTCTACAGCTCAAGCCATCTCGTTTGTCGAAGGTTCAAGTCAGTTTAAGTGAACACAAATTTCAAACTTTTATGATTGGTAAAAATATTCACATGGACACCATAGAGATAGTATCTCTACAACTTCAAAGCAAATACCACCGCCACCAACTCTAAGTCATGAGTTGGGTAATTCTTCTCATGTACCTTGACTTGCCTTGAAGCGGAAGATATCACTTTACAAGTTTGCATTAGATTACAACCAAGACTAGTTAGTGAAGCATCACAATACACAACAAATCCATCAGAACCTTCCGGCAAAGTCAACATCAGAGTGGAGGTAAGCCTATCCTTTAACTCTTGGAAGCTTTTCTCACATGCCTTGGACCATTGGAATTTCACCTTCTTTTTAGTCAAAGAAGCTAAGAGCGATGCAATGGAAGAGAAACCTTCCACAAACCTTCTATAATAATCGGCTAAGCCCAAGAAACTTTGAATATCAGAAGGAGTCAATGGTCTAGGCCAAGTCTTAACTACCTCGGTCTTCTTTGGATCAACTATAAATCCTTCTCTGGAAACAATGTGACCAAGGAAATCAAATGACCATGGCCAAAATTCACATTTGCTAAGCTTTTCATACAACTGGCGGTCTTTGAGAATTTTCAACACAATCCTCAAATGATGGCTCTTCCTCACTCCGAGAGTAGATCAAAATATTATCAATGAAGATAATTACAAATATATTCAAGTATTGCTTAAATACCCTATTCAGACTCAAGCTACCGGTCATCCAAAGCAACACCTTGTGCCTTAGGATTTGGCATCTTGTCTTTCTCAAATTTTGGAGACGGAGTGTTTGAAGAATCTTGGCCTTGTCATAAATAACCATTTCCACCACCGGACTTGTTGTGAGACAACCCACCTTCATACCGAGCCCTCTTGGACTCCCTTATATTTCTCTCCTTAAGCTTTTTCCCTTCAATTTTCTTGGTATAGGTCATGAGCCTAGAGTTTTCCATCTCCTTGATACATGGTGGTTCATTAGTCTTTCATAACCAAGTCCGACACTCTCAAAATAAACTTTCTCATTCAGGCACGAGAGGCGACTACCAAAGAAGGAGCATATTTAGATAAATTTGTGAATTTGAGGGCATAATTCCTCACACTCATGCTTCCTTGCTTGAGGTTGATAAATTCCAACACATTTACCTCCCTTAGCTCAAGTGGGAAAAAGTGATCAAGAAAAGCAACCTTGAACTCTGCCCAACCTATGAGACCCTCTTCAACCCTTTCCGTTCTCCATTAATTATACTAAACTTGGGTGACACATTGAAGTTGATAGTTTACCAACTCCGCCTTTTCCTCTAAGGACACTCTCATGATACTCACACTCTTGTCCAATTCATTCACAAAGTCTTAGAGATCTTCATCAACCTTGGATCTATGAAACTCGGGAGGGTTCATCCTTATAAAGTCTCTTACCTAAAAAGATAGAGTAGTCACATTTTGAGGAGATACCACCCCTCTATTCACTTGAGTAGTCACAACTTGGGCTAACATTTGAAAAGATACCCAAAATTCTGCATTCGACACTTAGTCATTCACGGGGACATTTGGAGCGTGTTGCTCCTCATCAATAATATTCCATTGGAAGGAATATTGTTGTGGAGGCATGATTCTGAAATCGCAAAGAGAAAGCATTAGAGGAGGAAACCTTAGAGTTCAACTCTATAGCACGATAAGATCATGAAAGAAGTGAAGTATTTTCTAAGATGCCTTATAGCCTCTTATTCATAAATGTGGCGCGCTTCACACTGATGAATAAGACTTTATTATTGTGGCATGTTAGACTCCATAAGACACTTGAAACTTGTGCTCTGATACCAAATTTGTCATGACTTAACTAAGGGCCTAGTCTTAACACGATGATTAGAATCCTGAAGGACCCCAACCAAGCCTCTTAGCATAATATTCATTAGCATTCATAAGGTAAATAAAATAAAGATTAAATCATAACATGAAAACAACATCTCAAATAAATTATAAGTCACAAAGGAGAATAAATGATAACATAGACTCGTACTATCTAACATGCCTCTAAAACTAGATGAGGGCGTGAGACAATCTTCCATCTCACCCAATAAACAATCATAGAGTGATGAAGTAAAACTTTCAAGAGTGAAATAAATGGCATGTCCTTGCACTGTAAGGACTCACCAATAAAAAGTTACTTGTAGAATTTAGCCACGAGTGTGAGAAGGATGAACATGATCGCCGGTCACTATATTATGTTACAATATAGGCAAAAGTATGCGTTAGTACATGAAATGCACTAAGTATGTGAGAAAATACATGAACAATAAACATAAGACATAATCAATGGCATACTCCCTTCTGGCCTATTCAAGTGCGACTTCTCATTCCAAAAAAGAGAAAGGGCGATAGCATTAATCATGGGATATAAGACTAATATCTTTAAATTATATGTAAAGTCATGAAAGCATTAACACATTTATCTCATTAGTCCATGCATCAAAAGGATCTCATAATCATCATAAGAACTCATACCTCAAATGAAACTGTGTGGGATATGACATTTAACCAACATATAAGACCATGCGAGCTAATACAAAAAATTTGATGACTCCTACATCGAGATAGGGGAGGCTACCTTGCTAGGGCATACTGCATAAGTAACTCATTTAACTAGGCGATGTGGATCCACTAGCTTCTCCATATTGACCTATATATTTGCCTACATGGGAAATATAGTTTGGGACTAAAGATTGCTTCTAGTATTCCCTTGGAAAACTAACTATGTTATTGGACTGAAGCCCACTAAAAAATCCACTCAGTGCTTAGTTAAAATCCCAACGGAGCTCATAAAACATGATCATAGACATCATAAGGAAATATAGTAACTACCTATTAATCCTCTTTACAAATATCATAAAATAACTTATTTAACATCATCATAGTAAAAATCATACAATTAGCTCATCTATCACATAACTTATGCAATGTGGTTGTAGGTCTTCCATCATTACATATCTTTGGTCATAAACATCTTTAGGGATTTAACTTTGCTTATCTTTAACTTTGAAATATCATAGAATCATCATTCATGAACTTCTTTGCATAAAGCATTTTCAATTCATAGCATGAAGAGTTCATAAGATATAACTTGAAAATCATGATCATATCTCATAAATCATACTTGAAACTAGCACATAGCATGGTTCATTGAAATTCAACTTGAAATTATGCAATATGATGTGAACTATGTGTAATTAGACTAATAACATTAAAATATATCATAATTGAGAAGACCCAATGCAAATTATGAAATTAAGGCTTTTAATTGAAGAAATTAAAATAGGAATTGAGGGGAAATCTTTGGGATTCCATGGGCGAAAGGTACTTATGGATGAAGTACCACGTACCTTAACCTTGATTAGCTGAGATTGAAAGCTTGACCTTGAAGAATCCTATTGAATTTGCTTGAGAGAGAAGAAAACCTTGAGAGAATACTTGGGAGAAAAGACTTTAGTGTTTTGGGAGTTATGGAGAGAATGAGAAAATTAGAATGTTTTTAGGTAATTAATAGACATGAACTTAGTCCTAAAAACCGTGCACAATTATTAATGACATAAAGGGAAAAGACTAAAATAACCTTCATTAAAGTTTAATTCTGGACCCATAGCGGGCCATCACAATATTTCGTGGTCCCCTCCGTGGTGAGGGACTTGGAATTTGAGAAAACTGGTTCTAAAAGAGTTACCCACCACGAGACTTACCCTGGACCATCATGAGCACCACGATCCATAGTGGTCTTCCGTGGTTGTTACCTTGAACTTCAAATTTTTGGACTTTGAAGGGAAGTTTCAGAACTTCCTCCATGGAGACCTTCATGGTCCGTGGAGGCGTCTACGGTCAATGGACTGGAGGCGTGAGGGGGACTATGAGAGGGGTCTGTAGAGGTGTCTACCACGAAAGCCATAACAGTCCGTGGACCGCACCATGGGTTGTGGTGGCCACTCGTGGCCCTCACATCTATAACCATTTAGCAGGACATCATCCACGATAGCCTTTCACAGCCCGTAGTAATCTTCACGGCCCGTATTGGGTCTCGTAAAGACCACCTCATGCCCAAAAGTTGAGTTTTCTAGAATTTCATCTTTTGTTCCTCATTTTTCCAACTTTCAGGGTCTTACATAAGTACTATGGAATGTACTGAGTATGGATAAATACATAAACATAACATAATATTAAGATAAGTCTAAACATGCTAAGGCAATTACCAAGTAAACATAACATGAACCGATGATCTGATTATGAAAATACATAGTATAAGATAATGTAATATTTTAAAAACTTATACATAAGTGTGGGAGATACCAATAACCGATATATAACCATATGAGCAACAATATGAAGTATGGTGTATTGCCCCACCAAAAGGGCCCAATATGCCTGCCAAGGCATAAAAGCATGAGTCATGAGCTAATATGAATCCACTAAGCTAAAGTCCGATCAGGACAAACCTATGATGACATGTAATTCTAGAATAAAGAGATTACTACTAAAGATCTCATGCCTTTATGTAAGACCTCGGAAGTTAGAAAGCCAAACAAGCAAAAATGATGCAGGAAAAAGTTATAGAAAACTGTTTGTGCAGACTTCTATGAGCCAACCTATGAGTCGTAGGAAGTTCTACGGGTCGTAGGAAGGAATTCATAGAAGGCCAGTACTTGGGAAAATTTTGAATTCTGAAACAAATGAGGTTGATGATCCGTAGATGTGTTGATGAGCCATAGAAATGACCCGTAGAAAGGGTCATGAGGAATAAAAATTTCACTAAATGTGAACCCACTCTATGAGGGGTTCCTACAATCCATAGGAAAGAAACGTAGGTGAGGGTCAGAAACTCGGGGTTTTAAGGTTTGGAGAAGTTTGCAGGATGTACGGGTCCTGCGATCCATAGAATGATTGACATACCATAGGCTATACTCGTAGGATGGGTCCTTAGATTGGAAAATTTGGCTAAGTATTGGGATGTTCTACGACCCCATCCCTACAACCCATCAGGCCACCTACGACCCGTAGGTCTCTATTTATAGTCTATTTCAGCAATTATTAATGAAGGGTGCTTTGGATATTTTCCTACCTATGTACACTTAAACTATGTTGTTTTGGACTTATAAACAACCCTATTACTATTTTAGCCTTTAATATATACTTTTTGCCTATATTGTATCATTATATAGGGTCGGATGGTCATCACGCACCTCTTACTCATGGCTAGAGTTAAGCTTTACTTTATTTTAGTTGGTGAGTCCTCATGATTTGAGGAAAAGATTTTTATCTTTTCGTCTTTCTTATGAATAACATATATTGTCATGAGTGATTTAGGAGCTTGTTTTATGTCCCTATCTAGTTTAGTAGAGGCATGTTGGATGTTATGGAGTCTATGTTGTCTTTTCATTCGAGTTTGAGACTTATTCTCTTTTATTGAGACCTTTCACGTTGAGACTTTATTTCTACATCTATGTCTTAGCCTTATTTCTCTACTTACCTTATGTATACTCATGAATGATATGCTAAGAGGCTTATTGGGGTCCCTTGGGATTCTAATCACCGTGTCACACCTAGGGTCTAGCTTAGGTCATGACAAACTTGGTATCAGATCTAGGTTTAAAGTGTCTTAAGGAGTCTAACATGCCGCGTTGAGTAGTGTCTTTTCATGGATGTGAAGCGCGTCATATCTATGAATAGGAGGTTAAGAGGAGTCTTAGGAAAAATATCACTTCTTTCATTATCTCATTATGTGACAGATTTAAACTCTAAGGATCCCTCCTCTAACACTTTTTTTCTACAATATCATAAATATGCCTCAAAGAAGGAACCCTGTTCGAAGGAATATAGAGAAGGAGAAACAATCTCCTAATATTCCTTTGAATAAGCAAGTCTTTCATGCGGAGTTTCTTGTTGCCTTTCAAATTCTTTCTTAAGCCATAGATACTCAAGAAAATAGGGCAGTGGTAAATCCCGTGAGCCCAAATATGGGAACATCGGCTAGCCGAGTTCGTGATTTCACCTGTATGAACCCTCTTGAGTTTCATGATTCTACGGTGGATGAGGATCCATAAGAGTTCATAGAGGGTATTAGTAAAATTGTTGTCATGAACCAATTCCTTAGGTCTTGATGGCACCTAGTATAACCCACCAGTAGGTAAGCCAACCTGTCAACCCGGAACTTCAAGTAATGGGTTTGAGGGCAGAAACTAAACAAGAGTTGTGAATTATAAAGATAGGCAGAAAGAATAAGTGGAAGTAAACCAAAACATGATATAAACAACTAAAGATCCCTCCCAAAACTTGGAAGTCACAAGTACAGAGCTGCTACAAAATAAAAAATGAGTACAATTCCCGAAAGTTGATCAAAAATATATAAAAAAACTAGCTAGTCTCAAAAGGCAAAAGACGGGCCATCAATACTGAGGGAGGAATGATCCAAAAATGCCAAGTGCTCACCCTAGTCTCCGAAGCTGACTGCAACAGACTTGATCTATCCACGGTGGTAGCTGGTGGTCGGTCCTGCATCACGAAAGTAGATGCAGAGTGTAGTATGAGTACCAAGACAACATGTACCAGTAGGCATCATAGGTCGAATGAGCACTAAAGGTAAAAACAATATGTAAAAGAGGAATAGCCTAAATAGGAGTCAACATAAGCATCAAAAAGGGAAAAGAGTACTGCTTATGAGAACTACAACTAACTATACCCAACTGGCCCCCCATAAGCCCAGCTGGGATACTCTTGCGCAAGTTAAATAAAAACTCGGATGAACCCCCATAAGCCCGCCGAGTACACAGAGTAGCTACAACCACCAAGGCTAGGAACCAAGAATCTGCAATGTCAGGAGCTAAAGTACTGTATCATTTCCAAATTCAGAATCTCCAAGAGTCAATCGATCTAGGGGTGACTTAAGGGTCGAGGCTGGGACCCAGATACTCACCCGAATATTTAAAATAGCCAAGGCTGAGACTGGGTACCCGGATGCTTGCCATAATACATAAGTGCAATTGAGGCCGGGACTGGGTACTCGAATGCTCGCCATAATAAATCGGTAAAATCGAGGTCGAGACTGGATACCCGAATGCTCATCATACTAGCAAGTCGGTAGAGGCCAGGGCTGAGTACCCGAATGCTCTTCGATAATTTAGAATGGAGGCCGGGACCTTATACTCAGATGCTCATAGATAATTTATCTCATGATGCCAAACATTCTACTTCCCAACCAGAATACAACAGTACCAAAAATCTTTTTCCAAATTAGTCAACCGATATGTCGCCAAAACTGGAACCGGAGCCAAAGTCAACGATCATGAAATTTAGTATTGCCGATGCATCACGAAAGTCATGATTATACCGATTTATGGATGAGGATATTTTTAAGAGCAAGGATAATGCCTAATTAAGGCCAAACTACCAGGCACTAGTCCGCTACACCATTCTACAAGAATCTAAGTCCACCAGAGCGACGTTGGGGAATCTAAAGTAATTTTACATCCCATAGTAAGGCTAACATACTCCACAGTATAGAACAACATGTTCATTCAACTCTTCTTATAATACTAACAAATAACGACAAGATACACATGTTTCTAAATATCAAAAAAAACTGATAACAAGCCTAAAATATGATTTTTAACAGCTAAAATATATAATCAAACTACCCAACCCAAATTCAAACTATTTCAATATGCTTTCACATATTCCATCTCAATCTAAAGAATGTTAAAACCGTAGCCTACTTGTAGGCTAAACACGCGAGCTGCAAATCATTGTGCTGGAGATTTTCTCTTTTGAACGACCTCAAAACGCTGCCACGCTATCAAAAATAGAACCATAATGTCGATACGGTCGTTTAGACACTAATTTCATAATTTTTGGAGACAAACCAATTTCAGAGTCTAAAATGGGAATTGTGAACCCGCATACGAAATTATAGATTTGACCCCCCAAACAGGTTCTGAACATCACCCTGAGTTCATAAATCAAATTTATAACATAATTCTGGATGGGAAACTATGCGGGACGAGCATGCAACCAAAACTCATAAATTCCGACTAAAGGACCAAAAATGACAGCATCAAAATCAGCTAATTCTGAAGAAACGAGACTGTTCCAACCCAAAACAATTGCACTATGACGATCCTTGCAAACAACCCCATAATCTAGCCTCAAGAATCACTCAAAAAGGAGTTATATTGACCAAGATACACTTTTTTAAAATTCAATAAAATTTCTTTCCGAAAAAGACTAAATCAGTAACTAAAAATACATTTTACCTCAAATGAAACTTCTCCTCGTATTTCTAAGATTACAATGAGATTTCTCACAAAATTCTCTGGATTTTATATCCTTGAATCACCAATATCGGATTTATATAGGTCAAGAAATAACTTTTCAAAGTTCTTCAAAAAATTATTTAGAAAATGGACACCGCTGCAAATAAGATTATGATTTTTACCTGAATCGAATCCTCCAAATCAATTTTCAAGATCTCCAATGCGTTCTCCACAAAATATCTCATAAGTTTGCTTTTCAAATCATCCAATTTGGAGCTATATAACTCAAGATAAAGGGTTTTAAAGTTGGAGAAAAACCCAAAAAAGGGCTGCACCAGCTGCTGCCAAAATCAGATTTTAGAAAATCCAAAATCTTCGATGGGGTGCTCGGAATTCGTTTAGAATTCGATAAAAATAAACCATACATGCTACCCCCCTAAATTCGACGTTTCGGACTCAATTGCGCATTCAGAATTCCCATAAGAGATCATTTTAATAGAAAGTGGGTGCCCTACCCAAGAGCCATTTTAAGCCACATTCCACAATGGGCCTCAATATTAGTCCAGAAGCCCTATAAAGTAAACGAAGGGTCGTTCCAGACCAAAATTGACATTCAGAAACTAACCGCGCTGTCAGAATTTTTATTCGAGCGCATTTTCCAAGAATGTTGACCAAAGTCAACCATAGGCTAACTTTCAAAGTCAAAAGTGCCAAATGGCTCCAAACTCGTATCGATTGTCTTGATAGTCATTCCAACAGTGCTACTAGCCTAATTTGGTCATTTCGGAGCTGATGGAATCATCAAAATTATAATTTGAGATCGCAACTAAACCAACTTAGGCCTTCAAAATATCAAAACGGACTCGGGACCTCTAAAAATTCAACCAACACTTCTTCTAGACCAAAAACCATCTCACGAATCCAACAGAGTTGTCGGAATTCTATTTTGAGCATCGGAACTCTAAAACTTGACCAAAGTCAAACCTTGGCTTAAAATTCCTCAATTTCTCAACTCAAGACCTCAGAATTATGTTACAACTCCAAAACTAATTCCGTAAAGTCTCCTAAGCCAATTTCGACATTTTGGAGCTATTGGAATCGACGGAATTTTGTTCCGAGACTTGTACCTCCGATTGATCTCAAATACCACTTTTTAATACTTAAAACTTATGAAAACTCAAAATTTCCAAAGACTTAACTTTTCTTAGGTTTTTCTAAAAATCAACACCCGATACCAATCAGAAATGACTCGGGGCATATAAAGGGAGGGGTAAAATAGCTATTTTATAAAAAATTTAAAAATAACCTTGAGGGTCATTACAATTATTGACATTATGGGTATTAGCCAGTGGAAAAAATGGACTTGGCAACGTATCAACTCAAAGGGGTTTTTCAAGTTTGGTATGATCAATGGAAGACTGAGAGAGGTATAGATGATAGTCCCTTGATTGGGAGGAATTCAAGAGTGCTTTCCTTAACCAGTTTTTTTCTTTATAGTTGAGAATTTGCGCCAAGGTAATATGAGTGTGAGGGAGTAAGCCTTCAAGAACTAGGTTGTCAAAATATGCGCTTTTTATGGTTGTGTATCCAAGGGCTCGTATGAGCAAGTTTGTTTCCGATGTGCTTGATTTGGTGGTCAAAAAATGTAGAACCGCCTTGCTTATCAAAGAGTTGGATATTTTGAGGCTTATGACACATAAAAAGTAAATAGAGGAAAAAATGTTGAAGGAGAGATCTAAAAGGGAGTCCAAGAGGGCTCAGACCGATGGTGGAAGTTTCTCTTAAAGTGAGTCCAGAAATGGTGGTTGTCCTCAGGTTTTACAAAAGTATTCATGGCAAAAGCCATAAAACACTCCAGATCCAAAGTTTGATAAAGATAGGGTGCCTAACCTAAGTTATAAGAATGAGCTCCGATTGGTCAGGTCATCCCTCCATGTATGAAGTGTGAAAGAAACCACAAGGGAGAATGCTTAGCGGGTTCAAATGTATCTCATAGGTGTGGAAATCTGGGTCATTAGGAGAAAGAGTGTAGGTATGGTGCTAGACCCTAGAGTCAAACTCACCCTACTGGCCATCTGGATTAGCGTGGTAATACTTCGGGTGGCGGTCAGTGCCAAAATAGATTTTATGCCCTTTAGACTCATTAGGAGTTAGAGGATTCCCCCGATGTGGTGACTTGTATGTTGAAAGTATTTGACTTTGATGTTTATGCATTGTTAGGTCTAGGTTCTACTCTATCATTTGTTACCCATTATCTTGCTAAGAAATTCATTGTTAGTCCCAAGATCTTGTTAGAGCCTTTTTCGTTTTATACTCATATTGGTGATTCAGTTGTGGATAAGAAAGTATTGAAATTGCCAGTTTTAGTTTTTTATTATTTCACCTTAGTTGATCTTTTAGAGCTTGATAAGACTAATTTTGATGTTATTCTCAGTATGGATTTGCTTCATACATGTTATATTTTTATATGTTGTAGAACCCGTGTGGTCAAGTTTTATTTTCCTAATGAGCCAGTCCTAGAATGGAAAGGTATTAATTCCATGTTTAAAGGTCAATTCATCTCATGCCTTAAAGCTCGAAAAATAATTTCCAAATGTTGCATTTATCACCTAGTCCGATTCAAGGATACAAATTTTGAAGCTCCTACTCTTGAATCAATTTCGATTATTAATGAGTTTTCAAAAGTTTTTCCCAATGACCTCCCAGGTATCTGTCCAAAAAAGAAAATAGACTTTGGTATCGATTTCATACTCAAACTATATCTATTCCTCCTTAACGAATGGCCCCGACAAAATTGAAAGTGTTAAAGGATCAGTTGAAAGATTTATTGAACAAGAGTTACCTTAGACCGAGTATCTCTTCATGAGGTGCTTTGGTTTTCTTTGTTAGGAAGAAGGATGACTCTCTCCATATATGTATTTATTACCAGCAATTGAACAAGGTCACAATTAAGTATAAGTATCCCATTCCAAGGATTGATGACTTGCTCGATTAACTTCAAGGAGCAAGCTACTTTTCAAAGATTGATCTTCAATCGGGTTATTATCAACTCCGAGTAAGAGAATGTGACATTCCGAAGATGGATTTTAGAACTTGGTATGGTCACTTTGAATTCTTGATTATGTCTTTTGGACTAACAAATGCTCCTTCAGCTTTAATGAATTTGATGAATAAGGTGTTTAAGCAATATTTAGATATGTTCATAATTGTTTTCATTACTAATATTTTTATCTATTCTCAGAGTAAGGAGGAGAATGCTGATCATTTGAGGATTTTCTTACAAATTCTCAAGGACAGGAAATTGTTTGCTAAGTTTAGCAAGTGTGAATTTTGGTTGAGCTTAGTTGCTTTCCTTGGCCATATTGTGTTAGGCGAAGGTATTATGATTGATCTAAGAAGACCGAGGCGGTTAAGAATTGGCCTAAACTATTATCCCCTTATGATAATTGTAGAATATTTTTCTTTCATTTTAGCGCCCTTGACTTTGACTCAAAAAATATGAAATTCCAATGGTCCGACGCATGTGAAAAGTTTTCAAGAGTTGAAAGATAGGCTTACTGCCACTTCGGTGTTGACTTTGATAGAAGGTTCTGATGGGTTCGTTGTGTATCATGATGCTTCTAGAGTTGGTCTTGGTTATGTTTTGATGGAAAATGGTAAAGTGATAACCTATGTTTGTAGGCAACTCAAGGTGAATGAAAAGAACTATTTGACTCATGACTTGGAGTTAGAGACGATGGATTTTGTTTTAAAAATTTGGAGACACTACCTTTATGGTATCAACATTGAAGTATTCAATGATCATAAGAGTTTGCAATATCTGTTCACTCAAAAGGATTTGAATCTTCAATAAAGGAGATGGCTTGAGTTATTGAAGGAGTATGTTATACCATTTGAGAAAAGCGAATGTGGTTGTTGACGCTCTTAGTAGATTGTCAATGAATAGTGTTACCCATGATGAGGATAAGAAGAAAGAGTTAGTTCGGGATGTTCATAGATTTGCTCGTTTGGGTGTTCAATTGGTTAATTTCGAGGATGGTGTTGTTGGTTTTCAAAATGGTTTTGAATCGTCTCTTTTGGCAAATATAAAGGCAAAGAAAGATAATGATCCTACTTTGGTTGAGTTGAAGAAAGCAGTTGTCGAAAAATCCATTGAGGCTTTCTCCATAGGGGAAAATGGTGTTTTAAGGTATCAAGTATGATTGTGTGTTTCCGATGTTGATGGCTTAAGGGAAATGATATTGTCTGAGGCTCATAGTTCATGGTATCATTCATCTGTGTTACACAAAGATATATCATGATTTAAGGGAAATGTATTGGTAGAATGACATAAAGATGAATACTGCGGAGTTTGTGGCTAAGTGTCCAAATTATCAATGAGTGAAGATTGAGCATTAAAAAATGGGAGGTTTGACTAAAGATATTGATATTCTTACCTCAAAGTGGGAATCCTTCAATATGGACTTCACTATAAGATTGCCTCATACCCATAGGCAACATGATTCTATTTGGGTGGTCATTGACTGAATGACTAAGTCAGCTTACTTTCTTTTTATAATGACTTCCCATTCATCCGAGGACTATGCTAGATTGTATATTTGAGAGTTGGTTAAGCTTCATGGTGTTATTCTATCTATTATTTCGGATCAAGGTACTCAGTTCACATCCTAGTTTTGGAGATCTTTCTAAAAAGGTCTTGGTACTCAAGTGAAGCTTAGTATAACTTTTTACCCTCAGATAGACGGTCAAACTAAGTGTACTATTCAGACCTTAGAGGACATGCTGAGATCATTTCAAGGATAACTGGGATGATCATTTGCCATTTATAGAGTTCTCCTATAATAATAGTTTCCATTCTAGCATTCAAATGGCTTAATTGAGGCTTTATATGTGTCACTACCCGACTTAGGGCCTTGTCATAATACGGAAATAAGAATCCCAAAGGACCCCAACCAAGCCTCTTAGTATAACATTCTTGAGAATACATAAGGTAAATAAATAATAAAACTAAATCAAGATACGAAAGCGAAATCTCAAATAGAATATAAGTCTTGAAATGAGAAAATGACAACATATGCACTTTACTATCTAACTTGCCTCTACTACTAGATAGGGGCATGAAGATCTCCCATCTCACCCAGTAGACAACATAAAAGTAGTGAAGTACAATTGTCCAATGTGAAGTAAATGTCATGCCCTTGAACTATGAGGACTCACCAATAAGAGACTAATAGAAAAATCTAGCCACGAGCAGAAGAAAGATGAACATAATCGTCGCTCCCTACATTATGATATAATGTTGGCAAAAAGTTGGTGTTAGTACATGGAATGCACTATGTATGTGAGAATATGCATAAACAATAAACAACGGATATAATCAATATGAATCATGGGATGCAAGACCAATATCTTTTAAAACATGTATAAAGTCATGAAAACATTAAAACATTTATCTCATTAGTTAGTGCATTAAAATCACATACTCATCACAAGAACTTATCACTCAACTAAAACTGTGTGGGATAGGACCTTTAACCGACATATAAGACCATGTGAGCTAATATATTGAATCTGATGACTTTTGCATCAAGACAGGGGGGGGGCTACCTTGCCAGACATACTCCATTAGTTACTCTTTTAACTGGGCTATGTGGATCCACTATCTTCTCTATATTGGCATATGTAAACCTACGCGAGCAACGTAGTTTGAGACTAAACATTGCTACTAGGATTTTATTGGGTAACTAACTGCGTTACTGGACTAAACCCCACCTAAACGTCCTCTCGGTGCTTAGTCATTATCCCAATAATACTCATCAAACTTGGTCATAAATATCACAGGGAAAGATAATAATAAATATCAATCCATCTTTATAAGATAACACAAGAATAGCTCATCTAACATCATCATAGTAACATCATAAGATTAGCTCATCTATCATATAATCCATGCAATATGGGCGTAGGCCTTCCATCATTACATATCTTTGATCATAAACATCATTAGGAACTTAATATGCCCTATTATTAACTTTTCTTGAAACATCATAGAGTCATCATTCATAAACTTCTCTGCATAATCATCTTTAAAATCATTCATAAAGCTTTCATAGAGTATAACTTGAAAATCATGATCATATCTCACAAATCATACTTGAAACTAGCATATAGATTAGGTTATTGAAATTCAACTTGAAATCATTCAATATGATGTGAATTATGCATAATTAGGCTAATAGCATTGAAATATATCATAATTGAGAAGACCTAATGAAAATCATGAAATTAGGGCTTTTAATTGAAAAAATCATAAGAGAATTGAGAAGACATCTTTGGAATTCCATGGGTGAAAGGAACCCGTGGATGAAGTCCCACATACCTTGACCTTGATGAGCCCTAAATTGAGGAGATCGGAAGCTTGACCTTGAAGAAAATCCCTTGAATTTCTTGAGGAAGAAGAAGACCTTAGAGAGAAAAAATACGAGAGAAGGTTTGTTGATTTTGGGAAAATATGGAGAGAATATGAGGGTTAGAAGACTTTAGGATAGTTAATAGTTAAGAATCTAGTCCCCAAAACTGTCCATATTCATTAATGAAATATAGGGAAAAGACTAGAATAACCCTTATTTAATCTAAAAGCTAGGGCTACACTGAGGACCCACCACTGTCCGTAAACATTACCACGGCCCGTGGTCAGTGCCTTAATCTTGGGAAAAAGGGGAATCCTTAGGACCTCCTTTACAAAGACCATAATGGTCTATAAGGGTCACCACGACCCATGGTGAGGGTCGTGGTGAGGATTATTATAGGAGGGTCTATAAGGGTGACCACCACGGAACCCACCACGGTCGTGAAGGGCAATACGACTCGTGGTGGTTGGGAAGTAGTCCCTGACTTGGAATATTTTTTGAGGTTCTCAGAGGAGGGGTCCTCACAGAGGGCACTACAGCTTGTGGTGCTCACCACGGCCAGTTCTCCCTATCGTGGACCCTTTCTTACAGGGCTTGAGGTTCTAAAACTTTACCATGGTGGCATACCACGAGCGGTAGTTCTCAATACAACCTATGATGGCTTTCGTGGTCATGTTCTAGTTCCAAAACTGAGTTTTTCTGAGAAATTCATTTTTTATTCATTATTTTCTAACTTTCCAACTTATAGGATCTTACAATATGGTAGGAGGTGTAGATCGCCTATTGGTTGGCTTAAAGTTGGTGAAGTTACCTTGATAGGACCCGAGTTGTTACATGAGGCTATGGAGAAGGTTCAATTGATTAAAGCTGATATGATGTCACGATATCCTCATCTCTTTTCTTCCTTTTCTAGTTAAGGTATTGAGTTCCTTCATGAACCAGTTACTTAAAGCCATGTGTTTTCAGTCATTCTCATGTTTCCATATGTATTCATGTTCATGAAATGAGTTTTAAAGTCATGTTTTATCTTGGGATTTAAAATTCCATGTTTTTATGCATTTTTAGTATACTTTGCATTCATATTGGGCTGTTATGTCTCTTTCCTATTCCATTTATACTAGGTTGAGTCCCATTTGAGGATGAATTTTTCTAAGGGGGAGATTTTGTAAGACCCCAAAGGTTGGAAAGTCGGGAAATAGGGTTTAAGATGAAAATCACACTTTTGGAACCAGGTGAAAGGACATTCTCACCAACTCATGGATTTTTATGAATCAATCATGTTAATGAGTTATTCTTATGATTTTCTTATGATGAGGATTGATATATTTTATTGTCTATCCTAATGTTGTTAATGACTATGTTTTATGAATTTCGATGGGATAATGATTAAGTACCGAGAGGACTTTAAAATAGAATTCGGTCCGATAGACATAATAGCTACCCAAGAGAATCCTAGAAGCAACATTTAGTCCCTAACTACGTTGTCCGCATAGGTTTATGATATCAATATGGACTAGCTAGTGGATCCACATATAGCTCATGAGTATGATGTTCTCATGGAGTCTGCCTTGGAAAGGTAGCCTTTATCTTTTCGATATGGTACTTGCATCAGATTCCATTTTATAGCTCACATAATCTTATATCTCAGTTAAAGGTCCTATCCCATACCAAGGTATATAAAAAGTTAATAAGTTTTCATGATGATATTTTGATGAATTGACCATATGATTATGATGTTTTAAGTTTTCAAGGTTTTACTCATGTTTTATGATATTGGTCATTCATCTCATGATTGATTATGTCCTATATTCATTATTCATACATACTTATCATATACTTAGTGCATTCCATGTACTAATGCATACTTTTTGCCTATATTATTTCATAATGTAGGGTCAGACGATGATGGCGCACTCCTAGTCGTGGCTAGAGTTGAGCCTTACTTTATTTTAGTTGGTGAGTCCTTATGCTTCGAGGACATGACTTTTATCTTTTCATCTATTTTATGACTATCATATGTTGACATTGGGTGATCTAGGAGCTTGTCTTATGCCCCCATCTAGTTTAATAGAGGCATGTTATATGTCATGGAGTCTATGTTGTCTTTTCATTCGAGTTTGAGTCTTTTTCTCTTTTATTGAGACCTTTCACATTGAGTCTTTATTTCCGCATTTATGTCTTACCTTTATTGCTTTACTTACCTTATGTATGCTCATGAATGATATGCTAAGAGGCTTGGTTGGGGTCCTTCGAGATTCTAATAGCTCTGTTACATTTAGGGTCTAGCTTGAGTCGTGACAGAGAGTTACCCTTGTGGAATCAAATAAAGTTGGTGTCATTATTTAGAATAAAGCTGAGTCTTCACTAGTGATGAAAGTAAAGGAAAAGTAAGACCAAGACCCCATCCTACCTTAGTTAAAGGACAATGTTCACAAGCATAATTTGATGGCTTTTGCATAAGGAGGAGATGGTATATCAAAGTAGACTGTGTGTTAAAAATGTAGATGGTCTTCGAGATAGGGTTATGGAAGAGGCCCATAGCTCTAGATGTTCAATTCACGCGGGTTCCACAAAGATGTACAATAACTTGAGAGAAGTCTACTAGTGGAATGGTATGGAGAGAAATATTATAGACTTTGTTTCTACGTGCCCAAATTATGAACAAGTCAAAATTGAGAATCAAAGGCCTTATGGTGTTGCTCAGAATATAGAGTTTCCAAAGTGGAAATATAAGATGATCAACATGGATTTTATTACAGGCTTATCACTATTTCATCGACATAATGGTTCAATTTGGGTAATTTTAGACAAGATGACTAAATCATCCCACTTCCTACTAGTTAAGACGATAGATTTAGCAAAGGACTACACCAGATCGTACATTCATGAGATAGTCAGACTTCACAGAGTTCCCTTGTCTATCATCTCAGACATAGGTTGTCAATTAACTGCTCAATTTTGGAATTTATTTTAGAATGGTCTAGGCTTGAAGGTAAATCTTAGTATCGCTTTCGACCCTTAAAAAAACAGTTAATAGAGCATACAATTAGGGCTTGCATCATTGACTTTCAAGGTAATTCGAATGACCACTTGACTCTCATAGAGTTTACATACAATAATAAATACCACTCAAATATCTAGATGGCCCCTTATGAGGCTTTTTATGGGAGGAGATGTAGATCATCCATTAGTTGGTTCGAAGTTGGTAAAGCTGGGTTGATATGAGACTTTGTTCATTAGGCTATGGAGAAGGTGAAAATCATTCAAGAAATATTGAAAACTGTGCAAAGTTGCCAAAAGTACTACATTGATGTTAGGAGAAGAGTTTTAGATTTTGAGGTGAATGATTAGGTATACTTGAAAGTTTCACTCATGAAGGGTTTTATGAGGTTTGAGAAGAAAGGAAAGATTAGCCCCCGTTACATTGGTCCCTACCAGATCAAAGAGAATTGGTAATATAGCTTATGAGTTAGAGCTACCATCAGAGTTAGCAGTTGTTCATCTAGTATTTCACATTTCTATGCTTAAGATGTGTTTGAGAGATCCTTCGCACATTGTTCCTACCAAAAGAATAAGAGTGAAGGATAGCTTGTCTTATGAGGAAATTCTGGTTCAAATTCTTAATAGTCAGGTTCGCAAGTTGAGGACCACAGAGGTCGCTTCAGTCAAATTTTTGTGGAGGAATCAGTTTGTTGATAAGGCAACATGGGAAGCCAAAGAAGATATGAAAGATACATAACCTCATCTATTCGTTCCTCCTAGTGTTGAACTTGAAAGTAATACTTCTTTCCCCATCACAAATTAAGTGTCTTTTGGAGTGATTGAGGATTTCTATTTTTGCATTGCATTCATGCCTTGAGTAAATTCCTAGTTCGGTCATCATTCGAGGATGAATGATCCCAATAAGGAGATATTGTCACACCAAAAAATATTTTAACTTAGATCAGTCCAAAAAGCCATGAGAAAAAGCTGAGTCTTTGCATTAGAGGACTGTTACGAATGCCATCTACGGCTGATCATATGAGGGACTCAAAGGTCACTTCCTAACATAGTGAGATCCTGATATTTTTGTGACTCTTTTATGGCTTCTAAGTCCCATGAAAGTTTCTATAAACTATAGGTGGTGTCTGTAGGGGAGACCCTAAAGCCCAATTTCAGACCCTTCCATGGGCAAGTTCGTACGACTCTTGAAAGGGCCTACTATAAGGCTCTGTAAGTCAGAAGGTTGGAACCAAGGAGAAAAGTTTCAAAAATCTTGAACTGGCCCAAGTATATGAGTCACTTTACGGCTTGTAGAGCTCTTTATGGCTCATAAATTGAGTTGTAGGGTGACCCATCGAGCAAAAGTAGATGTTTCCCTCAGGAGAGGTTCTACGACTCAAAAGGACAATGATCATCCTATCGAAGGGTCATAGAAACCCCTCATCAACCAGAGTTTAGAGGCCTTGTTCAAAGTTTCCCCAAGGACAAGGTGACGAATTGACAGGATGGGTTGTAGAAGACCTTATGGGTCATAAGAACCACCCATCATAAAACTTCACAGACCCTAAAATTTACAGGTTTTGGGACCTGCAAGACGAGCCTCAGGAATGACTCATTTACAAGTTGACGGGTCGTAAACTTGTCCCATTCCCAAACTTTAGAGACTCTATTTTCAGACTTTTTCTCAGACCTGCAGGATGAGTCGTTTAGACGATTCGTCATCCCTTCGACGACTAGTAGGAGTTTTTTGTCGATTTAAAATTTGAAGTTTAATGAGGGGTAATTATTTCTTTTCCAAAGTTTGGTTCAATGAACCTAGATACTTTTATGACAAAGTTCAAAGTCTGTAAATATTCAATTCTTCAAATTTCCTTTCTATTTAATTCATTCTCCCATAAATTTGACTAAGGCAAGAACAAAGTCTCTCAAAGTTTCTCTCCAAATTCAAGCTAGGGTTTCCATATTTCTTCAACGTTCTTCTTCAATTCTTAGTGAATTCAAGCAGGGTATGCGGGGATTGATTTATGGGTTCTTTTCACCCATGAAGTCCCAAATATTTCTCAAGTTTTTATTCAATTTATAATTGATTATGAGCCCTAGTTTTGATGAATTGCATTGGGCTGAGTTAATTTTATTTTTAGATGTTATTAATGATCACTATATGCATGTTCTCATATGAATTGCATGATTTTAAGTTGAGTTATAGATGCTCATGCATAAAGTTATTTTCAAGTTATTATAATGAGTTAAAGACGAGTTTATGAGTTGAGCTTGAGTTAAATGACTGACAATGAAAGTTTTCAGTGATATAAAGTTGAGATTATGATTTTAATGTTGAAGTTATGATTATGATAAAACTTAAGAACAAAGATGTTATTATAGTGTGATAAGTCTAATTTTCACACAAGTATGTTTTAAGATGGTGGTAAGGATAATTCTCACCTGAGTTATGGATTCTTATGAATCACTAATTTAAGATAAGCTATTTCTATTATGTTTTAAAAGATGGATTGATAGGCAGTTACTATATTTCCCTATTATGTTATGATCATGTTTTTTAATTATGAGTTTCTGTTGGGATATTGACTAAGCATCGAGAGGGTTTCTAGGTAGGGTTCGGTCCGATAACGCAGCTACCCAAGGGAATCGTAATAGCAACCTAAAGTCCAAAACTACATTGCCTGCATAAGTTGACTTTATGGCCTAGCTGGTGGATCCACATAGCCCAGTTGAATAGTTACTTTTGGAGTATGCCCTGGCAAGGTAGCCTCACCTATTTCGATGTAGGAGTTATTGGCCTATCTCGATACAGGTGTCATCGGATTCCATGTAATAGCTTGGATGGTTTTAGATGTCGGTTAATGGTCCTATCCCACATAAGTTGGAGATAAGTTATAAGATGTCAAATTATGAGTTTATGATAAAGTTATATGATATGCATTGACCAAGAGTTTATTATGTTTTAAATTTCTTTTAAGCTTTACTCATATTCATTGTTATTGGTCATGCATCTTATGGCATATTGATTTTGTTTCGTTACTTGTTAATGCATACTTCGCATACTTAGTACATTTAAACGTACTAACGCATATTTTGCCTACATTGTCTTATAATGTAGGGACATACGACCTTCTCGATCATCCTATTTATGGCTAGAGTTGCCCTAGATTATGAAGAAGTTAGTGAGTCCTTATTCTATCAAGGACATGACTTTTATTCTCGTTGCTTCCTTGAATTTCACTTATTGTTTGGGTGAGCTAGGAGATTTACCTAATCCCCCATCAAAGACTAGATTAGAGGCATGTTTAGATAGGCCAGTTTGGACATCTATTGAATGGTTTTCCCTTAGTCCCATTCCCTTGAGTCGATGTCATCCGCTTATTTTGCTATGTGTATTTACCTTATGTATGCGATAAATGCTAAGATGTCTTATGGTTAGGGTCCCTCGCATCCCAATCACCGTGTCGCGACTTGACCCTAGTTTGGGTTGTGACAAACTTAATATTAGAGCACAAGGTTTAAAAAAGTCCTAGGGAGTCTAACATACCATTTTAAGTAGAGTTTTATTCATTGGTGTGAAGTGCTCCATATCCATGAATAAGAGGCCACATTCACTTTTTTCACGATCTATGTCGTGCGGTAGCGTGGTTAAGTCTTTTCCCTCTAACACTTGTTCTTTACAATTTTTGATAGTATGCCTCCACATAGATACCCCATTAGATGGAACGTGGTTAAAGAGGAGAAACAAGATCCAAATGAACCTATGAATAATCAAGTTACCAATGCTGAGTTTCGAGTAGCCTTTCAAGTACTTGCGCAAGCCATTACGACTCAAGTTAACCGTGAGGTGGTAGCTTCTGTGAACCCAAATATGGGTACGGTGGTGACAAGAGTTTGTGATTTCATGAGGATGAATCCTTTGGAGTTTTGGGGTTCTAAAGTTGATGAAGATCCACGAAAGTTTGTTGATAGCATCCATAAGGTTTTTGAGATCAGGGGATTAGCCCAATTGAGAAGGAGGAGTTGGCTATGTACCAATTAAGGGGTATTTCTCAAATTTGGTTTAATCAATGGAAAAGTGAGAGGCATAGAGAGGCAAAGCCCGTGACTTAGGATGGGTTCAGGGAGGTGTTTCTTGATCATGTTTTCCCATTAGAGTGAGGGAGGCTAAAGTGAAAGAGTTTATCAACCTTAAGCAAGTTGGTATGAGTATGAGGGAGTATGCCTTCAAGTTTGGTCAATTGTTAAAATATGCTCCATTCATCGTTGCCGACTCAAGAGCTTGTATGAGCAAGTTCGTATCGAAGGTGTTGGATATGGTAGCGATGGAGTGCAAAATGGCTATGTTGATTCAGGAGATGGATATATCTAGAATTATGAGCTATGCGGAGAAAACAGAGAGTGAGAAGATAAAGGTAAATAATAGGATGTCCAAGAGGCCAAGGATCGATGGTAGTTATTTCTCGCATGCCAAGTCCAGAAGTGGTGGACGTCTTCATTTTTCCAAAAGTACTCTGACCAAGGGTCTTTTAATACCACTACTCCACGATTTGACAAGGATAAGGTGCCCAACCCTAAACTTTAAGAAGGTTCTCTTATAGGCTAAGTTACTCCTGCATATAAGATGTATGGTAGGAACCATAGTTGGATTGACTGTGTGCTACTGGTTTGGTAAGACGGGTCGTCATGCTAAGGAATGCAAGGTCAAAGATGCTCGTACTCAAGGCCAAGTTGCTCAAGGTGGACAAGTGTAACCAAAGGGTGGTTAACACAATAATAGGTTTTATGCTTTCCATGGTAGGCAAGAGGCGGAGGAGACTTCTGATGTTATCACTGGTATGTTACGGGTCTTTTACTATAATGTTTATGCTTTGCTTGATCTGGGTGCAAACTTGTCTTTTGTTTTTCCTTATGTGGCCATGAGATTTGATGTTAGTCCCGAGACATTATTAGAGCCCTTCTCCATTTATACTCCCGTAGGTAAGTCGGCTGTGGCTAAAAGAGTCTATAGAAGTTATTTGGTTATGGCCTTCTATAAAGTTACTTTATATGATCTAGTTGAGCTTAAGATGACTAATCTTGACGTTATCCTTGGTATGGATTATCTATAAGCATGGTATGCTTCTATTGATTGTAGAACCCAATGGTTTAGTTCTAATTCCCAAATGAGCTAGTCCTAGAATAGAAGGGTAGTAACTTCATCTTTAAAGGTCAACTCATTTTGTGCCTTAAATCTTGGAAGATGATTTCCAAGGGTTATATTTATCATATTGTGAGGAATAGGGATAAAAATTCTGAAGCCCCTATCTTAGAGTCGGTCGCTATTGTAAATAAGTTTCTGGTTGTGTTTTCCGATGATATACTCGGTGTCCCTCCCGAAAGGGATATTAATTTTGGTATAGACCTTCTTCTAGATACTCAACCTATTTATATTTCTCCTTACTGGATGGCTCCAGTGGAGTTAAAAGAGTTGAAAAGATCAATTGAAGGACTTGTTAGAGCGGGGTTTCATTAGACCAAGTATATCCCCATGGGTTGCTCCTATATTGTTTGTTAGAAAGAAGGATGGTTCACTATGTATGTGCATTGACTACCGGCAATTGAACAAGGTAACCTTCAATAATATCCAATTTCGAGGATAGATGACTTGGTTGATCAATTACAAGGGGCAAGTTACTTTTCCAAAATAGACCTTCATTCCGGTTATCACCAATTTAGGGTGAGGGAGTGTGACATTCCTAAAATGGCATTTTGGATGAGGTATGACCATTATGAGTTTTTATTCATGTCATTTGGTTTGACCAATGCTCCCACGACTTTCATGGACTTAATGAATAGGGTGTTCAAGAAATATTTAGATATGTTTGTGATTATTTTCATTGATGACATTTTGGTTTACTCTCGGAATGAAGAGGACCATGGAAATCACTTGAGGATTGTATTGCAAACTCTAATATACAAACAACTATTTGCAAATTTCAACAAATGTGAATTTTGGTTAAGGGATGTGGCTTTCCTTGGTCTCATTGTGTCTGGCGAAGGGATTATGTTTGATCCTAAGAAAATCGAGGCAGTTAAGAATTGGTTGAGACCATTATCTCCTTCAGATATTAGAAGTTTCTTGAGATTTGTGGAAGGGTTTTCATCGATCTCATCACCTTTGACCAAGTTGACTTAAAAGAAGGTAAAGTTTCAATGGTCTAAAACATGTGAAAAGAGTTTTCAAGAGTTGATAGATCATCTCACTATTGCTCCTATCTGGACCTTACTGGAAGGGTCCGATGGTTTTTTGGTATATTGTGATTCCTCAAGGGTTGGTATTGGTTGTGTATTGATGCAACATGATAAGGTAATTGCCTATGCTTCTAGGCAACTTAAAGGTGCATGAACGAAATTATCCAACCCATGATCTTGAGCTACCGGCGGTTGTGTTTGCTTTAAAGATTTGGAGACACTATCTTTATGGTGTCCATGTGGATGTGTTCACCGACCATAAGAGTTTACAAAATCATGTTTAAGAAAAAAGATTTTAACCTTCAGCAAAGGAGATAGCTTGATTTGTTGAAGGATTATGATATGAGTGTGTTGTACCATCTGGGCAAGGCGAATGTGGTTATCGATGCACTAAGTAGGTTGTCTATGAGTAGTGTTGCACATATTGAAGAAGATAAGAAAGAATTGATTAAAGATGTTCATATATTGGAACATTTAGGTGTGCGTTTGGTTGATTCTAATGGTAGAGATGTCCTTGTTCATAATGGTTCGGAGTCGTCTCTTGTAGAAGATGTTAAGGCCAAGCAAGAACAATATCAAAATTTGGTTGAGTTAAAGAAGTTAGTTGTCAAAAATGCCATTGAGAGTTTCTCCCAAGGGGGAGATGGTGTGATACATTACCAAGGTCGTTTGTGTGTACCCAATATTGATGGGTTAAGAGAGTTGATATTGAATGAGGCCCATATTTCCCAATATTCTATTCATTCGGGTTCCACAAAGATGTATCGTGAATTGACATGAGTGTATTGGTGGGTCAGTATGAAGAAGGACATAGCAGAGTTTGTAGCTATGTGTCCAAATTGTCAACAAGTTAAAGTTGAGCATCAAAGACCGGGAGGTCTAGACCAAGACATTGAAATTCCTACTTGGAAATGGAAAGATGTAAATATGGATTTTGTAATAGGTTTTCCTCTTACTCAGAAGTAATATGATTCCATTTGGGTTGTTGTAGATCGTATGACCAAGTCATCTCATTTTCTACCGGTTAAGACTTCCTATGGTGCCAAAGATTATGCTTAGTTGTATGTTCTTGAGTTGGTATGACTTCATGGTGTGCCATAGTCCATCATATCGGATCGAGGTACACAATTCACTTCATACTTTTGGAAGTCGTTTTAAAAGGGTCTTGGCATAAAGGTTAAGTTGAGTACCACTTTGCATCCTCAAAATGACGGTCAAGCCAAAAGAACAATCCAAACATTAGAGGATATGTTAAGGGCGTAAGCTATTGATTTTAAAGGAAGCTGGGATGAACATTTGCCATTGATTGAGTTTTCCTATAATAATAGTTATCACTCTAGCATTCAAATGGCTCCTTTCGAAGCATTGTATGGGAGAAGATATAGATCTCCAGTGGGATGGTTTGAAGTAGGTGAGATGGCCTTGATTGGTCCAGATTTGGTGGTAGATGCTATGGAGAAGGTAAAACTCATAAAGCAGAGGTTGAAGATGGCTCAAAGTCATCAAAAGTCCTATTCCTATGTTAGGAAAAAAGAGCTTGAATTTGAGGTAGATGATTGACTGTATTTGAAGGTTTCACCCATAAAGGGTGTAATGAGTTTCAGCAAGAAAGGGAAATTGAGTCCTAGATATGTTGGACCTTACAAGATATTGAGGTGTGTTGGCAATTGCTTATGAGTTAAATTTTCCACTTAAGTTAGCTATGGTTCATCCGGTGTTTCAAAGTTCGTTGGTGATGCAAACTCCATTGTGCCATTAAAAGATGTAAGTGTTGAGGAGAATTTGACTTTTGAAGAAGTTCTGATGGAAATCTTAGACCGGCAAGTTAAGAAGTTAAGAAACAAAGATGTTGTGTTCGTCAAAGTATTATGGAGGAATCAACAAGTAGAAAGTGCTACTTGAGAGGCGGAGGCAGATATGATGAAATGATACCCGTACCTCTTTCCCTATACTCAAGACTAAAGTAGTAAGTTGTTCTTATTCAAGCTATTAAAACTCTTACCTATTCAGTCCCTTCTCTATCATCCATATACATGCATGTTTATGAAAAGTTGATTTTAAAGTCATAATTTTATGTTAAGTTGAAGTTTTCATGTTCTATGCCTTTTAAGGTGTCATCATGTTCATGCTGGGCTGCTAGTTCTCTTTCTGTGTCTTTCCTTTGAAAAGTTAATCTCATTCGAGGATGAATATTTCCAAGAGGGAGATATTGTAAGGACCCGTAAGTCAGAAGGGTTGAACCAAGGAGAAAAGTCTCAAAAGGTTTGAACTGACCCAGGTATGCAAGTCACTTTACAGCTCATAGAGCTCTCAATGACTCATAAAGATGAATCGTAGGGTGACCCCTTGAGAAAAAATAGATGTTGCCCTCAATATAGGTTCTACGACTCAAGAGGATGAGTGGTCATCCTATTGATGGGTCGTAGAAACCCCTCGTTAACCAAAGTTCAGAGGCATTTTTCAAAGTTTCTGTAACACCCCTCAAAAATTTTCCCTAAGATTCGGACCCTTCTTATAGTCAGGTAGGGTCGAACTCGAGTATTGTGGAGCATTTGCATGAGTTAAGATGAGTCCTTGAGAAATTAAGAAGTGTTAGAAGTGATATGGGGTCACAAAGGACCCCTAGGGCCAAGCTAAGTCCAAAAGATTCGTCGTGGCTAAGTTTTAGGATGAGTTCATATAATAGGTCGACTTCTAATGACCCTATATTTTGAAAAACGATAATCTGGGTGGCCCACGGCCTATTAAATTAAAGGTCATCGAGTCTTCTTTCCAACTCCACCAAGAAGGTAATTTTTAGATTTCAGAGTCGAAAGATATGACGATCCTAAGACGAACTAGCACGGTAGGGATTTTCAGGCCTGAGTTGCAATTGCTGGAAAACTGGGCTTGGCGCCGCAGTGTCGCGATGCGCCACTATCACGCCAGGAATATGCCTCAGTAGTTTGGCCCCTGGCGCGGTGCGCCACTACGAGGTGTGCAGGGTTTTTCAAGCCAATTTCCAGAACCCAGAAAATATGGCCTTGGCGCTGTAAGGGCGCGACGCGCCACTATCGCACCAAGAATGTGCCTCAGTAGTTTGGTCCTTGACGTGGCGCGCTACTACGAGATGTGCAGGTTTTAGGCGTAATCGGCTTGGCGCTGCAATGGCGCGACGCGCCACTATCGCGCTAGGAGCATTTTTGCCTATTTTCAGAACTTTTAAGAAGGGGCAATTTGGGAATTCACCAAAATTATATATGTATCATCCTTGGACATTTTGGGATCACAATTTGAAGCCTCTCTCTCTCTAGAAAAGCCCTAGAAATCTCTCTCTCTTCTTCTTCTCCTTCTCCATTTCCAACAAGAGATTGTTCCAAGAGCTTCAAGACTTCAAGCTTTCCATTGAAGAGCCAACAACAAGGTTTCTTCAAGAATCTATTCTAAGGTATGTAAGGCTATCCAAAACATGGGTTGAGTCCACCCATGTGCCCTACTCTTGCTTTGAGGTTAGAGGTCCATGATAATGGAGTTTCTTAGTATGGTTTATGTTTGAATGAGTTTTATCTCCTATTAATTTGACTTTATTGGTGTTGATGTTGTTGACCTAAGAAGTTCCTAAAACCTTCATGTTAGTATGAGTTGATGGAGATGACTTGTTATTATGTTTTGTTGACCTCTTTAACCATGTGATTATGTTGCATAAGTCAATTTCCATAAATGTGTTATTTTACTTAAATTGTTGAGTTTAAGTCATAGAGTTGTGATGAGTCTTGAGGAGAGGTCATAAATGCTTAACTAAATGAGTCTTGATTGAGTTGATTGGAGGATAGAATTGACGAGTGGACGAGGTCCTAAATGGAACTTGTCATTATGACTTAATTGAGTTAAAATGAGAATAGAGTTGATGAGTTGGCAATGTCCCACATGAAACTAGCCGTGAGGGCTTGTTTGAGATGATTGGAGGGATTCTTATGAGCATAGAGTCATGGTAGGAGTATCGAGCACCGAGGCGGGCGAGAGTATAGTCCATACTCGAACCCTAAGAACTACGCCACCAACGTAGGTAGGGATGGAACCGTTAAAGTCGGATGTTTCCCATGGGATCGAACCGTTAAAGTCTGATGTTTCCCATTTATTTGTCCTGAAATGATAGGACTTTACTAATTCATAGAATCCATGATTAGGGAGACGTTCATGCCCTGGCAAGGTATGGACGGACGTGGCAACAACGTCTGATTATTGTACTATCACTGGCTCATAAGTGATGGTTGTCGGATAAGAGAAACTCCCATTTAGGTCTTGCTAGTACTCTGAGTTAGTTGAGTTGAGTGGTATGAGATTTGTTCCGGTCTAAAACACTTCTTGTTATACTTAGGACCCTTGAGTGAGTTGTTATGTATATATATATATATATATATGAGTTGAGATCCTGAGTTGATATTGATGTTTTCTTGATGTTCGTTTCATCCGGTCATTTTACATACTTGTACATTCCCTGTACTGACACCATTGGCCTGCATCATGAAATGATGCAGAGATAGGTACTAGAGATCATCAACCGGCGCTCCGTTGAAGATCCACATACACTTCCAGCCAGTTGGTGAGTCCTCCTAGTTTGCGGAGGATGTTGAGCTTTCTTGTATAGTTTTGTTGTCGTTTCCTTTATTTTGATTGTTGGTATCCATGGGCTTGTCATTGGCACCTTCTAGACTTTGATAGAGGCTTCATAGACTAGAGTGTGGGAAGGTTGGACTATTATTTTTGAGAAGTCTTATTATATCTATTTTGATGAGTTGATAGTGATTGGCCCTCGGCCCTTATATTATGAATAGTATGTTATGATTGAACCCTCCTTCGAGTGAATGCGATTGAATTATAGTGTGACTGAATCAGGTGGTTCGCTTGAAGGTCAGAAATGGCTTTCGAGTGCCGTTCACGTCTAGGGTACCCTCCCGGGGCATGACAGTTTCCCCAAGTCCAAGGTGACGACTTGACATGACGAGTTGTAGAAGACCTTACGGGTCGTAAGAACCATCTATCACAAACCTTCAAAGACCTAAAATTTATAGGTTTTGGGATCTGCAGGACAAGCCTCAGGAATGACTCATTTACAAGTTGATGGGTCATAAACTTTACCCATTCCCAAACTTCAGAGACTCGATTTTCAAAACTTTTCATAGACCTGCTGGATGAGTCATTTAGATAAATCGTCATCCCTTCGATGACCCATAGGAATTGGTTCGTAAGTTCAATATCTAAAGTTTAATGAGGGGTAATTGTGTCTTTTCTAAAGTTTGGTTTAATGAATCTAGATACTTTTATGGCCAAGTTCAAAGTCTATAAATATTCAATTCTTCAAATTCCCCTTCGATTCAATTCATTCTCCCAAAAATTTGACAAAGGCAAGAACAAAGTCTCTCAAAGTTTCTCTCCAAATTCAAGCTAGGGTTTTCAGATTTCTGCAAGGTTCTTCTTTAATTCTTAGTGAATTCAATCAAGGTATGTGGAGATTAATTTATGGGATCTTTTCACCCATGAAGTCCCAAAGATTTCTCAATTTTTCATTCAATTTATAATTGATTATGAACCCTAGTTTTGATGAACTGCATTGGGATGAGTTAACTCCATTTTTAGATATTTTTTACTGATCATTATATGCATGTTCTCATATGAATTGAATGATTTTAAGTTGAGTTATAGATGCCCATGCATAAAGCTATTTTCAAGTTATGATTATGAGTTAAAGATATGTTTATGAGTTGATCATGAGTTAAATGATTTACATTGAAAGTTTTCAATGATATAAAGTTGAGATTATGATTTTAAAGTTAAAGTTATGATGATGATCAAAGTTAATATGAAAGATGTTCTTAGTGTAATAAGGCCAATTCTTTCACACGTATGTTTTAATATGGTGATAGGACAATTCTCACCGGAGTTATGGATTCTTATGAATCACTAAGTTAAGATAACCTATTCCTATTATGTTTTAAAAGATGAATTGATAGGCAGTTACTATCTTTACCTATTATTTTATGATCATATATTTTTTATTATGAGTTTCTGTTGGGATATTGACTAAGCACCGAGATGGCTTCTAGGTGGGGTTCAGTCCAGTAATGCAGTTAATTACCCAAGGGAATCCTAGTGGCAACCTAAATGTTATGCCCCGTACTTTTTTACTTCAAAAAGCTTTCTTAAACTTCTTAAAAGTTGCCATGTGACCAAGATTATTTATAATGTTATCAAATAACTCTAAGGAAGGGAGGACGTGATGTCCCATAAGAGTGAAGGTTGTAAATAGGGCTATAAGGATTTGAAACAAGTTGGGGGCCAAAATAACAAGTTGGGGGACTCGACTTTCTTGCGTAAGCTACCAACTTGGATGTCTTACATACTTAAGCTATTAGAGGGCGTGTTGAGCTTACGTAGCAAGTATTACATAGGTTCTTAAAGTAAGACGAGATTACGAATCTATGAAAGAGGCATAACACCTACTTGGAAGCAAGTAGGTGACTCACCTACTTAGGGTGGACCCACACTGCCACATGGCAGCATATGAGTGGACACATGGATAAGGTGGCGCTCTAAGGAGATTCCACGTGTCACTCCTAGGGGTATTCCATGTGTCACCTCCTAAGGAGGTATATATATGTATGTTATACTGAAGAATATCACATTTTCAGCTTCCTTAGCCAAAAAAAGAGAGAAAAACGTGAGAGAGGAAGAAGGCTGCCACGAATTTGGCCAATTTGAGGTAAGCCTCCGACTTTCTTTCCTTGAATTAATTATTTAAGATATCCCATGGCTACATGATGGTGTTTAAAATCATAAAATTACTTTTTGGGGCAGCAAAGAAGGGACGCGAACAGCCCGTCAATTTTCAGCATGTTAAGAGAACTTCCAAGGCAAGTTTTAGCGAGTTCTAGCAAGGTATGGCTTGGATCTCTTCTCCCACGTTTTGGTAAGGGTTTGGACATGTTATGAAGGTATAAATACGGATTTGAAACATGAAAATATACATGTTATGACTAAAGAACATTGCAGGTCATGTAGGGGCTGGTTTGATGCAATTTTAACGAGTTAAAGTTTGGCTAGAGTCGTTGTTATTGTGGTATTGTGTTTGGCATTGTTTTGAATTATTTAAGGGATGGAACATAACTAAAAATGACTGTATATTCTTCTGGTTTCAGCCACATGACACCCCGGTTCATGTGGTTAAAGGTTTTACAAAATAGAGATTAAAAACCCTATTTTGGTATCGTAGTTTTAAGCGAGTTGTTTGGAGTTTGTGTTGTGTAATGTTGAAGTGGTTTACTTATATATATTCTGCTGATTGTTGTTTTTGGTTGTATTCAAATGTTTGGAGGCTAAAATGGAAGTTTGGATAGGGAAAGTTATAGGAGAGATGTTGCCCGATTTTCGCTAACTTTGGAACTAGTAATGAACTAGTCTAAGGGAATGGATAAGGGATTGGTTCCTATGGGTAATTGGTGGTAGAATTACAGGATGGAAAGTCAAAGTTCACTAACCTTAGAATTACTTTCATGTTAAATAGGTTCAAGAGACGACGAGGCGAACGTGTTAAGAGTAATCCGTAAGAGGTATGTAAAGATAACGTTTCCTCCTTTTGGCATATTTTTGGCATAAGTATGTAAAGCTTATTCTTTCTCTTGGCATGTTTTGACATAAGTATGAAAAGCTAATCTTTCTTTTGGCATGTTCTTTATGAACCAAATATATGAATTTTTTTATGGTTCCAAGGAAGTTCCTATTTCTAGAGCCACTAGGATGGCCAATTTCTTGATTTCCAAAGGACATTTTATTACGCTTTGATGCGAGTATATAATTCCAGAAGTTCCATTTTGATGTAATCCATAGTGACTTTTAAAAGGTACTTGATATGATTCTTGTCTTGATTTTGAACGATATCTTATTTTAATCATTCCATTGAGCCCCATAATATATTTTGAAATATGGAAACGATTTCAGAAAGACTATTTAGACATAGACCATCATGACATCTGGAAATGTTTTATATTTATATTGCATTTAGTTTCTTACTACTCCACTCGTGGATGTCTCAGTGCATATTTCACTAAGCCCGGGCTAGGATTTGTTATTATGCGTACTTTTTTGCATTGTTCGCCATGCCCCAACGTGAGGGGGAAGGTACGACCTGTACATGGGATTTGTGGAGTTATGATGTTCCATGTACACATATGATATGATATGATTTGATATGATCATCTGATATGATATGATATGATCTGTTATGGAGATATTTCCTACTCTAGAGTTATGATGTGCTGTGGCGCCAGTGACGGGGCGGCGACCACGATTTGTTCACCGAGTCCCATAATGGGGTCAGATAAGGCATATGTTTTCTGCATAAATTATATGTAGTTATGAAAAGCATTTTGGTATTCTAGATATTTTGCTCATTTTTTCACCTTTTGTTCTGGTAATGGCTTTACTCATTACAGTCCATGTTTTACATACTCGGTTCATTGCCCATACTGACCCCTTTTCTTTGAGGTCTAAATTACATACCCGTAGGTATAGATACTCGGTTTGCTGATCCTTTCGCCTAGTACATCCACCTTGTTGGTTGGCAGTGTTTCTTTGTCTGGAGCCCTATTTTGGTACTAACTTTTCTGTTGTACATTTGTCCATGTTGGTTAAGGGTACGATGGGGCCTTGTCCCTTCATATGACTAGGCTATCATTTTGTAGAGGTCTGTAGACTTGTGATGTAGATTATGTATATATGTTTTGGGCTTTGTGTTCTGTGATGGACTTAACAGCCCTCTTGTGCTATATCTGTTCTCATACGCTCTCTAGCGACCCTTTTTTGACTCTTACTTTTGTCTATTCTGCTAACATGCTAAGTGGGGCTAAGGGTATGTATGGGTGCCCAACTTGGGCACCAGTCACGGCCTACGAAGTTGGGTCGTAACACTAAAGTCCAAAACTAGATTCCCCACGTAGGTTGCCTTCATTGCCTAGCTTGAGGATCCACATAGCCCAGTTGAATAGTTACTTTTGGAGTATGCCTTGGCAAGGTAGCCTCCTTTGTTTTGATGCAAGAGTCATTGTCCTGTCTCGATGTAGGAGTTATCGGATGGTCTTATATATCGGTTAATGGTCATATCCCACACAAGTTGGAGTTAAGTTATGAGATGTCAAGTTATGAGTTTATGATAAAGTTTTATGATATTCATTGACCAAGAGTTTCTTATGTTTTAAATTGCTTTTAAGCTTTATTCATATTGATTGTGATCGTCATGCATCTTATGACATATTGAGTACGTTTTGTTACTTGTTCATACATACCTCACATATTTAGTACATTCAAATGTACTAATGAATATTTTGTCTACATTATCTTGTAATGTAGGGACGGACGACCTTCTCGATCATCCTATGCATGGCTAAAGTTTCCCTAGATTCTCAAGGAGTTGGTGAGTCATTATTCTATCGATGACATGGCCTTTATTCTCATTTTTTACTTGACTTTCTCTTATTATTCGGGTGAGCTAGGAGCTTGTCCTAAGCTCCCATCAAAGACTAGATTAGAGGCATGTTTAGATGGCTTATGATGTAGTCCGGCTGGTCATCTATTGAATGGTTTTCCCTTAGTCTCATTCCCTTGAGTTGATGTCTTCCGCTTATTTTGCTATGTTTCTTTACCTTATGTATACGATGAATGCTAAGATAACTTATGGTTGGGGTATCTTGTATCCCGATTCCCATGATATGGCTTGGCCCTAGTTCGGGTCGTGACATCTACCACTCATGAAAGGGACTCTTAGACCCATCCCTATAATTCTAGTAGCTTCTTGAAGTGTACGAAGTTTCTATGAACTAGGGTCTATAAGTTGCATGAGGATCTACGACTCATAGGTGGGTCTATGATCCATTGGTGGGACCTGTAGACCCAATCTCTGAGAACCAGTAGTTTCCAGTAGATTAAGTGGGATTCTACGAGCTGGATTGTATGATCGGTAAGTACTTCTACGGACCATAAGAGGGACGTGTAAAATGCTTCTGCCAATTTTATTGAGAGGAAATCCCATCTTTTCCCACCTTTTCCAAGCTAAAAACTTGACGTATTGGGACCAAATTAAGCCCATTATCAGTACCCTATGACACTTTTCTCTCATCAACACTTCAAAAACTTATAGAAAGGATTGAAAATGAGAAAACGCTAGGGTTCAAGGATATTCATAGAGTTCTTCGAGTTTCTCCAAGAATATCATTCTTCTAAGTATGTAAGGCTAGTCATAGTGTCAGACTGATTTAGCCCCTAGAGCTCTACATCTCGATTCAGTTAGTATGAGCCCTAGTTTGAGTTTAATCCTATTGTATTGATCTTTTCAAATAAGTTATGATTCCTTTCATCGAGTTCTAGGTGTAATTATTCAAGATTGTGATTATTTGCATAATTCGAATTCTTGAATTTACTATTCATGCTTACATGAACCCTAGTGGAGTATTCAATTTCTTCTTATGATGCATTGTTTTGAGTTGAAGAATGATGTAATTTCATGTCTTGATTGAGAAAGGAGTTCTGAGTACATTACATTACTTGAGTTACAAAACTTTACATCACTGATTTTTATGCATGTTTTGACTTAGTCTAAATGCGTTAGAGTATTAAGCATAAATGATATTCTTGAGAAAGAGTTTGAGAGGATGCAAGTAGTCCTAAATGCATATCAACTTTTAAAAGAGAAAGCATAAAGAGTTGAGAAGAGTTTGAGCTTATTAAAATAAACTCCAATGAGACTAAATGAGATATAGTTTGAGTGTTTTCACTCACCTGAGGATGTGAGCATTATTGGATATTTTTTTGAATAGTATTGAGCACCGGTTTGGGTAAGAATTTAGATAACTAAAACTCCATAAACTGCATAACCACCGTAGGATAGGATCGTGTCTTTGGTTCGGGCAACTCCTCACTTCAGTTCCTAATATGGACTTTTATATGAATCCATGAGTTGAGTTTGCATCTCTTATCATGGCAAGATAATGGATGGCTCTTGCAACGTAAGCAATACATTGTATCATCATGAGGCTCATAGTGATGGTTGCCGGTTAGAGAAACTCTCCAATAAGAGAAAATACTACATTATTTTGAGTTGCATTTATTGTCTTATTTTACTATAAAGTTGTGAAGTTTTTATTACATCTACATGCTTACTTTCAGTTAGATATTTTCAGTATTCATTTCAATTTAGTATTCAGTGAGAATGTTTCTTTCCAACTATTTTATATATCGTACATTCCATGTACTAATGTCTTTCGACGCTACATTAATTTATGATGTGGATATAGGTATTAGAGATTCTCAATAGGCACATCGTTGAAGATCGAATTTATCCAACTTTTGGAGAGACCTCCTTGCTTTCAAAGGAACTCTTTTAGTCCATTTATTCTTTATTTATTAGTCCTTTTGAGGTAGTCGTAGGCCTATCTCGGTACCTATGTATATTAGTTAGAGGCTTGTTACATAAAATATAAGGTATTTCAGTTTTCAGAGATTACGTTTTAAACATCCTTTTATATTATATTCACAGTACTTTCAGTTTATTATTGAAATGAGATGTCTATGATTTACTCAAAAACAGAAGAAAGGGTGGAAAGTGAGTCTTCCGCTGAGTAGTTAGCTAGACCAAGAGTTCGCTTAGGACCAACAATGGTTTTCAAGTGTCGGTCATGCCTAGGGTGTTAACTCGGAGTGTAACAGTAGCATTCATTAGTCCAAAAGACAACCAAAAATTCATAGTGACTATACCAAGTCCCGAGGACATCTTCAAAATGTGAAATTCTCTCACTCTTATGATAACCTGATCAAAGATCAATCTTCAAAAAGAAACTAACACCCTGTAGATGATAGAACAAGTCATCAACCCTTGGGATGGGATATTTATTCTTAATTTTTACTTTGCTCAGCTGTTAATAATCAATGCATGTGCAGAGAGAACCATCGTTCTTCTGGAGCAAGATAACTGGATCACCCCTAGAGAGATACTCGGTCTAATAAAATCCTTATCCAAAAGGTCCTTTAACTAATCTTTCATATCTTTAAGTTTTGCCGGAGTCATTTTGTAAGAAGGAATAGAGATAGGCAGGATATCTGAAAGAAGATCTATGCCAAAGTCAATTTCCCTTTCGGGAGGAACACTAGGAAGATCACCGGGAAAGATATCCAGAACTCATTCACAATAGGAACTAACTCAAGAGTAGGGGTTTCAGAATTTTTATCCCTAACTCAACTTAGATGATAAATACTACCCTTAGAGATCATCTTTCTAGCTTTAAGGCATGAGAAAAATTGACCTTTAAACGCTGAGTTACTACCTTTCTACTCTATGACTGGTTCATTCAAAAATTGGAATTTAACCACTCAGGATCTATAGTTAACAGAGGCATAATAAGTATGAAGCCAATCCATACCAAGAATAACATCGAAGTCATGTCTAACTCTACTAGATCAACTAAGGTGATTTTCTAAAAATTAAGACCAGGCAATTTCTGAAAGCCCATTTAGCAAAAATTGAATCATCGATAGGAGAAGAGACTGAGAAAGATTATAATAGGATTTTTGAACTGACATCAAACTTCATAGTGACAAAAGGAGTCACAAAAGAAAGCTCCACCTCAGGATCTAACAAGGCATAAACATAAACTGCAGAGCTTGGTGACCTGAAGAACAAGATTGATTCTGCAGACAAACCTCCCTAATATTACTAGCAAAAGAAGGGCAATCTCTCAATATATGTCCAACCTTATCACAACCATAGATCCATTGATACCAGCTAAGCATCTCCCAGGATGACTCTTGCCATATTTTCTGGCAAGGAGGAAAGTCTGACCACTAGAAGCACTCCTTTGAGGCTTAGGGTTAGACACCTTATCCTTGGTAGTACAATCTTGTTTTCATTCCCTATTTTATTACTTGATATTGATAAATTTTAGTTGTTATCTAAAACCTACTTATATATATATATATACATGCTTGTTCAGAACAATAATATCTAATTCTTTTGACTTGTGAAATCAATTGAAGATAGTCCTATTTTCTAGTCCTTATGGTTCTACCCCGACCTCATATGTTGCATAATATTTTTCAAATGACCCCCTATGCTCTGAAATATGGGATATAGTAGAGTGTTCATTATCACGAGTCCCATAAATAGCTATAACTCAACAATTTCTTAACACAAGCTTATAATTATCACCAAACCATCTCATTCAAGCAAACTCAAGATTAACAGTTGAGAACTAGAGAACCACCCCCTGGTCATTATTTATTCCCTCCTTGAACAATAACAATCAACAATCTTTAACCATCCAAACTCTATACCCGAAAGCCTATGCATGATGTCTCCCGTCAATTTACATTATAGTATGTAATGGGGAAAGGTCTATAACTACTAGATTGAGAAAATCAAGCCTACATGAGTTCCAAGAAGTTACTGCGAAGTCTGATCACGAACTTTGATTCTATTGCGACGCTTCATTTTGTTCTTGGTCTAAGAACAACACAAAATACAAAAATCAATCGCGTATGGCATAATATTCACAGATTATAGCTTAATCCCAAACCCCAGGCCAACCTCATGATTTTACCACTATCAATTTCAAGTTAAAACACTACCCCAATGTTACCCTCCTGGATTCTAAAGCTTAAGAATCATATTTACAATTTGGGGAAGTAATTAACTTACCTTAATCGATGAACACGATGAAAAACTTGTGAAAATGGCATAAGTCGCCCTTGCACTTCTCCAAAATGAGATGGCCAATTAATGATTGGTTTTGGGAATTTTCTAATGTAAATCTCGACTTACCCTACTATAGTGGCCCAACCCTCTATAGTGTCCCTACCCCTCTATAGCACCCAAATCCCATTATAACGCCTTATTTGCCTTGTTGTAGTACCAGATCGAGTGCATCTCTCTATAGAAGCACCCAACCGCTATAGCGACTTAGACGGTTCTATATCTTGGAAATTCCCCCAAAAGACCATATATTACAACACACCTCTAATTCTTGATGTTCCAAACCAATCCTTCCACGCTAAGTTAAATTTCGTGAGTTCTACTCACCCAAAAATAATTTTGTAAAGCCCTATGGTAATGTCTTGGCTACTAGAAAATCTAACTGAAGCTTAGATAGTATCCCTGATTCATTCCTGGAATTCCCTAGATCTTACCTGACTTAGATTTTGTCGGAGTGTGATCTAACCTAGTATTTTTAAGACACTACCCAAAAAGTTTTTGTGGCCCAATTCTTTCACTATTCATTTACCCATAATGAACAAAATGAATCGTTAGAATATATACCAATATAAAAATCACTCATCCCCAAGTGGTCAAATAAGAAAAGCTGGGCTAAGTCAGAAAAGAGTAAGGGTACTTGTCCTGCATACCCCTCTCCCAAGTATGGAAAGAGATATACATACTAACCTCATTTGCTGATATTCCACCCTTCACATATAATCCTTTGCTAACGACCCTTCCCTTAGGCCAATTTAGTGAACTATCAGGAAGACTCCTTCTTAACCACCTTGACTAAACCACACAGTCAAATATATTCTAAGTCAGTTTAACAACCATAAATAACCCCAGCCATAATGTTTGCACTAGACCTTCCGGATGAATCGGCTACAAATTATAGGCTTCTGCCAACACTTTCTGAACTAAATCATCAACCCGGGGTATATAAATTCTCCCTCTAAAACTAAGCACCCCACACACATCGAGTGTGGCTTATGATTCCTCACCAAACACCACCTTAATTTTATCAAATGCGACACCTCGAGACACCAGATATATCTGAACCATACAACACATAAATTTTATTAGAAACCATCGTAGCCTAAGAATTTTGTCAACTCTCATCCTAAAGAACTTTACCCGGGCACTTACACCCTAACTAATGCTATAGAGAGCATACCATTACCACTCTATGAGAAGTAACCACAGGGTATTATCATGGCCAACAAGAGGGACATAACTGATCAAGAAACTATCTACTAACCCCACTCCCTCAACTGACCCTAGTACTAAGTATCATCTATCAAGAACAATCCCACATATTTCAAATTCTCCACAAGTCTGCTGTATCTTTTCTAAGAGCTGCTATCGGCCAATCATTCTTATAAAATAAGCCTATGGCAATGTCTAACACTACTCAGCCAATTATAATTATTTAGCAAATTACTACATAGATGACTAGTCCTACTAATGGACAAACACAATTTCACCAATACCCAGAAACTTGGTGCCACCATAGTCTCACGGTTCCTCGTTAACTGAACATTATCACTGCAACATAAGTTGTTACTCAATCAAGGGTAAAATCACTGAGTCAAATAATGTCTGATATTCTAATATATATAGGTCACCTCATTCAAGAAACATCACTGACATCAAACCAATAGCCTTTATACCTAAGGCTACCATATCTACCCTTTCCATTTAACGCACATGGATGTTAATCTTTATAATTCATGCAATAGCTTACAGCTCAACTAATGATTTAAAATAACTCATGTGTCACGACCCAACCTTGCAGGCCGTGACTGGGGTCCGACCTGGACCTTCGTCTACCTAACTATCAAATATAAGGACTATACACCAGAACCTCCCATGGGTGATAACATACGTACATACATATAGCCTCTTTAATTTGTATCATGTCATGAAAGGGCATAAAAGCCGATAAGGCTGCCTTAACATAATAAAATTTGCAATATGCCATATAGGCATAACTGAAGCAAACTTGTAAACAACCCACGTACATATGTTTATAGACCTCTAAGAATATCAATGGTAACATATAGCGGGACAGGGCCCCGCCGTACCTATAAATAAACAAATATATACATCAAGGGTCATTACCAAAATCTGGGCTCCGGCACAATGGAGTTCTCCCAAATCGCTGAGTGGAAACCCTAAGCTGGAGGATCTCCAAAGTAAGTACTTGTACCTGTGGGCATGAAATGCATCCCCCGAAGAAAGGAGGGTCAGCACGATATATGTACTGAGTATGTAAAGCATAACACATCATAATTGAGACCATAGTTGAAACCGGGATGCAGGGGATACGTATAACAATTAACAAATTACTGTACTTGCACCTTAGGACACGTAATCATATACATTATCATACACTGTGCCCAGTCTGCTAAGGAACTCGGTGTCATAATTATTTCATCATATTACCATATCATCATATCATCATGTCATCATCCCTCTCCATCATGTACATTATTTCATTATGCCATCGTATATGGCATCATATCATCGTATACGGCATAATCTTATCGTATATATCATATCCGATCCACTATGGGGATTGGGGTCACAAATGTATCCCTATATTTTCATATGCATGCCTATGTAAAGTATCTGGCCCTTTAGTGAGGGACTCGGTAAAGAGAATAGTGTACGTCTATAGCATACCATCATCATGTATATAGATACCATACTCGGCCCTCTAGGGAGGGACTCGGTGCCATTATCACATGGTAAAATATGCCAAGGAATGTTCGGCCCAATCCATAATTTAAAATAATGCCAAGAAATATACGGCCCAATCCATATTTTTATCATATCATATATATATATATATATTTGGCCCAGAACTCGGTGAATAACATCATCACATACAGCATCATCGTATGCTTCACTTCATCATATACGGCATTTCATTATCGTATACTTCATACATAAATATATATAGCCGACCCGAGACTCGGTGAAAGAAGTAGTAAAGCTGCGCCCAATATAATTTCTGGCCCATCATGGGATGCAGAGAAAGAAAGGTTATAGCATGCACGAGTGGAGTAGTGAGAAACCATATACAACTAAGTCATCATCTGAGACTCGATGAAACAGTCAAGTAAACTATCACCTGAAGACCCGGGGAGTAATTATCCGAGGTACCCCTTTAGATGTCATTAGGCTTACATCAGCTGGGGCCTCAGAGATCACAGACATGCATCAAGATAATGCCACACAATTTATGCAATCAGGAGCATAGTTTATGCAATCGGAAACACAACGTACGCAGTCAGAGACTCAACTTATGCAATCAGAGGCACAGTTTATGCAATCAGAGACATTGATCATTTCAGATCCTATAGGAAGAGGAACTTGTATTTCCCCTTACTATTCAACATAAGGTGACTCAGGAGTAGTGGTCGAACCACTTTAAGACTCTTAATATTCAAAAGTGACTACAAGTCATGAGTGATACCCAGAGTTTATAAGGGAGTTACCTTCAAATACATATCCTACATTACATACAGTCAAGTCTTTCCACAAGTAACAAGAGATAGGCTTTACATGTGCTACTTTTCATTTTCTAGAAGACTTGGAAGGTAGTGACTCAACTATTATCGGAGTTCTAACATCAAGAAGTGAACAGGAGTCTGGACTCATAATCAGAGCTTTAGGAATGGAATAACTTCCAAATTTCACATACATGACACTTACATCTAAGACATGTCAAAAGAGAAGAAAGGATAGGCTTTACATACCTGTAGTAGCTAGATTGTAGTCTAGATTGTTTTGTTTCTCCTTCAACCTATTTAACATGAGAGTAATACCAAGATTACTAACTTTAAACTTTCCATATTCACAATGTATACTCAAGTATCTATAGGCACCATTTCCTTTCTCACCTTCCTCGACTAGTCTGTTGGCTAGTTCTAAAGTTAACGGAAATCGGGCAGCATCTCCCCTATAACTTGCCCTATCTGAACTTTCAATTTAAACCTCTAACCTTAGAAGACATATCAAAAACAACAAGAAACATACATACACCATCAAATCACTACCATATCACGCAATACAAGTTCCACACAACTCACCCAAAACTATGACACCAAAGTAGGGTTTTAGCTCTTTATTTTGCAAAATCTTACCGATACAAATTGGAGTATTACAAGGCTAAAAACATAGGCCTATATACTCATATTTAACCATGTTTCATCCCTGAAACATAGATAAACCACCTCTATATACAATACCACGCTAACGACAACACTAGCCAAACTTTAACTTGCTAAAATAGCGTCAAATCAGTCCCTACATGACCTGCAACATCCTTCAGCCATAACGTGCATATTTTCACATTTCCAACTCATATTTATACACCCACAATATGTTTAAACACTTTCCCAAATGTGGGAGAATGGAATCAAGCCATACCTTAACAAACGACTTCCCCAAACTTGCTGAAAATTGACTTTGGGAGCTTCTTATCGTGGCTGAAAAGTTAATGGCTGCTCGTTGCACTCTTTCGCTTCCCCAAATATTAATTCACATTTTTAACACCTTTATCTAGTTGAAGAATACCCTAGATAATTAATTTATGGAACGAAATCGGAGGACTCACCTTGGAGGAGCAAGCCGTAGCTCTCCTTTCTTCTTTCTCTAGTTTCCTCTCAAGTTTCTCTAAGTTAAAAGATGAGAAAATGAATTCCTTAGTCATCAAACTAGGCATATATACCCCACTTTTGGAGGTGACACATGACATCCCCTAAGGGGTGACACGTGTCCAGCCCCTAGGGATCCCCCTCACACTATGTACCCAATCATTGGCTGCCACGTAGCAGCATGGGGCCCATCCTAAGTAGATGGGTCACCTACTTACTTCTTTTCATAAGTTCGTGTCATGACCCAACCCCATAGGCCGCGACTAGGGTCCGACCTGGACACCCCGTACACATATCAATCAGCTGTGGTCACATTAAATTGTAAATAAGATGATATCATGTAACAGTTCATGATATCGTCTTATTTACAGTTCAATGTGACCACAGCTGATAGATATGTGTACGGGGGGTCCAGGTCGAACCCCAGTCGCGGCCTACGGGGTTGGGTCGTGACAGTTCAGAACCTAGTTATTGCTCCTTTTCATGGGTTCGTAGTCTCATCTCACTTTATGAATCTATATAATCTTTGCTACCTAAGCTCGACATATAATCAAGTAGCTTAATTTTGTAAAACGTCCAAGTTGGTAGCTTACGCGAGTAAGTCGGGTTCCATGACTTTTTACTTAGCCTCCAACCCCTTCCACATCCTTCTAAATCTATTTCCAATTATTTGGGATGGCCTCAGCCTCCCTTCCTTAGGATTATTTAGTCACATTGTAGCCAGTAGGGGTCACATGACAATTGTCAAAAAGCTTAAGAACACGTCCCAAGGTACGAAAGTACGAGGTATAACATCATGAGTGAAAAGTAAAATAGGGAAAATAGGATAGGGATTCTACTGTGCCCATCCTATTTTAGCGGCTTGCACACCTCTATGGCAACCCCTAACAACAACAACCCAAAAAAATTATCATTTTCTACAAAATTCCCCATTTCCCTCCCTATTTTCAATCCTAACACCTGAAATTGCATTATGGCCTTTAACATAATCCCAAGACCAAACCCAACATTCCATAGACAAGAACTTAACATCACATTATTTAAAATTAGTTATGAAACACTAAGAAAATCATTCATAACAACAAATTCGGCTATTATACATCAATAACCCTTTTCCCCATGGCTCCCAATCAAATCTTGAATGTCCTGAAACCGGAGTTTCTCTATATTCATCAATCATTAGGTTCCCTTACTAGTTTTACCAACAGTAAGGCGATGCACAATTCACAACACAAAAATGCTTAGTTATTCAAATAAAAAATTACTACAAAACCACGACACATAACCAATTTATGATCTTTTCCTGACCACAAATTTCACAGTAAATCAAACAATTACATCTCACATTTGACTCATTTAGGCAAGTACACTTCACATAATGGTAGTCATTCGGAAAATTCTATACACATAATTACAATTCCAAGCTATATTTGTCACGAATGAAAAATTGAGGTCATGATGGCACACATACCAACACTACCTTATGTGTAAGTCTAAGTAAAATTCATACAAGACTCCCAAAGGGGAAGTCAGGCCACAAACAAAATGAAAAAAAGGACAATTAAGAAAATATCCCAAAACCTGGTTTCATAAGTGTATACAACATCTAGTACAATATTCAAATCTGATATACATCATAAGCCTATGAATAATAGTAAAGACTAGAAATAAAACATAGAACTAGTGGTAATTCGGAACCCAAGATCTCACCACTAATCTGATAAGGCAAAAACAACTAGAAACATCATCTGTCACACGGGATATCCTGACTAGGATCTGCATCAAAAAGGAACACAGAAAAGGGGGTGAGTACAATCCACATGTACTCAATAGGTCTGACCAAAAGAGTATAAGGAATTAATCAAGATGATGCAATACACTAAGGAATACTTCCACCTGTATACAGAAAAGTCCTATTCCGGCTTCAATATTGACAATTTATATAAAATGGTGCAAGTAAAGTAAACACATATGGATAGTTCAATATCTCATATGATCATATAAGTCAAGTAATCCAAATAGCAATGCAATGAAATTATGCAATGATGTGGTGGTACGGTAGAATTAAGGATGTCACATAACTATCGTATGCACCAGTCGAGCTAAGGCTTATGGACAAGGACCTATGGAGGACTCATAGTCCATATACCAAATCACAATCTCAATATCTCATCAACATACCACCTAGCTCGTGGTTAAGGATATAAAAAGGTGTCATATTTTATTTCTCAAAAAGAATTTCCATATTTCTCAACTTCCCAAGATCAATAATATAATGAATGAGGATGAATGCATCACAACACAAATCGCATGGAGGAAATATTCAACTCAACATGTAATATAAGGTTCAAAGTTCTCAAAACTCAACCTAAAATGATATACACCCTCAATAGATAGCAATGTAAAGGAGGTACATTAAAAGAGTGTTCATCTCGTTTGGAAAATGTTCTAATACTTAAGTGTGATCAAAACCCCCCAACTCAACTCCTATGATGGGCATTACAAGTTAAATAGTATCACAGGCCTCTCTCACAAGAAAATCATGAATCTCAGCCTCTCAAAGTAATTAGTATAGCAAATAAGGCCCTGACACAAGCTACAAAGTACAAATAAGTCCCCACAAAGGCAACACTGTATGATCAAGCGCCCATGCGGGCATCACAATAAACTTACAGTCCCAAATCACATTACTACTCCATTCTAGAGTCTATAATATAGGAATGAATAATTATCCAATCCTAGTCTCAAAGAAGAATAGCCAAACCTACCTCGAAGGCTAAAACTTCGCACGAACGCTCTAACTGGAGCTCAACTCATGAACACCAAAAAGTTTACCCATTATCAAGAATGGAAAGAGCTCATCAAAATAAGTCTAAAGATACTCATATTGCAAGGTTTTAAAGCCGAGGTCAAAATCGCCCAAAAACCACTTTGAAAATGAAAATGGAAAAACTGGAAGTTTATTTGAAAATCATATTCTACAATTCAAGGGGATTTCATGGTTAAAAAACCCATTAAAATTGATCAAGAAATGAACTAGAAATCATCTAATCTTTTATTTTGAAATTGGGAAGAAAAACCCATTTGAAATCTTGATTTTGAAGATGATTTGAAAGATAAGAATAGATGAAATTGATTTAGTAATGATAAAGGAACTTACCCAAATGATTTATCTCAAGAAATCCCACGAAAATCCCTTCTTCTAAGCTCCAAAATGAGTGAAAATGGTGAAATGGAGAAAAATGGGAAGAAACCCGCTATTATACTATTTTGGGAAAAATTTGACTGCCGCGAACATTGTGCACACTGAGGAAACTTTCCGCAAATGCGGTGAACTGTGTCATGAATGTAGATCACAAAGAAGTCCTTCATCGCAAATGTGGGCTTTATACCGCGAACGTAAAGTGCAACCTAGAGGCGCTTCATGAACTTAGGCCTGGCCACCATTATCGCGGAGAAGAAAGGGTTTGGCACTATAACAACATACCAACTTTAGGAAAAAGTCTCCGAACGGACCCTTGAAATTCATTCGGGGTACGATTAAAATAATACGGATATGTTACCATTCTAAATTTGATATTTCAGACTCAATAGAATCATTAGATTTCGAGAAAAGGTCGTTATGATGAAATTACCTTTCCGGACCCCTTTTTGGCCTAAAACTCAACTTTTAGCCCAATTTCCCAAAATAAAAACTAAGATCCCGTAGCTCTAAGTCAATACTCAGCTAGACCAAACTCAACGTTTTGGATGCAATGAAACTGATAGAATTCTCATTCGACGCTCGGATCTTAATATATTTGCCAAAGTCAACCATTTGAATAAAACTCCCCACTCAAAGCCTCAAATCGCCAAAATCACACCTGATCGATTAGGAACCATGCCAACCATCCCATATCACAAACAATGTATGAAAATACTACGGGAAATGGAAAAATGGTCATTTCTCATAGAAAATTAATTTCTCTAGAATTGAGATATTATATAATCCACCACTAAAACATACGTTCATCCTCGAATGAAAAGTAAAGTAAAGTAAAGTACCTATAGGGGAGAAAAGCTGAGGATATCTACGGTGCATGTCAGACTCCACATCCCATGCAGCCCCTTCAATAGGCTGGTGCCTCTACTGCATCTTCACTGAGTCAATATGCTTTGATCTCAATTGTCTAGTCTGCCTATCTAGGATAGCAATAGGCTCCTCCTCAAATGAGGAGTCCTGATCTAAAGCATCAAGTCCCACTAAATCACATGAGAGTCAATGTTTCGGTATCGCTTAAGAATTGATACATGAAATATAGGATGAACAGCTGAAAGGTTTAGGACAAGGCCAATTTATAGGTCACCTTCATATATTTCTCAAGCATTTTAAAAGGGCAAAAAACCTCAAAATGAGCTTCCCTTTCCTCCCAAATATCATCACACCCTTAGTGGGTGAAACCTTGAGCAACACTCGCTCCCCAATAGCAAATGACACTTCACGAACACACCTATTCATATAACTCTTTTGCCTACTCTAGTCAATCACAAAGTGCTGTTGAATCAACTTCACCCTATCCATGAAATCTCTCAACAAATCAATACCCCAAGGTTGTACCCTAAAAGAATCAAACCATCCCATGAGAGAGCTACATCTCCTCTTATATATGGCCTCATACGGTGCCATCTGAATGCTGGAATGGTAACTGCTTGTTATAAGAAAACTCTGTAAGAGAAAGAGATTGATTCTAATAACCACCAAAGTCCATGATACAAGCTCGGAGTATCTCCTCAAGTACCTAAATATGCCGCTCCGACTAAGCGACGGTCTGATGATGAAAAGTTGTGCTCAACTCAAGCTTGGTACCCATTTGTTCCTGCATAGAACTCTAAAAATGAGAGGTAAATTGCTTACCCCTATCAGACATAATAGAAAGGGGCACTCCATGCAACTGAACTATCTCATGGATGTAGATCCTAGCAAATTTCTCTATATTTTAGCTAGGTTTCACCAGAATAAAATGAGTTGATTTGGTCAATTGATCCAAAATAACCCAAATTGAATCATGCTTACCCAAAGTCAAGGATAACCCCATCAAGAATTTCATGGTAATGCACTCCCACTTCTACTCAAGAATGGGCATCCTTTGCATATGACCACCTGGTTTCTGATGCTCATACTTCACCTATTGGCAATTTAAACACATAGCTACAAAATAAATAATGTCTCTCTTCATTCTACACAACCAATAGTGTTGTTTCAAGTCATGAAACATCTTTGACACTCCTGGGTGACTATAATACTTGGAACAATGATCATCCTCCAATATCATACACACCCAATCACCAATCTTGGGCACATAAATACGATTGCTAATCCTCAAAACTCCCTCGGGATCAAGAGAAGCTGACTTAACCTCGCCTCTCAACACTTTATCCTATATAGTCCTCAACTTGTCATCATCAAATTGATGGGCACGAATCTGATCCATCAAGGTGGACCTAGCCTCCACAAAGGCCAAAATGTTATGAGGCGTAGAAATATCAAGTCGGACTAACTGTGTAGCCAATGATTGAACCTCAAAATCCAAAGGTCTCTCCTCCGCCATTCGAAAGGCTAAACTACCCATGCTAGGTGCTTTTCGAGTCAAGGCATCCGCTACCATATTAGCCTTGCCAAGATGATAAAGAATTGTAATGTCATAGCCTTTCAATAGATCCAACCACCTACTCTGCCTCATTTTCAAATTCGGCTAAGAAAGGATATACTTAAGGCGACGGTGATCGGTAAAGACCTCACAATGCACACCATAGAGATATTGTCTCCACAACTTCACAACAAACACTACCACCGCTAACTCCAAGTCATGAGTGGGGTAGATCTTCTCATGTACCTTTAGCTGCTAAGCATAGGCTATAAATATCCCATTTTGCATTAATACACCACCCAAGTCAACGCCCAAAGCATCACAAAATATAATGAAATCCACACCCTACTCGGGTAATGTTAGAAAAGGTGATGCAGTCAATAACTCTTTGAGCTTTTGAAAGCTCGCCTCACACTCATTAGTCTACTAAAATGCCATGGTGTTTTGAGATAGCCTAGTCAATGGGGCTACAACAGAACAGAAACTCTAAAAAAACTGACGATAATAGCCTGTTAACCCAATAAACCTTTGAATCTTTGTAATAGAAGTAGGCCTAACCTAATCACGATCTTCTGCAACCTTGGCCAAATCGACTATAATACCATTCTTGGTCACCACATGACCTAAGAATACCATGGACTCGAGCCAAAACTCACATTTGAATAATTTTGCATATAATTTCTCTTCTCTCAATCTCTTAAGTATGGTCCTCAAATGACTAACATGGCCATCCTTATTCTTAGAATAAACCAAGATATTATTGATAAATACAATCACAAAGGAGTCCAAATAAGGCTGAAATACTGGGTTCATAAACTCTATAAAAATAGTTGGGGCATTAGTCAGTCCAAAGGTCATAACCACAAAGTCATAATTCCATATTGAGTCCTGAATGCAGTCATCGGGATATCATATTCCTGAACTCTCAATTTTTGGTAACCCAACCTCAAATCGATCTTAGAGAACAGCGATGCACCCTAAAACTGATTAAATAAATCATCACTGCGAGAAAGAGGATATTTGTTCTTGATGGTGACTTTGTTCAACTATAGATAGTAAATACACATCCTCATAGTACCATCCTTCTTCTTCACAAATAGAACCGATGCACACCACGATGATATACTAGACCGAATAAACCCCTTGTTCAACAAATCTTCCAATTGTTCTTTCAACTCCTTCAACTCTGTTGGAGCCATCCGATAAGGAGAAATAGAGATAGGCTAAGTGCCCAGCTCCAAATCAATCACAAAATTAATATCACAGTCTAGAGGACACCCGATTAGGATACGGACTCGGATTACCCTTCCAAACCAAGCAAGGAAAACTGAGATAAGATAAGGTCACAGTATTAGCATAAGAATCTAGAATAGCATGATAGGGAGATAGCCAATTCATACCCAATATCACATCAAAATCAAGCATATCTAATAAAATCAAGTTCGCTTGGGTCTTTCTATCCAAAAATATCACCAAACACCCTCGATATACTCAATCTACCATTAAAGATTCACCTACTGGGTAGAAACAGTAATAAGAACAGCAAGAGGCTCACACACATAATCAATGCCCATATGAAAATAAGCCGACACATAAGATTAGATAGACCTGTATCAAATAATACTAAAACAGAATGATGGCAAACTAGAACAATACCTGTAATGACTGCATTAGAGCCTTCTCCCTCAAATCTACCTGCCAAGTTAAGTCAGCCCACATTCATAACACTCAACAACAATTCCAATCCACATACAACTACTACATCTTCCAATTATCCTTAATGATTCATAGTGTTAACGTTTTATTGAAACAATCCTAAAACATCCCAACCAACATATAATGCAACATATAACCTTAATTATCATTAATATTCCAATATCAACAAGAACAATAACAACCTATCAAAATAGCCCTTAACTAACAACATAAAGATGATCAAAAACCTCATGAACACATACCACAAGCCAAGCAAACCACCTATAATTTTTACACCTTATTTCATACTACTTTTCATTAAATTTTCATGACCTATAATAGCAGCCACACTCAACCACAACATCATTTATTCATATGCAAGAAGGTCATGTTAATATCACCATAAGTTCTTCCACAACCCACAACAACTTCAACCTCAACCTTAACGATTTAATCCCCTTATCCCCCTCACATAAACCATGATAACAACAATCAAATACTAAATAAATCAATTCATCAATTTCAACTAAGCAGCCCCCTAACATGGCTCAACAACACTTTAACATCAACACTCATAGTTTCATACATTCATCAACTTACAAAAATTTAAATTGCTTCCAAGATGAAGAAAAAGATGAAATCTTACCTTAGGCTAAAAGGACACAATTTGGTTGGACTTGAGGTCTTGATTCATCAAAGATTTTGCAGCCCTAAATACTCCAACCTTGCTTCCATCTACATGAGAAATAACTACCCTTCACTCTTTATTTCTTCCTTAATTAATGCCTTGGCCGAGAGCCCTTCTCTCTATCCCTCTTACTTCTCTCTCTAATTTGTTTTGGTCAAGAAGATAATGAAATGTATTTTCAGCATTAGGCATTAAGGCATAGACTTTATATGCTCTATATGCTGCTTCCCACGTGCCCCTCTATATATCATCTATCTATCTTATTGATTAACTAGTGTAGGTGGGGACCACACAAGTGATTAGATTAATTAATTTAATGAACCACTAGTTCCTACTTAATCATCTAATTTCAATTAATGAATTTATTCCTAATCTCCAATGATATAAGTTAGTTACACTAATTAAAGTTGATGAACAATTTATGTTCTAATTAAAATTGGAAATTAAGGATTTCCACTCCGTGTCCGAAAATGATCCCGTCTTTAACTTGAGTCAATTCTCTTGCGTATGACTCAACGTATGAAAATACGGAATATAACAATTTTCATGTTGTTTATGACATATTTTTGAGCCTACGTATAATGATAAAGGGCGGTGGATTGGTCCCGCCACGTATCCACCACGTGTTAGCTCTCTACTTGCGGCCAACGTCGATGTTCAGTAAAACAGTCATATCTTTTGATTTCGATATCGAATAAATTTTCACAAGCTATGGTTGGAAATATAATCCAATTATCTACAACTTTCAATTTATGTGTTTTCCCAAATTCCAAAATTATGATGGCGTTAATCTCTCCCCAAATAAGATCGCCCGAAGACGTAGCGTAAAAACATCTTCTTCTTCTTTTTTTGGGTGGCTTACACTTGGATTTAGCTCAAGATTCCTTCTTGAATAGTGCTTAACTTTACATACATTATCCATATAACTTATCATATGTTATTTTTATAAATATTCCATTATGTGGGCTCCACCTCAGCTCACGGTTAAGCCATCTATAGCCATAGTAAAATAATATTTTTTTCGGGGTGTAACACTTTTATTGCGTTTATTCGTGGCCTGACTTCACTTTGGGAGTCTCATATGGTTTTACTTTTCGACTTACACATCGGAATGGAGTTAGGAATATGTGCCATCATGACCTCGGTTCTTGGGTAGTGACATGCAAACACAGATATCTTTTAGATGGAGATATCAGCCTTCTTTTGTTTCTCGACATTGATGATGGGGTGATGCAAATACTGATATCTTTTAGATGTAAAGTGTTTTATATGTTTAGACCTCTGCATATATTTTTTGAGGTATCTTGTGACTTTCCTTAGACAAAAATGTGAACATGCATTTTGGTTACTTAAGAAAATGGTTTACTGTTTTCGGTTTTTTCTTTAAGAGTTTTAAGTTGTATTTAGAATTAATTAAGGGCCTGATTGGCTATATAAATTGTGAAATTTGAGAAAACAAAATACTAAGTTTACATTTTCAAGGATTGAAATTGGAGTTGTATATGTTTGAGTTTGAATACAAAGTTGCTGCTTAGTGCAGCTAAACTTAGTTGTTGTACATTAGTTGCTGCTTTATGCAGCTAAACTTATTCGTAGAAACAACTTGTACCATTATCTTGAATATAAACGATAATGGTGACTGCAAAAATAGTTGAAAAAACCCAAATATTATAGAGCTTGGTAGCCATACAAGTACAATATGAGAAAGGACCAAAGATATTCTATTACAACTCAAGCAATAAAACCAAACATGACTGTAGAAGAAATTATTTCAGTGACTGGCAGCAGGCGTGTAGAAGGAAAAGCAACATCAAACATGTGATAACCTTCTTAGAGTTTTGTTTTCTGAAGAACATACACTTACACAACCAAAAAACATACACTTGAAGACCAACTTCATAGTTGCAATCAAGAAAAATATACACAACTACATTACTTGAAAATTGCAACAACATATCCGACAAAAACAGCAAAGGACAAATAAACAACATCTTCAACCCCAACCATGTCCCTTCCAAATTTCTTGATTTTTTCACCTCGAAGTAGTTTATACACTCTAAATCCTCCAATTTTTTCTTCAAGTTGTCTCTTTCAATCTTAACTGCACTCAACGACTCTCTCAAATTCTCCAGTTTCACCGTAGCAACTTTCAATTAGACTTCAATAAATTTACTTCAACCAAAGCATTTTCCGGAGAATTATCTTCCCACTTCCAAAACCCACAATTTTCAATCAGATCCAGAACAATACAACGGAATTCAGATTCTCAAAAATTACCAAAAGATAATTATAAATCATAAGAATTGATACAATATGCAAAACGTACCTTATGCAAAACGTACCTTAGGTTTAGAACACCTATAAAATCTGCTTCTGGGGTTCAATGGAGTCCTTGATGTGAAACAACGAGCAAATTCACCATAAAAACAAGTCATCACTGAGCTAGTAATTGAATCACAACTTATTTCAGACATGGTTTAAGGATTTAGGGATGAAATAACAAGAAAGAAGAACGGGCTGAAATAACAAGAAAGAAGAACGAGTGATGAACTAGGATTTTTGGTCTATGAGCTTTTGAGTGAGATGAACGAGTGAGTTGAGGGAAAATGGGTTTTTTTTAGGTTTTCGTTTGGGGAATACGGGTGGGTTATTATGGGTAGATGGACGGATGTGGATGGGCAATTGTATTTTGGGTTTAATTAGTTGGTCAAATTGGGTCCTTCCGTAGGATTGCGACACATATCTTAAATTGGTCTTCCGTTAGAGTGAAGGGCTTGTATGCTCTAGTTTTAAGACGATAGGAACACCAATGTCCAAAAAGTATGACGAAGGGCATCTACGTACCATTTTCGATAATTCAGGGATAAATTCATCTTTTTTCCAATTGTTTAATAGATACACCTTTGTTAATATTAGAATGTCTAATAGATATAAGACTGAGTTAAGATATGGTCCCGAAATCTGGGTGTCCGATCCTTATGGACTAACGGGAAAAGTACAACCTGTAAATCCAGCGTGGGGCGTGGAAGGTTTTGATCGTGTCTTGTTTTCTTTGCTGCTTTTTTTTTTACATAAGGTCCGCAGGAAAGCGGTTGCTAAGGCTTGTAGCTCAACCTCCTTGCTTCTCTCATGGTACACTCCTCTTCCCGCCGAGCCCCTTTTCTCCTCGGTCCACAGAGACAAAATGTAGGACTGGTGCCAACAGTCCCTTTCAGGCGATCGGAAAATAAAGAAATAGTTAATATATTCAAGATAATTAATAAGAGCATCCGTCGACAAAAGGATCACCCTAAGATGATCACGAGATCTCGTGGCTATTGAGAACGAATGATATCTAAGTAAATTCTCTGTACAACTGTGTATGACTTAAGCCTTGATTAATTTATGAATCTTCTTTCCCACTAATACAGGCAAACAATTCAAGGAAAGATCAAAATGGTTCTCACCTTCACATTCAAAATGTTGACCACACAACCTTATTCTTACTTCGGCAAATTATACAAATGTCAATCCATAAGCATTACTTACCCTTTTTTTAGCCCAATTTTACCCTTTTTGTAGCCCAATTTATGAAAAATACCTAAAATGGCCACGCAACTTTTCTTTCTTCATCTTCCTCGTTCTTCTTCTGAATCTTCTTCTACTCTTCTACTTCTTCGTTGCTTCCCCTTTTTCTTTGACATTTAATGTACCGCAAACGTAAATAATTAGGATATAAGTATAGTTAAGTCATAATCAATTTTTTGAGTGTATCATAATATATGTCAATGTATAACTCTTGTATATGTAAGCTATATTGTATAATCAGTGTATATTTTGCTATTACTTGTGACTATTTTTATGTAAATAAAAACATGACTATGTTTGTTATAATTTAATTACTTTATTGCATATATTTGAAACTATCCCGGATGAATATCCTCATTCTTGAATCTATTTACAATCAAGCAATGTTTAGGATCCAAGACAAGTATGAGCTCTAAGAGCTTCATTTTTAAGCCTTTCTATTCACAGGGTTGGGAAGAATCCAGTTTTAGCAGTTCATGAGGGCTGAAGGTCATCTACATGATTGTGTAACCAGGCCCCCCTCCACCTTCTGGGACTGTCCATTCGATGTTCTGTTTCGGATCTTTAATACTGCAGGCCTGAAAGAAGACAAAGTTTTTTTTTACTGTAATCTGGATGCCAATATGAAACATCATCAAGTTACATATGAGCATAAACTAAGCAAATGAACAATAGACTCATTGAATTGCCATAGGACTATCTGCAAGAACCCTGGCAGCTCGCCGGAAGCACGATTTCTTTTATGGATTATTGCAGCTTAGAGAAGCCTACACAGGTACCTGACACTATTTTCATGGCTGGCTTTAAAATGTAACAGCTTTAACTCAAGATTGAACCAGGGAGACAAGACAGCATTACCTTGCAGTGCAAGCAGTTTTGAGCATTGATCTGTAACTTTAAGTCACCGGTCTCATCCGGTATGTACCTATCATTTTGAAGAGGACAATTGAATAAATGTGTAGAACATGAGAAGGAAATGAAAAATTATTCTCCAGATCAAAATATTACTCATAAACTCGTGCTGGACAATATCGTGCCTCAGGTCCAGCATACTTGGGCAAGTTGACATTTTCTGGAACAGTAGGATCTCTCAGATGAAGATGAGATGGTTGGTCATGATCATGATTTGTGTTGCTCCTACAGAAATGAAATTAGAAAGGAAAATCAGCAGTTCTATTAAGAAAGAAGATCTGACCACTCAAGGGGCGGGGTTAAAAAGGAAAGATCGTTTAGTCCTTCCTCAACACAATGGGCATTACCTCACATATATAAGTAATTTTATTTGGCACAGTGATTTGATATGTTCAACCGTGATGGAAACCTCTATTAAAAAGGAAAATTAACCAGGATTCACAGACCATAGTCTAGAGTTCTCACATGATGATAAAACTTAAATAAGATTTCAGTTGGCTAAGTAATTCCTGATTGGCTCTCAAGAAATTTGTTGTGCATTTGAGAGATCACAATTCCTGCTTCACCATTCCATTCAAAAAAGATTTTATGTGAAACTGTGCATCAACAGATAAACACATTTAATCGTATTGCATCGTCTTTGACCAAACTATTCTATTTTACTTGCTATATAAAATCATTTTCTTATAGGGAGATACAGCTATAATGTAACTTGAGGGAGAACAAACAAATTAATCACCTACAGCCCAACTAAAGAATCAGAAAATGTTTGTGACAAACAGACAGTCTACCTGTACAGAGAGGTCGGTACATCAAAAGATACAACACCATCTGGCTTTGGGTACTCAATTGGTGAGAATAATTGTGCTTCCTGCAAATAAAGGACCAAATTCATGTAATCACCATACTTGATCTGTGAGATATCCTCTGCAATTTAAGAACATAGTCCACTTCTCTAAAAAGAGCACACTTAACCTCAGCTGTATATTGTGATACAAATAAACAGGGAAAAGTTGAGTCGGCTTGGTATGCAAGAAACTATGGTTTATGGTTTATTTGATAAGTGAGTAACAGTCTCTTTTAGTTTTGAAGAGAACATGAGTATATTTTGGTTCCTCCAAAGATGCCAATCAATATATGAACGTACTTTGATCTGCAACCACAAGAAACCAGACCTGGGGATAATGTGGTACAATGATTTCTCTCTCCTACTTTTCATTATTCCATCTAAACAACTAAAAAGTTCCTGTGCTGTATGAACAGAAAAGTGAGTCAATATGATAATTCTCCATTAGCAAATGAGTTCTCTCTGTAGCATTGACCAATCTGCTTCGGTTTCTATCTTCACCATGAACATTCGTAGGCCAGGGCAATTAAATTTCATAAATCACAGAGATCAATGACAGGTCAATGAGAGTGCACTTCTTCCACAATAAGCAAATCAAAGTGAGCCACACCTTTAAGCTACATCGGTGATCCAGTGACTTCAAAAGAATGAATCACTATAGAGAGTTTCACCAAAAGAAATGGAAAACGATATCTGAATTTTATTTTGCTGATTGATAGAAGTCCTTCAGGGTAATGCCTGAATCCATGCAGAATCTGCGGGAAAGCTAAAAACAAGTACAATTAAGGGAGCATGCCCAGCGTGATCTGTAGCACAGCATCCAATCTGAAGACATTCTAAAAGAATGCAGCAGGAGGGCTCTTTAAGGGAAAATAATATTGACTCAAACTGAATGTTTTTATGCTTTTGTAAATTCCTTGGAACTCACATGACATTCCAGATCCTAGATTAGTCGTCGAGGTCGGGTCCCGATTCGGATGTCGGAGTGTTCCCGAATCGATTGTTGGGGTTGATTTTCATGTCAGAAACTGTTTTCCTAGAAAGTATTTTCTACTCTCTAGCAAAAAATAAAAGATATTTTCTAAAAAAATATTTCACCAAGGAAACAATAGACAATATTTTCCGGAAAATATTTTCCATTCACCAACCAAACATGAGAAATAAGTTAAAATCAACTTATTTTCCAAGAAAACATTTTTTAGGAAAACATTTTCCTTCATACCAAACACACACAAGTGGTAGAGAACTCACAAATTAGAGAACTTAAGCTAATGTTCCTAAGTTAAAGAAAATAAAGTTGAAATCTTTAGGCATGTATTAATGTAAGTTGAACCCAGTTATCATGTAGATTGTGAGTTTGTGATTCGTATTGCTTGAAGGAAGTGTGAGGAGAAGTTAATGCTGTAATTGCCTAACTTACTAGTTGATAAGATTATTCCCTCTATATGTTTGATAAATTGCTTAAAAGAAATAAATCATGCTATACTTATTGCCTTATGTGACTTGTGTACTACTTGGTCCGATACCCAGATAATCTGTGTTTATAGTAATCATAACCTTGTTTATGTAAGCACATTAACTTGTTCTTGTTATGTGCATTGATTGTATGCTTTACTCAAACACAGCTACTGGTGTGATCACATTCATTTTCGGAGAAGTAGCCTATCTCCCCGACCATGAGAGCCACAAAGGCCAGGGTTAGCTATCTCCTGCTTATGGGTGCTAATTGTTTGCCAGTAGAAGAACTAAGTAACTTTGATCGATATATGTAGTAAAGGAACTACTAAATATGTACAAAACTTAAATTCAAAACCCAGTTACTAGCAGTCGAGGCCATTTCCTGGAATCCAGAACCCATAAGGTTCTCCTAGCTCCACCTCCGTTTATGTTAGTACTTAATATAGAATCAGTTGTTCAGTTATTGGCTGAATTATGCCATTTTTTTTAGTTAATACACTGATTAGAATAATTACAGCCGAAAGATCCAAGGTTCTCTTGGTGGGTAGTGAGGGCCTGGCGCCAATCACGTCCCCCCCAGCTATAGGGCGTGACAAAAATAAAGCATCTGGTATTAGATTACATCAAATGAACTCTTATGATAAAAAAATGTCTTACCCTCGTTGCTTCATGATCAGGTTTCCCATGATTAAGAGTGACTGGAGATCTTCCCTTGAGTATGTAACTGCCAAATTTAAGCTGATCCATTTGTCATACAGCTTATGAAAATGGTATGGGAAAAAAATGAGAGTCGAAAAGATAATTTGACTAAGCAAAAGGCGAAATCTTACTGCTCTACAGCACTTAAAGCCAAACCAGGATAGAGCCCATATTCAAATGCCTGCAGGAGTGAAATTAATAAGGATACAAGATCAAAATGAGAATATTAACAGGCATCCTGTAGCTAATCTAACGAAAAAATAGTAGTTGCTTCAATCTATAAGAGGCAACAAAATGTTGGTCATCAGAGCCATTTGTCTCCCTATATCAGGAAGAGCATAGAGGTGCTTCCTCTCCAGCAAAATATTATGCACTATGCTCCAAAGGTATGTCAATAATCTTGAGAAGATGCAATGTCATGATTGGTTAATCTAACAAATATGCTCCTAAAAGGTTTTCGAAACACAACACTCACAGGACGATAGTTCCTTGCAGTATATAGTTCTTCCCATATCCATGAACTTCGTAAATTGTCCCAATAGCTTCCCATCGTCAAGCCTTCTTGGAGCATGCTGAATGCAGATTCTGCTGCTAGCATTCCTGAGTCAGACTTTTTAAGTCAACAGGTGTATCATTCATTTTCTCAAGTATAAGCAGAATAAAATTCAGAAAAGTCCCATGCTTATATCGTCTTATGCCCCTATGCTAGGATAAAGAGTCTTCTGTGCATCAGTAGCTATGAAGTCGTGAAGCCCTTAAGGCTAAAGCATGACTAGCAATGTTGGAGAATCAAATACTCGTTAATATGCAGTCTTCAACCAAGAAAGCATTACAAAAGTTTCGTCCAGGAGAATGGCCTTAGCCAATTTGGACAAGTAAGCTTTAGCCTTTCAAAAACTCTGAAGTATCTCTGTTTTCGTTTTGGTATGCTATTTATTCACTGTTAAGGTGACTAGTAACAGAAAAGAAAGATGCGGTTATGGATGTTCTGCAATGGTGTACATAGAATTTCGTACAAACAGTTTTAGTCAAAAAACAGAGATAGAAACATGGACGCAGCCGATAGTAGAGGCAGCATTGGTCTCAGCAAGTGGGTTTGTTGCTTTCCTTTTTGTTTCTTTTGGGTTCACAATGTGGCCTAAAAACAAATACTTTTGACGCCGCAAACTTTTTTTTCCTAAATGATTAGGCAAAGCAAGGACGTATTTCATTGCACTTATTAAAAATGCAAACCAAGAGTTATATACTGCTCCACTGCATGTTAAAGTTGGATTACAATTTTAAATTAAAATGAGTTAAATATGCATCGACTATAATGACACAAATAATTTCAAAAACATATCTTTTTTTTAAATAGGTAACCAATTGAATTGCTACATTTTTAACATCAAAAACATGTTAAGAGGGGAACTTTACAGTTGCAAAAAGGCAGAAAAAGAGTATGCACTTACACAAATAAACCACAACATACCTAGTGTAGTCCCACAAAGTGAGATATGGGGAAGGTAGAGTGGACCCAAATCTTACCCCTAATGCAAAGGTAGAGAGGTTTCTGATAGACCCACGGCTCAAGGAAAAACAGTCCAAATCAGTCCAGAAAACCAATCAAGTCTCCTACTTCCCCCCTCACATATTCTTTTTACACCAAAAATAAAAAAGACTAAGACAATTCATCCTAACTTTCTGGATGAGACTGCTCGTCTTCAAAATATCTGGAATTTCTTTCCTTTCGTATTGTCTACCATATACAAGCTGGGATGATTTTTGTTACACTCCGCACTTTTGAACCTTGAAACGTGTTCCTAGTCTTCTTGAAAGTGGCCATAAGACCCCCACTGTCCACACACATCAAAAAACGCTAAGGAAAGAAGAATGTGATACCCCGTGAGAGGGAAGTTTGGAAATAGAGTCGTGAGAATCCGAAATGGGTTGGAGGCCAAGAAATGAGTCATAGGACTTAATTTACCTACGTAAGCTACTAATTTAGAAGTCGTATACACTTGAGCTACTTAAGGACATACTAAGCTTACGTAGCATGGATTACATAGGCTCTTAAAATAGGACGAGATTACGAATCCACGGGGAAGGGAACAAGATGACACGAGGCAGCCAATAAGAGAGTGACACGTGGCATCACCTCAAGCAAGGAGGTGACCCACCTGGCTGCTTGGGGTGGGGGTGGACCCCCCCACTGCCACGTGGCAGCCCCTAAGTGGTTGCATAGTTACGGTGGTCCAATAAGGGTTGGACACGTGTCACCCTTAGAGGATGACACATGTCACCTCCTAAACCACCCTACATATGTATGTATTGTGACTAAGAACTTCAGTTCTTAGCCAAAACTTCAGCAGCCAAAGAAGAGGAAAAACGTGAAGAGCAAAAAGAAAGGCAGCCATGGTTTTGAGAAATTAAAGGTAAGTTCTTTAATTTTTCTCCGTGAATTAATTATCTACGGTGCTTCTCAACCACATGGAGATGTATATATGTATCTTACGATATCTACGGAGTTATTCCTTCAGCTTTACGCCTAGAAAAGTAAGAAAGAAGAGGAGAAAAACGTTGGAGGGAAAGAAGAGGAGCTACGGATTTGGGGGATGCCAAGGTAAGCCTCTGAGTTTCGTTCCGTGAATTAATTATTTGAGGTGTCCCACGGCTATACAATGGTGTTTGATAACATAAAATCTCACTTTGGGGCAGCGGAGAAGTAACACAAATAGCCCGCTCAATTTCAGCACTGTTGGAGAAGTTCCGAGTTGCAATTTGGCAGTTTTGGCCAAATTCGGGTAAGGTAAGGTTTCTCCTTTCAAATTGTACTTTATGATGTTGTTGTGGAGTGTATTATAGGCCTTGTATGTGGATGGAAACGTGAAAATGGGATAGGAATGCTTGGCGTTGGAGACAATCCAAATTGTAGTCGTTATAGTTGAATTGTCGTCGAAGTAAAGTGTTGTTCTTGTGAGGTGTTGTTGCAGGGGTGTGGTGTGTTGTTGCAGGGCCTAAATGTGTTCTAAAAGGGGTAGGGGTGCTGCTGGTTGAAGTCACACGACCCCTAGTTTCGTATAATTAAAAGTGTTACAAAATAAAGGCTAGGCACCCTATTTTAATATCGTAATTTGTAGCGAGTCGTTTGGAGTTTATGTTGTATATTGTTGATGTGAATTTCTTTAACATATGCTGCAGGTTGTTGTTGTTGGTTGGCTGTAGTGTTTAGGGATCTGATTGGAAATTTGGATAGGGCACGTTATAGGGGAGGTGCTGCCCAATTTTCGTTAACGCCTTAACTAATTAAAGAACTAGTCGAAGAGACAAACAAAGAAATAGATTCCATGAATACTAAGGTGCAACCTAAGATGTTGGAAAGCTAAGAGTGGTTGATATTCGTATTACTTTCATATTAAATAAGTTCAAAGGACAATGAGGCGAACGGGATAAAGAGTAACTCATAAGAGGTATGTGAAGCTACCCTTTCTTCTCTTTTGGCATGTTTTCAAGTTAAGTAGTGAATGATATGAACTTGAGGGTAAATCTACTCATAAATGCCAAGCGTAATTCACGACCCTTATTTACTTCTTAATGAAAGCACTCTTACAGTAATTGAACTAGGACCTCTCAAGCCTTCCATACGTTAGGAAGTGAGGAGTACGTAAAGTCTATCTTCCTTTTATGTTGGCATATCTCAGTCCTAAGTGGATTGTGTATGTAATGTGGGAATGATTCCATTCATAGAACCCTGAGTATGGCTCCTCAATCTTATTCACTTCTCGATATTAGAACTCATGCGATAGTTGAGTTATGGACTTGTAAGTTTTCTACCTGACAAAAAGTAGTACACGTGAAACCAATCCCTTCCTTCTTTTAAAAGAGTAGGATGTAAGTGAAGCGATATATGGTATGAGTTAGAGGTGATCCCATTTATAGGTTTCGGGTATAAATCATGACTTGTACTCACTTTTTGAGGTTAGGATTCTTAAAGTGGTGAAACTCCTATTCCTCGACCCTTCTATTGGCTGAGTAATGATTGGATGTGTAAACTCTTATACCTAGAGACTCTTTGACATATCTTATGATGATATTCGGGAGATGGTTGTTACGTTACCAGGTTTTGTGTGCACGTATATGCATTATTATATGTATAGGGATCGGGTCGTACGTTCCTCGGCACTAACGTGCTATATGTATAAGGATCGGGCTGTACGTTCCTCGGCACTAACATGTTATATGTATAGGGATCGGGTCGTATGTTCCTCGGCACTAACGTGTTATATGTATAGGGATCGGGCCGTACGTTCCTCGGCACTAACGTATTATATATATGGATTGGGCCGAACGCTCCTCGACACTAACATATTATATGTGTAGGGATCGGGCCTAACGTTCCTCGGCACTAACCTATCATATCTATATGGATCGGGCTATACGTCCCACAACGCTAATAGTATGCATATGCCCACGATGATAAAATGATGCATTTGTAACGTCGGGTCCCCAAGCGGGCCGGATACAATACGTGATAATGATATACATGACCTTACTTTGTAAGGTGCAGGTACAGTACCCTATTAAATGCTATACTTGATTTCCTGCATGCCTATGTCAGTTGTTATCTCAGTTACGTTATGCTTATATACTCAGTACATATGTCGTACTGACCCCCCTTTTCTTCGAGGGCCTGCGTTTCATGCCTGCAGGTACAGACACATGTTTTGGGAGTCCACCAGCTTAGGATTCCACTCAGCCAGTTTGGAAGAAGCTCCATTGATTCGGAGCCGAGTTGTAGTACCAAACCTCCTATGTATATATTTGTTTATTATGGGGTACGGCGGGGACCCTGTTCTGCCATATGTTACTATTAATGTTCTTAGAGATCTGTAGACATATGTGTGGGTTATACGTGTAAGTTCTGTTCAGTTATGTCTGCATGATGTATTGTAAATGTTAAGATACTATGGCAGTCTTATCGGCTTGCACGCCCTTTCATGATAAGATACAAATGAAAGAGGCTACAGGCATGAAAATGCTATGACCCACTGGGGTTCTTATGTATAGTTCTTATATTGATCGTTACATCCGCTAGATACGTATACGGAGGCCCAGGTCAGACCCCTGTCGCGGCCCACGGGGTTGGGTCGTGACAATTTTCTACCAATCCTCCTCATCATTCCTTTTCCCCCAACACTTCCAGCAACACAACAACTCCTTAGTAGAACTAGGCATAACCCAATTTATACCCAAAATACAAAGAACACGTGTCACAGATTTGTAGTTGTACAACAATGTATGAACAAATGTTCAATACTTTCTCCATCCTGCCCATACAGAATACATCTTGAACAAATCTAGATACCTCTTCTTTGTAAATTTTCTTGAGTTAAATTTTCTTACCAACAGCCAAATAAAACAAGATACCTGAACTGGTATTTTGCTTTCCAAGTTCCCAAGGCCAATTTCCATACATAGAGCTATCTTGATTATAACTCCAGTATACAGACTCTACACTTTACAGAGAAGATAAAGATTCGATGTTCAATCACCATCTGAGTGTATCTGAATGTTCTAAGATTCCACCAAAAGATCCTAGCATTGAAGTAGACTTAAAACCTATCAATTTTCCAATCATTCAGGGCTTTCTAAAATTCAAGTCCCATCCATCTGGAGTCCACAATTAATCTAAATGAGCATGAGTCCGAGCTCTTATGGAATAGAGATCAAGGAAAATAGATTTGAGGCTGCTATGACCCAGCCAGTGATCTAACCAAATGGATGTCTTTCTACCATTTCCCACCATGATCTCCACAGTTCCTTGAAACTCCTGCCACTGATTCCTTACAGATTTCAACACAACTTCCAAGAGGACTCTTTACTTCTTTAGTGATCCACTAACTCTATCACATACGTCTGAATGATAAAATTTCTCCATAGTGCATTATTTCTTCAGAGTTGCATCTCCATAACCATTTTTGTAGCAAGCTCCTGTTATGCAAACTCAGATTCTTAGTTCCCAGACCACCCTGCTTTTTGTTAAAAGTGAGGACTTTCCACCTTAGCAGATTAAGGGGGTGTTTGGATCATTTCTTCCGAGTTGAATCTCCATAACCATTTTGTAGCAAGCTCCTGTTATGCAAACTCAGATTCTTGATTCCCAGACCACCCTGCTTTTTGTTTAAAGTGAGGGCTTTCCACCTTACTAGATTAAGGGGGTGTTTGGATGGGCATTTTTAAAGTGGCTTATAAGCTAAATGCTAAAAGTCATAAGTTGGAGACACCCAACTTTTGGCCTTTGGCTTTTTTCCCACTTTTTCAACCTAAAAAGAAAGTGCCTAAAAGTACTTTTTATGTTACCCAAACACTTCCTGTGAGAAATATAAGAGAAAAAATATTATTGAATTGTGTAAGAACAATATTACACAAAGACCCTATTTATACACACTATAAAACAATCATTTTCCAAGTAGGATACTATAAACTATTCCTATTTCTATTCCTATTCTACGTAGGATACTATAAACTATTCATATTTCTATTCCTATTCTAAGAGCCCGTTTGGATTGGCTTTAAGTTGGTTTTGACCAACTTAAAGCCCCTTTTCAGCTTTTGGACGTGTTTGCCTAATGCTAACTTTAAGCCAGAAAATTCTTAAAGTCAGTCAAAAATGAAAAGTTAGGATTCATAACTTTTTTTTTCTAAGTGCTTAAAGTCATTTTCTTTGACCATGGAAATTACTTTTATATCCCTTATATTTTAACTAAATTCACAAACTACCCTTTTTATTTTTTTAACCCTAAAATTCACATAATTTTTCTCATTTAAACACTTTTATCCAAACACTCAACTGCTTATTTATAAAAATAACTTTCAGCACTTAAAAGTTCTAAAAGCACTTTATAGATAAAAGTTACTTTTTTAAGCCCATCCAAACGAGCTCTAAGTAGGATTGTGTACACTTATTCCTATTATAATACTCCCCCTCAAGTTGCTGCATACAAATCATATGTACCTAGCTTGTTACACACAACTTCCAAGAGGACTCTTTACTTCTTTAGTGATCCACTAACTCTATCACATACTTCTGAATGATAAAATTTCTCCATAGTGGATTATTTCTTCAGAGTTGCATCTCCATAACCATTTTTGTAGCAAGCTCCTGTTATGCAAACTCAGATTCTTAGTTCCCAGACCACCCTGCTTTTTGTTAAAAGTGAGGACTTTCCACCTTAGCAGATTAAGGGGGTGTTTGGATCATTTCTTCCGAGTTGAATCTCCATAACCATTTTGTAGCAAGCTCCTGTTATGCAAACTCAGATTCTTGATTCCCAGACCACCCTGCTTTTTGTTTAAAGTGAGGGCTTTCCACCTTACCAGATTAAGGGGGTGTTTGGATGGGCATTTTTAAAGTGGCTTATAAGCTAAATGCTAAAAGTCATAAGTTGGAGACACCCAACTTTTGGCCTTTGGCTTTTTTCCCACTTTTTCAACCTAAAAAGAAAGTGCCTAAAAGTACTTTTTATGTTACCCAAACACTTCCTGTGAGAAATATAAGAGAAAAAATATTATTGAATTGTGTAAGAACAATATTACACAAAGACCCTATTTATAGACACTATAAAACAATCATTTTCCAAGTAGGATACTATAAACTATTCCTATTTCTATTCCTATTCTAAGTAGGATACTATAACAACAACAACAACAACGAACCCAGTGTGATCCCACCATGTGGGGTCTGGGGAGGGTAGAGTGTACGCAGACCTAACCCCCACCTTAAAAGGTAGGGCGGCTATTTTCGAAAGACCCTCGGCTTAAGAGAGAAGAAACAAGGGAGGAGAAACAAGGAAAAACAAGACATAGGTCAGTAAAGCCAGGCATATAACAGACAATATAAAGATATGAATAATGAGAGCTATAAAGCGATAAAGTCAGGGTAGGAAAGATCGGGGATAGAGGAGCATTAACTACTATAGATAAAATAGGATACCCAAAGTAGACTGGGCCAACTAATATAAGCAGTAATCCCATGCAAAATCATATGTTAAGACAGATGAGCGCGACTACGACAACTATGGAGAACCGATCGGCCACCTAGCCCACTATCTTAGTCCGAGTCCTCCATAGCCTCCTATCTAAGGTCATGTCCTCGGAGAGCTGCAACTGTGCCATATCATGTCTAATGACCTCTTCCCAATATTTCTTCGGCCTCCCTTTGCCCCTCCTGAAACCGTCCATAGCCAACCTCTCGCACCTCCGCACTGGAGCATCTGTGTCTCTCCTCTTCACATGCCCAAACCATCTCAGTCTCGCTTCCCGCATCTTGTCCTCCACCGATGCCACTCCCACCTTGTCTCGGATATCTTCATTCCTAATTCTATCCATCCTAGTGTGCCCACACATCCACCGCAGCATTCGCATTTCCGCGACTCTCATCTTCTGGACATGAAGTTTCTTGATTGGCCAACACTCCACCCCGTACAATAGGGTCGGTCTAACCACCACTTTGTAGAACTTGCCTTTGAGTTTTGGTGGCACTTTCTTGTCACACAGCACTCCGGAGGCGAGCCTCCATTTCATCCACCCTGCACTGATGCGGTGTGAAACATCGTCGTCGATATCCCCATCTTCCTGTATAATAGACCCAAGGTATTTGAAGCTTCTTTTCTTTTGAATGACCTGGGTACCAAGCCTCACTTCCCCGTCAGCCTCACGCGGCAGGCCACTGAAACTGCACTCCAAGTATTCTGTCTTGGTCCTACTCAATTTAAATCCTTTAGACTCCAACGTCTGTCTCCAGCCCTCCAGCTTGTCGTTAACTCCGTTGTGAGTCTCGTCAATCAGGACTATGTCATCCGCGAACAACATACACCAAGGCACCTCACCTTGTATATGTCTAGTCAATTGATCCATCACCAGGGCGAATAGTAACGGGCTAAGAGTCGATCCCTAGTGCAACCCCATCGTAACAGGAAAGTGCTCCGAGTCCCCCCTACCGTCCTTACCCTGGTCTTAGCTCCATCATACATGTCTTTAATCGCTCTAATGTATGCCACAGGTATACATTTCGCCTCCAAGCATCTCCATAGGACCTCCCTTGGAACTTTGTCATAGGCCTTTTCTAGGTCAATAAATATCATGTGTAAGTCCCTTTTCCGCTCCCTATACTGCTCTACCAATCTCCTTAAGATATGAATGGCTTCTGTAGTCGAGCGCCCCGGCATAAATCCAAACTGGTTCTCTGAAATAGACACACTACTCCTCACTCTCATTACTATCACCCTTTCCCACACTTTCATAGTGTGACTTAACAGCTTGATACCTCTATAGTTGTTGCAGCTTTGAATGTCTCCCTTGTTCTTGTACACGGGAATGATTGTACTCCACCTCCATTCTTCCGGCATCTTCGATGTCCTGAAAATGACATTAAACAGCGCAGTCAGCCACTCCAATCCTACCCTACCTGCATTCTTCCAAAATTCCCCAGGGATCTCGTCAGGTCCGGTCGCTTTTCCCCTGCTTATCCTACGAACAGCTCCCTTAACCTCCGCAACCTTTATTCTCCTACAATACCCAAAGTCGCGATGCCTATCCAAGTGCTCCAAGTCTCCCAACACAAAGTCTCTGTCCCCTCCTTCGTTCAAGAGTTCGTGAAAGTATGACTGCCATCTCTGTCTAATGCGGGATTCCTGTACCAGTACTTGACCATTCTCGTCCTTGATGTACTTCACTTGATCCAAGTCGCGTGACTTCCTCTCTCTCGCCTTGGCAAGCTTAAATAGCTTCTTATCCCCGCCTTTTTCCTCTAGTTCTGCATAAAGGCGTTCAAAGGCTGCCGTTTTGGCCGTCGAAACTGCCATCTTCGCCTCCTTATTCGCTAACTTATACTTTTTCCTGTTCGTTCGCTTCTCTTCATCATCCTTGCTATATACCAACTTTGCATATGCCTGCTTCTTTGCTTCTACCTTTTCCTGGACTTCTCCATTCCACCACCAATCCCTCCGGTGCCCGTCATGGCGGCCTCGTGAGACCCCCAGCACCTCTCTAGCTGTTTCCCTAATGCAGCTGGCCATCCTATCCCACATACTGCTCGCCTCCCCTCTACTATCCCACGCCCCCATAGCCATCAGCTTCTCCCCCATCTCTAGGGCACTAGACGGAGTCAAACGACCCCACCTAATCCTCAGTCGGTCATCCACGACCCTCTTCTTCTTCTTCCTTCTTATCTCCAAGTCCATGACCAATAGTTTATGTTGGGTCGTAAGGTACTCACTTGGTATGATCTTGCAGTCCTTACAGAGGCTTTTATCATCTTTTCTAAGGAGCAAAAAGTCTATTTGCGTCGCCGCCCTCGAGCTACGAAAGGTTACCAAGTGCTCCTCCTTCTTTGGAAAACTCGAGTTGGCCACCATTAATCCAAAAGCTTTTGCGAAATCCAGGAGTGAGGCTCCTCCACCATTCCTACACCCAAAGCCAAATCCTCCATGCACCTCGTCATAGCCCGTCGAAACAGACCCAATGTGCCCATTGAAATCTCCTCCTATGAATAGCTTCTCAGTAGGCGGTATACTGACCACCACTTCGTCCAAGTCCTCCCAAAAGCGCCTTTTTGTCTCCTCGTCCAACCCCACTTGCGGCGCATAGGCACTAATAATGTTCAGGGTGATCCCTTCAACGACTAACTTAATCGTCATCATCCTATCATTTGTCCTCTTAACCTCTACCACCTGATCTCTAAGCTCGCTATCTACTAATATCCCTACTCCATTCTTAAACCTCGACTTGCCCGAGAACCAAAGTTTGAACCCATCCACCTCCTTAGCTTTAGGTCCTACCCATTTAGTCTCTTGGACGCAAGCTATATTAATCTTCCTCTTCTTAAGAATCTTAACTAACTCTATGGACTTTCCCGATAAGGTCCCAATATTCCAAGACCCTACTCTCAATCTAGAAGCTCCCTCCGCCCCCTTAGCCCTCCCAACCCTGGCCCTTGATCCCAACCGAGGACATGACCCTATTCTACCATCGCACACTAAAGCCAGAAAAGCAGAAATACGCTACTGAAAGGTTATTCTCAGATAAACGGACGATCAATAGTATAGCACAAGTTAGCAATTGTTTAAGAACAGTGAGACAGGTACTTAATTTGGCACTGCAATAAATATTTATAGGCTAAAATATCGGAAATGGACTATTGGAGGTACCAACTCCAAGTTAGTAAAACCTGATCACTGTCGAAACACTGTTCACTGCCGAAAAGTACTGTTCACCCGCCGGAGCACTGTTCACTCGCCGGAAAACAGGATACAAATATATGGTCAGCCTCGGAATGCAGAGGCGACCACCCTGGGAGAAAAAACGGAGCCGAAAAATGGCCGGGAACTGCCACACGCGCCGGAGCGTGTAGCGCGTGGCGTCGCAGATCTGGGGCTGCTGGCGGCGCGTGACGGCGCGTGGCTGAGCAGATCTCAGAGGAGCTACCTGGTGTTTGCTCGCCTGAGTGTTCCGCTCCTCGTGGTGTTGTTGGTTTTGGCAGCAGACGCATAAAAATTGAGGAGAGGGAGAGAGAGAGAGAGAGAGAGAAGTAGGATACTATAAGCTATTCTTATTTCTATTCCTATTCTAAGTAGGATTGTGTACACTTATTCCTATTATAATACTCCCCCTCAAGTTGCTGCATACAAATCATATGTACCTAGCTTGTTACAAATATAATTAATGCGAGAATCGGTGAGGGACTTGGTGAAGATATCTGTAAGTTGATCACTTGACTTCACAACTTTGTAACAATATCTCCTGAGAGTTTCTTTTCTATGACAAAGTGACAATAGATCTCAATGTGGCATAGTCCTCTCATGAAACACTGGATTTGATGTGATATGAAGGGTTGCTTAATTATCACACACAAGTTCCATATGACCGGTTTCTCCAAATTTTAATTTTTTCAGCAACTGTTTGATCCAAACTAGCTCACAAGTTGCTACAGCCATTGCTTGATATTCTGCTTCTGCACTAGATCAGGCAACCACACTTTGTTTCTTACTCTTTCATGACACCAAATTACCTCCTACTAAAACACAATATCCGGATGCAGAACGCCTATCAGAGGGTGATCCTGCCCAATCAGCATCTGTATATCCGATGATATGCTCATGGCCGTGATGCTCAAAGAGTAGTCCTTTACCGAGAGCTGACAAGGAGAAGTCATAAATTGACTTACAACAGTCACAGGAAAAGAGATGTCGGGTCTAATTCAACTTTCCAATCAGTCGTCTATACCTTCCAAGATTACTGAGTGGCTCCCTCTGTCCTGGAAGGAGTTTAACATTTGGATCCATCGGAGTGTCAATGGGTCTACATCACGTCATTCTTGTCTCCTCAAGAATGTCTAAGGCATACCTGCGTTAAGAAATAACAATACCTGATCTAGACTGAGCAACCTCAATACCTAGAAAATACTTCAATATGCTGAGGTCTTTAGTCTGGAAATGCTGAAAGAGATGTTGCTTCAAATTAGTGATACCATCTTGATCATTGTTGGTGATAACGATATCATCAACATAAACAACTAAATAAAAACACAAATTTGGTGCAGAATGCCGATAAAAGACAGAGTGATCAGCTCCACTATGAGTCATGCCAAACTGCTGAATTATTGTGATAAACTTTTCAAACCAGGCTTGAAGAGAGTGTTTCAGACCATATAATGACCTACGCAATCGACATATAAGGGTACTAGACTCCCCCTGAGCAACAAAACCAGGTAGTAGCTCCATATAGACTTCTTCCTAAAGATCACCATTCAAAAAAGCATTCTTAATGTCCAACTGATGAAGAGGCTAATGACGAACGGCAGCCATAGATAGAAAAAGACGAACAAATGCTATTTTAGCCACAGAATTGATTATAGGGTTTGAACTTCCAATCCCCATATTTTTGGAACCAAAAACATCACACCCAAAAGACATGGTGTGAAATTTGTCTTGAAAACAACAAGAAACACTTGATTACCGAGATTTGGTTGCCAGAAATTCTGGATCTCACCGAAAACAGCCTGGAATTCGCCGGAACAACCATAATTTCGGTAATCGAATCTGGTCATAAACTGCAGAATCTGGTCAGAATGGCTGGACGACCACAACTAAAAAAATTGCTCAAAAAAATCGACCGGAACAACCAAGACGACACAAATCAGGCCATACAACCATCGGAAATTGACGCACGGTGACTTGTTTCTACCCTTGAATCTTCTCACCAATGTTCTGATACCATGTGAGAAACACAGACCCTATTTATAAGCACTATAAAACAATCCTTATAAGAGAAAAATATTATGGAATTGTGTAAGAACAATATTACACAAAGACCCTATTTATACAACAACAACAACAACAACAACAACCCAGTAAAATCCCACAACATGGGGTCTGGGGAGGGTAGAATGTACGCAGACCTTACTCCTACCAAGGTAGGATGACTGTTTCCTGGAGACCCTCGGCTCAGTAAAAGCATAAATGCATAAAAAAAAATGTTAGATAAGAATAGAAAATTAAAAGCTTTATGAGAAAAACAACAAACAAATAACGAATAGATAACAAATAAATAAATACAAATAACAAATAACGATTAAATAAATAATGAAAGCGTCACAGGTAAAATTGAGTAATCAAAGCATAGAAAGTAATAAATAATAACAGAAATAACAGAAATCAGAAGTCAAAGCGCAAGAGATCGTAATGCACTACTACGCCTATGAATAGAGAAGAATAACGAGACTATGAACTAGCCTTCTACCCTAATGTGGGTCCTCCACACCCTCCTATCTAAGGTCATGTTCTCCGTAAGTTGTAACTGCGTCATGTCCTGTCTAATCACCTCTCCCCAATACTTCTTCGGCCTACCCCTACCTCTTCTATAACCATCCATGGCCAGCCTCTCACACCTCCGCACTGGGGCATCTGTGTCTCTCCTCTTCACATGTCTATACCATCTCAGTCGCATTTCCCGCATCTTGTCTTCCACCGAGGCCACTCCTACCTTGTCCCGAATAGCCTCATTTCTAATCCTGTCGCTCCTGGTGTGCCCACACATCCATCTCAGCATTCTCATCTCAGAAACTTTCATCTTTTGAATGTGAGAAGTCTTAACTGGCCAACACTCCGCCCCATACAGCATAGCCGGTCTAACCACCACTTTGTAGAACTTGCCCTTAAGTTTTGGTGACACTATAAAACAATCATTTTCCAAGTAGAATACTATAAACTATTCTTGTTTCTATTCCTATTCTAAGTAGGATACTATACACTACTTCTATTTCTATTTCTATTCTAAGGAAGATTTTGTACACCTATTCCTATTCTAACACTTCCAAAAATAAAAAAGAGCTTAAAAATCAAAAGTCATTTAAAACAAGTCAATCCAAACACCCACTAAAGCCCTCGTTCACTTTATTGCCATGACATAGGAAATCTCTTCTTAATTTATCTTTCTTTTTCTCCGCCCCCTTTAGGAATAGGAAAAATAGCCATCATATAAGTAGGAACGCCATCCAACATAGAATTGATTAGAGTCAGTCTGCCACTCAAAGAGACAGTGAGTTTTTCATCTAGACAACTTTTTTGTCACATCTATATAGGAAACCATCCCATATTTCTTTTGACTTATTCTTTGACCCCAGAGGTAACCCCATATACTTAGTGGATAGTGACTCCACCTGGCATCCAAGGTTACCTGCCAAGTTCTGTATAGTGGTGACCTGCAAAAATGGAAACGTAGAACTCTTGTTCCACGTTAAAATGAAGACCAGATAAAGCCTCAGAGATAGTCAGGAATTGCCCTAAGGTGTCTGATCTGCCCCACATCAGCTTTACAAAATACCAGAGTCATCAGCATACAACAGATGAGAAATTTCCAGACCATCATTAACTGTTTGAGAACCAAAGCCTCTGATCCAGTCATTTGATTTGGCTATCTTAAAGATATGATTAAGACCTTGCATAGCTAGCAGAAAGAGGAACAGTGATAATGGATCACCCTTCCTAAGACCCTTTGGGACTGAAAAAATCCCTAAGGACTCCAATTAATTAACACAGAGAATTTCACATTAGAGATGCAAAACATAATTGAATTGAGCCAACTGCTTCCAAAATCCATGTCTTAAAAGAATTTTCAACAGTTGACACGATCATATGCTTTTTCAATGTCCAATTTGCATAAAATCCCGGGTTTTTTCTTTTTCAATCTGGAATCCACCAACTCATTACCAACGACACAACATCCAGGATTTGTCTCCCCTTTTAAAAAGTCATTTGATGTACACCAACCAGCTTGGCAATAACTGCTTTCATTCCTTCTGTAATAAGCTTAGAGATGATCATATATATTCCCCAAATAAGGCTAATAGGCCTGAAATCCTTTAATTCCTCTGCGCCATTTCCTTAGGTATTAAAGCAATAAAAGTAGCATTGAATGATTTCTCAAAAATTTCATTCTGGGGAAAATTGTGAATTTTCAGGCATTACATCTTCCTTCAAAACTTCCCAGCACTCCTTAAAAATCTCATTGTGAAACCATCAGGTCCAGGTACCCTTTCAGTAGCACGTGAATTAATTATTTTGAAAATCTCAACCTCTGAGAAGGATCTCTGCAACCACTCTTTTTCATCTTCATTGATCTTAGGAAATTAGCAACAACAACAACAACAAGCCCAGTATAATCCCACCATGTGGGGTCTGGGGAGGGTAGAGTGTACGCAGACCTAACCCCCACCTTGAAAGGTAGGGCGGCTGTTTCCGAAAGACCCCCGGCTTAAGAGAGAAGAACAAGAGAGGAAAAACAAGGAAAACAAGACATAGGTCAGTAGAGCCAAGCCTATCGAAAACTATATAAAAATATGAATAATGAGAGAGAGAAAGTCAGGGTAGGAAAGACCGAAAAGGAAGGAGCATTAACTACTATAGATAAATAGGATACCCAAAGTAAACCGGACCAACAAATATAAGCAGTAATCAAATGCAGAAATCAAATGTTAATAAACAAATGAGCAAAACTACGACTACTACAGAGAAAAGATAAGCCACCTAACCCACTATCTTAGTCTGAGTCCTCCACAGCTTCCTATCTAAGGTCATGTCCTCGGTGAGCTGCAACTGTGCCATATTATGTCTAATCACCTCTTCCCAATATTTCTTCGGCCTCCCTTTGCCCCTCCTGAAACCGTCCATAGCCAACCTCTCGCACCTCCGCACTGAAGCATCTGTTTCTCTCCTCCTCACATGCCCAAACCATCTCAGTCTCGCTTCCCCCATCTTGTCCTCAACCTATGCCACTCCCACCTTGTTTCGGATATCTTCATTCCTAATTCTATCCATCCTAGTGTGCCCACACATCCACCACAGTATTCGCATTTCCGCGACTTTCATCTTCTGAACATGAAGTTTCTTGATTGGCCAACACTCTGCCCCGTACAATAGAGTCGGTCTAACAACCACTTTGTAGAACTTGCCTTTGAGTTTTGGTGGCACTTTCTTGTCACACAGCACTCCGGAGACGAGCCTCCATTTCATCGACCCTGCACCAATACGGTGTGAAACATCATCGTCGATATCCCCATCTTCCTGTATAATAGACCCAAGATACTTGAAGCTTCTTTTCTTTTGAATGACCTGGGTACCAAGCCTCACTTCCCCATTAGCCTCACGCGGCAGGCCACTGAACCTGCACTCCAAGTATTTTGTCTTGGTCCTACTCAATTTAAATCCTTTAAACTCCAACGTCTGTCTCCAGCCCTCCAGCTTGTCGTTAACTCCGTTGCGAGTCTCGTCAATCAGGACTATATCATCCGCGAACAACATACACCAAGACACCTCACCTTGTATTTGTCTTGTCAATTGATCCATCACCAAGGCGAATAGAAACGGGCTAAGAGCTAATCCCTGGTGCAACCCCATCGTAGCAAGAAAGTGCTCCGAGTCCCCTCCTACCGTCCTTACCCTGGTCTTAGCTCCATCATACATGTCTTTAATCGCTCTAATGTACGCCACAGGTATACATTTCGCCTCCAAGCATCTCCATAGGACCTCTCTTGGCACTTTGTAATAGGCCTTTTCTAGGTCAATAAATATCATGTGTAAGTCCCTCTTTCGCTCCCTATACTGCTCTACCAATCTCCTTACAATATGAATGGCTTCTATAGTCGAGCGCCCCGGCATGAATCCAAACTGATTCTCTGAAATAGACACATTTCTCCTCACCCTCATTTCCATCACCCTTTCCCACACTTTCATAATGTTACTTAGCAGCTTGATACCTCTATAGTTGTTGCAGCTTTGAATGTCTCCCTTGTTCTTGAACACGGGAATGATTGTACTCCACCTCCATTCTTCTGGCATCTTCGATGTCTTGAAAATAACATTAAATAACGCAGTCAGCCACTCCAATCCTACCCTACCTGCATTCTTCCAAAATTCCCCAGGGATCTCATCAGGTCTGGTCGCTCTTCCCCTGCACATCCTATGAACAGCTCCCTTAACCTCCTCAACCTTTATTCTCCTACAATACCCAAAGTCGCGACGCCTATCCAAGTGCTCCAAGTCTCCCAACACAAAGTCTTTGTCCCCTCCTTCATTCAAGAGTTCGTGAAAGTATGACTGTCATCTCTGTCTAATGCGGGATTCTTGTACCAGCACTTGACCATCCTCGTCCTTGATGTACTTCACTTGATCCAAGTCGCGTGCCTTCCTCTCTCTCGCCTTGGCAAACTTGAATAGCTTCTTATCCCCACCTCTGTCCTCTAGTTCTGCATAAAGGCGTTCAAAGGCTGCTGTTTTAGCCGCCGAAACTGCCATCTTCGCCTCCTTATTCGCCATCTTATACTTTTCCCTGTTTGTGCGCTTCTCTTCATCATCCTTGCTATCTACCAACTTTACATATGCCTGCTTCTTTGCTTCTAGCTTTCCCTGGACTTCTCCATTCCACCACCAATCCCCTCGGTGCCCACCATGGAGGCCTCGTGAGACCCCCCGTACCTCTCTAGCTATTTCCCTAATGCAGCTGGCCGTCCTATCCCAAATATTGCTCGCATCCCCCCTACTATCCCACACCCCCATAGCCATCAGCTTCTCCCCCATCTCTAGGGCGCTAGACGGAGTCAAACAACCCCACCTAATCCTCGGTCGGTCATCCACGACCCTCTTCTTCTTCCTTCTTATCTCCAAGTCCATGACCAATAGCTTATGTTGGGTCGTAAGATTCTCACTTGGTATGATCTTGCAGTCCTTACAGAGGCTTTTATCATCTTTTCTAAGGAGCAAAAAGTCTATTTGCGTCGCCGCCCTCGAGCTACGAAAGGTTACCAAGTGCTCCTCCTTCTTTGGAAAACTCGAGTTGGCCACCATTAATCCAAAGGCTTTTGCGAAATCCAGGAGTGAGGCTCCTCCACCATTCCTACACCCAAAGCCAAATCCTCCATACACCTCGTCATAGCCTGTCAAAACAAACCCAATGTGCCCATTGAAATCTCCTCCTATGAATAGCTTCTCAGTAGGTGGTATATTGACCACCACTTCGTCCAAGTCCTCCCAAAAATGCCTTTTTATCTCCTCGTCCAACCCCACTTGCGGCGCGTAGGCACTAATAATGTTCAAGGTGAGCCCTCCAACGACTAACTTAATCGTCATCATCCTATCATTGATCCTCCTAACCTCTACCACCTGATCTCTAAGCTCGCTATCTACTAAGATCCCTACTCCATTCCTATACCTCGACTTGCCCGGAAACCAAAGTTTGTATCCGTCCACCTCCTTAGCTTTAGGTCCTACCCATTTAGTCTCTTGGACGCAAGCTATATTAATCTTCCTCTTCTTAAGAATCTTAACTAACTCTATGGACTTTTCCGATAAAGTCCCAATATTCCAAGACCCTACTCTCAATCTAGAAGCTCCCTCAGCCCCCTTAGCCCCCCCAACCCTGGCCCTCAATCCCAACCGAGAACATGACCCTAGTCTACCGTCGCTCGCTAAAGCCAGAAAAGCAGATATACGCTACTGAAAAGATACTCTCAGATAAAGGAACGATCAATAGTAGAGCACAAGTTAGCAATAGTCTAATAGCAGTGAGATAGGTACTTAATTAGGCGATGCAAGCAAAATTTATAAGGCTGAAATATAGGAAATGGGCTATTGGAGGTACCAACTCCAAGTAAATAAACTTGTTCGCTGTCGGAAACACTATTCACTACCGGAAGCATTGTTCACTCGCCGAAAACACTGAATACAAATATATGGTCAGCCTCGGAATGCAGAGGCGACCACACTGGGAAAAAAATAAACTCGAAAACTGGCCGAAAACTGCCACACGAGCCGGCGCGTGAAGCGCGTGGCGACCAGATATGCGGCTTCTGGCAGCGCGTGACAGCGCGTGACTGAGCAGATCTCAGAGGAGCTAACTGGGGTTTTCTTGCCTGAGTGTTCCGCACCTCGTGGTGTTGTTGGTTTTCGCAGAACACAAGCGCCAGCAAGCGTACAGAAATTGAAGAGAGAGTTCAAAAGATTAATAATCTTTAAGATTAGCAATTTAGCATAATCGAAGGATGGCCTTCAATCTTCTGATTTAGAGTAAAGTTTTTCAGAAAACTTCCCATTGATCTTTTGATTTCTACAACTTGTGTAACTTCTCCACATATTACCGGCCTATCAATGGAATTGTACCTCTGTGAGTTGTTGCCATTCATGAAAAAACCTTGTGTTCTTATCTCCTTGTTGAAGCCATAACACTATGGATTTTTTTTCTCCAACTTGCACTTTCATTTTTGGCAAGTTCCTTCAATTCTACCAAGACAAATTCCCTAATTCATATGTCATCTTCATTGTGTTCTCTATCTTCTTGAATTTGGTCCAGCTCAACTAAGTCATTTAACAAGCTGTTCTTTTTATTAACTAGTTCCCCAATATTAGTTCTGCTCCATCCTTGCATGACCTGTTCAACGTTGGATTTGGCAAAAAAATTGAAAAGGAATCTCCAAGTCCCCATTTCATAAATACTCAGACCATAAGCATGATTCCAAAGAGAACTTGCTCATCTTCTAGATGTTGGACAGAGTTGGACTTTCAGCAATGTTCGCTGATAAAGACCCAACCAAACATCTGTTGAAAAGTTCATTCTGAGAAGGATCGAGATTCTCTTTGAAATGGATAACTTCACCTTTCCTAAATGTCGAACTGTTTGTATCCTCTTTGTTCGACCATGTAATGTTTCTAATTGCATCTGCAAAAGGAAGCTCCTTTCCCACCAACCTGTGGTCTGCTACATCAATATGGTTCACCCAAGTCTTCAAAGTATGACCAATCTTGTCAGTCACAAAAATCCCGCCAGCACTGAATGTTATTTCTGGTATAATTAATACGGCTCTTCTCTTGCCACGGACGTTGATGAGACTTAAACAACTGCCAAAGCCATTATAGCTCCTGGAACAGAAAGTTTCAGAGAAACTGCGTTCTCCATCTTCTCACAACTTCTCCTCAAACTTTCAAGGCCTCCCTTAAAATCTGAACTACCCCGTTCCAGCGGGCTTCCTGTTCAAAGACATTCTTCGAATAAAATTCTTGTTTCTTTAAGTCCAATCGAACCATGACTCTGCTGTGTTGGATGTTCTAACAGTATCACAAGACTTGAACCCGACTGCAAAATAAATGCTTTCCTCCCTCTGAAGAAATGGATGAAAAGAAAAGAAAAGGACAGAAGAAAAAAGGGGAGAAAGAAGAGAGAGACAGTGTTTGCCGGTTATCTGAGTGACCACCAGAATAGGAATCAGAAAGTCTGAACTGAAACTAAGACGTCACCTTGGGACTAGCCGGAGAACATTTTCAAAAAGCCTTTAAAAAAATATATATTTTTAATCTATTTAACAATACATTCAAATTCCTCTAATCTATTTAACAACAGAAATTTATTAATTGCAACAACTTTTATACTTGAAAGATTCACCTAATAAAGAAATGATAAAGGAAATTCAAGATTTAACTCTATTATCGCAAATTGATAAAGCAGAACTCTATTATCGCAAATTGATAAAGCAGACTTCAATGGGAGGAGGCCCCCCTCCCTGAGTTCGCTAGGAAATCTTATAGAAAAGGAATATACCAAAGCACCAAATATGAAACTTATTACCAACAAATATGGAAGCTTAAAACACCACTCATGCTCAACATCAACATAATGGAGTGGAATTTCATCAAAGATTCTTCCATTATTATTTCCAACTTTATCAGAAAGAGTAGGCAAATAACTGTTGATTTTCCTTTTTTGAAACGGGCAACTTCGTATTATTCAGCATTCTTCCATTATTATTTCCAACTTTATCAGAAAGAGTAGGCAAATAACTGTTGATTTTCCTTTTTTGAAACGGGCAACTTCGTATTATTCAGCATTAAAGGCATGCTGGCCACCTCCAAAATTTACACTTACAAGAAAGTACTTACAGTAATCCTATGAAGTCAACTAACTGAACTTCCTCTTCTATACAATGTTCTTTATACCAAAAACATAAAGAAGTGATGACCTTCTACTTGATCTTCTGTATGGAGCTCTCTTTGCCTTCAAAAATCCTTTCATTTCTTTCCTTCCAAATGTTCCACCAAATACAAGCAGGTACTGTTTTCCACCAAATCTCCTTGCTCTTGCTACCTCCCCTCCTAATCTAACAACATGAAAGATCAGCAGTATGTTCTGGCATAGATCAGTTCACCTTAGCCAAATTGATGAATAGTTCCCACAATTGTACTGTAACTCTACAATGTAGAAAAAGGTCGTTGTTTGTCTCTAAAGCGCCTTACATAATGAGCATCTTGAAGCAATGTAGATTCCACTTTTCTGTAGTGTTTCATGAGTCAGACAAGCTCTTCTGACTACTAGCCGCATTTCAGCTTAGTTGGTGACACACTCTTCCATACAGACTTCCAGGTCTTGACGAACTCGCTGTTACTTCAGTCAGCCCATTATTATACACCCTATTTACTCAGAACAGACCATCCTGATGGTGTTTTCATATCATGTTATCAGGTTCCATATTAGTTCCTTCGAAACCAACAATTATTGTCAACAGTTCGGCTGCCCTTTCTATTTCCCAATCATTTAACAACCTTCTGAAAGCTAAATTCCAGCCCTGAGGGGCCAGATCTCCTATGCTTTGACTTCATTATTGGTGCATATTGAGAATAGTCCAGGAAACAAAGCCTGCAATTCCCTGTCCACTCCAATTCTCTTTCCAAAATAAGATCGTCACCTCTACCCAAATTGTAATTTGAATTTTCTTTCAAGCTAACCAGAAATCTCCAACGGTCCTCCATACCCCCACACCAAAAGTATTTGTAACTATTTGTGCACTATTGTTCAGCTTGGCCATATTTATGTGGATCACTTCTTTCCATAAAGCCTGGTCTTCCTGATTATATTTCCATAATCACTTCATGATTAGACTTTTATTTCGTAGCTTAAGTTTTAGACCCTCAAACCTCCTCTATACACTCTGCTCTGCTGAATTGATTCCCATTTCACCACGTTAAATCCTGTGCCCACTTTATTTCCTTGCCACAGAAAATTCCTCCTCAAACTGTCCAAAGACTTGACCACCTTGTTAGGAATGGAATAAAGACATTACTTATATAGGCAAAGCATCTAACACAGAGTTGTTCATGGTGAGCCTTCCAAAGAAAGGTATTGGGACTTCCAAAGTGCTAATTTCTTATCAGTCTTTTCTATAATGCCATCCCAAATTTCCACAGTTTTATGCTTTGAGTCCAGGGGCATTCCAAGATAAACAGCAGGCAAGTTCTCCATCCTGCAGTTCGAAATGTTTGCCACTTTTTATTTCTCCCTCCATTCCACCATTTTAACTGATATAATATTTTTCATCTCGATTCATTCTGTAGGTCCGAAAATGCTACATCGATAATATTATTTGACAGAACTTTCACCAGTTTTGAAGAATTTAAACTTCATTTACCCATTCAAATTGTTGATATTATTCTACACAACTTTCACCACTTTGAAGAATTTGAACTTCATTTACCTATTCAAATTGTTAAATTTGATTTGATGTTATTTTTTCAACAAGAGATTTGATTTGATGTTTTCCAGATAAACTAACAGTAAAATTTGAGAAAGAAGAAAAGGTGTCTTTGTATTTTAGTATATTTAAATCCCATCATAAGGGTATTTATATAATGAATCGTATGACTAATTAAGGAAAGACAATCCATTATAATAAAAGAAAATATTCAATTCTCCTATAAATAAGCTAGGAAATCAAGACAATCGATACTCCCCCTCAAGTTGGTGCAAAGATGTAGCACATGCCCTCCGCTAGATGCTTTTCTGACGGTACTAATCAAGGTCATGTATACTGAATATGGCATCCATAAAAACACCACAAATATCTCCAACGTTCCGGAAAAAATCAAAGCAGCACAAGTGTATCGGCACAACCACTACGTTTATGGTGGCAACGTTGCCGGTGAAGTTTGAATCTGCACACCCAACATTTCAGACACCTGAACCTGGGCGTCTTTTTAGTGTCCAATTTCCGGCAACTCCCTTCCAGCTCTAATACCAGCCAAGCTTGTGCTCCTTTAAAGATATGTTCTCTCTCTTCCTGAATTCTGGAGGAGGAGGAGTTTCTCTCACTGGACTCCATTTTCTTGAAAGAAGTCTTTAAACTTCTACAATGAAAATCCAAGATGTAATGGGAAAACTACCTAATTAGACAAACATCCTAACCATATCTACTAAATCTCACTATACTCTAACATAATTGTGAATCTCTTGCTCTCTCTCTCCTCCCCTTTCTCTTGCTAGCTCGCTCTCTGCCTCTTTCTTTTTTTCTCTCGCTCTCCCCTCTTTATGCTCTCCCTCCTCACTCTCTCCCGTTCTCCCCTCTTTCTCTCTCTCTCCTCCCTCCCCTCTTTCTCTTTCTCTCTCCTCTTTCTACTCGATGATGATGGCACTTAGAGGAAATTGTGCATATTTTGATAACAGATACATATATCTATGCACGGATACACTGATGAATGTGTCAGTGTATTTTTTTTAATTATCAGATACATGTATCTTTGATCTCAGATACATGTATATATGCACAAATACACTAGATACTTGATATTGGATAGACTAGATGAAATTGATTTTAGACACACAGATACATGAAATAGTGAAACTCAGATAAATTGTGAATTTTTTGATATACAGATACATGTATCTGGGATGTATTTTTGATCCCAGATGGTACATGTATCTATGCACGGATACACTAGATACTTGATAGCGGATACACTAATGTATCTATGCACCAATACACTAGATACTTGATACCGGATACACTAATGTATCTATGCACCGATACACTAACGTATCTATGCACGGATACACTAGATACTTGATACCAGATACACTGGATGAAATTGATATTGGATACATCGGTTGAAATTGATTTTGGATACACAGATACATAAAATTGTGAAACTCAGATACATTGTGAAACACATATACATAGCGAAACACGGATATAGAGAAGTAGAGGGACGAGAGATGCGAGATACATTCGCTAGATATAGGTATCCAGAGGAAAATACAATGTATTTAGACGTAAATTGGACAAGATATTTAATTATTGAAACTATCGATGTGTTGAATAATTAGCACCTATACTAGTGTGTTTTATGAAAGTTGCTCAGATGTAATCTATGTGAACCTTTGAATATTGAGTCATATGAGACTGGCGATTTTCTTTCAGAACAAGTTTTGTAATGCAAACTTAGGGTATTATATTCCAGCAATGATTTATCTACTTAATTTTTCAATCCAATGTTCATTATGAATCTTGCACTCGAATAGCTTAAACTATCCATCTGCAGGGCAACAATTTAAAATTAACTGAACATTGTGGAGTCTTCAATAAAGTAACTTAAACTTTCAATTAGTAAGCTATTAAGCTATTATTCTGATTTGCCAGGTCAGACTAAGTACAAGAACAATAGGTAGTACCTGATTTCATAGCTGTATGAGTGCCCTTAATCTTCGGTACATTTAAGAAGCCAGCTGAGCATCCTATAATTGCTCCTCCAGGGAAAACTGGATATGGAATAGACTGAAATTTAACCAAATCAATTGTATTTTTATGACAAGAATAAGTTTAAAAAAAACATGCCCCAAGTATGTCAAAATAAGTATGGGAAGAGAGCTAAAGTGCATTCAATTTATCAGATGTGTTCTCATATTGAACTGATAATCACAAATTTCTATACTGAAATGTACTAAACACATTGGAGTTTGGAAAAATGGCATCACTAATCTTTATCAGACACATCATAGATGCAGATATTACTATATGGCAAAGTCCATAATGCACCAGCTCTTCAGAAACACATTATTGAAGCTGGGGAGATGCTATAAGTATGACAAGAAAGATGTAAATTCCATAAAATAATAAGAAAAAGTATTATCCATCACACCTGAAAACCTCCTTCATTTAAAGACCGAGCACCATATTGGAGAATAGTTCCACCCTCAAGAAGTGGCCTAATAGCAGGATGATGTTTAAACCTCTGAGATTTAGGATATGTGGGGTAAGTAACTAGATGCTTAAAACAAAAGGAATCTTGAAATAGCTTATTCTTTGAGCGATGACCAAAGAGAACAGTAAAAAAACTCCATATAAACAATAGCATCCTCATATTTACCTGATATTCCTCGTACGGATTCAAGAAAGGGTTCTGATAATTTAGAGCAACCACAAGGCCGACAGCGACTTGTCTGTCCTTCATATGATACAAGAAGGAACCTCCATAGTTCTTCTGGTCCAGAGGCCAACCAAGCGTGTGAAGCACATAACCAGGCTGATGTTTGTCTGCATCAATCTCCCAGACCTGAACTAGAAACAAGTTCAGGAATCCACTAAAGTCGATATAAGATCATAGTACATATAAAGTTTCAGGTGAAGGGTGATGTATATTTTAACATACTCCTCTTTATAAGTTTTTGAGATCCTAGATGAACAACCTATTGAGAATATAATTAAATAAATAAATGTGTGTTCTCTCTAACAACTTAAGCTTTTAGATGAGATGGGCACATACTTCAACATGGTATCAGAGCAGGCAAAGGTCCTGGGATCGAATCTCACCATCACCCATTATCAAAAAGAATTTTCACATATTTGGCTTATGAAAAAAATTACACACGAGGGGGCGTATTGAGAATATAATTAAGTAAATAAAAGTTTGTTATGTCTAACAGCTTAAGCTTATAGATGAGATTGTCACACATATTGACATGATAAAAGTATCTTCTTGAGCCTAACTCAACCCCAAAAGCTAGATCATGAGGAGAGGATTGTCCAAAACCATATAAGGAAACCACGTACGCTTTAACCCACCGTTGTGGGACTCCAAGGCCCGCCCTACACCCATTCCACCCACATGCCTTGGACTAGACATCTGAAGTGTGGACAATATAAGAAGAGAGGCTCAACATCGAAAACAATGAATTGGGTGGGCTTGGCTTTGATACCATGATATGGGCCTTGGACCTAATTCATCCCCAAAAGCTAGTTTATGAAGAGAGATTGTCCAAGACCATATAAAGAGATCATGTACCCTTTAACCCACCAATGTGGGACTCCAACACAACCAAAGAGAGAACTTAACTAGACTGTCAAAACAAATCAGTGCGGCCCCACAACTGGAAAAAAAATTGAATTAATGAGAAGAAAACAATTACTGGTAGAAAATAATTATTTATACCTTGCTATATCAGGTTATCCGCGACTCTATTAATGGGAATGGACTTTTTATTATTTGATAACAATGATGTTTGGGCCAACTAGCATGCATCTTAACTATTCCGCCAAGTACCTACTATCTTCCACCAACACAAATACCGGTAACTTCGTACAACTCAAGCTCAGGCAAATGGGAAAAAATCACCAGGCATTTCTTGTCTCTGTTGGTATTTGACACCTAGTCTCACATAATTTTCACTCAAATGACCATTAGGCCGCACCCTTTGGGTGTTTAATGTTGGACTTTAGTATAAAGTTCCTTATGAATTATAAAATGGTAGATTTGCAACTTTTCTTAGTTTTTTATTTAATTTTGAAAGAGATCAATTTTATTATTCTGTTCGTTTTATTTTACATAGAGAAATTTGAGTAAGAAGATAAAGTCTCTTATATTTCTTTTGTATCAAAAAAAAATTAAAAGAATTCATGATAATTTTGAACAATAATATGCTTCATTTTATCCTCCATTGAATCAAATTAGGACTTATATCTTCTTTCTTCATTAATTTAATTTTGAATCGTTGAGGTTATTGTTCTTGTCTAGTAAAATTTGCATCGGTTTTCATTTTTTTGTATATATATTTCTTACTTGGGATTGTGTCTTTTGAGCCGAGGGTCTTTCGAAAACAGCCTCTCTATCTCTATAAGGTAGTCATACGATTTGCATACATCCTATCCTCCCAGACCCCACTTGTGGGATTCCACTAGTATGTTGTTGTTGTTGCTGTTGAGGTTATTGTTCTTTTCATAAGAGTAATTTGAAGAAAAAGTAGCAGAAAAAAAGAAACAACTGAAAAAATGGGTTAACGATTTAATTTTACGAAAGCATGATTTCTGTTCATATAAATCTAAGTTATTTGTTATAAAAAATGGACAAAGACAAAACTTGATAAGTTTTTGAATACTTAAAGGACGAAAACCGGCAAGTGTATAGTTAAGGGACTAAAACCGATAAGTGTATAGTTAAGGGACAAACCTGATAAGTTTTTGAATAGTTAAAGGATTAAATCCAGTAAATGTATAGTTAAGGGACCATTTTAGACCTACTCCTATAGTTAAGGGACTATTTATGGCATTTTCTCTATTTATAAGCAGCTAAATAATTGATATAGGTACCAAAAGGAGGGAAGTAATGCCTGCAGGGCAAAGGTTATCTCCGGTGTAAGTTTGCATGTTGGAGAAGTTGCATTTTCTGCATACCCAGGAATTCCCCCACCTCCCACCCCCTTTGTTGTGATCAGGAGACTTCCCAGATCACGTTGTGAGCTTTATGATTGCCAGGATGAATCAGGAATTAAATAGATGTTTGTGTCTCTTTGTATCAAGAGGCAAAAGGAGTAAATAAAAGAGATCAGAAGAAAATTACCTCTTTAATTCCTAAAGCATAGGTTTGATGTTGCCCCTGCCCTTTTTCTCTCAAATTGTACTTCTTGATTAATTTCTGTCAGGAATACAAGGGTCAACAAAGTCAGTACTGAACTTTAAATGATGTATGGGCCAGAAAAATAGTTTATGATAAAGACAAAAGAATAACCTTCTGCATACCTCTGATAAAGATCCTCTACATCCTTCTGCAAGGAGAGTAACATGCCCTACACACCATTACAGAAAAGACAGGGGTTAGTAAACTAGGAAGTACGGGTAATGAGCCAAATGTAGCAGCGTCCCACAAAATTTTTAGTTTGTTTGGGCTTAATACATGTTAGTTACATGTTAAATGATGAATAATATGTGTGGAAGATACCATACGTTATTGAAAATGTTGTTGAGATAAAGATACATGTGTTGTGAATGATTTGGAATGTATTGAAGTGGTCTTGTAGTTTGGCCCATTTGCATATGTTTTGGAGCAGATGAAGATGAACTATGGTGGAGGGGAGATGAGAAAGGCACAAACAAAGTGAGCAAAGCGTACAGGAAAATGAACAACCACAACCAGCAGCCAAGCAGTTGGCCACGGAAGAACATTTGGAAAACCAAAATACCATATAAAGTGGCATGCTTTGTGTGGCTTCTGGCAAAGGAGGCAGTGCTTACCCAAGAGAACTTAATGAAAAGAGGGATAATTTTAAGCCCCAGGTGCTTCTTGTGTGTGGGGCAGGCAGAGACTGTGAATCATCTATTCCTACATTGTAGAATCACAGGATAACTATGGAGATTGTTTTTGAACCTCAGAGGAATAGTATGGAGCTTGCCTGGGAAGATTACAGAGGCCTTAACAAGCTGGGAACAAGCTGGGTTGTTGGCCAAGAATATAGGCAGGTGGAAGATAGTCCCAGCAAGCATTTGGTGGACAATATGGAAGGAGAGAAATTTTAGGTGTTTTGAGAGCATAGGGAACAGTATGCAACAGATTAAGCTCAATTGCATCTTGCTACTGTGTTTTTGGTGTAATCACTTACTTTTAAATGATCCTGTCTCTATTATTGATGTTTTAGACTCATTATAGACATAGGATCACAGAATCATAGATGTAGGTAGTACTTTGTAAATATGGGAGTACTACAACTCTTGTAAGATTCGGATTCCAACATATATTACCAGTTTCAAAAAAAAATCATTCTCAGGTGGTTAACACCATACTTGTGCATCGCATAGCTATTGCAGGAAGGTCATTTTTGGCCTGGAAAGTTTCATGATATAACACAAGTAACGCGTGAAACGTGATCCTAACCAAGGCCCAAAAAGGCGAGGCAGCACAGTGAAAGAGAATTGTTTGACACTACAGCTCAATATGAAAAATTGTATCCAAGGGAAATAGTCAGATTGCATGACTGGTACTCCAATGTCGACTATATCATACAGAGGTGCTAAGTTCACAACATTCTTCTGGTAATCCTTGTTGAGTCCCACATCGGTTATTAAAGGGATGGGTTGTCTCTTTATATGGTCTTGGGCAATCCTCCTTTCATGAGCAAGCTTTTGGGATACAGTTAGACCCAAGATCCATTTCTTTAATAATCCTTTCAAGGGGATTTCGGAACACAAGTGAACTTGAGCACGTTTATCACCCTTAGACAGATAGGGCAAACCGAAAGACCTACTCAGCCATTTGAGGATATGTTACGGGCATCTGCCATTGGCTTGGATAGCAATTAGGATGCGCATCTCCGGATTAATAGAGCTTGCTTATAACAATAGCTATAAAGTGAGCATCAAAATGGCGCCATTCGAAGTATTATATGGGTGTCAATATAGATCGTCCGTTGGATAGTTTGAACCGTGGGAAGCCAAACTTCTTTGCTCAAATCTTGTACAAGAATCCTTGAAGAAAGTTAGACATAATCAAGAGAGTCTTAGAACAACTCAAAGTCGCGTAAAGTCCTATTTGGACAAGAGGCACCGAGAGGTCGAGTTCATGGTTGGCAACTACATGGTTTTTGAAGATTCCACCAATGAAAGAGGTAATGAGGTTTGGTAAGAATGGTAAGTTGATCTGAGGTTCATTGGGCCATATGAAATTCTTAAGAGGATTGAAACATGGCCTATCAACTTGCCTTGCCACAGAGTTGTAATCAAACCTCCATGTATCGATCCTATGAAATCTGTGTGTGATCCTTCAAATGTGGTTCGTTCTCATACTGTGGAACTTGATGAGAAACTATCATATGATGAAGTTCCTATGGCATACATTTTTTATTTTTTTTGAGAACTAAAGTTCCTATGGCATACTTGGTAGGAAAGTTCACAAATTCACAACAAAAGAGGTTGTTGGTTTAGCATCACTAGCAGCATTGGAGCCTCTGTATCAGTGTCCCACCTTTTGTATGCAGATGGCACACTAATATTCTGCAGGGCAGAGAAGTTGCCGTTGCAGTATCTTAATCTAACCCTTCTTATTTTTTTTAGCTATTTCAGCTCTACATATTAATATGCCAAAAAGCATGTTATTCCCGGTGAATGAAGTGCCTGACCTGGAGGACTTAGCTAGCATAATGTGTTATGGAATTGGCTCATTCCCTACAACATATCTAGGATTGCCTCTGGGAACTAAATACTAGTCTGAGGAAGTATGGAGTGGAGAAAAGACTGGCTGCTTGGCAAATTCAATATCTTTCACTGGGGGAAGAGTGAGCTTGATCAAGAGTGTCCTTAACAGTATTCCTATTTACATAATGTCTCTTTTTCCAATGCCGAGCAAAGTCCTTCAACAACTTGACAAACTGAGAAGATCCTTCCTCTGGGAAGGAAACAGGCCACAAATTCCACCTGGTGGAATGGCCTGCTGTAATTCAACCAAAAATGCAGGGTGGACAGGGAATAAGAGACTTGGCTAAGCACAACAAATGTCTGCTACTGAAATCACTACGGAGGTATGGGCAAGAGGGTAATAGCCTGTGGAAGGCAGTTGTGAGAGCCAAGTATGGCCATCAGGACAATTGGAGCACTAGAGCCCCACATGGAGTGGGTCCTTGGAAGCACATTAAAAACTCAAAGGATTATTTCTAGCAATACATTTCCTTCAAGATTGGCAGTGGTTCTATGGTGAATTTAGAAAATTGGCTTGGTGACTCCACTTTGCAAGTCATGTACCCATCTCTTTTTCTATTAGCCACTAATCCCAACTCCATGGTGGACCAAAACAGATCAGGCAACACATGTGATGTTCAATTTAGGAGGAATATGCAAAATTGGGAGCTAAATGATGAATGTGATCTGTTGGGAAGATTAAACAGTTGTACAGTTGATAGCCAAAGCTCTGACAGAAGGAGATGGGGCAGTTCCAAGGAGGATACATACAGTATAAAGGCAAGTTATCACCAGATGTGCTCACTGAATGAAGTTATTGATGTATGGCCTGGAAGTTAATTTGGAGAACAAAATTACCCCCAAAGGAAAGTTGTTCCATTTGGACAGCACTAGAAGGGGCCATCCTGACTCAAGACAATCTGTGTAGAAGAAAATTTCAGCTTGAATAGATGTTATGTGTGCCAGTGAAGCTCAACCATCTTTTTTTGCATTGCCTAGTGGCTGCTGACCTCTGACACATGTTCCTATCAGTTTTTGGTCTCAGTTGGACACAATCCCAGAGTATCAAGGATGAAGTAGAAAGTTGAAACTTTTGGAAAGTCAGCAAAGCCGTCAAGAACATCGGGCAAATGATCCCAAGTTGTATTTTTTGGAGTGTGTGGACAGAAAGGAATAGAAGGTGTATTGATGTTGTTTCAACTCCTAACTCAGTATTTAAGGCTAGGTATCTGCTACAGCTTTTTAGTTGGAGTAATTATGCTCCTGTAAATAATGTTGTTTCTTTTGTAGATTTAATTGGCTCTGTGAGCCTAGCTTAATAGCCTACTTTTGCTTTTGGTTAGCTCCCGATGCTTATAGAACTTTTTGTCTTTGGAGCTAACATCACTTTTGTAATCTTTGCACCCTCTTGATGCCAGCAATACAACATTTTACTTCATCAAACAAGAGGTTGTTTCAGCCAGCTATGGAAGAACCATTGCAAAGAAGAGTCAGCTTGGAAAGTAGAGAAGGACACGAAAACAAGATATCCTCATCTATGCCAAAACAAAAGTATTTGAGGATGAATGTTCCTAAGTGGGGTTGAGTACACTCTACCCTCCCCAGAACCCCCTTTAGTGGACTACACTGAGTATGGTGTTGTTGCTGTTGTTATTACCATCTGAGTTACCTTTCTGCCCTATAAAGCTCCATATGAATAGCATCATGTTCCAGCTGATACTAATTGAACTGATGCTCCAGTTTGGATTGTTGACAATGAGTTTCCATAACACGCACAATTACTTACCAGAAACTTCTGGAATAATTAAACTGAACTGGGGTGTTGTAATGTAAGTATTGAGATATTTGATTAATTCCCTCTAGAATCTTTATAGGGCACAAATATCGTTGACAATTATACTCAATTTTACTTGAATTCTAGTGTTGAATCACAGATCAAAATTGTTACTGGGGATAGTTAATGTTAAACTAAAGGAAGATTTATAACTTCCATTTGATAGTCATCTAATGAACTGCAGTAACTGCAGACAGAATGTAATTTTGGAAAACTTCTTTGCAGAAAACAAAACAAGGAAAAATATTGAGTAACAGAACTTACCCTTCAGTGCAACACCACGTTGGTAGTTCTCTTTTCTGGAACCATCTTTAGCCACTCCCATATCATTAGTAGCAATACCAGTAACCTCGTTGTGTTCATTGCATAAAATCTGAAATGTTTCTACCTTAGCAAGCAAAAACTAAAAATAAATGAAATAATCAAGAATAGCGAGGCTAATACCTCACTAGCAGCAAAACCTGGGTATATTTCAACTCCTAGCTCTTCAGCTTTCTGCCCCAACCAACGTACCAACTGACTCAAACTGCATTACCATGATTCTAAAGATTTAACATACACGGAAAAGTCGTAATTATATTAGCAAAATGCGCATTCCATTAAAGAAGCAAACCATGCACATTTCTGTCTGTATGATGATATCGGAGTGTGTATGGACCACAACAAAGTGCGTAAGTGCTCTTACATATTTACAAAGGAATCTAAACTCGCTTCCCTTCTCACTTAACAAATGTCAAATACAAGGATACACCAATCAAGCACCAGTGAAGGCCTAATCGGACCAAGTAAACCATTGGACTAATTCCTTACCCTTCCAGATACTGCTGCACCACTTAATCAATGTGTATACGAATATGCTCTGGCCAAGCAATCATTCTCAATAAGTTGAAGCTTCATGGTTAGTAAAACATCACAGGACTGTAATAGGCGTTTGGACATGAATTGAGTGATATTTGAAAAAAAGTAGTATTTGAAGTTAAGATGAAAAAAGGTATTTGGAAGCTGAAGTTCATTAGGACATGCATTTCATTTGTAAAATAAATGAAATTTTGTGTAATAAAAAAGTTACTTGAAAACATTTTTTCAAGTTTGGAGTGAGAAATTGACACAATGTATAGTCAAATTGGTATTTCGAAGGAAAAAAAAACAATATTTCATGTCCAAACGGGTCATGCATATCCACGACAACTTTGCTCCTTTTCAATTATCAAAAGCACCGCAAGCCATTCCATACATATTTCCATATGTCAAATTTTCCCTGATACATCCGAAAATTAGTTGATCAAGGACTTGTGGCCAGTCTTTTTTTTTAATACTAGGAGAGAACAGATTAGGAATGAAGACATCTGGCACAAGGTAGGAGTGGCTTCGATAGAAGACAAGATGCAGGAAACGAGGTTGAGATGGTTCGGGCATGTGCAGAGAAGATGTATAGATACCCAATGCGAGGGTGTGAGAGGTTGGTTATGGATGGTTTCAAGAGAGGTCGAGGTAGGCCGAAGAAATATTGGGGAAGGTGATAGGAGGTTATGGAGGACACAATTTAGATAGCACATGATGCGGCTTCAGTTTACCGAGGACATGACTTAGATAGGAGGATAAGGAGGACATGGATTAGGGTAAAAGGTTAGTTAGATAGTTAAGTGTAGTCGTAGTTGTAGCATACTTTGATTAGATCATTATTTCTTGTCATATAAGAAGAGGCTTGTGGCCAATTTAATTACCAACTTTACTTGAACCATTTGCAAACACATCCAACTTCTCCTTCACCAACTAGTAGAGCCCCTTCAACCTTACCAAGACCTTGTTGCTGTCTTTGCTCCATTTGTTTTGGTTTGTCCCCCTTTTTTCTCTTATGTTAATCTCTATAACTTTCATTTTGGGTGTGTATGTTTGTATCTAATTCATTTTCCACCCCCGATAATCAATAGCAATGCACAAGCTACACTAATGTCCTTTAATTATATCAGTACTAAAATAGACAATGTTAACTTGCACGCATGATGTGCCATGAAATTAGGGCACATCCTATGTCTTTTACTTGAAGTTTTATATGTTCTTATGCATGTTTTTATGAGTTCTAATGTTAGAATGTTGTTTTATAGGTTTTAGAAGTCGGAATGGCTAAAAGAAGGAAAAGATAAAAAAAATTGTCAAAAGAAGGAGCATCCACGGTAGCCGACCAACTCACGAGCCATGGATCCACTCGTGGAAAGAATCAGAGAAGGTGGCGAAAGAATCAGAGAAGGTGGCAAAAGGACTGTACAAGATTGGTCGATGTACGATAGGAAGTACGGAGACGTATGTCACATTCACGGTGCATACATGCATAGCAGATCAAGCCTGCTGGAGGACCTACGGGCTACGACTGGACTTATAGACCATGGATCAATATACCGTCTGTAGTTCAATACACAAGAAAGATTCTGAAACCCTAAAGAGCAATCGACGGCAAGCTTAAGGGCAATCCACGAACCATGGATTGGGTTGTGGATCATGTCGGCAGGTAAATTTAAGTTGTCAGAATTCCAATTTATGGACCATTATAAATAGTTTTCATAGGGTTATTTTGTAAGGGAGTTTCGCATAATTTCTAGTTTGCAGTTTTGGAGTTCTAGTTCCAATATTTTCTCTCTCTAGATTACAAGTCTTGTGAAGAACAAAGAACGCCATTATTTCTTTCATTGTTTATATTCAAAGTAAGCTTTATTAATTCATTCAATTATTATTCTTGTAGTTTATCTTCAATCATGAGTTTGTGAGCCCAATAAGGGTGTAGCGTTCATAGGTTTTCGTGTGTTGCATGATTTTCGGTATTTAAGATATCAACATTTTTCTTGCTTTTATTGATTGGTTGATGGTTGCAAACATTAACCAGCACCATAATATCTTAGTTTTGCTTGGGAAAGTGGATTAAGTTTTGGTAGAAAAAGTGTGCATGAACTCAAGGCGCTAAGCCGCTAACCCTTGTTTAATAGATTCGCTTATTGATAGGTTGAATTTACATGACATAATATGTTGTTCTTATCAAAATAACTCATATCGTTGTGGAAACATCATATTGAGATAAATCGCTCAACTCTTGAAAAGATCAAGTGATGGTTTAGGGACTGAGTGCATATCTAGAAACCTAATAATCTTTCACATCATGAAAACCGAAGAACAGTGCATTCCATTGTGGGAATACAACCTTAGTGCTTTAATCATATAGTTTTACATCTCAAAGTTAGTGCTGCAATTCTTAGTCTTAAGTTACACATATTCTTTTCAACTCTTACAGAATAAAAATCAGAGATCAATGTGGTATTTGGATGTAGCATTTCTCCCTATTCTCTATGGGATTCGACCCCAACCTTGTTTGGGTTACTATACTTGCATACGACAGTGTTACATCATCTTAAGGTGTAATTTTGAGTGTATCAAGGCACCAAGGCCATGGCATCGCATTCACAAAATCACACGTAAAACATAACCTAATGGTTGTTAAAAGCCTAGGCAGCGACGCATAGCACGTGCTGATACATCAACTCATAAAATGCCATGCCTAAATTCCCAATCTGGTATTCGGAATCCTATAAGACTTCTGATTGTTTTCTTCCAAATCCTACGTATTGGAGATCAAAACAAGAAGTTAAATGGCTGATATTGCATTAGCTGTGAAGTAAGAAGTTTCACTATGGATGTGCCAACTCCTTCCAAGAAACAATACACTAAATAAAGAGAGAAACCAAGACTAGAATTTTGAGGCAAAGGAGTAATATCTTTAATGCTCACTTGAATCCATGTTTCAAAATAGATATAAAAGTACCTTATGACATAGTTTCCATTATTGTCAAATGGGCTTGGAAGTGAAAAGGCGCGAGTTTCCGTAAGCAGCCATAAATTATCAGAAGTAACAGGGACATCAACGGGAGCCTGCAATCAGAAACAAAGCTTTAGCAAATGATGGGATTACACATGATATCAATAAAGCCACAGAAAGCCATATTGTTATTTGCAACTTCATTTACAGAATATAAAAGTAAATCAAGACCGCTTTATCACACTCCAAACCTGCCCGAGTTAAAATACAACATTTAGTTCTGAATTCTAACTGTTTGAATGCCAAAGACAGCCAAATCGTTGGTCTTAATAAATGGAACTAATCAATTAACTATGCATAAATAATCATATGAACTATCTATGTCCGGAAAGAGCCTTTTCAAGTAGATGGCTGCCTAAATAACCAACCCTTGCCAAGTTCCTTTCCTATCACTGTGACTTGTATATACAAGGTGAAGAAAATGAAAGTGGAACTGAAATCAAAATAAATTGAATCAAATCCAGCACAAAAGAAAGACAATTTTTATACATCACTGATTTAATTAGCATCTGTATGCCAGGTAGAAACATAACACGAAAATGTAAGAATTATCTCAAACAAGGCAGCTGAAGTTGTATAGGAGACTTGTTTTTTTTTGAAATGTTAATATTGTAAAAGGAGTACCTCTTCCTCTTTCCAATGGGGAACGAGTTCATCGAGTGCCCGTGGCTCAAATACGTTTCCTGACAAGATATGAGCACCTGTAGAATGGAATGCAATAATCAAGACAATGAATAATTTCAGGTCATATCCATTAAGAAAAAGGAAAGGAAACCCTACCCACTTCAGCTCCTTTCTCTACAACGCACACTGATAAGTCAACATCCTTTTGTTGGCACAACTGTTTGAGCTTAATAGCAGCTGATAGCCCAGCTGGTCCAGCTCCAACAATCACCACATCATAGTTAATAGATTCTCTATCTGATTCATTACTATAACTCCTAACTCCACTTTGACCCCCTAAAACCCAACTTCCATTTCCATTCCAAGATTCAATTAACTTTGGCTTATGAAAAAATTTAGAAATTTCATTTCTTGAACTTGAGACCCAATTGGATGAACATGCTGATTTAAAGAGAGTTGAATAAGATAAAAGGGGTATCAATTTGGATTTTGAGGAAGAACTGATGAACTTATACATGATGATATTGTTGACTGCTCCGATGATTTCAATACTTTTGCTTTTTTATGAACTTGAGAAAATAAATTGGCCAAACACATAGGCGGAGGTAACTCCGCTTTCAATTTTTTACACCCCTAAATTAGGTTCCTTTCATTTTTATTACTCCAACTCAGCCAGAGAGGAAAGGAGTGTGTGATGAATAAAATGCGCACCCAAAGAATTGAACTTGACCAATTGAAAAAAAAGAGCTTTAGAAAAAATGTGAAAAAACCAATTATTCATTTTCCGACAAAAAGTACATAAAAAACTATATGCTTAAATTTTTTTGAGACTTAACTTATCATGAAAGTGTTGTAAAATAATAACAATATAGAACAAGCAATATGGAAAAGATATGGAGAGTAGAATGTAGATATATGTTATTCATATGTCTTCAAGTTTCACTTACAAAGGCTATGTTAAATTCCCTAATTACTAGATACATTCTTATCCAAAATAGTTCATAGCACCTAGGAAATATAATACATGAATCTAAGTAGTTCATGTATTGAGAATATGGGCAATCCACTAATTCAATGAATTTATAACACTCCCCCTTGGATGTCCAAAGATGATGTGCCTCATTAAAACTTTACGAGGAAAAACCTAGTGGGAAAAAGCCTAGTGAAGGAAAAAGAGTGCACAAATCTCATAATACGCCTTGAGTGCTGCCTCATTAAAAACCTTATTAGAAAAACTCATTTGGGACAAAATCATGGTTAAGGAAAAGAGTACAACGCGTATTTCACTCCCCTTGCTGAAAGTTTTACTTGATATCTTTGAGACGATACATTCCAATCTTATATCTCAACTTCTCAAATGTTGATATTGACAATGTCTTAGTGAATAAGTCTGCAAGTGTAATGACCTCGAGAGTCATTGTCGGAAATTCTCAATAAATTGCCATTTTACCCTTCTCGTTAGTTTCTCCGGGTGTTAATTGATTGGTTTGTGTGGTTGATTTTGGTAAATTCTTAATAGATGTGATTTGAGGGAGTTTTTGAGTTTTAGAGGTTTAAGTGGCTCAAAAGTAATTTTCAGTACCAACCGAAGCGAAACGGGATTCTGTCAGTTACAACAACTCTAAAATATGGAAATTGGTCTAGTAGATTTGTCGGAATCAGATTTGGGGCTGGTACGTGGATTTGGGGTCCTAAGTTGGAAAGTTTGATTTTAAATGAGCTAAGTTTGACATTGGTCAACAATTCGAGTTCGAAGACTCGGATTGGATTTCTGATGATTCTGTTAGTTTAAGTGGGTGATTTTAGGTCTAGAAACGTCTTCGTTATATTTTTTGGAAGTCCCGTGCTCGTTTTGGCCTTTTTGAGCTTCGAAGCTTGTTTAGTTGCGACATATCGAGTTCTGGGTCAAGGAGACCTTGAATTTGAATTATGATAGTTCCATTAAGTCCGAAACGTTGAATTTAGTATGATTACATATATGGTTTGTGTGTAGGGACCCCAAATGAATTTCGAGGGACATTTTGGAGACTTGGAGAAAAGTTGGGTTGCGTTTGTGTACACCAGCCTTCGAGATCGCGATAGGCTATCGCTTTTACGATGCTCTACTTTAGCGGAGGCCTTCGCTTTCGAGAATGGGAGGATATTTTTGCGACCTAATGTCGCTTTTGTGATCATCGCGATAGCGACCTAGGGTTTTCGATCGCGACACTTGAGAGTCCAAAAATTGGATTTTTGGTCATTTCTTCCATTTTTAAATTCCAAGAGCTAGGAGGGATGATTTGTGAAAGAGATTTTCGAGGATTTCATTTGGGTAAGTATTTTTCAACTAAAACTTTTGATTTTCTTCCATTATTTTATGATTTTGACTTCTAAATTCCAAATTTCAACCTCAAATTTCATGTTTTCTTTCCTAGCTCGAATTTAAGAAAATTGGTGATTTCTGACTCGATTTCCACTCTATTTTTATGGGTTTTTCAACAATAAGTTCCTTGTTACTAGTAGAATATAATTTTACCATAAAATTCCAGATTTACCCCTTTTCGAAACTAATGGATTTTTGAACTATTTTACCCCTGATTTCGAAATCTATCAATATGGGTGTTATTGGACTCCTTGTGACGTGTATGTTTCATTCTTCATAGTGGTTTGTCAATTCGGATGTTAAATTTGAGGGTTGTCCATCCAGTAGAAGCATTTAAGTGCGATTTCGGTAATCGATATAGGTTTGGCTATCCTTCTTTGTGACTGGGATGGGGTAATTAGTCATTCCTATGTTATAGACTTTGGCATGGGGTAGTAATATAAATTGGGACTATTTATTTGCATTGTGATGTCCGTGTGGGAGCCTATTTGTGTTGTGTAGCTTGTATGGGGGCCTTATTTGCTACCTTATCTATCTTGAGAATATATGATTCATGGTTTACTTGTGAGAGAGGCGTGAGGAGACCATTTGACTTGAAATGCTCGCCTGAGGGGTCAAGTTTGGGTTTTGAGCTTACATGAGTAGTAAAATATTTTCTAAAAGGAGTGAACATTTATTTTGATGTACCTCCTTCCCATTGCTATCTACTGAGGGTGAATATCATATTTAGGTTGAGTTGAGAGAACTTGAACCTTGTATATACATGTTGAGTAGAATATTGTTTTCATGCCATATGTATTGTGATGCATACATCCTCATTCATTTTTAACATTGATATTGAGAAGTTGAGAACTATGACAGTCTTTTTGAGAAACAAAACGTGGCACCTTTTTGATCCTTGACCATGAGTTAGGTGGCAAGCTGATGAGATTGGAGCTTGTGTTCGGTATATGAACTGTGAGTCCCTCATGGGTCCTTGTATGGAAGCCTTAGCTCGACAGGTGTATATGACAGGTTGTGCAACAGCCTTGATTCCACCGTACCACTATATCATTACATCATCATATTGCATTACATTACACTGATATCTAAGATACTTGACTTATCTGATTAATTGTTATATCAAAATGTACTTATGTTTTTACTTTTTTTGCATCGTTCTATATAAATTGGTGGCACCGTAGTTGGAGTGGAACTTTTTAGTGTACAGGTGGAAACATTTCTTAGTTTATTTCATAGGTTTGATTAATTCCTTATACTCAATCGTCTTAACCTACTGAGTACATATGGATTGTACTCACCCCTACTTTTGTGTCCCTTTCTTGATGCAGATTCTAGTCAGGGCGTTCTATGCGACAACTGATTCTCTAGCGGTCTTGTAGCTCCAGATTGGTGGTGAGATCTCGAGATTTTGAATCGTCACTAGTCTATCTTTATTTCTCAGTCTTTAGTTCTTTTCAAGAGACTTATGTGTATTTTTGGATTCTAATACTGTATTAGTTGCTATTATACTTGTGACACCAGGTTTTTGGGATTATTTCTTTGTTATCTTCCTTTTCATTTTAATTGTGGCTTGATTTCCGCTTGGGAGTCTTGTATGAGTTTTGCTTTTAGGCTTGCACATCGGGATTGGGTTCGGGATGTGTGTCGTCATGACCTCAATTTTTGGATCGTGACAATAAGATTATCACTTGTATGTATCTTTTGAATGTTTGTCTCACCATTTTTTTGAAGATTATATGTGAAAAAGAATATTGGTGAAATATGCTTTGTCCGGTCTCCTTTGATTGTATCCTTCCTTTAGTCGAGCTATACATGCAACATTATGTTCGTACATGGTAGCTAGAATATCCTTTCCAAAGAAAAATCACATATTTTCTGAATATGATGGGTCATTGATCCCAACCAAACACACTCCTGACTTATTTCATAGATGAATACTATTTCTACATGATTTGAAGAAGTGGCTACTGGAGTTTGATTCATTGAATGTCAAAATATTGTTATGCCTCCACATGTAAACAAATAGCCCATTTGCGCTAGAGCTTTATGCGGCTATAATAAATATTCGACATCAGCATAATTAATATTTTTTAACTCGGAGATTGAACATTCCAATTTTGTTGAAGCTCGTCTATTCTTCTCAAAGAAAATCACATATCTTCGATGTGTTGAGTCACTTGTTTTGTTAGCTTCTTGCCATAAATTGAATGATAATATGACAATCTCCTCACATAACTTTTGTTATGTAGATCAAATAATATTTTAGCATTTGCATATCCAACAATCTGTAAGTGCACCAATGCACTAATATATATATATATATATATATATATATATATATATATATATATATATATATATATATATTATTTTTTTTTTATTTTTTTATTTTTTTCTTATTATTTTCATAAGATCGGAATTGTTCTTTCTTTAAGTTAAGCAATCTCACAATCATTGGGGTACTCAATGAAATTGCTTTAAGACCTTTTAAATCCTACAAGGATTTTCATAACCTTCTTCGTCTAGCTAGACATAATAATCATTCATTATACATATTCAAGTATTTCATCCATTGGCAGACTGAAACAAGTTTCATTGCATCTACCCCAGGAGAACACATCTCCATTTAATATCGTCAGGATTTTGCGAAAATCTTTTATGCCCTGAGGCACAAATCGTACTGTATATCTTAAGGTTATACTTTTGCACAATGATTCATTTGTACCCCACTGATATTATATCTTAATCTATGGACTATAAGTCCAAAAACATCACTTTTCTAAGTGAAATAAAATATACTTGAATTTTTTACTTTATTTGGCCAATCATTTTTCTGTCCACACTATATGACAAATTTAAATTCAAGATCCTCGTCATCATCATAGCATTGAGTGCCCCTTCATATCAAAGATACCATCAACATCATTTGACTCAATTCCAATATGACATAACTTATCGCGATCTCTTCATTTTTCATCATTTTAGGTACTTGAACCTTTGCCATGGTTTTATGAAGTGTTATGTCGTCGTGCTTCTTGAAAGCACTTGCCTCATTATGATGACCATCTTGATCGTTTGCTCCTCTCCTTCCTTAATAAATTTTATATTTGAAATCGATTGGTTTATCACGCTTCAGGCGTACCATAAACTATATCATTCAAGGACTTCCTATTGCAGCATTTGCAGCTGAATTATAACCTGGGTCACCAAATTCATTTGCCAATTGATTTACAACATTATGCAAATGAATTATCTCTTGAACTTCAAGTTAATATTTTTTTAACGAGGATCTAGATAATTCATTCCACATATAATTTTTAGCTGCTAATCATCTCTCCCCCTAATGTTAGAAAATCTAACATTTACCCCGATCTTATTTTGGGAATCCATCTTTGTGCGTGATGGAGAAATTAAATCAGATACCGCATATTTCAATTTTTAGATGGAAATTATTGCCAAGATAACCTTTGAGGTACCTTAAGATCATGTATACTACATGTAGGTGTGCTTGACAAGGAGCATGCATATACTGGATTACCAACTCCACATCATAGGTAATGTCAGGTCTAGTGATAGTAAGATATCTAAGTTTTCCCACAAGACTCTTATCGAATCCTCTGTGAGTGAGGGTACTCCTTATTTTCCTTATTATAGAGATCGTTCTTAGGATAGCTTATGGCTAGTTAATATAGACTTTCCTATTCATATTATTGGCTCTATATTGAAGGTGAATGTGAGTACGAGTCGAGCCATGTTGAAAGTCTTGAATCCGCTCTTACTGGTCTCATATTTGCTACTCAAGTGAAAGTGGGAATTTGGTAAGATTTGAGAATGCCTGTTTTCGATTCTTAAACGAGGAAAATAATCCAATCAGTGTGGTCAATCCACCCTTCTGACATGGGGGGGGGGGTCTGGAGTACGGTAGAACGAGTTACGAGGGGTTCATGATCTTGAACCAATTGTGAGGGGGGAACTATGTTGGCTTTATGTGTACATGTGCTACTATATTTAATCTCATACCATAATTTATTTGGGAGTTTTATTTTCATAATCATGGTTTAGATATAATTAGAGGCATACAAACTCTGCTAAACCAAGAAGTATTATCAATATAATCTTATAGTTTGGAACTATGCTCTCAATTTAAAAATTCGAGCAACCAACTTTACAAAAAAAAAAACCTATTTGTAAGTGGATAGCAAAGCACATGTGACCATTTCATAGATGTAACTATTAAAATCATATAGTTGCAAAATGGTCCACATGTCATGTGAACAGGCCCATATTCACATTTTTATGATCCAAAATTTTAGGGGAATACGATCACAACCTTAATGATCATTTATTATGAAAACACGCAACACAACAAAAATTTTGAAGAATCTTTTATTTCTTCAATATATAGCCCGGCAAATTCTCTGTTATTTTTGCATCATAATTGAACTGAAATGGTCAATCGGTCATGCCAACTGATCTTTATTTCAGTAAACTTTTAGTTTACTTTTGCATGTGATTCCATCTTCATGCTCATGTTTGTATACAACAATAAAAAGGAAAATGCGGGTAACCATTTACATAAATATTTATAACCCGCTTCGGTTGTAGTAATCTAAAGATATTAAATCTTTCCATAATTTATAGTCTCAATTATAATATTTTTTTATTTTTAATTCCTTCGAAACTTAAAAAGTTTCTTTTGAGACTTAGTACAACTCCTTGATAGTACAATAACTCTTTTGAAGCTCACAATTAATTTTGTGTACTATTTCATGATACCATCCGTATGGTGAACATCTTCTTTTAGGAGAAAATTATATTATTATTATCATGGTCAAAATTATCACAGACAAGACATGTTTCTTATTTTTCTTTTGTCGTACCACATGTACACAATCAATGACCATTAATGCCAAAATAAAATTTATTTATTTCTCTCAAACCTCGCGTAGAGGTGAGTTGTGGTATATATTCAATCTATAATATTTTTATTTATTTCTCTCAAACCTCTCGTAGAGGTGAGTTGTGACATATATCCAACCCATAATATTTTTATCACATCTTGACTCATTCACTTTCAGAATGGTCGAGCATTTATGATGCTTATCACAAGTCACATTCTCTTCAGGATATGGACTAATCATGTGTATAAGCTTCATAAATTTGCATTATAAGCTCATTATCATTCCTTTAAAATTCATCATTTTGGATGACCCACCTCAACATCATTTTGAAAGGCTAAGTGTACCACCACTTTATCTTTCTTTCTTTTGATGGAGGATTTATAAATTTATCAAATTATTAGGTCGCACAATGACCACGGGTCCAATGACCTTTCATGCCATTATGATGATAAAAATTACATTCACATTTTGAAGGACTATTTGGAGAACCCATAGTGTTCTCCCTTTTATAATTATCATAATGATGACTATTATAATTTTGTCCCTCCACGCCCTTTTTCATACATTCAATCACTTGTCTTCTTTCAGATTTATTATTCACTGCTACCACATTCATACAGTAGAATGGAGTAAATCAATTAGGCGGGTTTGAAACTTATCATATAATGCTACCACATTCACTTCAGGGAATGAAGTAAATTCAATGGGATGAATTTCATGACTTTTTATCAACTCATACTCAATGTCTTATCCATATAAGGCATGTTAGGCCATAATTCTATTAGACTCATACCCAATATCTTATCATCATGGTGCATCAAAATTCAAATTGATATCTTACTCTCTTGGTGTGATAGAACTTGAATCTACCGTCTTACCTTCAAATAGTTTTTATTATGGTGCATCCGGACTTTAACCTGATGTTTTACCATTTTGGTGTGATGGGACTTGAATCCACCGTCTTAATCCTCAACCAATGGTATAATAGATCGAAGTACAACATGACTCACCCTTTGAGTCTTTTAAAATATTTAAATAATATTTATAAAATATAAGTACTTCTGTCAATTCATGCCTTTCGATAATAGAAGTAATTATAATAAGATACATATAAAACTAATCCTCAAAGATTATCGTAATCAAAACAATACTCTATCAAACATCTCCATTTTGTTTTAAATGAAAAATAAATAGAAGTGTGACTCACCATGCTCTCAATCTTACTAGAGAGCTCTCCATTCTTTATCTGCAGTTAAACAAACTCATGCTCCCGAATTTCATACCTTATCCTATTTAAGGAATTTACTGGAGCAAAGAATATTCAACCAGTAGGAGTATATGCCTTTGGTTCTTGATCATTGTTAGTGATCGAACAGTATTGTATTGTAGAGTATCGATTGAAACTAATTTCTAAATCACAAAAAAAATATTAGAAAATAAATACTTGATTTTATGAATATAATATCTTGACGGCAGTAGTTATCATTTACCTTCTTGATTCTCATAACGAATCAACCAAAACATGAGCTAAAGAAAAAACTAAAAATCAATCTCAATTGGCTAGAGTATCTTGTTGATAACGTGTTGTAAATCATAAGTAATATAGGACAAGAAATATATCTAGACAAGAGATGTGGAGAGTAGAATGTAGAGATTATCTTATTCAAATGTCTTCAAGTCTTACAAAGGTGGATGACAAACCTATTTATAGGTTGAGAAGTCACTATGTTAAATTCCCTAATTAGTAGCTACATGATTATCCAAAATGGTTCATAAAACCTAGGGAATATAATACTTGAATATAAGTAGTTCATGTATTGAGAATATGGACAATCCACGAATTCAATGAATTTATAATAAAAAGTACTTTGTATTTAAGTGATACATTGGAGATGTGATTGAAGTGTTCAAATGAAATACAACTAAAATGGCACAAACTTTAATAAAATTGAGACGAAGTGTTGAGATAAAATGTGGCACGAATTTTAATGAATTGCTTATGAATTTGGCCAAACCACATCTAGATGTTGACATCTATTTATGGCTTTCACTTTCATTTAAATTAGAAAAACTATATAAATTGAACACATTAGTGAAAATATTTATCCAAATTGGACGCAACCCAAACTATTTATCCTTAATGGACCCATGGCCCAAACTATTTATGCGTCTACCCCACTTTCTCATTTTTTATTTCGTGCATGACATCAACATCATAACTATAATTTAATCATATGTGAAACTCCATCGGTATATTGATACCATATCAGTATCATATAGGATTGAGTTTAATCCTCTGTGATACTCCTTTGGTATATTGATACCCTATGTATCATATAGGATTGGACTCTTTTTTTAAGAAATAAATAAGAAACAATTAAGAGAAAATTATGAAAGTCACAATCTTATTTAGTAAACTCTAAATTAGTAGAAAATATATATATTTTTTCTCTTTTTACAAATTTTTGGGGTATAAGTGTTCTTTTCCCTTAATTTTTTTCTCCGTTTTGGGGCCTTTTTCCTTATCTAAATTAATTATTTCATTGGAAAAATGAACTACTTAATTTATTACAAATAAATATTCTCTCTTCATTTAGAACATGCATCGTCCGCTAGGTACTTTGATCTCCATTTAGTATTGCATAATCACATTATTTTATTTTTGTTTTGTAGCTCCTTTCTAGTAGACTTTGCACTATTTCCTTGTTGCTTGACATATTATCTTCATCATCTCCTTCTTTCTTGTACCTGAATTTGTTGTACTTGAACCAAAGGTCTTTCCTAAACAGTCTCTCTATCTTCACGAGGTAGTGGTAAGGTCTACATACATTTTACCCCTCTTCAAACCTCACGTGTGGGATTTCACTAGGTATGCTGTTATTCTTGTTGTATTTAAGGAGTAACATTTACGAAAAAAACTCTCCACATGCCAATTTATAAAGAGGAACTATCCATAACTCACAACTCTCTAATTCTACTCTTAATAAATTTTTATTTCTTTTTTCTCTATTTTTGACTTTGTTCTAATTATAAAATCTATATTTATTTCCATACTTATATCTAATATAATGCTAAATATAGGCAAGGTGACGTGGTACCTGTATATGGCCACCATTCTTATTTTTGTCTCCTCATAATTTGGTCTTTCTTATTTTTCTGCTTAATAACTAATTTTTAAAAAATGTAAAAGTTATCTACATTTTAATTACGCTTTGTCGAGACCCACAAATTGGGGTCATAATGGCCTACTAACTCCCATCAGTAAGTAAGCCTAAACCTTAACCTAAAACCAATGATAATGGGCCTGGGAGCGAAAGAAGTAAATGAAGCATAATGAACAGAAATAAAGAAGAAACAACATAAATAAGATATATATGCAGTTGTACACTTCAACTTTTCGAAATGTCTAAATTAACATGTGTCTTCGTTGTAAGATGAAGAGTGATTAATAAATTAAGACTAATGTGGTATGTCATATTTTAAGTTTCAAGGTTCGTATTTTATGTTTTGAAGTTAAGCGGGTTGCGAAATAAAAGTTAGCAAAAATTATTACATGTTTCATTTTAAAGATTTCTCTGAAATTTTGGTCAAATATCTTAGAGTTTTTCTCCCAATCTATAATGATTTATGGGGTCCACAACCTATCATATTAAAGGTCTACGAGTCTAATTTTCAACGCATCAAAACCCTTTGTCTATACGACTTCATAATAGGGAGATATTCGTGTTTTCGTAAAACTGCATAAGCAGGCACGTCAATGTGGTCCCAAGTCTGTAAAATGGATATTTATTGAGATTTTAGCTTTTAAAATTCAGTTTCTCTTCAAATTACTTTGTCCAAACTTTAAGAAATAGTTAAACCTCTCCCTAGACCAAAATACTCCATAGAGTTTGCCAATTAGAGATTAAGGGCTTCACCAAAGTTGTTCTACACTTCGAGTTCATTATCTTGACATAGTTTTTTTCTGTATTTTGTGTGGTGCTTCTCTTTTAGGATTTGGACAGTGAGAGTTCCAGGAGATTACTGATATTTGCAGTAGCTATGGATCTGTATTGGTAAGCTAAGGATCATGTACACTTATCCATTTGTTAAAACGAGATTCTAATCTTCTAGTTATGAAAAGTTGTATTTGCCGATGACTTATAGTAGTTTCTTATTGGTTTTTGCTTTCTTTGTTGTTACTGAAAGGAGGTAGGTTTTTTATCTTTGGAATTAAGTCCCTTTTGTCAAGGAAATGTGCCCCCTATGACCTGCCTTCATAATTATATGTTCTAGTATCATTTTTATAGTATTCTGGCAATGAAAAGGTGTTTTGGATACTGTGGCTTTGGAAAGCCCCTTTATCTTACTATGTTTGGTTATTGTTGTTGTATACTTATGGCGTTTAGATGATGGAAGGATTAAGGCGATTCATATTGGAATCATGTACGATAGTTATTAGATTGAACGACGGGAAGTACGCCTTGTTATATTGACGCGGGAGCTCGTCACTCCTTTGATATGTCATTGGAATATCTGCATTGGATATAGCTATTGTTTATCATTCTTATTGGCCTAATTTTATGATTTGTTCTCTAATGGTTACGAGTGTGACATTGATGCCTTATTGATTGGCTATGGCTCATTCTTGTAGCCTTTTGATTCTCACATTTGTTGCATTACATTTGGTTGGTCAAGATTCATAGTAACACCTTTGGGGATTTAGTTGAAAGGTATGCTAAGTCTATTCCCTTATTTAGGCATGTTTCCTTAAGGCTTAGGAGCAATACAAAAAGGTTGTTGTTATCGTTGATATACTTGTAGCCGTGATTATTGGTTGTTGGCTACTTGAGTTGTTATAATTCTAAATTATTGGGATTTTTATTATGTTAGTAGAGGCTCTATGTTGGGAACAACTTAGAGACTATTCATATAGGTTGATTATAGCTAAAATTCTCTCTTTTAGCCTATTGAATTTTTGTTGTTGCCCTTAGGTCTATTTTGGTTAGCGACAGGAATGTGATCGATACCTAAGAAGGCTATGAGTTGCCTATAGAGTAATATTGATGCTTAAGAAGGATATCTGCTACCTATAGAACTATGTTATTATCTAAGATGGCTATAAGTGTCCTACGGATATATTGATGCTTGAGAAGGCTATGTATTTCCTACAGGGCGATATTGTTACCTAGATGGCTATGAGTTAACTATGAGGTTATATTGATGCCTAAGAGGGATATGTGCTGCCTATGGAGCTATATTATTGCCTAAAAGGACTATGTGACTGCCTACGGGGCTAGGGGACTACTGAGAGGGGTAGATAGATTGAATTGGCACCTTCTGGGTTATAGGGGCCTAGGCAGAGTCTTGTCTATTGTTTGTACTTGCCAAGCTTATGGGGGCTTGGTTAGGTTGTTGTTTGATTATTTTTGGTATACTTAGATTCAAGAGCAGGTCAATATGCTTATCTTATTCTTGACTTCCTTACCTTATTACTTTTAGTATATTATGATACCTGCTCATTTAGACTATTGCCTTTCATACTTGGTACACTATTTCATACTCCCGCTAAGCTTTACTACTCTTAGAGATTTGTAGACTAGTGTGTGGTTTATATAGCTATGTTAATGGCCATGCTAGCCTGGTTTGTTTGTTTGGTTAGTCTTGATAGCTGTTTGATATATTGTCTTGATATATACTCATTTTTAGCTTTTGTATAGAGATCATGGCATCGACGACCCAAACAGGACTTGTGTGCTAGTCGTTATTTCTTTATAGGAACTATTGTGAGTAGTTGTTTCTTTTATAAAGTTGTTGATAGGGGTCTTGATGGACGAGAGATTATTTTTAAGCCGAGATATACTTGTTTTTTTTTCTTGATTTTATATGGCTACTATGCGCTAGTAGCAACTGATTCAACAGGGTCGGGTCAGGCTTGAGTGTTGGCATTAAGTGGCAGTTGCTCCCCTTGAGTTTGGGGTGTGACAACAACCTTCGAACGAGGAAAAAATACAAAACATCCCATTTAAGACCTGGTTGATGTCAATGCAAAGCTACTACAAAAGGAGAGTACAAACCAGACATATACATCAAGTGTACAAGCTGTCTTGAAATGCGAAAAACTTGCAAAAAGTATATATAGATGGAGATGAGTCAACTCTGGTTTCCAATAAGCTCATGCTTGTTCTCTAGAATATCTACAATAATAACGCGAGAAACAACGTAGGTTAGTAGAATTTGAATGTTCAACAAAGAACTGATTTTTGGGATATAACTATTAGCGATGGCCGTTAAAGCAGTCACTTGGCCGCTTGAGAGGTTGGGCTTGCTTATGGCCTTCGCTAAAGCGACACTCTGGCTGCTTAAGCGTCCATCACTTAAGTAGTGCCTAGGTTTTTAAAGCGGCTGGCATGTCCCTCTAAAGTGGCTCTATAGCCGCTTAAGAGACCATCACTTCAATGGTTCTAGGCCTTCTTAGGCGGCTACACCTACATCAAGCACCGACAAAATTAGCTAAGTCACAATGATCTCCATTTAGGTGTAGAGGGATTGGTTTGGAAATCCGTGCATACAAACGAACTATGGTAACCTATAAAATTAGACATTCTAGAGTCAACGGAGATGTTGAAACTTCCATCAGAGGTTGTCTCGACCAAATATGGTTCCCACACCCAAGGCTTCATTTTAGCCATAAGCCACAAGGTTGCTCAAAATTAATACAGAATCCTTGAGACACAAACCAAAGGTCCTTCTAGACCAAACTTAACATTTCAAAGCTAATAGAACCATCAGAATTGCATTCCAAGGTTGTTTATTTGAAGTTTTGAATGAAGTCAACCATTTAAACTTCAAAAGCACCAAAATGCAAAAACTTGCATAAAAACCAAATAAACGACCAAATGAATGAACTGTCAGTCCCAAAAAGTCATAAATGACTTAGAGTCACTATAAAAAAACTCTAAACGCTGAATATACTGCAAAATAGAGTAAATGACCTATAGAATCATTACAACATCCACTACTAAAAGGACTTTCGTCCTCGAAAGTAAAGAGTGCAAAAGTACCTAAAGCCTCAAACATGTGGGGATACTGGGCCCACAAGTCATCCTTGGTTTCCTAGGTAGACTTCTCGACCGGATGATGTTTCCACTCAACCTTCACCACAAGAATTTCTCTTGAGTGCAACCGTCTGACATCCCTTGCCGAAATAGCAATTATCTCCTCCACAAAGGTCAAACAGTCGTCCAGCTGAATTAAATCCTATCGTACCACATGAGACACTTCAAGAACATATCAGCGAAGCATCGATATATGGAATATTGGATGAATATCTAAATAAGTAGGTGACAAGGCCAACACATATACAACATCACCAACTCAAAGGATATCAATGGCCCAATATATCACAACCCAACCCCGTAGGCCGTGACTGGATTCCAACCTAGACCCCCGTATACCTATCTGTCGACTATAGTCAAATTGGACTATGTATAACGTGATACTACTCACAAAAACCTTAATGGGTTAAAACTTTTTCATGTTCATATAGCCTCCTTCATTCATATTATATCATGAAAGGGCATGCAAGCCGACAAGGCTACCACAACATACTAGCTTTTACAATATATCGCATAGGCATAACCGAAATAAACTCATAAACAACCCACACATATGTCTACAGACCTCCAAGAATAGGAACGACAACATATGGCAGGACAGGGCCCTCGCCGTACCCTTGAGTAACCAAATATATACATCGGAGGTTTGGTACCAAAACTTGGCTCCGAATCGATGGAGCTTCTTCTAAACTTGCTGAGTGGAATCCTATGCTGGTGGACTCCTAAAACCTGTATCTGTACCTGCAGGCATGAAAGGCAGTCCTCCCCAAAAAGAGGGGGTTAGTAAGACATATGTACTGAGTATGTAAAGTATGAAACATCATAAAGAGGGCACAACTAACATAAGGATGTAGGAAATTAATTATAGCATTTAATAGGGTACTGTACTTGCACCTCACAAAATACATTCATGTACACCTTTATCACGTACTGTATCTAGCCCACTCGAGAACTCGGTATTACAAATACATCATCTATCATGATGGCATATGCATATTATTAGCATTGTGGAACGTACAACCCAATCCATATATAGCAAGCATATGCCGAGGAACGACGGCCCGATCTACATATCATGTAATAATGCCGAAGAACGACAACCTGATCCGTATATCATATGATAATGCCGAGGTACGATGGCCCGATCCATATATCATGTAATAATGCCGAGGTAAGATGGCCCGATCCATATAATGCATAATAATGCCGAGGTACGACGACCCAATCTATATATAGCAAGATATACCGAGGTACGTTCGGCCCGATCCATATATCATAATGCATATACGTGCACGTAAAACTCTATAACATATCAAACATCCCTTAGATATCACCATAAAGCATGTTCAAGAGCCTCTGGTATAGGACCTTACACATCCCAACACTATTCAACCTATAGTAGACTCAAGGGTCGTAGTTTAACTACTTCAAGGTCCTTATCATTCAGAAGTGGGTACAAGTTATGAGTTACGTCCAGAATCTATAAATGGAGCTATCTCCAAATCCATGTTCTATAGTACCTATCTTCCAGTCTTTCTAGAAGTAGGAAAAGACAAGCTTTATATGTATCATTTCCTATCACATGGAAGACTTTGAAAAGTAATGACTCAACTTGTTACAGGAGTTCTAATCAGTAGGAAGTGAACAAGAGCCTTAAATCATACTCAAAGTTTTAAGAGTGGAATAAATTCCAACTTCATATACATAATACGTACATCTAAGTCATGCCAAAAGAGAGGAAGAATAACTTTACATACACTACTTTTCAGCATATAGAAGACTTGAGGAATTGAAGCTTAACTACTTTAAGAGTCTTAACACTCAATAGTGAATACGAATTATGAATCATGAATTATGTCTGAGCTCATGAATAGAATTAACCCAGGCTTCATACACATATCATTTGTCACTTAAATCTAAGACATTCCCAAAAGAAAGAAAAGATAGGCTTTACATACCTCTTATCGATTGCTTTAAACCCGTCTTGTCTCATCGTCCTTTGAACCTATTTAACACGAAGGTAATACTAGTATTAACAATCTTTGACTTTCCATATTTTAAGTCCACAATCAAGCACCCATAGGAACCAACTCCTTATTCGCCTTTCTCGACTAGTCTCGACTAGTCTATTAACTAGTTTAGAAGTTAACAGAATTCGGGCAGCATCTCCTCTATAACTCGCCCTATCCGAACCTCCAATCCCATATTCAATTAGTACAACCAACCAAAAAAAACAATCAGCAGCCAACACACAATTATACCACTTCGATAATACAGAAAACAAACTCCAAACAACTCGCTTAAAACTATGATACCAAAATAGAGTTTTTAATCTTTGTTTCGTAAAATCTTTAATCATACGCAATGGAGGGTAGTGTGGCTGAAACTAGAAGCTACAACACCTCTTTTAGAATAATTTTATGCCCTGCAACACATCACCACACCCCTACAGCCACAGCACCACAAGCGCAATGCCCTACTCGATTTAATTTAACTATAGCGACTCCAATTTAGTTTATTTCGAACGTCAAGCATCCCAATGAAATTTTCATATTTCCATCCACTTAAAAGACTTATAATACACTCCATAACAACATCAAAATCTCCAAATTGAAGGGAAAGACCTTACCTTATTCAAAACTTGTCAAAACTAGCCTCGGAAGTTCCTTAGCGCGCTGAAAATTAGAGGACTGTTTGGGGCTGTTTGTGTCACATTTTTTCTGCCCCAAATAGAAGTTTTTCATTATTAAAAACTGCTATATCACCATAGGATACCTTAAATAATTAAATCACGGAACAATATTGGGCCTTACCTTTATTTTTCTTGGCAAACCCGTAGGTCTCTCTCTTGTTCTCTCAAGTTTTCCTTCAATTTTTCCAAGTGAAAGATGCTGAAAATGTGATGAATTAGTCATCACTTAACATATATATCCCCTTTTGGAAGGTGACATGTGTCATCCTCTAAGGGTGACATGTGTCACAACCTTAGGCAGCCATGTCACCGCATACAACGAATCACATGCTGCCACGTGGTGATGTGGGACCCACCTCAAGTAGGTGTGTCACCTACTTGGTCCAAGTAGGTGCATCACCTACTTAGTCAAAGTAGGTGCATCACTTGCTTGCTTCTGAGTATGTGCTACGCCTCCTTCCGCCTCTCCCGGGGGTTGTAATCTCATCTTACATTAGGCGCCTATGTAATACTTGCTACGTAAGCTCAACATGTACTCTAGTGGCTTAGTTATGTAAGTCGTCCATGTTGGTAGCTTACGTAAGTAAGTCGAGTCCTACGACTTGTTATTTTGGCCTCCAACTCATTTCAAATCCTTATAGACCTATTTCCAACCTTCACTCTTAAGGGGCGTCACGTCCTCCCTTCTTTAGAGTTATTTAATCATGTTATAGATAATCTAGGTCACGGGACAACTTTTAAGAAGCTTAAGAAGATGTTCTAAAGCATAAAGGTATGGGGTATAACACAATATACCAGAGGTTAAGCTTTCCCCGCCTCCCAAATCTCATCACGTCCTTCAAGGGCGATACCCAAAGGAAAATTAGATCACCAACACCAAAACTCAAAGGACGATGCTAACAATCATCATATCTTTTCTATCTATTTTGAGCCTCCCATAGCCTATTCTGAATTGCATGAACTCAGGCCAAAGCATCCTGAAGCAAGTCCATACCATACGACCTAGGCTCTGAAGCCTCAAACCAAATAATAGGAGATTGACAATGCCTACAATATAATTCCTCGATATGAATATTCAAAAAGTAGTTGTTTTTATAGGCAAACTCTGCCATGGCTAGAAACGGATCCCACTGACCTCCAAAATCTAATACATAGGCTTGAAACATATCCTCCAAAACCTGAATAGTCTGCTCTGACTTTTCATTGGTATATGGTGAAATATTGTGCTAAGATCAATCGAGTGCCTAATTCCTCCTAAAAAGCCCTTCAGAAGTTAAAAGTGAATTAAGAGACTCTATCAGAGATAATAGACTCAAGCACCTCATAAAGATAAGACACCTCTCGAACATAGATAAGAGCTAACCTCTCGGCACTAAAAAAGATTGGATGGGTAAGAAATGAGCCTATTTAGTCAATTAATCTACTATGACCCAATTATTATCAACATCTCGAGAAGTCCATGACAACTCCACAATAATATTTATAGTGATCCGTTCCTACTTCCACTCGGGAATAGGTAATCTCTGGAACTCCTCGCCAGGCCTCAAATTCTCGGCCTTTACCTGTTGGACAAGCAATGAGCCACATAGTCTGCTATATCCCTCTTCATACCTCTCTACTAGTATTGCCTTCTCAAATCTCTATACATCTTAGTTGTGAGCTATAAGACCCCAGAAGTTGGAAAGTCAGAAAATGAGGAACAAAAGATGAATCTCCAAAAAATTTCAGTTTTTGGGCACTAGGTGATGACCACAAAGGCCATCACGGGCCGTAATGATCACCATGTCTTATGATGTACTACCGTGGTGGAGTTTCTGAACCCTCAGTCTTATAAAAAAGGGACCATGGCCGTGGTGAGCACCATGAACCGTGGTACCCTTTGTGGTGACCCCTCCTCTGAGACCCTCAGATTTCATCTCCAAGGCAGGGACCACGTTTGATCACCATGGGTCGTATAGACCTTCACGTACTATGACGGGTCTCGTGGTGAGCACTCTTACAGACCCTATGTCAGGTTCCTCACCACGACCCTCATCAAGGGCCATGGTGACCTTCACGGGCCATCATGATCTTTGTGAAGGAGGTCCTGAAGATATTACTTTTTCCCAAGTTCAAGAAAGTTACCACAATTACCACCACGAATTATGGTGGTGTTCACAATCCGTGGGGGGTCCTTTGTGAGCTCTAGTTTCCAATTTTAAGTGAGGTTATTTTAGTCCTTTCCCTATATCTCATTAATAAATATGGATGGTTTTATGGAATAAGTTCTTAACTATTAACTATCCTAAAGCATTCTAACTCTCTCATTCTCTCCATAATCCCTAAATCACAAAACCTTTTCTCCTAATTTTTCTCTCAAGGTCTTCTTCTTCTTCAAGCAACCCGAGGAAAATTCTTCAAGGTCAAGATTTCAATATCTTAAATTTAGGGCTAATATAGGTCAAGTTATGTGGGACTTCATCCATGGGCTCCTTTCACCCATGGAATCCCAAAGATTTCTTCTCAATTCTCTTATGAATTCCTCAATTAAAATCCCTAATTTCATGATTTGCATTGGGTCTTCTCAATTATGATATGTATCTATGCTATTAGCCTAATTATGCATAATTCACTTCATATTTCATGATTTCAAGTTGAATTTTAATGCCCCATGCTATATACTAATTTCAAGTATGATTTATGAAATATGATCATGATTTTCAATGTTATTTCAATACAAGCTCTATGAATGAGTTTTAAGATGCTTTATGTAAAGAAGTTTATGAATGCCTTATGAAAGGCTATGAATAATATTTTAAAGATATTATAAGTAAGTTTATGAGAAAGAGTGACTTGAGATCCTTGAAAGGTGACTCAAGACTCTATTGAAAGGGTGACTTAAGATCCTTAATGAGGAAGGTGACTTAAGACCCTAAAAGATGGTTTGTGGAAGTCCTACACCCACATTACTTGAGATATATGATAATGAGCTATTCCTATGAACAAGTTTATGAATTATGATTATTAAAAACTTATGATTATTACAAGTATGATTTATGATTATTACATGATATGTATTTCGTAGGATGATGTACTTAGCACGGAGTGGACTTTGAGGTGGGGGCTCGACCTAAGCCCTAGTAGCAACCTCTAGTTTCTTAAACTACATTGCCACCGTAGGTTTATCAATATGGACTAGCTAGTGGATCCACATATAGTACATGGTGACATTAATTAGAGGGAGCCTACCTTGGCAAGTAGCCTCCCCCTTTCTCGATGTGGGGATCATCGGATTCCATGTAATAACTCTCATGGTCTTAATGTTGGTTATGGTTATCTCCCACATATGTAAGTTTATGATGACTATGAGATTATTTTGGAGCATTGACCAATGAGATAAATGACTATAAAGTTTTAATATTTACTCACGTTTTTGATGATATTGGTCTTGTATCCATGATTTATATTGATTATGTCCCATGCTTATTGTTCATGCACATTCTCACATACTTAGTGCATTTCATGTACTAACACATACTTTTTGCCTATATTGTATCATAATATAAGGGCTGGCGATCACGTTCATCCTTCTTCCGCTCGTGGCTAGAGTTTACTATTAGCTTCGTGTTGGTGTGTCGTTACAGTTCGAGGATATCACATTTATTTTACATTTGGCAGTTATACTCCATTACTCTATGTTTTCTATTGGGTGAGCTGGGAGATTGTCTCACGCCCCCATCTAGTATTGGAGGCACATTAGATAGTGAGAGTCTATGTTCTTATTTCTATATTTTTGAGACTATTGTTCTCATTTGAGGATTTTTGCTTTCGTATCTTGTTTTAGCTTAATTTATTATTACCTTATGTATGCTCATGAATGTTATGCTATGAGGCTTGGTTGGAAAACCTTCGAGATTCTAATCATCGTGTTATGGCTAGGCCCTAGGTCGAGTCGTGACATAAGTGAATGAATAGAATACACAAAGTTTTGAGCCTCTTAAAGTACCATATGAATCAAATATTTGACTCAAGGAACATAAATACGAGTGCCAAACCTCAAGACACCTCAGAATCTAAGGTTGCCTTAATAGAATCATCCATCAGAACTCTATCACAGATAACCACCAAACTCATATCCTTGAACTATTGACGATGAATCTGTTCTAGTAGGGTAGAGCGAGCCTCAACATAAGTTAGAACTATGTTAGGGTCATACATGTCCAGTCGAACCAACCTTTTGGCTAAGGGATGGATGTCCAAATCCGAAGGTCTCTCCAAAACTTAAATGAAGGCTATATTCTCCCATAGTTTCCACCTTCCGGCTCAAGGTGTCCACCAACACATTCCTCTTTACAGATGATATAAAATATAGAGGTCATGGTTCTTCAGAAGCTCAATCCACCTACGCTGCGCCGAGTTGAGGTCTTTCTTACTCTAAATATACTGAAGACATTTGTGATCGATGAAAATATCACAATGAGCTCCGTACAAGTATTACCTCCAGATCTTAAGCACAAAAACTACCACTGCCAATCCAAATCATGGGTGGGGTAGTTGCGCTCGTGCACCTTTAGTTTTCTCAACAAATATGCTATGATACGACCCTATTACATTACAACACAACAAAAATGAATGTATGATGTATTGAAATAAAATGTAAACCCCTCGCCCTTACCTAGATGAGTCAAAATGGAAGTAACGGTAAAAAACTCCTTGAGCTTTAGAAAGCTCGCCCCACACTCATCCGATCAGTCAAAGGGAACATCAACCTAGTCAATGGTGCTGCTATATAAGAGAAGCCCTCGAAAAATATCATGTAGTTGTCTGCCAACCCAAACCTTGATTCAATTAAATTCATCAAGCTTTAGCAGCAAACACAAGAAAGCTAAGAATCATTAACTATATTTTCTACCCTAGAGTTCTTTCACAAGAAACACTAAAGCTCAAAAGTAAATCTGAGTTTGCAACCTCAAATAATAGATTAAACAACAAAAATACAGAGAACCCATACTAAATGAACATTATATATAGAAATCAACCAATACCCATATGCTAATTATGTATTCACTTACATTGCACACTTCCGAAAATTGGAGTTTTAGCTACTTATACTAAAAACTAAATAGAAATTACCATAATAAGCATCCATTGTACCTAAACAACTGATTTTAAACTAAAAAGTTAATACCCATGTCTTCTAAATCTGAAAAAACCCTAAGAGTAAGCTAAATTCACCAAGGTTATAAGGTTCTTTAGCTCAAGGGAATATTTAGAAAAATGCTTGGAATATTCAGAAAGTAGAAGATGTTTTCTCTCTCCAAAAATGACCTATTTATATGTTTCCCAACTTCTTCACAAAAATACCCTTTGAAACCATTTTGGCAATCTCGATTAAACTAATTGACTGGATCGGCCATGCGCTGAAGTCACATTTCTATTATAACACCCCCTAAAAACGTAGTATATGATATTCCAATTCTCGATGAAAATGACATCACTTCTATATTTTAGGCATAACTTTTACTAGGATTATCCAAATTAGGTGATTCAAATTTCTGAATAACTCGAACATCAATACCTAAAACTTTTGTAAGATCATATTTTAAGTTTCAGAGTAAAGTAGGTCAAATAAATTAATTGTTGCAAGATAAGGTGCTGTGATAAAATGGAGTATTTTTGGAAAAAAAATCATATCTCACTATAGGATGCTTCAAATCGGTTGATTTTTGAATGAAATGAAAATAGACTTCTAGAAAAACAATTCATATGAAGACATTAAATCCTAATGAGGAAGTTATATTTTTCAAATGCAGCTTCAAAAAAGGTTATTCCGTTAAAAGAAGGTTCATCTCACCAACCATGGAAAGATCTAGATCAATTTTACATCACCCATGACATCACAATCTTCTATTAATTTTTTAGATTTTTCTTTATAATTGTTTTAGTTATTGTTAGGTCCCTCCTTCACACCTATAAATACCTACCTTATTTCATCATTTTGTTCATCTTGCTTTTTCAAGAAACCCTTCTCTCTATACACTCTTTTACTCATTCTCAAAATATAAATTTAGTTCTTAGTAGTGTAGAAATACTATTCCGGTGATTCATATACTTTGGGTAGTACATAAAATGCTCTGGCGGGGAGAAAATGCTAGGATTCAAGAGTGTTTATTAAGTCATTCGATTATGAGTAACGCTTCCGATTTCAGGTATGTAAGGCTTCAGTGAGAGTATTCCTTCCACTCTCATGCCTAAAATATTTTGATTATATGATAAATTATATTTATTTTCTTTAAGATTTACTCAAATTTATGTGGGTGTTTATCCATGGATTCTTCCATCCATGTAGTTTAAAACTCTTTCAACTAAATCTCTTGATTTTGAGTAAGATTTTCTTATGGGTAAATTCTTATTTCTACTTAATAGCCTGAATCATGGTTAAACTAATAATTATTGATCTATTTTGATGCAACATAATTTAATATGTATGAATGGATGGTTTGTAAGTAATTTCTCTATTTATCTCTTTAAAGATTTTTGAAATTCATTGTGGATTGTTTAAAGCATGATTTTTAATTAATAGATTTCAAAGTATTTATGCATATTCATTTACATACATGCTTGCAAGTTGAAGTGATTTGAACCAACCTAATTTTACTATATTTTCAATGAAGTTTGACTTGAAAGCTTTGACTGCAAATGAATATTTATGAAAATAAATTCTATAATCAAAATGGAGCCTTATGAAATAAAAGAATGATGAAATGATATGAATGATGAATTCTTTATCCAATAAGGACAATTCTTGCATATTTGAATAACCAAATATTTTAATGAGCTATTCTACTGAATATGATGTTTTGAATTCTCAAGCTATATGCTATGAATATTTTGAAATATTAAACTATTTCGTGGGATTGACTTAACATCGAATGGGGCATTGAGGTGGGATTTGGTAAGAAAATTCTAGTAGCAACCCATTGTCTCATTAACTATGGGCCAACATAGGAACCCTTGTAGGCTTAGGCTAATGGATCCATGAAAGCCCTTAAAGTTAAAGTTACAGAAATGAATGAAGTTGACGTAGTTCTACCTGGCAAGTAGTCTCTCCGGCCAATGTAGGGGGTTATGTTGGATTCCATGTAATAGCTCGCATGGTCTTAAATATTGGTTATGGTCATGTTCCTACAAAATAAATATTTTAAAGGATATCTATATGATTGATTATGCATGCATTGCATTATGTTTCATATTACATAAGTGTTTTAATATTTCCTCAATGTTCATGCATGCTTATATACTTAGTACATTGAAAGTACTAATGCATACTCTTTTTCCTAAATGATATCACCATGTAGGGACCGATGTTCCTCCTCATTCTCCTCCAAGTGGCTAGTTGAGATTTCGTTTGAAAACTACTTTTGGTGAGTTCCCATGTTTCAGGAATAATACTTCTTTATATTTCTACCTTATGATATGTTGAGATCTTTAGCCATTTACTATGACATTTCTTTCTATTATGATTGAGGGTGAGCTAGGGACTTGTCTTAGCCCCATTAAATCTAAAAAATAGAGGTATTGTTGGACATATGTAAGTTGAAGATTTACTATTATGATTTTTGATTGTTTATTTATTGTCATTACCTATGAAAGGCTAAAAAAATACTAAGAGTTTTGTTTGAGGTACTTTCGGGTTCCTCATTCACCATGTCACATCTAGGCCCTAGGCTTGGGTTGTGATAAATTTGGTATCAGAGCCTGAGGTTTTAAATGGTCCTTAGAGTCCAACATACCACGTCATATAGGATCTTGTTCATGGTTGTGAAGCACGTCATAACTATGAATAAGAGACTATGGGACGTTTAGGAATATTTTCACTTCTTTCAAATTCCTGTCGTGCCTTAGATTGTCTTCATCTTTCCTTTAACTTACGACCCATTTCATGTTCTCTAGATAATGACTCGTGGAAGAGCATCTCCAAGGGTAAGGATTGACGATGAGGACTAAGCTCCTTCAGATTCCAATGCCCCACATCATGAGGAAGGGGTAACCCATGCCGAGTTTCGCAATATCATTACTTTGTTGACTCAAGTCATAGCCAATCAAGGGAATCAAGGTGTTCCTCCTTCCCAAATGCAAAATCTGGCTTCTAACATTCGATATTTCCAAAGGATGAATCTGCTCGAGTTCGATGGTTCTAAACTAGATGAGAACTCTATGGTATTTATTGATGAGGTATACCATATTATGGCTATCATAGGTGTGCCATCGAATGAGAAGGCCAAGCTAGTGGCCTATCAACTCAAAGGTATGGCTCGAGTGTAGTACGAATAATGGCATGTTGAGAGGGATAAAGAAATGAGGCTGATAGGATGAGAAGAGTTGAAAGGTGTCTTCCTAGACCACTTCTTCGCATTGGATCTAAGAGAGGCAAAAATCCAAGAGTTCATCAAGCTCCATCAAGGGAGTATGAGCATGAGGGAGTATGATTTCAAATTCACTAAGATTTCAAAGTATGCTCCCTTCATGGTCTCTGACTAAAGATGTAGGATGAGCAAGTTTATTTCAGGTGTCTCAAGCTTGGTGTCCATGTTATGAAAAATGGCTATGTTGGTAAGGAGATAGACATCTCTCGGTTAATGACTTACGTAGAATAAATTAAAGAAGAGAAGCTGAGAGAGAAATTTAGGGGGTTCAAAAAGGCTAGAGTGGTTGGTGGAGGGTTTAACCCTCAAAGGTCCAATTATAGTAACAATGGCAAAGTCTAAGGTGGGCAACAGTTTGTGGAAAAAGGTTCCACCAATACTTCTCTTCCAAGAGAGAATGTTGTTGCTCAAACTTTCCCCGCATGCAAAAAGTGTGGAAGGACTCATAAAGGGGAATGCTTAGCTGGCTCCAATGCATGATTTAAGTATGGCAAGCTGGGCCACCATTCTTGGGATTATAGAGATGGTGGTGGTAGGCCTCAAGGCCAGATTGCTCATGGTCAACAAGCCCAAAGAGGTATCTAACGCACCAACCACTTTTATGCCTTGCATGGGAGATAAGAGGTTGGGGACGCACCCAATTTCATTACCCATATGTTAAAGGTCTTTGCTTTTGATATGTACGCACTATTAGAACTGGGTGCAAATTTATCATTTGTTAGTCTATTCTTTGCTAATAGTTTTGACATGTCACCCGAAATGTTATTAGAGCTCTATTTGGTGTCTACCCCTGTTGGTGAGTCGGTTATTACTAGAAAAGTCTATAATGGTTGTCCCGTGTCTATCTTGCATAAATTTATTCCTTATGATCTCATTGAGTTTGACATGGTTGATTTCGATGTTGTTCTTGGGATGGATTAGTTACATGCATCTTATGCTTCTATAAATTGTAGGACTCGTTGAGTCAAGTTCTAATTTCCAAATGAGTCTACTATTGAATGGGAGGGTCGTGATTTGGTGGTGAAGGGTAAGTTCATTTCTTTTCTTAAGTCCCAAAAAATAATTTCTAAGGGTTGTATTTACCACATGGTAAGAGTTAGGGATGTCGACTCTGAAATTCCTCCTCTTGAGTCAGTTTCCATAGTCAATGAGTTCCCCGATGTCTTTATCGATGACCTTCCCAATGTTCCTCCTAAAAGGAAAGTTGATTTTGGTATTGATCGCCTCCTCGATACCCAACATATCTCTATTCCTCCTTATCGGATGGCCCCGGCAAAATTGAAAGAGTTGAAGAAACAATTAAAGGACTTGTTAGGAAAGGGGTTTATAAGACCAAGTATTTCACCATTGGGTGCTCCCATGTTATTTGTGAGAAAGAAGGATGGGTAGCTTCGAATGTGCATAGACTACCAATAATTAAATAAGATGACCATTAAGAACAAGTACCCAATCCTTAGAATATATGACTTGTTTGATTAATTGCAAGGGGAAAATCACTTCTCCAAGATCGATCTTTTGTCCAGCTATCACCAACTATGGGTGAGGGAGTGTGACATTCCCAAAATGTCTTTCCGAACAATGTATGGTCACTTCAAATTTGTGGTGATGAGTTTTAGGTTGACAAATACGCCGACGACGTTCATGGACTTGATGAATAGGGTGTTCAAACCTTTCCTTGATACTTTTGTGGTGGTCTTTAATGATGATATTTTGAATTACTCTTGGGGTGAGGAAGAACATAAGAATCACTTAAGAGTTGTGCTTCAAACTTTGAGGGATAGACAATTGTTTGCAAAATTTAGTAGGTGTGAATTTTGGTTGAAGGAGGTAACATTTGTTGGTCATGTAGTATCTAGTGATGGGATCAAGGTTGATCTATGAAAATGGAGACAATCAAGAATTAGCCTAGAATATTATCTCTTTTAGACATTAGGAGCTTCTCAGGTCTAGCCAGGTACTATAAAAGGTTCGTTGAAGGGTTTTCTTCCATCTCATCTCCAATGAGAAATTGACCCAAAAAAAGACAAATTTATATGGACGGATGAGTGTGAGAAGGGTTTCCAGACCTTAAAAGATCGACTTACCTCCATTCCTATTTTGACTCTACCAGAAGGATTAGAAGGGTTTGTGGTTTATTGTAGTGCTTGAAAGATTGGTTTAGGTTGTGTCTTAATGCAAAACGAAAAGGTCATAACCTATGCTTCTAGGCAATTAAAGGTGCATGAGTGTAACTACCCTACCCATAACCTTAAATTGGCGGGCCATTGTTTTTGTTCTAAAGATTTGGCGATATTACCTCTATGGGGTATATGTGGATGTATATACTGATCATAAAAGTCTTCAACATGTGTTCACCCAAAAGGACCTTAATCTAAGGGAAATGAGGTGGCTAAAACTCCTTAAGGACTATGACATGAGTGTGCATTATTATCCGACTAAAGATAATGTGGTTGCCGATGTACTTAGTAGAGTGTCTATGAAGAGTGTGGCCCATGTTAATGAAAGGAAGATGGAGTTGGTTAAAGATGTTCATCAGTTGGCAAAGATTACAGATAAAGTTGTGTGGTACCGATGATGGTGGTATGGTTTTTCAAAATGGGTCTAAATCCTCTTTGGTGGTAGATGTTAAGTTACAGCAAGATCTTGACTCGATGTTTATTGAGTTAAAGAAGGTGGTGAAGGAAAAGAAGATAAAGGTCTTTTCCCAAGGGGGAGATAGGGTGCTATACTACCAAGGTCGGCTATGTATTCCAGATATATATGATCTAAGGAGTTTGATCTTGATTGAGGCTCATAATTCTACATAATCCATTCATCCCGGTTCAACAAAAATATACCAAGACTTAAAAGAGTTTTATTGGTGGGGTGGCATGGAGAAGGACATAGCAAGGTTCGTGTCCGAATGTCCGAATCGCCAATAAGTGAAGGTCGAAAATCAAAGGCCGGGTGGACGAGCCCAAGATATTGTAATTCCTACTTGGAAGTGGGAAGATGTGAATATGGATTTTGTAGTGGGTTTGCCTCATACGCGGAAGTGTCATGATTTAATTTGGGTGATTGTTGATAGAATGACTAAGTCGGCTCACTTCCTACCAGTTAAACTTCCTATAGTGCCGAAGACATTGCCAAGTTGTATATTAGGGAGTTGGTGAGGTTGCATGGTGTGCTGTTAACCATTATTTCTGATCATGGTAGCCAATTCACTTCTCACTTTTGGAGATTGTTTCAAAAGGGCCTCGGTACTAAGGTAAAATTGAGCACCGCATTCCATCCTCAAATGGATGGGCAAGCCAAAAGGATGATTCAAACACTAGAGGATATGTTAAGGCCTTGTGTGTTGGAGTTTAAAGAAATTGGGATGATCATCTACTGCACATCAAGTTTGCCTATAATAATAGTTACCACTCAAGTATTGAGATAGTGCCGTTTGAGGCTTTGTCTGGGAGACGATGTAGATCTCCGGTTGGTTGGTTCAAAGTAGGTGAGATGAACTTGTTGGGACCTGATTTGGTACTTGATGCTTTGGAGAGGGTGAAGATCATTAGAGAAAGGTTGAAGATAGCTCAAAGTCGTCAAAAGTCCTATTCCGACACTAGAAGAAGGGATCTTGAGTTTAATGTGGACGATTGTGTGTATATTAAGGTTTCACCCATGAAGGGTGTGGTTCGGTTTGGTAAGAAATGGAAATTGAGCCCTAGGTATGTAGGGCCTTATAGAATTGTGAGACATGTTGGCAAGGTTGCATATGAGTTGGAGTTGCCATTAGAAATGACCATGGTTCATCCGGTTTTCCATGTGTATATGTTTAGAAAATGTGTGGGTGATCCTAGTTCCATTGTTCCTTTGAGATTAGTGAATGTTGAGAAAACTTGACCTATGAACAAGTTTCGGTTGAAATTTTGGACCGACAAGTTAAGAGATTGAGGAACAAAAAAGTTACATCTGTTAAAGTCCTTTGGAGGAATCCACAAATCGAAAGTTCTACATGGGAAGCGGAAGAGGATATGATTAAGCAATACCCTCATCTTTTTTCCTCTACCCAAACCTAAGGTATTAAGTTGTCCTTGCTCAATTACTTGAAATCCTTGCATTTTAACTTTTCTTGTCATATGCTTCCAAAATTATGAAATATATTTTGAATGATGTTTTAAATTACACTATTGCGTTAATGATGGGTTGTTTTTACACTCTACTCTACTCAAGCTAAGTCAGTCCTCATTCGAGGATGAATGTTCCTAAGGGGGAGATAATGTAACACCCCCTAAAAACATTGTATATGATGTTCCAATTATCGATGAAAAAATAATATCACTTATGTATTTTGGGCATAACCTTTAATAGGATGGTCAAAATTAGGTGATTCAAATAGTTGAATAACTCAAACATCATTACCTACAACTTTTGGGAAGACCATAATTTAAGTTTCAGAGGTTAAGTAGGTCAAATAAATTAATTGTTGCAAGATATAGTACTGTAATAAAATAGAGTATTTATAGAAAAAAAATCATATCTCACTGTAGGATGCTCCAAATTGGTTGATTCTTAAACGACGTAAAAGTAGACTTCTAGAGCAATAATTCATATGAAACACCAAATCCTAATGAGGAAGTATCTTTTTCAAATACAGCTCCGAAAAAGGGTATTCCGTTAAAAGAAGGTTCATCTCACCAATTATGAAAAGATCTAGATCCATTTGACATCAACAATGACATCAATAGTCCTCTATTTGACATCACCCATGACATAAAAATCTTTCATTAAATTTTTAGATTTTTCTTTATAATTATTTTAATTATTGTTAGGTCCCTTCTTCACAGCTATAAATACCCACCTTATTTCATCATTTTGTTCATTAAGCTTTCTCAAGCAACTCTTCACTTTATACACTCCTTTACTCATTCTCAAAATATAGTTTTAGTTCTTAGTAGTGTATAAATACTATTCCGGTGGTTCATATATTCTGGGTAGTACACAAAAAGCTCCGGAGAGGAGAAAATGCTAGGATTCAAGAGTGTTTATTAAGTCCTTCAATTCTGAGTAACGCTTCGGATTTGAGGTATGTAAGGCTTCAATGAGAGTATTCCTTCCACTTTCATGCCTAAAGTATTTTGATTATATGATAAATTATATTTATTTTCTTTAAGTTTTACTCTAAGTTATGTGGGTGTTTATCCATGAGTTCTTCTACCCATGTAGTCCAAAAATCTTTCAAATAAATCTCTTGATTTCGAATAATATTTTCTTATGGGTAATTTTTATTATTACTTAATAGCATGAATCATGGTTAAAATAATGATTATTGGTCTATTTTGATGCAACATGATTTCATATGTATGAATTGAAGGTTTGCAAGTAATTTCTCTATTTATCACTTTAAAGGTTCTAGAAATTCATGGTGGTTGATTAAAACATGATTTTTAATTAATGAATTTCAAAGTATTTATGCATATTCATTTACATAAATGTTTGAAAGTTGAACTGATTTGAACCCACCTAATTTTACTATATTTTTATTGAAGTTTGGCTTGAAAGCTTTGACTGCAAATGAATATTTATGAAAACAAATTCTATAATCAAAAGGGAGCCTTATGAAATAATAGAATGATGAAATGATATGAATGATGAATTCTTTATCCAATAAGGATAATTATTGCATATTTGAATAACCAAATATTTTAATGAGCTATTCCATCGAATATGATATTTTGAATTCTCAAGCTATATGTTATAAATATTTTGAACTATTAAACTATTAAACTATTCCGTGGGATTGACTTATCACTAAATGGGGCATTTAGGTGGAATTTGGTAAGGAAATCCTAGTAACAACCCATTATCTTATTAACTATGTGCCAACATAGGAGCCCTTGTAGGCTTAGGCTAATGGATCCATGAAAGCCCTTAAAGTTAAAGTTACAGAAATGAATGAAGTTGACGTAGTTCTACCCGGAAAGTAGTCTCCCCGGCCAACGTAGGGGGTTATGTTGGATTCCATGTAATAGCTCACATGGTCTTAAATATCGGTTATGGTCATGTTCCTACAAAATGAATATTTTAAAGGATATCTATATGATTGATTATGCATGCATTGTATTATGTTTCATATTACATATATGTTTTAATGTTTCCTCTATGTTCATGCATGCTTAAATACTTAGTACATTGAAAGTACTAATGCATACTCTTTTTCCTAAATGATATCACCATGTAGGGACCGATGTTCCTCCTCATTCTCCTCCAAGTGGCTAGTTGAAATTTTGTTTGAAGACTACTTTTGGTGAGTTCCCATGTTCCAGAAACAATACTCCTTTATCTTTCAACCTTATGATATATTGAGATCTTTAGCCACTTACTATGACATTTTTTTCTATTATGATTTAGGGTGAGCTAGGGATTTGTCTTAGCCTTGTTAAATCTAAAAGTTAGAGGTATTGTTGGATATATGTAAGTTGAAGATTTACTATTATGATTTTTGTTTTTTTTATTTATTGTCATTACCTATAAAAGACTAAAATAATGCTAAGAGGCTTGTTTGAGGTACTTTCGGGTTTCTCATTCTCCATGTCACGTCTAGGCCCTAGGCTTGGGTTGTGACATCTATTTCCTAATCGACCTTTTAGAGTAGGGTTGTGTAATTAAACTCTTGTGGCTTTAGGCAAGCTCTATTGTTCTCACTGAGTTGATTTAGCGATACGCTGAATGCTCTTGTTATCCTATATTTTGCCTCTCATAGTAGATGGTAATTCCCAGGTGTCCTATAACTTTCAGCAAACTCAATGGAGTCCATTAAGTGACTTCAGCGATTCGCCAAACCTCCACTTCCTCACCACTTGGCCCTGGCACTTAGGGCTTGAACTTCTAATCTTTTCGGCAGTCTGGGAGTAACTCGGCGAGTCACTGAGTTCTCTTTGGCGATCTTTAGCCTTGCTTTTTCACCCATTTTTTAAAATGATTTTTGGCTTCTTTTGCTTTCATTTGTCCTCGTTTTATCCTTGAGCTCTATCAACTGCACATCAAACATATTTTTATCAATTGGACATAAACAAGCATTAAGGACATACTTTGAGGAACTATAATCCTAGAATGAGTCCAAAATTCAACACCCCAACTAAATATTATGCTTGTCCTCAAGTATATCATTTTACGTACAAGTTTAACAAAGATGTCCACAAATAGTGCTTTTTGGGAGCTAACATGCAAATGCTATCACATGGCTATGCTCAAAGTTACAACTTCCAATTGTGCATCAAAGCTTCAAGCAATGACTAGTGGCTATCAATCTACCTACATGATCATAAGTGCTTACTAAGATGCAAACTTATGCTCAACAAATGTATCCAAGTGACCTCACATCAAGAATGTGTCCATACTCTCACAAACCACGAGGACAATATGAATTTTAGGAATCAAAACAAACTCTCACACTCACAAAAAGAAAAATATGCATTTTTCTACCCATATACTTGCCTATATTTTCCCAAATATCAATGTTTTAATTCCCACGGGATCACAAAGGTCTTTCAAGACTTGTAACGGGGATGATAGATATGGTAGGACAATTATTTTTTGTTCAAGTGACTCAGACCTTCTTGAAGCATTCACAAGGCCTTGTTTTTTTTGCTTTCTTTCTTTTTGGAAACTAAACTCTCATCCAACTTCTTTTCTTTGTAATCGTTTTTTTGACTCATCTCAATTGGGAACCCCTTTTATTGAACTTCACCAAAAAAATCACTATATTTACACAATCACATTACGACTTCTCACTTTTTTCAATTTTTTTTCTCTGTTTTTATATTGAGGGGTTCCATCTTTTTATCACAACGACTTTTGAGACAAGATTCTTTCGGGATAAGATTCATATCTATCCCTTCTATTTCATTCCTTCTCCATTTCCTCTTTCCTTACCACACCCCAACTTAGGGTTTTGGCCTAAGTTGGTTTTCAATCACATGCCAATGATTCAAGATGGTCATGGGTGAGAAGGATGGGACTTGATTCAAAATGATTCAAGGATTGGAGGTTCACTTCTTTAAAAGAAAGGTTCAGGTTCAAATGGTGCCAAAATTGGTTCACACTCATAAGGTGGTCACCATGAAGGTTTAATCGATAGGTTCATTCTCTAGAATAATGCCTAAGATCATTTTCTGTGTTTACTAAAATCAATTGATAGGACCAGCAAGGTAAGTTATAGGTATTCACAACACATAAATTTTAAGTAGCCTCACCACACATGGTACTCAAATACAATCATCAAACACAACTCTACAACCCTAGTTTGCATACAACGATCATTACAAGTCTCATAACTCGATATTCAACTAGTTATTATAAGATGCTTAAAACTCATACAAGGATTATGCAACTCAAAATGACTCATTTGAATATTGACAAACACATCCCTCACCAATAGTACAATTCAGTTTAAAGATATTGATCACAATCGATACTCAAATGTTCAAGAAAAGCATACACATATTTCAAGACAAATATCCAACCAACTCTTTTGATCAAATGGAAGAAGAGGAAAGCATTAGACTTATAACAAAAACAAAAAGTTATTTAATAGAAAATAATAAGTTAAACTACATCATCATCAAGTTAAAATTTACAACCCAACATACTTAAATGTAATCAAAATATTACAATCCAAAATGACATAAGCATAAACTAAACACCTCTCCTCCATACAAATAAGGCTTCATCCTCAATGCAATAAAACAAATATGAAAACATAAGGAAATAGAAAGTAAGAATCCCCTTACCAGTCTAAGTATAAGGAGATATATGGCCTGCAACTCCTATCATAGATGTGTAACAATGGGGTTTCTAAGTAGCTACCTACGCCATCGCATCCTCCAAGTCATTCAAATCATCATATGGACCACTCCTTTGTCACTCCTAATGCCTCCTCATTTGAATCAGAGCCAGTATCCTTAACATAAATGGTGGGGTCAACACCCAAAAATATCCCTATACAACCAGTCACTAAAGCCGTAAGGATCTCAAAATCAACTCAAACAACAGGTGGACTTTAGCTCATGCCCGGTCGTTTTAACCAAAGGAATCTCAGAATTAGCACTTTCGTTGGTATCAAAATTACCCTATAGCATCGATATATTGGTGGACTTTAGCTCATCCACATCTTTTCTCAATCCCGTAATATCACTTTTCAAGGCTTTAAATCAATAAAACGGGCCTTTTTCTTCTGACACCCCTCAACCCGTGCGGTGAGGGTGCCCAATCTCAGTCCATAATAAGTTAGCAACTGATGTTGTCTTATCATCTCTTCTTGAATGGGAGAAAAGGTGGACTCAATGGCATACTCAATCATAATGAAGATAGTAGCCTCAACTCTAGAGGCTTTTACATCCACCGAATGAGCTAGATTGCCCATTTGAATTTCATCGCTTGAGTCAAAGAGGGACAAGAGCTAGAATGAGATATATAAGAAGTAGTAGGTGCGGGTATACTTGAGGTTTTGACTGTGGGAGTGGGAGGTGTAGGGGAAACCTCTAGAGACTACACATTAATCACTGGGGAAGTATCCACCAGGGCTTTCTTCTTTCGTTTGACCTTATCTCTCAAATATTATGCCCCAATCTGATGGATGTCACCTGAAGAGAATAGAGTTATCTCAACTTTTGTCTTTTCCACGAATGGTATACCTTCCTTCAGACATAGATTAGTGATCAAGACTAGAAAAGGTAATGATTTGATTTTGTTTTGCCCTCATAGCTATTTCTAGATAAAAAATGGAACCCAAATTGAGCCTCTCCTGATCAATAATACACCCCAACAATGTATCTTTTAGGTGTGGAAGAATGGATTAATTTTGGGAGGGCATCAATGAGTTTCTAATAAACCCAAACCAATATCGAGCGGTGATATTGATATCTTTATTCTCAATAACGCCCCCCTCCGTAATCCATGAGGAAGTAGCATCACTCAACACTAGGGCAAGCCACCCCTTCAATTCATTCTAAGTATTTGTCTTTATTTTATCTGGCAATGAATGACGAGTTTTCTTCGTGTAATTGAGCTCATTATTGATGTTAATTTCACTGCATTTCACTTTTTCCCCATACCTCAACAACTTTGAAGGGTAAATGTACGAGTTTTTCTCTCTCTCTTAGGAATTAACTTTGCACAACCTTTATAAAATTCTCAAACCCAAGATGGTATATATAGGAGTCGAGGCTTTGTAAATAGTTATAAATCATGATAGTGGAGTGTCCGCAAAATATCTGGTTATCTATCCACCACACAATCCATGAATAATCTCTTCTCCTCAAGTATTGTCCTAAATCTAATAACTTTTTATTGGTTCATAGAGTTAAAGAGATAGTACAGGAAGTACTCGAGGCACAAATCCATCTATTTGGCCGTGAAATGACTTAGAGCGCAACTCAAATCACTTCCTCTTAGTTTATTCATGTTCAGTGCTCGAACCTTCTATTTCTTCATTTTCATCAGACCAAGAGTAGTCCAATGACCTTGTGCTAGGAGTGTCATTATCATTTCTCGACTCGATAACCTTTTTCTTCCCTTTGCAACTCACACACATAGATATGCTTTGAATAGTTCTAGGATTTTCATCCTATTAACATATTATGACCCCCTTAGCCTTTTTTGGAGAGGTGTATCATTAGGCGTGACATTCTTTCAAACTGGTACCTTAAGATGATCCATATCTTTATAGAAGAGCACACGAGAACATATTTTGGGTGAAGGTTTAGTGAATGAGTTAAAAAAAAAAGAAACATTAGCAGTTGAAGCTTGCTAAAGTGTTTCGACATGTCTCCAAGCTCGTTTGGTGAGCTGACTCAGTGACTCGATGTAATGGCCATTCGATGACTCATGAGTTGACTCGGTAAGGTGAAGGATCATTTCTGAAATGATCAGAGGCTCCCCTTCAAAACTATGACAATTTAAGAGATGAGGGAAGCAAATAGTAATGGACCAAATTAATTCGGTGAGCCCGATCTCGCCAAACTGACTCAACACATCACCACCCCATGTTTTTGTCAATTCTCAACCAACATCTGACAATGTAAAAATTCAACCAAAATTTCTCTCAATTCTAACTTACCCATGGTGATTTCACAAGTAAGGGTACTCCAACTTCCCCCTTAATATTTTTAAATCCGACACAATGATGATTTTCCCTTAAGAAAGGCGTCACCTAATCCATCATTGGGCAAATTCAAGTAGTTTGATTGAATTCAGGCTACTTAGACTTCACCCAATCACAACCCAAACATTAAAACCAATAATTTTGCATAAATTTAAGCATACACACTATTACACCCATATTCCCATTCCATCAAAAACTCATGAAACAATCAAGAATTTTGAATCCAAATCACTGGGCAACTTTATTAAGACATGTATTTAGCAAATTTTAACATGAAATCAACATAATTAAGTAAACTAACAAGACCCAAGCACAACATCAATACCATTTTAACCAAATCATGGTCAATGAAATGCGCATAGGAAAACCAACCTTAATTATGATCACAAAGAATTGATATAATCAAATGATAGTATGAGTGTTAGATTGAGTTGATGTTGTATCCTACATCTCAATTCAGTTAGTATGAGTTCGAGCTTGAGTTTTAATCCTATTGTACCGAGTTTCTGAATGAGTTACAATTTCTTTCATTGAGTTCTACGTATATTTATTAAGATGGTGACTATTTCCATAATTTAAATTCCTGAATTTATTGTTCATGCTTGCATTCACATGAACCATAGTTGAGTATTTACATTGTTTCTCATTATGTATTGTTTAAAGTTGTAGAATGATGTATTTTCATTACTTAATTTAAAGAAGAGTTTTGAGGGGACGTGAGTTTCCCAAGTGCATATATTGCTTGACTTATGAAGCTTTACATTATTAATTTTATGCATGAATTTACAAAGTTCAAAATGAGGTATTAAGCATAAATGATATTTTTGAGATAGAGTTTGAGCGGACACGAGTAGTCTAAAAATGCATATTGATTTTAAAAGAGAAAGCATAAAGTTTTTAGAAGAGTTTGAGCTTATTAAAGTGAAGTCCAATAAGATTAATTGAGATATATTTTAAGTAACTTACTCATATTGTTATATGAGCGTTATTGCATGATTTGAGACTAGTATTGAGAATTGATTTGGGTAAGAATTTAGATAACTCAAACCACATAAACTATATAGCCAGCGTAGGATAGGATGGTCTCGTTGGTTTAGGTAACTCCTCACTTCAGTCCCTGAGACAGACTTTTATAGGGATCCATGAGTTGAGATTAATCCCTTACCATGACAAGGTAATGAACATCTCTAATAATATGAGCAGTATATTTTATCATCACGAGGCTCATACTGTTGGTTAGAGAACTCCCCAATAAGAGAAAATATTACATATTTTTGAGTTGCATTTATTATCTTTTTTTACTGTAAAGTTGTGAAGTTTTAATTATATCTACATGCTTTACTTTCAGTTAGATATTTTTAATATTCATTTTAGTTTAGTATTCAGTGAGTATGTTTCCTTCCAGCTATTTTACATACCGTATATTTCATGTATCGATGTCTTTTAACACTGTATAATTTTATGATGCAAATATAAGGGTTAGAGATTCTTATTAAGTGCATCATTAAAGATGGAGGTTAGGTATGCATACACTTTACCCTCCCCAGACCCCACATTATGGGATTATACTGGGTTTGTTGTTGTTGTTGTTGTTGTTGTTATTAAAGATCACATTCTTCCATCTTTTGGCGAGACCTCCTTACTTTTGGTGGAACTCTTTTAGTCCATTTATTCTTTATTTATTAGTCTTTTTGAGGTAGCCGTGGACCTATTGCAGTACCTATCCTTAGTAGTTAGAGGGTTCTTAGATAGAGCATAGAGTTATTTTAGTTTTTAGAGATTATGTCAAACATCTTTTTATATTATATTCAGAGTTCTTTCAGTTTATTATTTAAATGAGATGTCTATGCTTTAAATTACCCATCTGAGGTAGCTTTATTTGTTGAGTCTTCCGTTGAGTAGTTATCTAGACCAATGATTCGCTTGCTACCAATAATGGTTTTTGAGTGACGACCACACCTAGGGAGTAAATTCAAGGTGTGATAGACTTGGTATTAGAGCACATAGTTCAAGAGTCCTAGGATGTCTATGAAGCCAAGTCTAGTAGATTCCTTCTTATCGATGTGAAACACACCATATCTTTAACGGAGAAGCGACAGGACTTTAGGAATTGTCTCACTCCTTTCATACTCTAAATTCATGTGATAGAGTTTAACTTTATAAAAGTTTCTTTTAACTCATGCGTTTATACATTTTCAGATTATGCCCCTAAAATACACTGTTAGTCAGAGGAACCCCACCAACTACTACACCTCCACCATCAGGAACATAAACAAGGAATATAACCCGAGTAGTTGAGTCAGAGAATAACAATGGAACTCAAGAGATTCCATAGACACCTGCAACTCATCCTTCCCTTACTTCTTAGGCGGAGTTTATATAAGCTATTACCATGATAACTTAGTTGATGGCTACCTAGTTAGGTCATCAAAGCACTCAGTCACTAGTTGTAGCTCCTAAGAAACTTTAGCTACTATGAGGATTAGAGAGTTCTTAAGGATGAATCCACTAGTGTTCATCGGGTCCAAGGTTGATGAGGATCCCCAAAACTTCATCGATGAGATGTGGAAGATCCTTAAGGCTATGCATGCCACTAAGGTTGAGGGAGTTGAGCTTGTTTCCTATAAGCTCAAAGATGTGGCTAATGTTTGATACAACCAATGATAGGAGAGTCGTGGTGAGGATGTTGAGCCTGCTATTTGGGATGAGTTTAAAAGTGAATTCATAGACTATTTCTTTCCCCGAGAGGTGAGAAGTTAAAAGAGTTCGTGAATATAAAACAAGAGGGATAAATGGTAAAATAGTACAACCTTAAGTTCATCTATCTTTTTGGGTATGCTCTAGATATGGTTCCTAATGTGAGGTCAAAGATGAGGAAGTTTGTCCCTGGGCAAACATGTGAAGAAGGAGTGCAAGGCTGCCTTATTGATTTCTAACATAGACATCTCTAAACTCATGGTGTCTGCGCAATAAGTTGAGAAGGACAAGATAAAAGATAGAGAGGACTACCAACACAATAAAGCAAGGTCTGAAGGGAATGAGGCTAACCACCAAAAGAGTGGTAATTGAAACCGCTCATTCTTTAAATGAGGTCTTCTGGCTATGCACCATCATCAACAAGTGCTCGGACATTGAACAACAGTAATGACCAGAGATCATTGAGTAACCAGAAATTTAGAGACTAGGGTTCTTAGTCTTAAGAAAGTGTGACCTAAAGTTCTTCACGTAAGCTGCCTTGCGATAAGTGTGGTAGACTTTATTTATGAGAGTGTCATGATGGCATTAGTGGGTACTATAAGTGTGGTCAGATAGGTCACTACGTGAGAGACTTTCCATTCGAAAGACTAGGTAATGGGGGCAACAAGGCCCAATCTTCAGCAACAACTTCATCTGGTAGAATTTCCCAAAGGGGTACTAGTTCTGGGTAGGCGGAGGTTCAAACTATCTATATGCTATGGCTAGTTGCCAAAATTAAGAGAATTCAATTGATTTCATCACTGGTATGCTTAAAGTCCTTTCTTTTGATGTTTATATCTTACTTGATCCGGGTGTAAATTTATCCTTTGTGACTCCATATATAGTCATGAAGTTTGGGATTCATCTCGAACGTCTTTTAGAGCCCTTCAGTGTTTTTACCCCTATTGGCAATTCTATTCTAGAAAAAAGAGTCTATAAAGATTGTGCAATTTCCACCTATCATAAAGGTACTACAATCAACTTATTTGAGTTGGATATGGTAGATTTTGATGTCATTCTATGTACGGATTGACTGTATGCTTGCTATGCCTTAACCGATTTAAGAACTTAAGTTGTCAAATTTCAGTTTCCAGATGAACTAGTTATTATGTTGAAGGATATTTCAGTAGTTCCTAAGGTTTGATTTATTTCATACCTTAAGAGAAGAATTTAGTCTCTAAGGGGTGTATCTAGGACATTGTTTGAGTTAGAGATAATAATGTGGAGACACCGTCCCCTTAGTCAATTCCAGTCATAAATGAGTTTCCTAAAGTCTTTTCTGATGATTTGCCTAGAGTCCCTCCCACCAAGAAGATAAACTTTGGAATCTATGTTCTCCCTAATATTCAACCTATCTCTATTCTTCCATATGGAATTGCTCCAGCCGAGTTAAAAAATTTAAAAAATAGTTGAAACCATCTTTTTGCTAAAGGATTCATTAGGCCGAGTGTCTCACCTTAGGGTGCTCCTGTCCTATTTTTGTGAAAGAAATATGGTTCTCTTAGAATGTGCATTGACTACCGTCAGTTGAAAAAGGTCACTATACCCTCTTCCTAGAATCAATGAACAATATATCCAACTTCAGGATGCCACTTGTTTCTCTAACATAAACATCAGATCAAGCTCTCATCAGTTGAAAGTGAGAGATAGTGACATCCTAAAGACGTCGTTCAGAACCCGTTATGGTTATTATGAGTTTCTTGTTATGTCATTTGGTTTGACTAACGCCCCTAAAGCATTCATGGACATCATGAACAAAGTGTTTAAGCAGTACATAGACATGTTCATTATCATGTTCATGCACATCATTCTGATCTATTCTAGAAATGAGGAGGAGTATGTCAATCATCTTAGAATTGTTCTCCAAACTCTCATAAATAGTAAGTTATATACTAAATTTCCTAAGTATGAGTTTTTTCTTGTATCTATGGCGTTCCTAGGCCATATTGTTTCTGGTGAAGGTATTTGAGTGGATTTGCAAAAGAGAAAAGCAGTAAAGAATTGGCCTAGATCCATCTCCCTGATTGACATAAGTAGTTTCTTAGGTTTGGCCATTTACTATAGAAGATTCATAGAAGTATTTTCATCCATATCATCTGCATTGACTAAGTTGACTCAAAAGAAGACTAAGTTTAATGGTCTAATGCTTTCTAGAAAAGTTTTCAAGAGTTGAAAACTAGATTGACTACTGCTTAGTGTTGTCCTTACCCGAGGGAATAGATGGTTTTGTCATTTATTGTAATGCATCCAGAGTTGGATTGGATTTTCTGTTGATTTAAAGGGGTAAAGTTATAGGTTATACTTCCCGATAGCTTAAGATCATCACGAGTTGGCAAAAGTAGTATTTACTTTGAAAATATTGCATCACTATCTCTATGGCATGCATATGGATATGTTCACCGACCACAAAAGTCTTCTATATATTTTTATTCATAAAGAGTTGAACCTGAGGGAGAGGAGATGGCTTGAGTTGCTCAAAGACTATGATATGAGCATTCTCTACCACCCAGGTAAAGCTAATGTTGTTGTTGATTCTCTTAAAAGGTTTTCCATATGGAGTATTTCTCATGTTGTGGAGGAAAAGAAGGAGTTGTCTAATGAAGTGCAAAGTCTTGCATGTTTGGGATTCTAATACCGTAGAAGTTGGAAAGTCAGGAAATAGGGTTTAAGATGAAAATCACAACTTTTGGCACCAGGTCATCCTTCACAGAGCCTTTCACGAGCTGTGGTGCTCGTCACTGGCCATGGAGAGCAATAGTAAAGGTGCGCTAGTGAATAGAAAAATTGGAACGAGGACCACGGCTTGTGGTGCTCACCACGGACCATGAACCTAACCCCTCGAGATCTCCTCATCCTAATTTCTCTCCTCCTCCACCATGATCATCACACGACCCTTGGTAAGCTTCACAGGCTATGGTGGGTCTTCTGTGCAGGAGCCCGAAATTAGTTAAACTTTGGGTATTTTGGTCTTTTCCCTATGTTTTCATTAATAAATGTGGATGATTTTTAGGGGTTTATTCTATCCTATTAACTACCCTAAGCCCTCCTAACCTTCTCATTCTCACCCTAACACTAAAAATCCAAAATCTTCTTTCTAAAGTTATCTCTTAAGGGTCTTCTTCTTCCTCAAGCAATTTAAAGAGAAATTCAAGATCAAGTCTCCAAGACAAGAGAAAATTAAGGCATCTAAGATATAAGGTATGTGGAAATTCATCCATGGGTCTATTCACCCATAGAGTCCCAAGGTTCTCTCAAAATTCTCTCGTGAATTCTACTTCTAAAAGCCCAGGTTCTCTCAAAATTCTCATATGAAATATTCTTCTAAAAGCCCTAGTTTCATGAATTTGCATTGGGTCTTCTTAATTATGATGTATCGTATGATTATTGTTTAAATTATTCATAATTCACATCATATTTCATGATTTCAAGTTAAATTTCAATGACCCATGTTATATGCTATTTCAAGTATGTTTTCAAGGAACTATGATCATGAATTTCAAGTGATTTCAATGAAAGCTTTATGAATGACTACCAAGGTTTATGAATGAATCAGGAAAGATTATGAATGATATTTCGATGTTTTAAGCAATTCACACAATCATGTTAAACAAGTGAAAGGACATTCTCACCAACTCAGGATTCTTATAAATCAATCATGTTAATGAGCTATTCTTATGATTTTCTTATGATGAGGATTGATATCTTTTATTTTCTCTCCTAATAATGTTAATGACTATGTTTATGAATTTTATTAGGATAATGACTAAGCACCGAGAGGACTTTTAGGTGGAGTTTGGTCTGGTAGCCATAGTAGCTACCTAAGGAAATTCTAGAAACAACCTTTAGTCCCTTACTATGTTTCTCGCATAGGTATATGATGCCAATATAGCCAAGATAGTGGATCCATATATAGCTAATGATTATAATGTTCTCACGGAGTCTACCTTGGTAAATTAACCTCTCTTTTCTCGATGTGAGAGTTATATCAGATTTTATGTTATAGCTCGCATAGTCTTATATGTCGGTTAAAGGTCCTATCCCACACCAAGGTATATGAAAAGGTAAGAAGTTCTCATGATGATATTTTGATGCAATGATTATGATGTTTTAAGGTTTTCAAGGTTTTACTCATGTTTTACGATATTGGTCATGCATCTGATGATTCATATTGATTATGTCCTATATTCATTGTTCATAAAAAATTCTCACATACTTAGTTATTACGTGTACTAATGCATACTTTTTGCCTACATTGTATCATTATATAGGGTTGGATGGTCATCGTGCACCTCCTACTCGTGGCTAGAGTTACGATTTACTTTATTTTAGTTGGTGAGTCCTCATGCTTTTAGGAAAAGACTTTTATCTTTTCATCTTTCTTATGAATAACATATATTGTCATGAGTGATCTAGGAGCTTGTCTTATGTCCCTATATAGTTAAGTAGAGGCATGTTGGATGTTATGAACTCTATGTTGTCTTTTCATTCGAGTTTGAGACTTATTCTCTTTTATTGAGACCTTTCATGTTGAGACTTTATTTCCACATCTATGTCTTAGCCTTATTGCTCTACTTAACTTATGCATACTCATGAATGATATGCTAAGAGGCTTATTGGGGTTCCTTGGGATTCTAATCACCGTATCACACCTAGGGTCTAGCTTGGGTCATGACAAACTTGGTATCAAATCCAGGTTTAAAGTGTCCTATCGAGTAGTGTCTTGTTCATGGATGTGAAGCGCATCACATCTATGAATAGGAGGCTAAGAGGAGTCTTAGGAAAAACATCACTTCTTTCATGATCTTATCGTGTGATAGATTTAAACTCAAAGTATCCCTCCTCTAACACTTTCTTTTTGCAATATCATAAATATGCCTCCAAGAAGGAACCTTGTTCGAAGGAATGTAGAGAAGGAGAAACAATCTCCTAATATTCCTTTGAATGAGCAAGTCTTTCATGCGGAGTTTTGTGTTGCCTTTCAAATTCTTTCTTAAGTCATATATACTCAAGAAAATAGGGTAGTGGTAGATCTCGTGAGCCTAAATATAGGAACATCGGCTAGTCGAGTTCGTGATTTCACCCGTATGAACCCTTTTGAGTTTCATGATTCTACGGTGGATGAGGATCCACAAGAGTTCATAGAGGGTATTAGTAAGATTGTTGTCATGACCCAATTCCTTAGGTCATGATGGCACCTAGTATAACCCACCAGTAGTTAAGCCAACTTGTCAACCTGGAACTTCAAGTAATGGGTTTGAAGGCAAAAACTAAAAAATAGTGGTGAATTATAAAGATAGGCAGAAACAATAAGGGGAAGTAAACCAAAACATGATATAAACAACTAAAGATCCCTCCCAAAACCTGGAAGTCACAAGTACAGAGCTGTTACAAAATAAAAGATGAGTATAATTCCCGAAAGTTGACCAAAAATATATATAAAAACTAGCAAGTCTCAAAAGGCAAAAGGCGAGCGATCCATACTGAAGGACGAATGATCCAAAAATGCCAAGTGCTCACCCTAGTCTTCGAAGCTGACTTGAACAGGCTCGATCTATCTACGGTGGTAGTTGGTGCTCGGTCCTATATCACGAAAGTAGATGCAGAGTGTAGTATGAGTACCAAGACAACAGGTACCCAGTAGGCATCATAGGCCGAATGGGCACTAAAGGTAAAAACAATATGAAAAAGAGGAATAGCCTAAATAGGAGTCAACATAAGCATCAAAAAGGGAAAAGAGTACTGCCTATGAGAACTACAACTAACTATACCCAACTGGCCCCCCATAAGCCCAGTCGGAACACTCGTGCGTAAGTTAAATAAAAACTCAGACGAACCCCCATAATCCTGCTGAGTACACAGAATAGCTACAACCACCAAGGCAAGGAACCAAGAATCTGCGATGTCAGGAGCCGAAGTACTGTATCATTTCCAAACCCATAATCTCCAAGAGTCAATCGATCTAGGGGTGACTTAAGGGTCGAGGCTGGGACCCAGATGCTCACCCGAATGTTCAAAGTGGCCAAGGCTGGGACTGGGTACCCGGATGCTTGCCATAATATATAAGTGCGGTTGAGGCCAGGACTGGGTATCGTAATACTCACCGTAATACATCGATATGATGGAGGCCAAGACTGGGTACTTGGATGCTCGTCATACTAGCAAGTCGGTAGAGGCTAGGGCTGAGTACCCAGATACTCCCCGATAATTCTGAATGGAGGCCGGACGTGGTACCAGGATACTCACAGATAATTTATCCCATGATGCCAAACATTCTACTTTCCAAATAGAATACAACAGTACCAAAAATCTTTTCCCAAATGAGTCAACCGATATGCCGCCAAAACTGGAATCGGAGTCAAAGTCAACAATCACAAAATCTAGTATTGTCGACGCATCACGAAAGTCATGATTATACCGATTTATGGATGAGGATATTTTTAAGAGCAAGGGTAACACCTAACTAAGGCCAAACTACTAGGCACTAGGCCGCTACACCATTCTACAAGGATCTAAGTCCATCGGAACGACGCCGGGTCTTCTAAAGTAAGTTTACATCCCATAGTAAGGCCAACATACTCCACAGTATCAACAACATGCTCATTCAACTCTCCTTATAATACTAACAACGACAAGATATACATGCTTCTAAATATCTAAAAAAAACCCGATAACAAGCCTAAAACATGATTTCTAACAGCTAAAATATACAATCAAACTACCCACCCAAATTCCAACTATTTCAACATGCTTTCATACGTTCCAACTCAATCTAAAGAAAGGTAAAATCGTAGCCTACCTGTAGGCTAAACACGCAAGCTTCAAATCACTATGCTAGAGCTTTTCCCTTTCGAACGACCTCAGAACGCTGCCACGCTATCAAAAACAGAACCATAATGTCGATACGGTCGTTTAGACACTAATTTCATAATTTTTGGAGACGGACCAATTTTGGGGTCTAAATGGGAATTGTGGGACCCGTATATGGAATTTTGGATTTGACCCCCTAAAACAGGTTCCAAACGTCACCCCGAGCTCACAAATAAGATATATAACATAATTCGGGGTGAGAAACTATGTGGGACAAGCATTAAACCAAAACTCATAAATTCCGACTAAAGGACCAGAAATGGAAGTATCAAAATCAGCTAATTTTGAAGAAATGAGACTCTTCCAACTTAAAACAATTGCACTATGATGATCCTTTCAAAAAACCCCATAATGTAGCCTCAAGAATCACTCAAAATGGAGGTATATTCCCCTCGCATTTCTAAGATTACCAAGAGACTTCTCACGAAATTCTCTTGAATTTAGGCCCTTGAATCACCAAAATCGGATTTATATATAGGTCAAGAAATAACTTCTCAAAGTTCTTCAAAAAATCATTCCGAAAATAGACACTGCTGCAAATAAGATCATGATTTTTACCTGAATTGAATACTCCAAATTAGTTTTCAAGCTCTGCAATGCATTCTCCATGAAAAATCTTACTAGTTTTCCTTTTGAATCACCCAATTTGGAGATATATAACTCAATATAGAGGGTTTTAAAGTTAGAGAAAAATCCAAAAACGGGCTGCACAAGCTGCTACCAAAATCAGATTTTGGAAAATCCAAAATATCCGATGGGGTGCTCGAGATTTATTCAGAATCTGATAAAAATAAATCAGATATGCTACCCCACTAAATTCGACGTACCGGACTCAATGGCGCATTCAGAAATCTTATACGAGATTATTTTAATATAAAGTGGGTGTCACACCCAAGAGCCATTTTAAGTCACATTCCACAATGGGCCTCAATATTAATCCAAAAGCTCCGAAAAGCAAACGAAGGGTCATTCTAGACCAAAATCGATATTTCTGAACTATCCGCGCTGTCATAATTTTCATTCAAGTGCGTTTTCCAAGAATATTGACCAAAGTCAACCATAGACTAACTTTCAAAGTCAAAAGCACCAAATGACCTCTAACTCGTATCGATTGCCTCGATAGTTATTCCAACAGTGCTACTAGCCTAATTTGGTCATTCCGGAGCTGATGGAACCATTTCAATTTGAATTTGAGATTTTGTTGACCCAAAACTTGAAAAGTCACAACTAAACCAACTTGGCCTTCAAATACCAAAACGAACTCAGGACCTCTAAAAATTCAACCAACACTTTTTTCTAGACCAAAAACCATCTCACTAATCCAACGGAGTTGTTGGAATTCCATTTCGAGCATTGAAACTCCAAAACTTGACCAAAGTCAAACATTGGCTTAAAATTCCTCAATTTCTCAACTCAAGGCCTCAAAACTTTGTTACAACTCCAAAACTGATTCCGTCAAGTCTTTGAAGCAAATTTCGATATTTCGGAGTTGCTGGAATTGATGGAATTCAATTCCGAGATGTATAGCTCCGATACAACTCCAAAGACTTAACTTTTCATAGGATTTTCTAAAAATCAACACCCGGTACCAATCAGAAATGACTCGAGGCATCTAATGGGAGGGGTAAAATGGTCATTTTACAAAAATTTCAAAAATGATCTTGAGGGACATTACAACATCCACTACTAAAAGAACTTTCGTCCGCAAAAGTATGGACAAAAGTATACTGGATGGCCAAATAAGCTGGAGAACTGCTCGCGCATCTCCTACTCGGTCTCCCATGTAGCCTCCTCGATCGGATGATGGCGCCACTGGACCTTAATCACAGGGATGGACTTAGAATGAAGTTGGCGAACCTCTCTAGCTAGAATAGCAACTGGCTCCTCAGCAAACATCAGGTAATCATCCAACTCAACATAGTCATACTGAAGCATGTGAGACTCATATGGAATGTACCGGCCCAACATAGAAACATGAAAAATAAGGCGTATAGCTGAAAATGCTGGTGGTAAAGCCAACTCATAAGTAACCTCTCCAACTCTCCTTAGAATATCAAATGGCCCAATATACTTGGGGTTAAGCTTACCCCGCCTGCCGAATCTCATCACGCCTTTCAAGGAAGACACCCGCAATAACACTTGATCTCCTACCTCGAAGCGCAAGGGCCGACGCCTGCGATCAGCATAACTCTAGTGCCTACTCTGAACTGTCCTCAACCTATCCTGAATAACTCGAACTCTAGCAATGGCATCCTGAAGTAAATTGGTACTGTGCAGCCTAGGCTCTGAAGACTCAAACCAACCAACTGGAGTGCGAGAATGCCTACCATATAAGGCCTCAAACGAGGCCATCTGAATACTAGAGTGGTAGCTATTATTGTACGCAAACTCTACCAAAGCTAAGTACTGCTCCCAATGACCCTTAAACTCTAATACACAAGCTTGCAGCATATCCTCCAGAACCTGAATAGTACGCTCTGACTGACAGTTGATCTATGGATGAAATGCCGTACTAAGATCAACCCAAGTGACCAACTCTCTCCGAAAGGCCCTCCAAAAACTGGAAGTAAATTGAGATCCCTTATATGATATAATGGATATCAGTACCCCATGCAGACGGACCACCTCCTGTATATAGATTTGAGCTAGACGATCTGTAGTAAAAGTGGACCGTACTGGCAAGAAATGCGCTCACTTGGTCAATCAATCAATGATGACCCAAATACCATTATTACCTCTTGATGTTCGAGGAAATCCCATCACGAAGTCCATGGTAATCCGTTTCCATTTCCACTCGGGAATGGGTAATCTCTGAAAGACTCCACCAAGCCACTAATGCTCGGTCTTAACCTACTGACAACTTAAACAATGGGATACATACTCAGCTATATCTCTCTTCATACCACACCACCAGTAATGCTATCTCAAATCTTGATATATCTTCGCGATACCCAAATGGATAGAATATCTGGAATTGTGGGCCTCATGAAGGATCAACTAAATAAAGTCTCCAACTCTAGGAACACAAAGGCGACCATCGAACCATAGTATGCCATCTGAATCTATAGAAGCCTGGCCACTCTCACCTCATAACACTAACTATCGAAGCTCTACCAATGCTCCATCCTCAAACTGTCGGTCACGAATCTAGTCCAGTAGAGATGATCGAGCTCTCACAAAATCCAAAATCAGTCTAGAATCTGAGATTTCTAACCTGACCATTTGATTAGCTAAATACTGGATGTCCAAGGCTAGGGGCCGTTAGGCAGCAGACAAGTAAGCTAAACTACCCATACTCTCTATCTTCCGGCTAAAGGCATCCGCTACTACATTCGCCTTGCAAGGGTGGTAGAGGATAGAGATGTCATAATTGGCCAGTAGCTCAATCCAGCGCTGCTGTCTAGAATTAAGATCCTTCTGACTCATAATGTACTGTAAGCTGTGGTGATCTGTATATATCTCGCAATGAACTCCATATAAGTAGTGCCTCCATATCTTGAGCGTGAAAACTACCTCCGCCAGTTCCAGGTCATGGGTGGGGTAGTTGTGCTCGTGTATTCTCAACTCTCTGGAAGCATAAGCAATAACTCACCCATGCTGCATCAGTACACACCCAAGACCTACACCAGAAGCGATACAATATATCGAAAAGATCTCTTCCTCAACTGGTAGAGTCAGAACAGAAGTGGTGGTAAGAAACTCCTTAAGCTTCCGAAATCTCGACTCACACTCCTCGAACCATATAAAGGGAATATCTTGGCGGGTCAAATGGGTCAATGGGACTGCAATGGTAGAGAAACCCTTAATGAATTGCCTATAATACCTAGCCAATCCAATGAAACTCTGAATCTCTGTAATAGATGTGGGCCTAGACCAACCACGAATAGCCTCAATCGTTGCCGAATCCACTTTGATACCCTCTCTGGACACCACGTGTTCTAGAAATGCCACAGACTCCAACCAAAACTTGCACTTTGAGAATTTAGCATAAAGTTGCTGATTTCTTAAAGTCTGGATCACAAATCTCAAGTGTTGCGTGTGCTCCTCCCTACTCCGCGAGTATACCAGTATGTTATCGATGAATAAAATCACGAAGGAGTCAAGATAAGGCTTGAATACTTGAGTCATAAGGTCTATAAAAGCTGCGGGGGCATTGGTAAGCCTAAAAGACATCACAAGGAACTCATAGTGGCCATAGAGAGTCCGGAAAGCAGTCTTAGGAATGTCGGCTACTCTAATCTACAACTGGTGGTAGCCAAACCTTAAGTCAATCTTAGAAAACACGGTCTCACCCTAAATCTGATCGATTAGATCATCAATACGAGACATGGGGTAATAGTTTTTCACCGTCACCTTATTCAACTACTTGTAATAAACATATATCCACATAGTCCTATCCTTTTTCTTAACAAAAAGGATGGGTGCACCCCACGGCGACACAATCGGGTGAATAAATCCCTTACCTAGAAGATCCTCAAGCTACACACTAAGCTCTTTGAGCTCTACAGGGGCCATACGGTAAGGTGGTATAGAAATAGGCTTAGTTCCCGGCTCCAAATCTATGCCAAAGTCAATATCTCTCTTTGGGGGTAGACTAGGTAGGTCAGTAAGGAAGACATCAATATACTCCCAAACCACAGGGACTGAATCAATAGTAGGGGCCTCGCTAGATACATCACAAACATATGTTAAGTACGCCAAGCACCCGGACCCAACTAGCCGCTGGGCCTGCATAAAGGATATGATCCCAATTGGTGAGCAACTATAAATACCCTGCCATAAGACCGGGGGAATACCAGGCATGGCTAATGTAACGGTTTTAGAATAATAGTCTAAAACTGCATGATGAGGGGATAGCCAATCCATGCCCAAAATAACATTGAAGTCCAGTATATCAAGTAAAATAAGATCTACCTGAGTCTCATGCCCCTGAATAGTCACTGTATAGGATCTACAAACTTGATCCACTACTAAAGAATCCCCTACCGAGGTCGAAACATACAACAAGATCTCAAGTGACTCATAAGCAATACCCAGATGTAGAGGAAAATATATAAACATACAGGAATACATGGAACCTGGATCAAATAAAGCTAAAGTAGTCTGCTGAAAATAAGGATAGTACTTGTGATAACATCATTTGAGGCCTTAGCCTCTGCCCTAGCTGGAGCAGTATAAAAGTGTCCTTGTCGGCCTTCCCCACGAACATTCGCCCTACCACTTAAACTGCCTCCCTGAACAACCTACTGACCATCGCTGTGGCTGTGACCCTGATCTATACCTCCTGGTGGAGGTGGTACTACTATCAATAGTCTACCCCAGCTGGGACACTCCCTAGCCCAGTGCTCCAGTGAGCCACAATTGAAGCATCCTAAAGCTGAGCGACCCATGATAACTCATCCGCGGTAGGAAGAAAGCAGAGCTGATCCCCTCGAGCTCTGCCTATGGAACCCCACGAATGGGGCTGACTACCCTCAACTACTAGCAGGGCGACCTAAATCGGCCAACTAGACTGACTTTGCTGGTATTTATCCTATTAGAACCGCTGGCGGGGCCTGTCATAACTATCATGGCCTCTAGACTAGGACCCACTATAGCTACCCTAATGCCTGAATCTCTTATCGCTGCCTCCTTGGGCCTGATGATGAATAATCTCGATCGTGTGGATATGATCCACCACATCCAGAAAAGAGCAGCCCATAGAAACCAAGTGCTTGGTCCCTAACCTCAGGTAAGGTCTTAATCCATGTACAAAAAATCATACCTGCTCCTCCTCAGTGGGTAGAAACATCATGGCATGTTAGGAAAGCTGATGAAATCTAGCCTCGTACTCCACAATTATTATCTAGCCCTACTCTAACTGGGTAAACTTATCCCGAAGTCGATCCCTAACACTCCTAAGGATGTATCGAGTTAGGTAAGCCTTTGAGAACTAGGCCCATGTAAATAGTGGTGACTCAGCTAGCCTGGACTGCAAATAAGAGCGCCACCACTGTCTTCTGCCCCTGTGAACTAGTGAGAAGTGATAATGACTAAGTATGTGAGAATTTTTATTATAGGCTTTTCCCTTTTTGATTCTTATGTTGACTCTTATTTAGGCTATTCCTCTTTTTCATATTGTTTTAACCTTTTTTGCTCATTTGGCCTATGATACCTACTAGGTACCTGTTGTTTTGGTACTCATACTACACTCTGTATCTACTTTAGTAATTCAGGACCGAGCACCAGCTACCGCCGTAGATAGATTGAGCCTATTACAGTCAGCTTCGGAGACTAAGGTGAGAACTTGGCATTTTTGGATCATTCTTGTCTCCTTCAGTATGGATGACTTGTCTTTTTCCTTTTGAGACTAACCAGTTATTGTATATATTTTCAGTCCACTTTTAGGACTTGTACTCATCTTTTATTTTGTAGCAGCTCTGTAATTATGACTTCCAGGTTTAGGAGGGATCTTTAGTTATTTATATCATATTTTGGTTTACTTTCGCTTATTCTTTCTGCCTATCTTTATAATTCACTACTCTTGTTTAGTTTCTACCCTCAAACCCATTATATGAAGTTCTGGGTTGATGGGTTGTCTTACCTACTAGTGGATTATAGTAGGTGTCATCATGACCTAAGGAATTGGGTCATGACAAATTGGTATCAGAGCCCCAGGTTCATTGGTCTCACTTGTATAGAGCTAATGTCTAGTAGAGTCTCGCGGATGGGTGCGGAGACGTCCGTAACTTATCTTTGGGAGGCTACAGGATGTCATTAGGAACATTCTCTATGTTGTATCATTTAGTGTAGTGTTATGTTTTATTGATTTCATAAAATCTCATTTGTTCCACTCTTTCACAGGGATGGTTCGTATGCACGGTACCATCGGTTGTGATAACATACCAAGGACTGGCATGCCTAGAGGTTATCTTTGTGGGATAGGTAGAGGAGCAGCACCAGATCCTGACCCAGAGATAGAGCCAGAGCTGGTAAAGAAGTATCAGGATGCTCATATTCCTACTCAGCCAGAGGGACAACCACTACTAGCACAGCCCCCAGCTGCACCAGTAATGACCCAAGCACTACAGGCAGCGAATGTGTATCTCTTCACGGCTATTGGGGTTGTACCACAGGCCCCGACCCTAATAGCAGATATACCAGCACCGCGAGATCCTCCTGTCCAGCTAACACCTGAGGTTCAGCTGCCTCTACCAGTTATTACACCCCCGCTAGCAGTTTCGGAGGGTGTGATGTCATTATAGGATCAGAAGATGTTAGGGGTATTTTAGAGGCTGTCACCCCCGATATTTTCTGGAGACATTGGCGAGGATGCCAAGGAGTTCTTGACTATCTGTTAGGAGCAGCTTCATTCCTTGGGTCTTATGAAGTCTAGAAGCACCAGAGCTTTGGACAATATCATATTTTTCAAGCCGCCAACATTCAGCACACACAATTGGCTTTGATATGTCAAAACACCATATCCCCCTTAGGAGAAAGCCTCAATGGCTTTTTTGACAACCGCTTTCTTCAATTTAACTAAGGAGGGATCATTATCTTTCTTTGCCTTTAAATCTGCCATAAAAGAAACCATTTTGGACAATAACACAATTATCTTTGGATTCAACTGATCAAACAGCTAAACGGGCTAATCTATGCGCATCCTGAACTAACTCTTTTTTCTCATCATCAACATAGGTAACACTGTTCATAGATAATCTACTAAGAGTATGGCAACCACATTTTCTTTTTTGGGTAGAATTTGTGGCTGAGTGTCCCAATGGTCAACAAGTGAAAGTTAAGCATCAAAAATTGGGAGGTTTTGCTCAAGACATTGAGATTTTGACTTGGAAGTGGGAATCCTTGAATATGGACTTTATTACAGATTTGTCTCGTACTCATAGACAATGCGATCCCATTTGGGTGATTGTTGACTGAATGACTAAGTCGGATCATTTTCTTCCAGTCAAGACTGCATGCTCAGCTGAAGACTATGCTAAATTATATATTTGAGAGTTGGTGAATCTTCATGGTGTCCCATTGTCTATCAGTTTGGATTGAGCTACTCAATTTATGTCTTAGTTTTGGAGATCTTTCCAAAAGGGTCTTGTTACCCAAATAAAGCTAAGTACAATGTTTCACCCACAAATAGACAGTTAAGTGGAGCGTACCATTCAGATATTAGAGGATATATTGAGAGCATGCGTGATTAATTTTAAAGGTAATTGAGATAACTATTTGCTGTGAATGGAATTTGATTATAATAATAGTTATCACTCTAGCATTCAAATGGCTCCATTTGAGGCCTTGTAGGGTAGACGGTGTAGATTACCTATTGGTTGGTTCAAAGTATGTGAAGTGGCTTTAATAGAACCTGAGTTGGTATTTGAGGATATGGAGAAGCTTAGACTTATTAGAGAAAGATTAAAAATGGCCCAAAGACGACAAAAGTCCTATTCAAATATGAGAAGAAGGGAACTTAAATTTGAAATCAATGATTGGGTTTACTTGAAAATTTTAGCAATGAAGGGTGTGATGCATTTTGGTAAGAAAGGAAAGCTAAGTCCCCTCTATGTTAGTCCATATCAGATTTTAAGGTGAATTGGTAAAATGGCCTATGAGTTGGATTTACATTTAGATTTGGCATCGGTGTACCGGTGTTACATGTGTGATTATTGAGGAAGTTTGTTGGTGATCCTAGATCGATTGTGCCATTAGAAAACATTGAGGTTAAGTAGAGTCTTTCTCATGAAGAGGTTCCAGTTGAGATCTTGGACCGACAAGTTAAAAAATTGAGAAATAAAGAAATAGCTTCAGTTAAAGTGTTATCGAGGAACCAAGAGGTTGAGGGTGCTACATGTGAGTCCGAGGCTGATATAATGTCCTGATATCCTCATCTATTTCCTTCCATGCCTAGTTGAGGTATGTAGTTCCTTCGTGAACCAATTAGCCTAAATCATGTGTTTCAGTTGCTTTAATGGTTTCATGTGCATTCATGTTTATGATAGGAGTTTTAAAGTCATGATTTAGCTTGAGATTAAAGATTTCAAATTTTATGCATTATCGAGATGTTTTGCATTCACGTTGGGCTGTTATGTTCCTTTCCTATTTCATTCATACTAGCTTGAGTCCCATTCGAGAATGAATATTCCCAAGGGGACGATATTGTAAGACTTCAGAGTTGGAAAGTCAAAAAAATGAGGAACAAAAGATAAAATTCCAGAAAACTCAAATTTTGGGCATTAGGTGGTCTTCACAAGACCCAATATGGACCGTGAAGAGTATCACATGCCGTAAAAGGCTACCATGGTCCATGTCCTGCTAAATGGTTACAGAGGTGAGGGCTACGAGAGACCACTATGACCCATGGTGCGATCTACGGACCATTATGGCTTCTGTTGTGGACACCTCTGCAGATCCCTCTTAGAGTCCCCCTCACGCCTCCAACCCATGGACCGTAGAAGCCTCCATAGACCATAAAGGCCTCCATGGAGGAGCTTTTGAAAATTCCCTGCAAACTCTAAAAATTTGAAGTTCAAGGCAACTACTACGGAAGACCACCACGGACCGTAGTGCTCATAATGGGCCATGGTGGGTCTCGTGGTGGGCAGCTCTTTCAGAACCCTTTTTCAGAAATTCCAATTCCCTCATCACAGAGGGGACCATGCACCATGGTGCCCTTCACGGTCTATAGTGATGGCCCATTATGGGTCCCAAATTCAGCATTAATGAAGGTTATTCTAGTCTTTTCCATTTATGTCATTAATGATTGTGGACGGTTTTTGGGATTAAGTTTATGCCTATTAACTAACCAAAAACATTCTAACTCTCTCAGTCTCTCCAGAACTCCCAAAACCCCAAAGCCTTTTCTCCCAAGTCTTCTCTCAAGGTTTTCTTCTCTCTCAAGAAAATTCAATAGGATTCTTCAGGGTCAAGCTTGCAATCTCTACAATCTAGGGCTAATCAAGGTTAAGGTATGTGAGACTTCATCGATGGGTACCTTTCAACCATGGAATCCCAAAGATTTTTCCTCAATTCCTATTTTAATTTCTTTAATTAATAGCCCTAATTTCGTGATTTGCATTGGGTCTTCTCAATTATGATATATTTTAATGTTATTAGTCTAATTACGCATAGTTCACATCATATTGCATAGTTTCAAGTTGAATTTCAATGACCCATGCTATATGCTAGTTTCAAGTATGATTTATGATATATGATCATGATTTTCAAGTTATATCTTATGAAAGCTTCATGCTATGAATTAAAGATGCTATGTGCAAAGAAGTTCATGAGTGATGGGTCTTTAGTTTATTTACCTAATGAATGCTCATGAATATTATGCTAAGAGGCTTGTTTGGGGTCCTTTGGGATTCTAATCACTGTGTTACGACTAGGCCCTAGGTCAGGTTATGACAACGACCATATACTTTTCCACCTATCGTATTTTTGTCATGACCTAATCTAGATCTTAGAAGTGACATGGCGATTAAAATCCCGAAGGACCCCTCAACCAAGCTTCTTAGCATACATTGCATGACATATATGAAAAAAAATTGAAAATGAACTTTAAATGTGGAAGATAGTCTCAAAATATAGAATTTTGATATAAGAGAATTCAGCAATGATAGTCAAAATGAACTAAACATACTCACATAATCTAGACATGCCTCTTCTTACTTTAGACGGGTTCTTAGGACAAGCCCTAACTCACACAATTATAAGAAACTAAAAGTCATAACATAAAGCATAAAACTCATAAGGGTTGTGTCCTAGAAACATCAGGACTCACCAATAATATACTCAAAAGCAATTCAGAACTAGTCACAGGTAAAAGTATGCGTTAGTACCTGGAATGCACTAAGTATGCGAGAACATGCATAAGGTAAACATGATATCGGAATGAGCATAAAACATGAATGCAAGATAAAGAATTCTTTAAAACATGAAAGTAAATCATAAGATTTGAAATAAGGTCAATGCATTATATAAAAGACATAAAAGAGATTGTAAGAAACAAGTTTCTTTTTGTGAGATATTAAACTTAATCAATATTTAAGACCATGTGATTTATCACATGGAATCCCATGTAACTTTTACATAGAGAAGAGAGGGGCTACTTTTCAAGGTATACTTCGTATCATAATCATCATCATGTGATATATGTGGATCCACTAGCTAGGCCAATTTAGGCAAACTTATGGGGGCACATAGTTTGGGATTAGGGGTTGCTACTAAAGACTCCCTTACCAAGTTTCCACCACAAAGTCTTCTCGGTGCTAAGTTAATTCCGTCAAAATAAGTAAGTCATTTGTCATTCATATCATTAGGAAAGAATATAATCAATATCAATCCACTTCATAACATATATCATAAGAATAACTTCTTGATAATCAATAATCATAACATAATTCATATAGACACTTACCTTACTAAGAATCTAAATCATGATTGTGAGAAAACCTTTCATAATTCATTCACTCGTACTTGAAAACTTACTTGAAATATAATTCATAACTTTAGTAAAACATTCTTAAATCATTCATAAAGTTCATGATCATAAATTCACAGTTCATAATTGATAATTATAGCATAATGCATGGGTTCATGTAAAATAAATATAAAATCATGTATCATAGTAAATTTATAAATAATATAATATAATAACATTAATTGAAATCAATTGAGAAAGACCCATGAAGAATTGACATGACATCCTCTTGAATTGGTTAAATTGAAATGTGAGAATTTGAGTTCTTTTGGGACATAGGATGAAATGAATCCATTGGTGAATTCCCACATACCTTAGCTATCAAAGTCCAAAAAAGCAATGGAGATTAGAGATTGAAACTTTGAAGATCCTTGAAAACCCTAGTTTCTTGTTCCTTGAACTTGAGAGAGAATTTGAGAAGATGAGTTAAGAATTTTTGAGTATCGTGAGTGAATAAGAGGGATTAGTGTATTATTGAGGATAACAATGGTTATGAAGGTAGTTTTAGGTCTAAAACGATGTAGTTTAGGAGTTAAACAAAGGGACAAAAGTCTAAAATACCCTTACTTAAAATCTATGCCTATGGATGGGACATACTATCATATGTCTTTGTACTATTCATCAACCACCACTGGTATAAGCCCATGTCCAAAGATCCTCAGCTACTACGTCCACCAACCTACGGGTCGTACGACCCTTTCGTAGGACTAGTGTACCAAAACTAGAGCTACTGGAATTACACATGGACCCTACGAGTTGGGTTTATAGGTCATATAATTATTTACTGGTCATAGAACCTTCTCATCACATGGTTCCATACATAAACAAATTTCCCCACCTTCAGGGCCTCCCTACGACCCCTTCCTATAGTTCATCAAAACTTCTATGGCCCATCAAACCCTATCGTCTTATCAATTTTTCTAAATACTCAGTCTTAGAACTTCTTCTATGGGTTATACTTATGGATCATACGACTTCCTACGATCTGCAGAGACCCTTCATAGAGTGAGTTCACACTTGGTCAAATTTTCAATTCTCAGTGACCTTTCTACGATTCTTAGGACTTCCTATGATCCATAGATTGGCTCGTAGGAACTAGCACCAATAACCTTTATGCAATATTTCATTTCCATTTTGACTTTCCAACTTTTGGGGTCTTATAATATCTCCCCCTTGGAAACATTCATCCTCAAGTGGGACTAAAACTAGCATGAATAGAGTATGGAAAGAGATCCTAAAACCCAACATGAATGCAACAACTCATAAAAAGGCATAAACCAAGGAGTAATCAACCCCATGCTAAAACATGGCTTTAAAACTCATTTCATGAACATGCATGCATGCAAAAACATGAGAGTTTTCGTATTTATGAAGGAACTTAATACCTTAAGTTGGAACAGAGGGAAAGAGATGAGGATAATGAGATATCATATCGGTTTCAGCCTCCTATGTAGCACTCTCAACACGTTGGTTTCTCTAAAGGGCCTTCACGATTGCAACTTCTTTGTTCCTCAACTTTTGAACTTGACAATCTAAAATCTCAATCGTAACCTCTTCATAAGATAGACTCTCTTTAACACCAAAGTTGTCTGGTAGCACAATAGAAGTAGGATCACCAACACATTTCTTCAACAATGAGACATGAAACACCGGATGCACCGATGCCAACTCCGAAGGCAAATACAACTTGTAATCTACTGTGCCAAAGAACCTGAAAATTTGATATGGGCCTACATAATGGGGAATATGCTTTCCTTTCTTTCCAAAATACATCACACCCTTCATAAGTGAAATTTTTATGTAAATTCAATCATCAACCTCAAATTCAAGCTCCCTTCTCATAACATTTGAATAAGACTTTTGTTGGCTTTGGGTAGTTTTCAACCACTCTCTAATGAGTCTAACCTTTTACATTGCTTCACAAACTAACTCTAGCCCTATCAATTCAACCTCACCAACCTCAAACCATCCAATAGGAGACCTATACCTCCTATCATGCTGAGCCTAAGATGGAACCATTGGGATACTCGAATGATAATGGTTGTTATAAGAAAGTTCAATTAATGGAAAATTTTCATCCCAATACCTTTTGTAGTCAATTAGATAAGTCCTCAACATATCCTCGAAAGTCTGAATAGTATGTTCGACTTGACCATCGGTCTTAGGGTGAAAATATATACTAAGCTTAACTTGAGTACCAAGACCCTTTTGGAATGACCTCTAAAACTGAGATGTAAACTAAGTATATCGGTCCAAAATGATAGACAACAGAACCCCATGAAGATTGACCAACTCTTGAATACTCGACTTAGTCATTCGGTCAATAACAATCCAAATCAAATCATGTTTCCTACGGATACGAGACAAACCTATAATGAAGTCCATATTCAAGTCTTCCCACTTCCAAGTATGAATCTCAATATCTTGAACTAAACCTCCCATTTTTGATGCTCAAACTTCACTTGTTGATAATTCGACACTTAGCCATAAATTCTATAATATCCTTCTTCACACCATTCCATCAATACACTTTTCTTAAATCTCGATACATCTTTGTGGATCCTAAATGAATAGAATAACACAAACTATGGGCTTCGAACAATATCATTTCCCTCAAGGCATCAAAATTTAGAACACATATTCGGCCTTGATATCTAACCACATCATCTCCCCCTTGGGAGAAAGGCCTAATGGAATTTTCGGTAACCATTTTTTTCAACTCAACCAAAGTCAGATAACTATCTAGCTTTTCCCTTAAATATGATATGAGGGACGATTCAGAACTATTTTGCACAACACCACCACCATCTTCAGAATCAACCAAGCAGACACCCAAATAAGCTAGTCTATGGACATCACAAACTAACTCCTTCAATTCATCCTCAATATAGGAAACACTATTCATGGACAGCCTACTAAGAGCATTGACAACCACATTGGCTTTTTTGGATGGTACAACACACTCATATCATAGTCCTTTAGCAACTCAAGTCATCTTTTTTGTTGAAACTTTAGATCTTTTTTCTTGAATACATATTGTAAAATCTTATGGTCGGTGAATAAATCAACATGGACGCTATAGAGATAATGTCTCCAAATTTTCAAAGCAAACATCACCGCCAGTAATTTCAAGTCATGAGTCAGATAGTTCTTGTCATGCACCTTGAGTTGCCTAGAAGCATAGGCTATGACCTTACCATTTTGAATCAAAACAAAACCAAGAATAATTCTCAAAGCATCATAATATACCACAAAACCATTAGATCCTTTCGGTAAAGTCAACACCGAAGCGAAAGTAATTCAATCTTTCAACTCTTGGAAGCTTTTCTCATATTTCTCAAACTATTGAAATTCACCTTCTTTTGAGTCAAAATAGTTAAGGGCGATGCAATGAAAGAAAATTCTTCCACAAATTATCTATAATAACCGACTAAGCCCAAGAAACTTTGAATATCAGAAGGAGATAAAGGTCTAGGCTAATTCTTTACCGCCTCGGTCTTCTTAGGATCAACCATAATACCTTCACCAAAAATAATATGACACAAGAAAAGCAACCGACCTAAACTAAACTCATTTTTGCTAAATTTAGCAAATAATTTGCGATCTTTGAGAACTTGCAAAATAATCCTCAAAAGATTGGCATACAGAATAGATTAATATATCATCAATGAACACAATAACAAATATATCCAAGTATTACTGGAAATCATGTTCATTAAATCCATAAAAGTTGTAGGAGCATTTATTAGTCTCATAAGACAAAACAAAAAATTCAAAGTGACCATATCGAGTTCTAAAAGCTGTCTTCAAAATATCACATTTCTTTACTCAAAGTTGATGATAACCCAATCAAAGGTCAATCTTTGAGAAATAGCTAGCTCCTCGAAGTTGATCGAACTAGTTATCAATCCTTGGAATACAATATATTTTCTTGATTGTGACCTTGTTCAATTGTCAATGATTGAAACACATGTAAAAAGAACTGTCACTACCCAAACTAGGCCCAAGCCACGACATAGTGATTGGGATGTGAGGGACCCCAACTAATCCATCTTAGCATTCATTTCATTCATAAGGTAAAGAACATGATAATAATATATAAGAGGAAGTAATCAAATTAAGGGTGTGGGACTAAGGGAAATCAACTCAATAGACATCCAACACGGACTACATCATAAAGCTGTCTAAACATGCCTCTAGTCTAGTCTTTGATGGGGGCTTAGGACAAGCTCCTAGATCACCCGAATAATAAGAAGGAAAATAATAGAAATAAGAAACCAAGTCATTGTCCTCGATAAGATGAGGACTCACCAACTCTATCCACGAATAAGATGGTCATGAGTGTTGTCCGTCCCTACATTATGAGACAATATAGGCAAAATATGCAGTAGTACGTTTAAATGTACTAAGTATATGAGGTATGTATGTACAAGTAAAGTAACATAACCATATTCCATAAGATAAATGAACAATAATAATGAACATGAATAAAGCTTAAAGCATTTGAAAACATATGAAACTCGTGGTCAATGCATTTCATAAAACTTTATCATAGAACTAATAAGTTAACTTCAACTTGTGTGGGATAAGACCTTTAACCGACATTTAAGACCATGAGCTATTACAAGGAATCCGATGAACCCTCATCAATAAAGGAGAGGCTACCTTTCCAGGGTATACTCAATCATGGTACTCATCTCAACTCAAATCAATTGTGCTATATGTGGATCCACTAGCTAGGACATGAAGGCAATACTATGCGGGCAAAGTAGTTTGGGACTTTAGGTTGCTACTAGGATTCCCTTGGGTAACTAACTGCGTTACCATACCAAACCCCACCTAGAATCCCTCTCGGTGCTTAGTTAATATCCAAATGGAAACTCATAAACATGATCATAACATAATAGAGAAAGATAGTAACTGCCATGAATCTATCTTTAAAACATATTAAAAATAGCTCATTAACTTAGTGATTCATAGGAATCTATAACTTTGGTGAGAATTGTATTTATCACCATCTTTAACATGATTGTGTGAGAATTGGACTTATCACACCATAATAATATCTTTAATCTTAAGTTTGATCATCATCATAACTTTCATCATAGAATCATAATCTCAACTTTAAATCATTGAACTTTCATTGAAAATCATTGAACTCATAATCTATTAATGAAAATTATCTTTAACTTCATAATTATAACTTGGAAATATCTTTATACATGAGCATTTATAATTCAACTTAAAATCATGTAATTCATATGAAAAGATACATATAATGATCCTTGATAACATCTAAAAACGGAATTAAATTAGTCCAATGTAATTCATCAAAATTAGGGTTCATAGTTACTTTTAAATTGAAAGAAACTTTGAGACAATCTTGGGACTCCATGGGTGAGAAGGTACCATGAATCAATCCCACATATCTTGATTGAATTCACTAAGAATTGAGAAGAAACCTTGGAAGAAATATAGAGCCCTAGTTTAAACTTGAAGAGAAACCTTGAGAGAAATTTTGGAGTTCTTGCCTTAGTGAAATTTTGAGGAATGAATTGAATAGAAGGGGAATTGGAAGAATTGAATATGTATAGACTTTGAACTTGGACATAAAAGTTTCTAGGTTCATTGAACTAAACTTTGGAAATGACATAACTACCCCATATTAAAGCTTAAACTTGACCCTATGAGACCCTTCCTATGGGTCATAGAAGAATTGATGAGTCTTTAAAATGACTTATCTTGTAGTTCTGGGAAAAGGCCTAATTTTTCAAGTCTCTTAAGTTTGCAAAATGGGTTGTTTCTATGACCCGTAAGCTTCATTATGACTCATCAAATTAATCCGTCCTGCAGGTCTCAAAATTTGCAAAAATATAGGTCTCTAAAGTTTTGTTTTGAGTCATTCCTACAACTCCTAACATCTTCTACGGACCATCCAGTCTAGTCATAGACTTGACCTTGAGGGATTCCTGAAATATACCCTCTGAAATCTATCTACGAATTGTGTCTACCAGTCGTTTATGGGTTTATGGGTCATCAACTTGAGTCGTAGGACCTTCCTCTGAGGTTGGTCATGATGAACCACCAAGAGTCCCTCTATGTGTCGTAGAAGCCTCTACGACTTGTAGAGATGATTGTAAACTTGGGTCCAGTCAACTTTTTGAAGATTTCTCATTGGTTTCTAACTTTTTGACTTCTGGGTTCTTACAATATCTCCTCCTTGGGAACATTCGTCCTCGAATAAGATTAAATTATCATAGGAAGGACACAGAAAGAGGGATAGCAACCTAACATGAAGATGATGACACCTTAATATGCATGGAACATGAAAACTTCAACTTAACATAAAATCAACTTTCATGAACATGAATACATATGAATGACATAGGAGTGACTGAATACATAAGAGTTCAATTAACGTTGAATAAGAACAACTTACTAAATTAGGCTTGAGTAGATGGAAAGAGGTACGAGTATCATTTCATCATATGCGCCTCCGCTTCTCAATTAGCACTTTCTACTTGTTGATTTCTTCATAACACTTTGATAGAGGCAACTTCTTTGTTCCTTAACTTCTTAACTTGCCGGTCTAAGATTTCCATCGGAACATCTTCATAAGTTAAATTCTCTTCGACACTTACATCTTCCAATGGTACAATGGAGTTTGGATCACCCACAAACTTTCTCAACATAGATACATGTAATACCAGGTGAGCCATAGGTAACTTAAATGGTAAATCTAACTCATAAGCCACCTTACTAATAAGTCTCAATATTTTATAAGGTCCAACATATCTAGGACTCAATTTCCCTTTCTTGCCAAAACGCATTACACCCTTCATGGGTGAAACCTTCAAATATACCCATTAATCTACCTCAAATTCAAGCTCTCTTTTCCTAACATCCGAGTAGGTCTTTTGATAAATTTGAGCCATCTTCAACCTCTCCCTTATGAGTCTTATTTCTCTATAGCATCTAACACCAAATTTGGGATAATCAAAGCCATCTCACCTACTTCAAACCATTTGATCGGTAACCTATATCTTCTCCCATACAATGCTTCGAAAGGAGATATTTGGATGCTAGAGTGATAACTATTATTATAGGAAAACTCAATTAATGGCAAATGTTCATCCCAAATTCCTTTAAAATCAATAACGCACACTCTCAACATATTCTCTAATATTTGAATCGTTCTTTCATCTTGACCATTGGTTTGAGGATGGAAGGCGGTACTTAACTTAACCTTTGTACCGAGACTCTTTTGAAACGACATCCAAAAGTGTGAAGTGAATTGAGTACCATGATCCGATATGATGGAAAAGGGCACACCAGGATGTCTTACTAACTCACGAACATATAACTTAGCATAATCTTCAGAACCATAGGAAGTATTAACTGGTAGAAAATGATGTCATAGTCCTTCAATAATTCTAGCCATCTTCTTTACCGAAGGTTCAAGTCTTTTTTCTTAAACACGTATTGTAAACTTTTATGGTCGGTGAACACATCCACATGAATACCATAAAGATAGTGTCTCCAAATCTTCAAAGCAAACACAACTGCCACTAGTTCAAGATCATGGGTTGGATAATTCCATTCATACACCTTAAGTTGTCTAGAAGCATAGGCTATCAGTTTACCATGTTACATCGAAACACAACCAAGACCAACTCTTGAAGCATCGAAATACACAACGAAACCATTGGAGCCTTCCGGTAGAGTCAAAATAGGAGCGATAGTGAGGGGATCCTTCAACTCTTGGAAACTCTTCTCACAAGCTTTCGATCATTGAAACTTCTCCTTCTATAAAGTCAACTTGGTGAAAAGGGACAATATTGATGAAAACCTTCCACAAATCTCCTATAGTATCCGACTAAGCCCAAGAAACTCTTAATATCCGAAGGAGATAATGGTCTAGGCCAATTCTTTACCGCCTCAGTTTTCTTAGGGTCAATCATAATCCCTTCACTGGAACCGATGTGACAAAAAAGCGACCTCCCTTAACCAAAACTCACGTTTATCGAACTTGGCAAATAATTGCTTGTCCCTTAGTGTTTGCAATATAATCCTCAAGTGATTAGCATGTTCTTCCTCATTCTGAGAGTAAACCAATATATTATCAATGAACACAATCACAAATATGTCCAAATATTGCTTGAACACCCTATTCATAAAGTCCATGAAAGTCGTAGGGGCATTGGTAGTCAAACCAAATGACATGATTAGAAACACATAACGGCCATACCTTGTCTGAAATGTTCATTTTGGGAATGTCACACTCCCTCACCCTCAATTTGTGATAACCAAAATGAAGATTAATCTTAGAAAAGTAGCTTTCCCCTTGCAATTGATCAAGCAAGTGATTTATCCTTGGAATTGGATATTTATTCTTGACGGTTACTTTGTTCAATTACCGGTAGTCAATGCACATACATAGTGAACCATCCTTCTTTCCCACAAACAAAATGGGAGCACCCCATGGGGATATACTTGGTCTAATGAAACCTTTGTCTAACATAACTCCGCTGAGGCCATTCGGTAAGGAGGAATGAAAATAGGTTAAGTACTCAAAAGAAGATCTATGCCAAAGTCAATTTCCCTTTCGGGAGGAACACCGAGTAATTCATTGGGAAACACATCTGAAAACTCATTAACAATGGGGACCGACTCTAGAGTAGGGGATTCTGAATTTTTATCCCTAACCCTCACAAGATGGTAAATGCAACCCTTCAAAATCATTTTTCGAGCTTTAAGGCACGAAATGAATTGACCTTTGAACATAAAATTACTACCCTTCTATTCTAGGATTGTCTCATTCGGAAATTGGAACTTAACCACTTGTGTTCTACAATCAATAGAGTCATAACATGCATATAGCCAATCCATACCAAGGATAACATCAAAATTGGTCATTTAAAGTTCAACTAGATCACATAGAGTAAGTTTATGGAAAACCAAAACTAGAAAACTTCTATAAACACTTTTAGCCACAACCGACTCACCTACGGGAGTATATACGGAAAATGGCTCTAACAACGTTTTGGGGCTAACATCAAATTGCATGGCCACATAAGGGGAAACAAAGGACAAATTTGTAGTGGATCAAGTAAGGCATAAACATCATAGTGAAAGACCCGTAACATACCGATAATAATATCGTGAGTCTCCTCCACTTCTCTCCTACCATGGAGAGCATAAAACCTATTATTTAATTAACTACTCTCTGGTTGCACTTGAGCAACTTGGCCTTGAGGACGAGCATCTTTGGCCTTGTATTCTTTATCATGAACACTCGGCTTACCACATTGGTAGCACACATTTAAACCCGCTAAGCACTCACCCTTGTGGTTTTTACCACACTTCTTGCACGATTAAGTAGTTTCACCAAGGGTTAGAGGGAAATGACTTAGTGTCCACTCTACCACACGACATAGATCATGAAAGAAGTGAAACTTTTCTAAGACATTTTGTAGCTCCTTATTCATGGATGTGGCATGCTTCACACCAATGAATAAAACTCTACTTAACGTGGCATGTTAGACTCCCAAGGACTATTCTAAACCTTGTACTATGATACCAGGTTTGTCACCACCCGAACTAGAGCAAAGCCGCGATACGAAGATCAGGATGCGAGGGACCCCAACCAATCCATTTTACCATTCATTGAATTTATAAGGTAAATAAAATGATAATAAGATATAAGAGGAATCAATCAACTTAAGGGAGTGGGACTAAGGGAAATCAATTCAATATACGTGCAATACAGACTACATCATAAAGCTGTCTAAACATGCCTCTAGTCTAGTCTTTGATGGGGGCTTAGGACAAGCTCCTAGCTCACCCGAACAATAAAAAGAAGGCAAATAATAGAAACAAGAAACTAAGTCATTGCACTCGATAAGATGAGGACTCACCAACTCTTGATATCTAACCAACTCTAACCACAAATAAGATGGTCGTGAGTGTCGTCCGTCCCTACATTATGAGATAATGTAGGCAAAATATATGTTAGTATGTTTGAATGTACTAAGTATGTGATGTATGCATGTACAAGTAAAGGAATGTACCAATATTTCATAAGATGCATGACTAATCATAATGAACATGAATAAAGCTTAAAGCATTCAAAAATATATGAAACTCGTGGTCAATTCATATTATAAAAATTCATCATAGAACTCATAACTTAACTTCAACTTGTGTAGGGTAAGATCTTTAACCGATATCTATGACCATGCGAGCTATTACATGGAATCTAATGGAACCCTTATCGAGAAGGAAGAGGTTACCTTGCTAGTGTATTCTCCCTCATGGTACTCATATCAACTCAACTCAACTATGTTATATGTGGATCCACTAGCTAGGCAATAAAGGTAATCCTATACGGGCATAGTAGTTTGGGACTTTAGGTTGCTACTAGGATTCCCTTGGGTAACTAACTGCATTATCAGACTGAACCCCACCTAGAAGATCTATCGGTACTTAGTCAATATCCCAATGGAAACTCATAAACATGATCATAACATAATAGGGAAAGAAAGTAACTTCCTATCAATCTATCTTTAAAACATATTAAGAATACCTTATTAACTTAGTGATTCATAGGAATCCATGACTTCTGTGAGAATTGTACTTATCACCATCTTTAATATGATTGTGTGAGAATTGGACTTATCACACCATAATAACATATTTGATTTTAACTTTGATCATCATCATAACTGTCATCATAAAATCATAATCTCAACTTTAAATTATTGAACTTTCATTGAAAATCATTGAACTCATAATCTATTCATGAAAATTATCTTTAACTTCATAATCATAATTTAGAAATATCTTTATACATGAGCATTCATAATTCAACTTAAAATCATGCAATTTATATGAAAACATGCATATAATGATCCTTGATAACATCTAAAAATGGAATTAAATCAGCCCAATATAATTCATCAAAACTAGGATTCATAATCATTTATAAATTGAAAGAAACTTTGAGAAAATCTTGGGGCTCCATGGGTGAAAAGGTCCCATGAATGAATCCCCACATACCTTGATTGAATTCACTAAGACTTGAGAAGAAACCTTCGAAGAAATCTGGAACCCTAGCTTAAACTTGAAGAGAAACCTTGAGAGAAATTTGGAGTTCTTGCCTTAGTGAAATTTTGAAGAATGAATTGAATAGGAAGGGAATTTGAAGAATTGAATATATATATATATATATATATATATATATATATATATATAGACTTTGAACTTGGACATTAAAGTGCATAGGTTCATTGAACCAAACTTTGTAAATGACATAACTACCTCTCATTAAATCTGAAACTTGACCCTATGAGACTCTTCCTACGGGTCATAGAAAAAATTGACGAGTCTTCAAAATGACTCGTCCTGCAGGTCTGGGAAAAGGCCTATTTTTGAAGTCTCTAAAGTTTGCAAAATTGTTCGTTTCTATGACTCATAAGCTTCATTATGACTAGTCTAATTAATCTGTTCTACAGGTCTCAAAACCTGCAAAAATATGGGTCTGTGAAGTTTTGTTACGATGTTAACATCTTCTACGGACCTTTCTATCAAGTTGTAGACTTGACCAAGAGGTACTCCTAAAATTTACCCTCTGAAGTCTATCTACGAGTTGTGTCTATGGGTCGTAAACTTGAGTCGTAGGGCCTTCCTCTGAGGTTAGTCATGATCAACCACCAACACTCCCTCTACAACTCATTTCTACTTGTCGAAGAAACTTCTACAACTTGTATAGATGATCGTAAACTTGGGTCTAGTCAATAGTTTGAAGATTTCTCATTCGTTTCCAACTTTTTGACTTTTGGGGTCTTATAATAACCATCATTCTTCCTAACAAAGAGAGCCAGAGCACCGCATGGTGTCATACTCAGTCTAATGAAACCCTTATCCAACAAATCTAACTGATCCTTTAATTATTTTAGTTATATCAGAGCCATTTTATAAAAAGAAATAGAAATAGGCTAGGTTTCAGAAAGAAGATATATGCGAGAGTCAATTTCCCTCTCAGAAGGAATAGCGGGAATCAAAAATTACATTCGGAAACTCATTAACAACAGAATTTGATTCAAGAATAAGGTCTTCAAAATCCATATCCCTGTCATAACCCAAAAACCGAGGTCACGATGATACACATCCCAAATCTCATCCCGATGTGTAAGCCAAAAAGAAAATCATACAAGATTCCCAAAGGGAAGTTAGTCCACAAATAAATGAAAATAAAAAGGACAACAAAGAAATTATTGCAAAACCTGGTGTCATAAGTGTAAAGAATATCTAATAAAAAGTCTGAATCTATAATTACAACATAAGTCTTCGAATGATACTAAAGACTGAGAAATAAAGATAGACTAGTGGCGATCCAAAATCTTGGGATCTTACCACTAATTTGGAGCGACAAGACCGCTTGTGAATCAGCTGCCGCATGGAACTTACTGGCTAGAACCTGCATCAAAAGGGATATAAAAGTAGGGGTGAGTACAATCTATATATACTCAGTAGGTTAAGCCGACTTAGTATAAGAAACTAATCAAAACTATGAAATACACTAAAGAACGCCTCCACAAGCACACAGAAAAGTCCCACTCTGGCTAAGTTGTCGCCAATTTATATAGAATGGCATGATTAAGGTAAACACATAAGTACATTTTAATATCATAGTTAATCAGATAGGTCAAGTATCTCAGATATCAATAGAATGAAATACGATGATGCAATGAAGTGGTGATACGGTGGAATCAAGGCTGTCACACAACCTATCGCATACACCTGTCGAGCTAAGTTTTCTATAAAAGGACCCATAGGGAACTAGCAATCCATATAATGTATCACATCTCAAAATCTCATCAACTTGCAACCTAGCTCTTGGTCAAGGATCAATAAGGTTCCACATTTTCTTTCTTAAAAAGACTTTCAATATTCTCCACTTCCTAAGATCAATGCTGTAATGAATGAGGATGAATGCATCACAATACACATGACATGGAAGCAATATTTTACTCAACATGTATACACGAGGTTTAAGTTCTCTAAACGTAGCTTAAGCATGATATTCACCCTCAATAGATATCAATGGAAATGGATTTTTACTAAAATGAATGTTCACCCTCTTTAAGATACAACTCAGTACTCAATTGTGCTCATACCCTCAACTCAACCCCTTATAAGGGCATGTCAAGTAAAATAACCTTTTCACATCTCTAACATGGTTAAGTCATGGATTACACAGTCCCAACACAGATAAGATGTAATTAAGGCCCCCACATGAGCTATACAACACAAATAAGCCTCCACATGAGCATCAAAAAAAATTAAATAGTCCTAAACTCCACTACAACCCCATCCCCAAGTATATAATATAGGATTAACTAATTATTCAAACTCAATCTCAAGAAGGATAGCCAAACCTACCCTAATTGCTGAAACTACACTCGAACGCTCTACCAGATAAAAAAACTTTAAATTCAATGTTCAAATTGGCAACCCACTATTGACAATGAAATATACACATCACAAGGCATCCAATGACACCCATATTGATAGGTTTCAAAACCAAGGGTAAAATGGTCCAAAAATCTATTAATTTCGAAAAGGGTCAAATCTGGAAATTTCATTCAAAAACATGTTCTACTCATTGAAGGGAGTTTGTGGGTGAAAAACCCATAGAAATAGGCTAAGAAACAAGGTAGAAATCAATGTAAAACCAAAGTTGAAACTTAAGAACAAAACCCCAAAAATCTCATTTAAAAACTAAACTTTTCAGTGATTTAAGAAGAGGAATTCGTAAGTAAATGATGTAGGATTGAAAAAGAAACATACCCATACAAAATCCTTCAAGAACTTAACCCAAAATCGCCTCTCCTAGAGCTCAAAGTGAGAAATAATGGTGGAATTTTGGAATGGGGACTGATTCTCGATATAACACTGTTTAAGCACAAATTGTTCATCGCGATCGCGAGTCACTTACTCTCACGATCGCGAAGCACTGCGAAGTAACCCTTTGGGATTGCATGACAAGGATCGCGATCGCAGAAAATTAAAAACTGGGCAGGTCGCGATCGCGGGGAATATATTGCGGTCGCGAAGCACAAAGTGACCTGCACCAAAAACCAGAAATTGGAGATTTGCCAAGTTAAAAAATGCTCTCTGTTGGACCCTCAGAAATTATTTGGTGTACAATAAAAATAAATTAGATATGCTACTACACTGAGTTCAACATTCTGAACTAAATAAAATCATCAGATTTCCAAAAAAAAGTCGTTATGACAAAATTACCTTCCCGGATCCCCTTTTTGGCCTAAAACTCTGCTTTTAGCCTAAATCTCAAAATGCCAATTAAGGTCCCGGGGCTCTAAGTCAATGTTCAACTAGACCAAACTTGGGATTCCAGACGCAATAAAATGAATAGAATTTTCAACTGATGCTCGGATCTCAAAATGTTGATCAAAGTGAAACCAACTCATTTAAAACTAGACTTTCCAACTTAAGACCTCAAATCCATGTATTAATCTCAAATCTATTTTTTACGACTCTCCTAGACCAATTTGCACATTTCAAAACTGATGGAATTGAAAGAATTCCATTCTAAGATTCAAAACTTTGAATGGTATCAAAACTCACTTTTAGAACCATTTAAGCCTTAAAACTCAAAAACTTGCATAATGCACAATCTAATACGACTTGAGCAAATTCAACTACATAAATTGGTCAAATATCACTTGGGGACACTAATAAGAGGGGTAAATGGGTAATTTCTTGAGAATTTCTAAAAATTACCCTTAAGGTCATTACAACATCCACCACTAAAAATGATGTTCGTCCTTGAACATAAGATAAAGAAAAGTACCTAGGGTCTCAAAAAGCTAAGGATATCAAGACCGCATGTCAGACTCTAACTCTCAAGTCACCTCCTCAATAGGTTGATATCGCTACTGTACCTTTACTGAAGCGATCTCCTTGGTACTGAGCCTTCATAGCCGCCTATCAAAAATAGCTACCATCTCCTCCTCATAAGTCAAATCCGTACCCAACTCTACTACATCATAAGAATTCACATGGGACTCATCCGGTATATACTTGTAAAGCATGGAGACATGAAACACCGGATGGACAACTGACAATCTAGGGGGAAAGTCCAACTCATAACCCACCCCACCCACTCTCCTCAAAATCTCAAATGGGCCAACAAACCTTGGGCTAAGTTTTCCCTTCTTCCCAAATCTCATCACACCTATCTTGAGCCATACATGATTACCTACCATAAACTCTAAGAGATGAACCCTTCTGTCTACATAGCTCTTCTGACGACTCTGAGCTGTCAATAGTTGACTCTGAATCAAGCTTATCCACTCCATAGCATATCTGCATAAATCAGTATCCACATCATCCAGCGCAGCTGAATCAAACCACTTAATCAATGATCGGTACCTACGACTATATAATTCCTTAAATGCTGCCATATAATTGCTAGAGTGATAATTGTTATTATAGGCAAACTTCCTTAAGGGAAAGTGTTGGTCCCATCGGGCACCAAAATCAATAATACAAGGCCTAAGCATATCCTTCAACACCTGAATAGTCCTCGTAATAAACTCACCTAATCACATAGCCAAACCACGCTACAATGCCTCCAAAAAGTGATAGGTGAACACCAAACCCGAATCTGACATAATAGAGATAGACACCTCATGTAACCTAACAATCTTATGAATATAGATCCTAGCTAAATACCCCGCATTGTAACTAGTCTTCACTGGTAGAAAATGGGCTAATTTGGTTAATCGGTCCACAATCACCCAAACAGAGTCATACTTACCTAGTGCCATGGGTAACCCAGTCACAAAAATCCATTATAATGCATTCGTACTTCCACTCAGGAATAAGCATCCTTACCATAGTACCACCCAGTTTCTAATGCTTATACTTCATTTATTGGCAGTTTAGACACTTAGCCACAAAATCAACAATGTCTCTCTTCATGCCACACCACTAATAGTGTTGTTTCAAGTCATGAAAATTTATTTTCTCTCCTAGTTGAAAAGAGTACTTGGAATAATGAGACTCCTCCAATATTATATGTATCCAATCACCAACTTTGGGCATACAAATGCGACCATTAATACTTAAAACTCCCTCGGTTCAAGAGAGGCTGATTTAGCTTCACCTCCTAACACTTTATCTTGAATGATCTTCAAATTGTCATCATCAAACTGGTGGATACGAATTTGATCCATTTAAGTATACCTAGCCTCCATAAAGTCCAAAATGCTATGATGTATAGAAATATCAAGTCGGACTAACTGCCTAGCCAATGACCGAAACTCCAAAGCCAAAGACCTCTCATCCTCCTTAAGAAAGGCCAAGCTACTCATACTAGATGCTTTGAGACTCAAGTCATCGCTACTACATTACCTTTGCCTGAATGGTAAAGAATGGTGATGTCATAGTCTTTCAATAGCTCCAACCATCTATGCTACCTCATGTTCAAATTTGACTGAGAAATGATATACTTAAGTCTATGGTGGTCAGTAAAGACCTCACAGTGCACACCATAGAGATAGTGCCTTTACAAATTTAGAACAAACACCACCGCTGCCAACTCCAAGTTGTGGGTAAGATTGTTCATCTTATTTACCTTCATCTATTAAGAAGTATAAGCTATAAATCTACCATTTTGCATTAAGACACTACCCAAGCTGACTCACGAAGCATCATAAAATACAATAAAGGCCACAACCTCCTCGAGTAAGGCTAGAATATGTATTGAAGTCAATAACTCCTTGAGATTTTGAAATCTCTCCTCAGACTTATTAGTTCACTAAAATGCCACGGTCTTTCGAGTTAGCCTAGTCAATAAGGGTGTAATAAAAGAGAAACCCTAAACAAACCAATGATAATAGCCTTCCAACCCAATAAAGCTTCAAATATTGATAACTAAAGTAGGCCTAATCTAATTACGAACCACTGTAACCTTGGGCAGATCGACCATAATACCATCCTTGGTCACCACATGACCCAAGAATGTCACAGACTTGAGCCAAAACTCACATTTAGAGAATTTTGCATATAACTTCTCCTCTCTCAATCTCTGAAGGACAGTCCTCAAGTGACTAACATGGTCTGCCTCATTCTTTGAATAAACCAAGATGTCATTAATAAACATAATAAAAAAAGAGTCCAAATAAGGCCAAAATACCTTATTTATCAACACTATAAAAGTAGCTGGGGAATTAGTCAACCCAAAGGATATAACCAAAAACTCATAATGCCTATAACAAGTCCTGAATGCAGTCTTCGGGATATCACATTCCTAAACTCTCAACTGATGGTAGCCCGACCTCAAATCAATCTTAGAGAATACCGATGCACCTTGAAGCTGGTCAAATAATTCATCAATATGATGAAAAGAATACTTGTTCTTCATGGTGACTTTGTTCAACTATTGATAGTCGATACACATCCTCAAAGTACAATCATTCTTCTTCACAAATAAGATGGATGCACCCTACAGCGATACACTAGGTCGGATAAACCCCCTCTTCAACAAATTTTTCATTTGTACCTCTAACTCCTTTAACTCTACTGTAACTATCCGATAAGAAGAAATAGAGATGGGATTGGTGCTTGGCTCCAAATCAATTACGAAATTAATATCACAGTTTAATGACCCTCATGATAATTTTCATTATTTTTGATATTTTCAACATTTAGAGCTTTCCTATAGTGACCCAAAGCCATTTATGACTTGCTGGCAGTGATATTTCGATTGCCTAGTCATTTGTTTGGGTTTTATTCCCGTTTCCCTATTTTAGAACTCTTAGATTTTGAATGGTTGAATTCAGTCAACTTTGAAATGGCCAAATTAGGCTAGTATCTTGGTTGACACCAGTATCAAGGCAATCAATACAAGTTTGAGGCCATTTAGCGCTTTAAACTTTAAAATTTGGCCTAAGGTTGACTTTGGTCAACATTCTTGGAAAATATGCTCGTATTGAAATTCCTTCGGTGCGATTAGCTCCAAAATATCAAGTTTTGTATAGAATAACCATTTGTTCGTGTCCTGAGGCTTTCTGTTTCATTTTGAGCCCTTGTGTGGAAATGGCAAAAATTATGCTTGAGTGTGGGACCCATATTTTGTCAAGATGACATTAGATGGAAATTTTAACTGTGCCATTAAGTCTAGAACATCGAATTTGGTGGGGTAGCATAGTCCGTTTGTGCGCATGGGGTTCCGAATGAATTTTGAACCCCTATCAGGAAATCCCAAATTTCATTGGCCTTAGATGATGTAGGGATAATAGTGCATCCCACTCTTGTATTCTATGTTCGCGGGCCTCTTGGAAACATTCGTGGAAGGTGGAAGCTAAGCCTCCGCATTCTTCGGAACTTCATCGCATTTGTAAACTGCCTTCCCCTAGACCTTTGCATTGGCGTGAGGACTCTCCAAGTTTGTAGAGGGTTAGCATGCTTGTCTCCGCGTTCGCAGGCTTGGATCCGCATTTGCAGAGAAAAAATGAGGCCTGACAGTGGTCTTAAAATAAACCCGTTCAGCAGTCAAGTCTCATTTTGAGACTTGGCATTTTGGGGCTTTTGAGAGAAATTCTCAACCGAAATTCTTGATTCTTGTTTCGGTGAGTTGAAAATTCTTGTGGGAATGTTCTGGTACCCTTTCTCATCCTAAAAATCTTGTAAGGTCCAAGTAAATTTGTTGTTTCCTTGCATTTTTGACTATTCTAGGGCTTGAAATTGGTGGAGTTGTTTTAAGATCTTTCGGTACTCGAAATGTGCCCATTTTTTGGGCACGAGTTCCTTAAGCTATTTTGGACCTTGTGATGATGTTGGTTTTCAATATTGTTCGCAGGTCTATCAATCCCATTCTAGACTTAATTTTGGGTCCATCTCCGAATAATATAAATCTAGTGTCAAAACATCCGTATTGATGAGGTGATCAATATTTTTTAGCATGGAGGCATTTAAAGTAGATTTTAGAGGAAAAATCTATCGTAAAGTGGACTTGGAGCATGAGTATTTGGCTTCATGGTAGGCTACGGTCTCGATTGTTTCAATTGAGTTTCATAAGGTATTATTTAGTATAAATTACTTATGGTTTGGATTGTATATGATGGGTTAGGCTTGACTCCTAAATTATGGTCTCGTTGTCTCGATATGAGCCTTAGGTTAGTTTACCTTTATGAGATTTCCCATCTAGTTGGTAAAATTGTGGACTATGCCTTAGTTTGGCTTTGATTAACCTATTTTAGGTGATTTGTGCTTTAGACATGAGTTGTAGTTTAAACCGTAGTTGTTGTGTTGAAGTTTATGATACTTAGTGTTCTTCATTATTGAGGTACTTATGTTGGGTCCTTGGTGTAGTTATTTCCACCCGATTAGGCTTGTGAATTACTATTAGATTCCATTTCTGGATTTAGATTTAGAATCCCTTATGTTTTCCTGTTGCCGTTTGGCGGGGATAGCTTTGGTTGTAAATCTTGAGGTTGTCTTCCCAGATGGATCTAAAGGTATTGATTGACTGGTTGAGCAACTATTTCCTTATTTTCCTCCTTCTTGTTACCCAGTTAGGGTTGGGTTCCCTTTTGGGCCTTGTGGTTGAGTTAGAGGAGTAGATTTGAGCTTTTGGCCTTGATTAGAGGTCGGTGGTATTTGTGAGCCTTATTTGTATGCTCTAGAGGGTAAGGTGCTTGTGGAGTCATTATTGTATGTGATTGTGTGTGTTGTTTGGGTTCTTGTGATGCTATGCATGCATTGGTTCTAGCATTGATTTGAGAAAGCTCGGTTGTAACCCATTTTATTATATTGATTTTTGAATAGGGGTCGTACTAACTTTATTACTACTATTTTAAGTAGACTGGAGGCATCAAGGATGCGCTCATTTTATTATATAATTTGAGGCATCGACGATGCATTTATTTTATTATACTAATTCGAGGCATCGAGGATGTGCTAATCTTATTATAATGATTTGAGGCATCGATGATGTGCTCATTTTATGACATTGATTCGAGGCATAAAGGATGCACTCATGTTATATATTGATATAAGACTCGGATCAGGACCAGGCGGTATATAGAGGCATTCCCGAGCCCCCCATGGCAATCCCATTGAGGCGCATGGGTCCTACTTCCTGTTTGGGACTGGAATTAGGTTTATAAATCTTGGTATTAGGTACTTGGAATAGATGGTACTACTGGTTTTACTGCATTACTTTCATGCATATATGCATTGCCATCACCAGCATAGTTGTTTGTACCTGTTAGTAGTATGGGATATCGTACGGGTTTACCTATTTATGAGTGAACTTCCTTGGCACATAAGGGCTCGGGAGGTATTGACTTACTATTTGTGAACCCGTTGCGATATAAAGGGTGATCTCTTGTTTGAAGGTAGTTACTGGACTTGTTCTTATTTATCTATCTTTTGTGCAATGAATTAGTTGATACGGTCCTTTGGGCCCTTATGTGATATATCTTTTGTCTCCCTTTTGTGGAGGGAGTTAGTTGTCTTGGACTTGTGCTTACTTTTGATTGTTTCCTATCTTCCCCCTTATATTAGATGTTCTTAGTGCAGGCTTCCATATTATTGTTGTTAGTTACTTGTGATATATACTCCATGCTTATATGTTCCTTATATTTGATTTATCTTTAGAGCTCAGTTGGCCGATGCCTACTAAGTGCCACTTGTTGGTACTCATACTACACTTCTGCACCCTGCAGATCATAGTATGGGTTTTCACTACTGATTTGGATATCGTTTGGAGAAACTCTTGAATTTTGGAGACTTGGGTGAGCTCTTGGCATTTAGAGTTGCCTCTCCCCCTCCATTTTGGCCTGGACTAGTCTTTATTTTATATTTGGAGACAGTCTGTATCACTATTATTATCATCATATCTGTATAAGCCTTGTATTCCTTATTTAGTTTAGTAACTCGATTACTGACTGATACCAGGTCTTAGGGGTTATCTTGTTATATTGTTATCATTCTCTATTCTTGTTACTAATATTATTATTATTCATTTTTTTTCTTCCGTTTGTGATGGTCTGTTGCCTATGGTTTCGGACTATGGGTTTAGGCGTACCTACTGGTGGATTGATAGTAGGTTCCATCATGATTTGAGAAATTGGGTTGTGATAGACGGTCAAGAGGAATACCCGGTAAGTCTATAGGAAACACATCCATAAACTCTCTCACCACCCTCGTAGTCTATAAAGGAGATGACTCCTTAGTGAGATCACGAAAATGAGCCAAAGAAGACAAGCAACCCTTATCCAACATATGAAGAGAATGAATATAAGATATCACCCCCTTAGGATACGAACTTGAATTACCCTTCCACACCAATCTAGGCAAATCGAGGTAGGATAAGGTCACGGTCTTAGCATAGAAATCTAAAATAGCATGATAGGGAGATAACTAGTCCATACCAAATGTCGCATCAAAATCAAGCATGTCTAATAAAATTAAGTCTGCATGGGTCTCTCTACCAGCTTGAGAATCCTCTCAAATTCAGTAGGAATACTAGGGAGCCCTACTCCAATCTGTCAAACTCATCCTTATGTTGATCACGAAGGCTATAAGACATGAACCTCTCAAGAAACATCTTTAAAAACTGCTCCCAACTAATTGTAGGGGAACCAGCAGGACTACGAGCAATAACCGATCTCCACCACTCCTTGGCCACCCCTATGGACTGATATGAAGTGTAAGCTATTCCATGTGCCTCTAGAATACCTAGGTTGAACAACCTGTTTTGGCACTCAGTTAGAAAGTCATAAGCCGCTTCTTCGACTGTGCTATCAAATCGGGGAGGTGCCAATCGAATAAACCTCTAAAAGCTCTTCTACTTTTCTATCTACAAAGCAACACTAGCAGAAACTGGCAAACCTACAAATTTAGGCATGATAGAAGGCACAGAAAAAGAACACGGAGTCTGAAATCCAGAACTAGGCCTCTAAACTAGCGGTGTAGCACCAATTATGGTAGAAGAGCCAAAAGTACCTTGTAGCCTCTCGAGGATAATTACGGACATCTATATATTGATCTACAATACTCTATAAGATACCCTGCTCTTTAACGTATGACCCCGGTAAACCTAGCACTCTGATACAACTTATTCATGATTCAAAAACCAGGGTCATGATGGCACACATCCCAAATACCATATTAATGTGTAAGCCAAAAATAAAATCATATGAGACTCCCAAAGGGAAGTCAGGCCATAAATAAACAAAAATAAAAAGGAGATCAAAGAAATTATCCCAAAAACTGGTGTTATAAGTGTAAAGAACATCTAATACAAAGCCTGAATCTGAAATTACAATATAAGTCTCTGAATGATACTAACAACTGAGAAATAAAGATAGACTAGTGATGATTCGAAATCTTGATATCTCACCACTAATCTGGAACTACAATATCTCTAGAGAATCAGTTGTCGCATAGAACTCTTGGCTAGAATCTGTGTCAAAAGGGACGTAGAAGTAGGAGTGAGTACAATCATATGTACTTAGTAGGTTAAGCTGACTGAATATAAGGAACTAATCAAACTTATGAAATACATTAAATAACTCCTTCACTTGCACACAAAAAAGTCCCACTCTGGCTATGTTATTGCCAATTTATATAGAATGGCGCAATTAAAGTAAACACATAAGTATATTTCAATATCATAGTTAATCAAATAGGTCAAGTATCCCAGATATCAATGCAATGCAATGCAATATGAAGATGCAATGATATGGTGGTATGGTAGAATCAAGGTTGTTGTACAACCTGATGTATACACCTGTCGAGCTAAGGCTTCTAGACAAGGAACCATGTTGGACTCGCAATCCATATACTGTATCACATCTCGAAATCTTATCAACTTTCCACCTAGCTCATGGTCAATGATAAATAAGGTGCCATATTTTCTTTCTCAAAAAGACTTTCATAATTCTCCACTTCCCAAGATCAATGCTTTAATAAATGAGGATGAATCCATCACAATACACATGACACAGAAGTAATATTTTACTCAACATGTATACACGAGGTTCAATTTCTCTAAACTCAACCTAAGAATGATATTCACCATCAATATATAGTAATGGAAATGTATTTTTACTAAAATGAATGTTCAACCTCTTTTAGATACAACTCAATATTCAATTGTGATCAAACCCCCAACTCAACCCCTCAGGCAGGAATTTCAAGTCAAACAACCTTTTTACATCTCTAACATGATTAAGGATTAATATCATAACCCAAGTCTAGGTCCTAGATGTGACACGGCGAATGAGCCACTCGAAGGTACCTCACCTAAGCCTCTTAGCATTCATTAAGCTTTTCATTGGTAATGATAAACAAAAGTAGTGGAAATATACAGGGTAATAGGACTAAGGGATTTCACATATAATAAGAATCAAGTCACCTTAAACATCAAACATTTTGTCCAACAATACCTTTTACATTTAAGACTTGGCGGTGGATAAGACATGTCCCTAGCTCACCCTCGAGGTGTAAGTCAAAAATACAAAAAATAACTCAAGAGTCTATAGAAACATAAGCTAGGAAGAAAGGAGCATTGTCTTCGAAACATGGAAAATCACCAACTAGTAGTTGCCTTCAACGACCAAAATTAGCCATGGGAAGGAGAGTATGGAGCAACATTGGTCCCTACATGGTGATATCACGTAGGCAAAAGTATGCATTAGTAATTTAAATATACTAAGTATGTGAGCATGATATACAATGAAGAACATAAGAGACATTTATAAGAAATATGCATAGGTGAATGCATGTATGATAAATCATCACATGAAACCTTAAAACATTCATTTTGTCGGAAGATAACCGTAATCGATATTTAAGACCATGCGAGTTATTACATGGAATCTAATATAACCCCCTACATTGGCACGGGGAGACCACTTGCTGAGTAGAGCTCCATCAACTTTAATCATTTCTTTAACTTTAACTTTAATGGTTAATCATGGATCGACTAGCCAAACTAGCTGACAAGGCCCCTATGTTGGTGCATAGTTAATGTAACATGAGACTTTACTTAAGGATACCTTAGGTTGAGTCTCGATCTATATGCTACATTCGGTGCTAGGTCAATCCCATATAATACATTTAGATATCATAATAACATAAGAATTGTATGACTTAATTATTGAATCATCATTCGATGGAATAGCTCATTAAAATATTTCATTTGATTCAACGTGAGAATTGTCCTTTCACATTGAAACCTTGCTTTGGCTAAGAAGCCCTTTAGTCATTCAATCATTTCATCATAAGACTCCCTTATCATAAACATTTATTTCATAAACTTTTATTTGGGGTCAAGCTTTCATTTCAACTTTACTTTATCATAAAGTAAACTAGGCGGGTTCATTTAATAAAACCATCAAATACATTTAAACAATACTTGCATGCATGAGAGTGATGGAAATGCTTGAAATTAAACATCTAAAAAATATCCACCATATATACTTAAAACCTCTTTCAAGCCTTCATATAAGCACTTTAACAAATCATTCATTTCATGCAATTGAGAGTCAATATACATCAATATATGTAAATAAATTTAAAATATATCATAATCTATGCATTTTGAGTCATTATTAAAAGACCATGAGAATTCATCATTTGAAAAATTGAAATATCAAGTAGGAAATCATTTGGTATCCATGGGTGGAAGAACCCACGGATGAAGCCTACATAACTTTGGGGAAACAAATTTCTAATGAAGACTTTAAAAGGAATGGAGACTTGGAAAGGCCTTGAGATGAAACTCTAATCTTGCCTTGGAGTTCTTGGGATAATTTGAGAAGAGAGGATTTGTAAGACTTGAGCCTAAGTGTGTAGAATAAGGTCTTAGAAGGGTTTAAGAGCTTTAGATGGGTGTATTCTACCCTCAAAGAGACACCACTTTAAATTAAAATGCATGAAAAAACCAAACTATCCCTTTTATAATTTGTCCAGAACCAACTTCATGGGGACCCTTCACGATCCGTTGTGCTCACCACGGTCCATGATGAGGCCCCATTGTAAGGAAATAGGAAAAATATTTGGAAAAGGACTATAGGGTAGTCTCTGAAGTTTCACCATAGATCCTCTTCACGGTCTGTGAAGGGCACTACAGGATGTGAAAAGTGGTCATGGTGTAGGTCCTGCAAGTTGACCTATAGAGTGTCCACCATGAGGACACACCACGATCCATGGTGGTCGTACGAGGACCTTGCCTTGGGATATTTCCTGAGGGCCTTAGGGAGGGGTCACCACTGAAGGCTTCACGACCCGTGGTGCTCACCACGGTCCATGTTCCATGTTCCTTCATCATGGTTCTTTCCTTGCAAGTTTGAATCTCTAAATCTCCACCACGGTTGTTCACCAAGGTCCGTGGTGCTTACCATGGCCCGTGATGGATTCTGTGGTCAGCCTCTGATGCCAGTTTCTGCAACTTTCTGAGTTTTCATTCTCTATTCCTTGGTTTAGGACCTTTCACATTTTTAGGGTCTTACAATTACACAGTCCCAACACAGATAAGATAGTAACTAAGGCCCTAACACATACTACACAACACAAATAAGACTCCACACGGGCATCACAGGTAATTAAACAGTCCCAAACTCCACTACAACTACATCCTAAAGTCTATAACATAGGATTAACTAATTTCCCCAGCTCAATCTTAAGAAGGATAGCCAAACCTATCTCAATTGTCGAAACTGCACTCAAATGCTCTATCGAATTAAAAACCCTTGAATTCAACATCCAACTTGATAACCCACTATCAAAAATAAAACATACACATCACAAGAAGTCCAACAACACCCATATTGATAGATTTCAGAATTGGGGGTAAAATGGTCCAAAAATTGATTAATTTTGCAAATGGTCAAATCTGGAGATTTCTTTCAAAAACACGTTCTACTCATTGAAGGAAGTTTGTGGGTGAAAAATTCATAGAAAAAGGCCAAGAAATGAGGTAGAAATCAATGAAAAACAAAAGTTGAAACTTAAGAACAAAACCCCCAAAATCTCATTTAAAAACCAAAACTTTTCAATGATTTAAGAAGAGGAATTCATAAATAAATGATGTAGGATTGAAAAAGGAACTTACCCACACAAAATTCTCCAAGAACTTGACCCAAAATCACCTCTTCTAGAGCTCAAAATGAAAAACAATGGTGGAATTTTGGAAATAGGGACTGATTCTCGACATAACACTGTTTAGTAATAAATTGTGCATCACAATCATAAGTCACTTACTCTCGCGATCATGAAGCATTGAGAAGTAACCCTTCACAATCGCGTGACAAAGGCTGCAATCCTGAAGAATGAAAAAGGGCAGGTCGCGATCACGGTGAATACTTCATGGTCACGAAATACAAAGTGACCTGCACTAGAAACCAGAACTGCAGAATTTCCAAGTCCAAAAATGCTCTGAGTTGGACCCTCAGAAATTATTCAGGGTTTTATAAAAACAAATTGGATATTCTACTAGACTGAGTTTGACATTTTGGATTCAATGGAATTATCAGATTTTTGAAAAGATGTTGTTGTGACAAAATTACCCTCCCGAACTCCCTTTTTTGCCTAAAACTCAACTTTTAGCCTAACATCTCAAACTCGAGTTTCGGACGCAACAGAACTAACATAATTTTCATATGACGCTTGGATCTTGAAATGTTGACCAAGGTCAAACCAACTCATTTAAAACCAAACTTTCTAACTTAAGACTTCAAATCCACGTATTAATCCCAAATCTAATTCCAACGACTCTCCCAGATGAGTTTTCACATTTCAGAACTAATAGAGTCGAAAGAATTCATTCTGAGACTCAAAGCTACAAATGGTATCAAAACTCAATTTTAGAACCACTTAAGCCTTAAAACTCAAAAACTTGCACAATTCACAATCTAATAAGACTTAACCAAATTCAACTAAACAACTTGGTCAAATATCACTCGATGACACTAAAAAGAGGGGTAAAATAATAATTTTCAAGAATTTCCAAAATTGACCCTCAAGCTCATTCCAATCCATAACCCATATAAGATGACAGATGCAACCTTTAGAAATCATTTTCGGGAGTTACTACCTTTCTATTCTAGGTCTGTCTCATTAGAAAAATAAAAGTTAGCCACACAAGTTCTACATCAATAGAAGCATAACATGCATTAAGCCAATCCATACCAAGAATAACATCAAAATCGGTCACATCATACCCTACAAGATCAATTAAGGTGATTTTATGGACAAATATGATTGGACAACTTCTACAGACTCTTTTAGACAAAATTGAATAACCAATAGGAGTATAGGTCGAAAAAGTCTCTAACAAGATCTCAAAACTAACATCAAATTTCATGGCAAGATAAAGATACTACTAGAAAATGTGCCTGTGGCAACAGTAGGAAAATCAATGTTGTAGGTCTCCAAACCATTGCACCAACACTTTGGAAATGGGGGGTAAGCCCGCCGCACCAGGTAGCATTACAATAGCTATATGGCAAGGGTTCTTGTAACAGTTATGAAAACTATTCCTTAAGGTGTTCATATTGCAATTGTTATTCACCACTCACTAACAATAATTTCCTTTGATAATTGACACGGTGTGAAATGTTGCATTTGATGTTTTGCAACAGTTTTATTATCTTTGATGTAATGGATTTGATATCTAAATTGCAATAGTTATTATATTTTTGCAACAGTTGATTATAGTATATTGTAATGAATATTTTTGTTTTATTGCAATGGGTATTATTGTTTTGCAACGGGGTTATAGTATATGTTGCAACAAATTTGATAACTCAATTATGACAGTTATTATTGTTATGACATCGGATTATTGTTATTGTTATGACATTGATCTGAAGGTCTACTATAACAGTTATTTTTACCTATTGTAACAGTCCTCATAAGTTCCAACAATTGGTATCATATGCTTAAGAAAATGCTACTGCAACAAATCTATTTTACCTATTGGAATAGTACATATATGTTTCAATAGCTTGGGCTGTAATTATAAATATTGGAAATATGGAATTATAAATACCACATAAGATAATTGATTCTAATTTAAAATATGCCAGTCAAATCAACATATGCCATAGGCGCAAAATATACAAAGTATACAATCCGCCTTATAGGCACAAAATAAATAAAATATGTAAGTCATAATTAATGTCATCCGACATAGGCATAAAAACAATTATCACAAAATCATCCATGGGAAAATTATACAATAATTGGCACAAGTTTTAACTGGATAATAAAATAAGACTTCATAATATTGACAAAAGATCTGGTTATCATACAAGAATTTTGACCACTTTCAAGCAAATCTCAAATGTCATCCTCATCCATACTTTCATCACCAGATTAATTGTTTTCTCCACCTACAAAAGTTGATAAATAAAAGTTATGAATTAATTTTTATTATTTATCTGCTAGAACTTAAATTATAGTCAAATTAATGATAGGCAGTGACATGAGGTGAGGGAATAAGGAATTAAGTTTTCTTAGCAAATAAAAATTACACTAGCTATCAAGTCTAGGCTAATATTGCAAAGTCTTATACAATGCATGTGAACTAAGAAAACTCTTTAATTAGAGTAAGTTTAAAAACTAATCAACATACAATTATTAACTTCCTTACAGACTCAAGTTAGTCCCTTAAAGAATGATCACTATTATACTAGCATCAAACCGTTAAATCACAAAATTCAGTTCGTTTTCAAGACAAAATGCAACATGAAAAATCATAATATTAAACGAGCTATAAGTAACTTTGAATAGCTCGTTAAGTTTTTAATAGTATTAATATCCTTAGCATTAACCAAACAAATTCTAAACAAAATCATACAAATAGAGAACCAATCCAAAACAACAAAATTTGAATATCAAAATTCAAACCACAATATTTGAATACCAGTACCAAAACCTCATCAATTGAGTACCAAAATCAAAACTACAACATTTAAATATGAAAATCAAAACCCAAACCAGAATATTTGAATACCAAAACTAAAATTCAAACCACATCATTTGAGTAATAGTACCAAAATCATAAATAGAACCACATCATTTGAGTGTCAAAATTAAAATTAAAACCATAAATCGTTAAATACCATAATTGAAATAAAAATCAAAATCACAGTATTTGAATGTCAATTATAAAACTAAAACCAAAACAAAATCATACATACATAAAATCACACACATATACAGATCCTAAAGTACAAATATCAAAATCACACAGTATGAATAAAATCACCGCTCTAGAGAACCACAACATTTGATCTTGACAATAATTTTGGGATAATTGACATATGAATTGAAACTAAAATAGAGAAATGAAAGAAAATAATTTCCAATACCTAGAAGAGGAGGAGGAGGAGAATAATACCTTAATTGTTGCTACTGGCAGATGGTCGATTGATTGATTGGATATCTTCTTGTTGTGATTGACCACAAGTTACTTTCAACATGTCAGCATCCAATTGAATCCCAGGGTACATACGATTAAGGAGTCCAATTATTTCAACTATAATTTCATGTCGTATGCTTCTTTTTTGAAGTTTTAACATTTCCACCATCCTATCTTCCAATTCATCCAATCTTTTTGCATCTCACTGGTATTAATTACAGAGGAATCACCACTTTTCTTCTTTTTTAGAGTAGTTTTAGTAACTTCTTTCCCATACAATCTCACAAATTCTGAATATTCAGGTCCCATGAGAGTAGTAAAAGAATCCATAGATTCTTGGCCTTCTTCAATTTGCCGACTTTGAAATTTTTTCATTTCAACCGACAAATCAAGTTCAAATCCGGTGAATTGAAGTTAACCAAACTAAATTTATATAATAACACGTAAATAATGCTAAAAATATAGATGAACAATAAAATTTTAGTAATCGTATCCTGATCAGTGTCCTTGTATACTCGACCAGGTTTTCTTGACCTTGTAAAAGATTCCTTTTGTGATACATCACCAGAGGTTCCCTTATATTTTTTCTAATTACATAAAAGTTAGTATTAATAAAAATTTAATAATAGTAAATTCATAACTAATGATCTAATAAGAGAACACACAATTTTGTCACGTATCACAACAAAATTTCTTTTACTAGCAGTATACGAATTCTTCAATTTTTTTGATTATTTTTATTTGTTTCACTCATTTTTTATAAATAATATTGTTATTAAATGAACTTGATCAAATATATCAAGAACAAAAGAGTCAGTTGAATCGCTAAGAATATAAACAATCCGAGTGAAACTTCTTAGTTTTTTTCATTCACAATGATCATAGAAACTAATGTTCCTACAATTTTAATATTGTATTGCAGGATATACATGAACCAGAACCAACTTAAAGTATGTATGATTCATATCTTACCTTGAATTCGTCACTAGCCCAATAATTGAGTAGATCCTTGAAATCATAATCTGAAACTTCATCAGATTATTTGTCAACTAAAGAGCGTTAGTTATAAATGGTTTATAAAGCTTATTATACAAGTAATATATAAATTCTCAATTATATCTATTCAGGATAATGATTTTATGATCATTCCGAGCATGTACATATTGCACTGTACCTCTTCTCTTTTTCTTTTGACTCAAAGGACCTCCAAATTAAATAATATTAAACAACATATTAAACAACAATGTAAACTGATTCAATTATGAAATGTATATTTACATATTCTTACCTTGTTGTACGGATAAATTATTTTCTCTAGAATCCAGTGATTCTTCTTGTACTTGGTCCGGTACAACTTCTCCTTCTAGAGTAGGAAAATTTCTTTGCTCTTATTGTATTTGTTCCTCAATAGTTTTTGTTCCAACGGTGGAGGAATCCATAGGCAATTATTGCAATTTTCCCTGATAAGGTTGTGCATTTAGGGTGGTGGAATTCTGAGTAACCCATTGAACTGGTTCCTGCATATCTCGTGCTTCAACGGAGAAAGATTTTTGAGACACTTGCGAAATTGGTTCCTCCCAATCTATAGTTTAGTAGTAATAGAATTCTAAAAATTTTGTTGCACTTGTTTTTGTATACCTTGTGCTACTAGAGTCTTAGATTTTGGAGAAGACTTTCGAGGCACTTGTTCTTGTATAGCTTGTGTTTTTGAACTCGTCAACTTCTGAGAAGTCTTTTGTGGTGGCAGTTCCTATATATCTTGTGCATTCTGAGTTGAAAACTTTCGAGGAGATTTTTGAGGCAACCACTTCTGTAAAGCTTGTGCATTTAGAGTGAAAGACTTTCGAGGTGTTAGTTCCTCTAAAGCTTGTGCAACTAGATCAGAAAAAGAGTTTCGATGGAGAGTATTTTCAACAGTTGATTTTGTTCCCGATGATGAAGACCATTTTCATGCCATGGATGTAAGACTTTCAGCTGCCATGTACTTTTTCTTCACCTTAACATTTTTATTTTTCTTTGGACTCACGACTGCTGAATATAGCAAAACAATACTACATGTAAGCATCGCATCACCTAACTAATTAATAGAGTAGTAGAGAAATTAGGCACCAAATACATATTGAAACAACTACATCAACAACATGGCACTATAGTTTAGAAAATAAACATTTCAACATAAAAAATAGAGTGTCTTATTATTCAAAACAACTAAAAATATTATCAAAATTCTAAATTAAATAGATGGGATTAATAAGGAGCATCAAGTTGATGTTATGAGGAAAAGTGTAAAAGCAATAAGGTCCTAATCTACCTCATATAGCCAACAAAATTAACAAAAGTCATATCTATTATGGAAGACCAAAATATTTCTGTTAAACAACTTTACTAGGCATCTAGCATTTAGATGAATATTTAAACTAGTTACAAAAGTTATAAAGTTTCTTATTTAATCATCTGCGTCCATTCAATCCCTATCAGTATCATCATAATCATCCTCCTATTCTGATGTTTCCAAGGTTGTATCTTCCAAGAAGTGTGAAATAGGTGGCATATGAATAACATCAACCAGAATGTCCTCTCTTGAGCATGTAATCTCAACATTGGGTGTTATATTCGATGGGCCAATATCTTCAGTAGGCTCCCTCCAAAATGTCTTCCCAATTTAGGACAATTTTTTTCCACCAAGTCATATAAATTCATAAGGACTTTATTCCTTCCATAATAAACACCTGTCTCAGTTGGATCAACCACATAAAACACTTGGTGTACTTGATATGCCAAAACATAAGGTTCATCCATACTACGTAATTTGTTGAATTACAAATGGGTGTAATACCGCCTAAAACTATTGTATATGATGTTTTAATTCTCGATGAAAATGATACAACTTCTGTATTTTGGACATAACCTTTCATAGGATGATCCAAATTAGGTGATTCAAATTTTTAATTAACTCCAATATTATTACCTACAACTTTTATGAAGACTATATTTTAGGTTTCGGAGGTTAAGTAGGTCAAATAAATTAATTGTTGCAACACATGGTGCTGTGATGAAATAAAGTATTTGTAGAAGAAAAATCATATGTCACTATAGGATGCTCCAAATCAATTGATTCTTAAACGACATAAAAGTATACTTCTAGAGAAACAATTCATATGAAGACACCAAATTCTAATGAGGAAGTTATATTTTACAAACCAGCTCCGAAAAAGGGTATTCCGTTAAAGGAAGGTTCATCTCACCAACCATGGAAGTATCTAGATCCATTTAATATCAACCATGAAATCAATGGTCATCCATTTTACATCACCCATGACATCACAATCTTCCGTTAAAATTTTAGATTTTTCTTTAAAATTATTTTAATTATTGTTAGGTTCCTCCTTCACACCTATAAATACCTACCTTATATCATCATTTTGTTCATCAAGCTTTCCCAATAAAATCTTCTCTCCATACACTCCTTTACTCATTCTCAAAATATAGTTTTAGTTCTTAGTAGTGTAAAAATACTATTCCGATGATTCATATACTCCGAATAGTACACAAAATGCTCCGATGAGGAGAAAATGCTAGGATTCAAGAATTTTTATTAAGTCTTCGATTCTGAGTAACGCTTCGGATTCAAGGTATATAAGGCTTCAATGAGAGTATTCCTTCCACTCTAATTTCTAAAATATTTTTATTATATAATAAATTATATTTATTTTCTTTAAGTTTTATTCTAAGTTATGTGGGTGTTTATCCATGGATTCTTCCACCCATGTAGTTCAAAACTCTTTCAACTAAATCTCTTGATTTCAAGTAAGATTTTCTTATAGGTAATTCTTATTTCTACTTAATAGCATGAATCATGGTCAAACTAATGATTATTGGTCTATTTTGATACAAAATAATTTCATATGTATGAATTGATTGTTTTTCTCTATTTAGCTCTTTAAAGGTTCTTGAAATTCATGGTGGGTTGTTTAAATTATGATTATTAATTGTTTTATTTCAAAATATTTATTTATAGTTTTTATTTGTATTCATGTTTGAAAGTTGAAGTGATTTGAACCCACCTACTTTTATTATGTTTTCAATGAAGTATGACTTGAAAGCTGTGACTCCAAATGAATGTTTATGAAAGCAATATCTATGATCAAAAGGGAGTCTTATGAAATAAAAGAATGATGAAATGATATGAATGATGGATTCTTTATGAAATCAGGACAATTCTTGCATATTTGAGTTACCAAAGGTTTTAATGAGCTATTCTACCAAATATGATGTTTTGAATTCTCAAGCTATATGCTATGACTATTTTGAAGTATTAAACTATTTCGTGGGATGGACATAACACCGAATGGTCATTCAGTTGGGATTCAATAAGGGAATCCTAATAGCAACCCTTTGTCTTATTAACTATGTGTCAATATAGGAGCCCTTGTAGGCTTAGGATAATAGATCCACAAATAGCCCTTAAAGTTAAAGTTAAAAAATGAATGAAGTTGACGAAGTTCTACCCAGAGAGTAGTCTCCCCAGCCAATGTAGGGGGTTATGTTGAATTCCATGTAATAGGTCGCATGGTCATAAATGTCGATTATGGGAATCTTCCCACAAATGAATGTTTTAATAGATATCTATATGATTGATTATGCATGCATTGCATTATGTTTTATATTACATAAATATTTTAATGTTTTCTTAATGTTCATGCATGCTTACATACTTAGTACATTCAAAGTACTAACACATACTCTTTTGCCTACATGATATCACCTTATAGGGACCGATGCTCCTCCTCGTTCTCCTCCACGTGGCTAGTTGAGATTTCGTTGGAAGACTACTTTTATTTTGGGAATAATACTCCTCTATCTTTCTAGATTATGATATGTTGAGATCTTTAGACACTTACTATGACATTTCTTTCAATTATGATTGAGGGTGAGCTAGAGACTTATTTTAGCCCCATTAAATCTAAAAGTTAGAGATATTTTTGGACATATGTAAGTTGAAGATTTACTATTATAATTTTTTCTTGTTTGTTTATTGTCATTACATATAAAAGTCTAAAAAATGTTAAAAGGTTTGTTTGAGGTACTTTTGGATTCCTTATTCGCTATGTCACGTCTAGGCCCTAGGCTTGGATCCTGATAAACTTGGTATCAGAGCTTATGGTTTTGAATAGTCCTTGGAGTCCAACATACCGCATCAAATAGGATCTTGTTCATGGTTATGAAGCATGCCATAACTATGAATAGGAGACTATGAGATGTTTAGGAAAGTTTTCACTTCTTTCAAATTCATGTCGCGCCTTAGTGTGTCCTAAGCTTTCCTTTAACTAACAACCCATTTCGTGTTCTCTAGATAATGACTCGTGGAAGAGAACCTCCAAGAGCAAGAGTTGACGATGAGGACCAAGATCCTCTGGTTCCCAATGCCCCACATCATGAGAAAGGGGTAACTCATGCCGAGTTTCACAATATCATGATGTTATTGAGTCAAGTCATAGCCAAACAAGGGCATCAAGGTGTCCCTCCTTCCCAAATGCAAAATCCAGCCTCTAGGATTCGGGATTTATAAAGGAGTTTGATGGTTATAAACTAGATGAGGACCCTATAGAGTTCATCTATGAGGTGTACCAGATTATGGCTATCATGGGTGTGCCATCGAATGAGAAGGCTGAGCTAGTAATCTATCAACTAAAAGGTGTGGCTCGAGTGTGGTACGAATAGTGGGTTGTTGAGAGGGATGAAGAAATGGGGGCGATAGGAAGGGAAGAGTTCAAAGGTGTCTTCCTAGACCACTTCTTCCCATTGGAGCTAAGGGAGTCCAAAATCTAAGAGTTCATCAACCTCCTTCAAGGGAGTATGAGCGTGGGGGAGTATGCTCTCAAATTCACTAAGTTGACAAAGTATGCTCACTTCATAGTCTTCGACCCAAAAACTAGGATGAGCAAGTTTATTTCCACTATCTCAAGCTTGGTATCCAAGGAGTGCAAAATGGCCATATTGGTCAAGGAGATGGACATCTCTCGGTTAATGACTTATGTAGAATAAATTGAAGAAGAGAAGCTAAGAGAGATCAAGGGGGTTCAAAAAGAATAGAGTGGATGGTGGAGGGTTTAACCCTCAAAGGTCCGGTTATGGTAACAATGGCAAAGGCCAAGGTAGGCAACGGTTTGTGGGACAAGGTTCCACCAATACTCCTCATCCAAGGTTCAACAAGGATAAGGGTGCTAAACCAATGGTTCCAAGAGAGAATGTTGCTTCTTAAACTTTCCCCACTTGCAAGAAGTGTGGAAGGACTCATAAAGGGAAATGCTTAGCCTGCTCCAATGCATGCTTTAAGTGTGGCAAACTGGGCTACCATGCTAGGAATTGTAGAGATGGTGGTGGTAGGACTCAAGACTAAATTTCCCATGGTCAACAAGCCCAAGGAGGTATCGAATGCACCAATTGATTTTACGCCTTGCATGGGAGATGAGAGGTTGAAGACGCACCCAATATTATTACCGGTATGTTAAATATCTTTGCTTTTGATGTGTATGCACTATTAGATCCAGGTGTAAATTTACCATTTGTTACTTCATTCCTTGCTAATAGGTTTGATGTGTCACCTGAAATGTTATTAAAGCCCTATTTGGTGTCTACCCCCATTGGTGAGTCGGTTATTACTAGAAAGGTCTATAGGGGTTGTCCCATGTCTATCTTGCATAAAGTTATTCTGTGTGATCTCATTGAGCTTGACATAGTAGATTTCGATGTAATTCTTGGGATGGATTAGTTACATGCATCTTATGCTTCCATAGATTATAGAACTCATCGAGTCAAGTTCTAATTTCTAAATGAATCTGTTATTGAATGGGAGGGTTGTGATTTGGTGGTGAAAGGTAAGTTTATTTCTCATCTTAAGGCTGAAAAAATGATTTCTAAGGGTTATATTTACCACATTATGAGGTTTAGGTATGTCCACTCTAAAAGTCATCTTCTTGAGCCGGTTCTCATAGTCAATGAGTTCCCTAATGTCTTTTCTGATGACCTTCCTAGTATTTCTCCCAAAAGGGAAGTTTATTTTGGTATCGATCTCCTTCCCAATACCCAGCCTATCTCTATTCCTCCTTACCGGATAGCCTCGGCAGAATTGAAAGAGTTGAAGGAATAATTAAAGGATTTGTTAGAAAAAGGGTTTATAAGACCAAGTATTTCTCCATGGGGTGCTCCCGTGTTATTTGTGAGAAAGAAGGATGGGTCGCTTCGAATGTGCATATACTATCGATAATTAAAAAGATGACCATTAAGAACAAGTAACCACTCCCTAGAATAAATTACTTGTTTGATCAATTGCAAGGGGTAAGTCACTTCTCCAAGACGAACTTTGGTCCGGCTATCACCAACTACGGGTGAGGGAGTGTGACATTAAGGAGGTGGCTAGAACTCCTTAAGGACTATGACATGAGTGTGCACTATCATCCGAGTAAAGCCAATGTGGTTGCCAATACACTTAGTAGAGTGTCTATGGGTAGTGTGGCCCATGTGGATGAAGGGAAGAGGAGTTGGTGAAATATGTTCGCCGGTTGGCTAGATTAGGAGTGAAGTTGCGTGGTACTAATGATGGTGTTATGGTTGTTCAAAATAGTTCTGAATCCACTTTGGTGGTGGATGTTAAATCAAAGCAAGATCTTGAATCGATGTTTATCGAGTTAAAGAAGTTGGTGAAAAAAAAGAAGATAGAGGTCTTTTCCCAAGGGGGATATAGGGTGCTATACTACAAGGTCGGCTATGTGTTCCGGATGTTGATGGTCTAAGGAATTTGATCTTGATGGAGGCGCATAATTCTACATACTCTATTTATTCCGATTCGACGAAAATGTACCAAGACTTAAAAGAGTTCTATTGGTGGGGTGGCATGCGGAAGGACATAGCAAGGTTCATGTCCGAATGTCCGAATTACCAACAAGTAAAGGACAAACATCAAAGGTCGGGTGGCCTAGCCCAAGATATTAAAATCCCTACTTGGAAGTGGAAATATGTGAATATGGATTTTGTAGTGGGTTTGCCTCATACCCGGAAGCGTCATGATTCGATTTGGGTAATTGTTGATAGAGTGACTAAGTCGTCTCATTTCCTACCGGTTAAGACTTCCTATAGTGCCTAAGACTATGCCAAGTTATATATTTGAGAGTTGGTGAGGTTGCAAGGTATGCCATTATCCATTATTTTGGATCATGGTACCCAATTCACTTCTCACTTTTGGAGATTGTTTCAAAAGGGTCTCGGTACTAAGGTAAAATTGAGCACCGCATCCCATCCTCAAATGGATGGGTAAGCCGAAAGGACGATTCAAATATTAGAGGATATTTTAAGGTATTGTGTGTTGGAGTTTAAAGGAAATTGGGATGATCATCTACCGCTCATCAAGTTTGCCTATAATAATAGTTACCACTCAAGTATTGAGATGGCACTGTTTGAGGCTTTGTATGGGAGACAATGTAGATTCCTGGTTGGTTGGTTCAAAGTAGGTGAGATGACCTTGTTGGGACCCAATTCGGTACTTGATGCTTTAGAGAAGGTGAAGATCGTTATAGAAAGGTTGAAGATGGCTCAAAGTCATCAAAAGTCTTATTTAGACACTAGAAGAAGGGATCTTAAGTTTAATGTTGACGATTGGGTGTATCTTAAGGTTTCACCCATGAAGGGTGTGGCTCGGTTTAGTAAGAAAGGGAAATTGAGCCTTAGGTATGTAGGGCCTTATAGAATCATGAAACGTGTTGACAAGGTTGCATATGAGTTGGAGCTGCTATTGGAAATGGTCATAGTTCATCTGGTGTTCTATGTGTCTATGTTTAGAAAATGTGTGGGTGATCCTACTTCCATTGTTCCTTTGAGAGTAGTGAATCTTGAAGAAAACTTGACCTATGAAGAAGTTCCGATTGAAAATTTGGACTGGCAAGTTAAGAGATTGAGGAACAAAGAAGTTGAATCTATTAAAGTCCTTTGGAGGAATCAACAAATCGAAAGTGCTACATGGAAAGTGGAAGCGGATATGATTAATAGATACCCTCTTCTTTTTTCCTCTACCCAAATCTAAGGTATTAAGTTATCTTTGTTCAATTACTTGAAATCCTTGCATTTCAACTTTTCTTGTAATATGCTTGCAAAATTATGAAATATGTTTCAAACGATGTTTTAAATTACACTATTGCATTAATGATGGGTTGTTGGTTTACACTCTACTTTACTCAAGCTAAGTCTTTTCTCATTCGAGGACGAATGTTCTCAAGGGGGAGATAATGTAACAATCCCTAAAAACATTGTATATGATATTCCAATTCTCGATGAAAATGATACAACTTTTATATTTTGGGCATAACTTTTCATAGGATGGTCCAAATTAGGTGATTCAAATTTTTGAATAACTCAAACATCATTACCTACAACGTTTATGCATATTTTAGGTTTTGGAGGTTAATTAGGTCAAATAAATTAATTATTACAAGACATGGTGCTGTAGCGAAATGGAGTGCTTGGAGAAGAAAATTCATATATCAATATAGGATGATCCAAATCGGTTGATTCTTGAACTACATTAAAGTAGATTTTTAGAGAAATAATTCATATGAGACATCAATTCCTAATGAGGAAGTTATCTTTTTCAAACGTAGCTCCAAAAAAGGGTATTCCGTTAAAAAGAAGATTCATCACACCAACTATGGAAAGATCTAGATCCATTTGACATCACTCATGACATCAATATTCCTCCATTTGATATCACCCATGACATCACAATCTTCCATTAAATTTTCAATTTTTTCTTTATAATTATTTTAATTATGGTTAGGTCCCTCCTTCACACCTATAAATACCCAAGTATGTAAAACTTTAATGAGAGTATTTCTTCCACTCTCATGCCTAAAGTATTTTAATTATATGATAAATTATGTTTATTTTCTTTAAGATTTATTATAAGTTATGTGGGTGTTTATCCATGGATTCTGCCACCCATGTCGTTCAAAACTCTTTCAACTAAATCTCTTGATTTCAAGTAAAAAATTTTTATGGATAATTCTTATTTTTACTTAATAGCATGAATCATGGTCAAACTAATGACTAGTGATCTATTTTGATACAAAATGATTTCATATGTATGAATTAATTGTTTGCAAGTATTTTCTCTATTTAGCTTTTTAAAGGTTCTTGAAATTCATGGTGGGTTGTTTAGATTATGATTTTTAATTGATGGATTTCAAAGTATTTATGTATATTTTCATTTATATTCATGTTTGAAAGTTGAAGTGATTTGAACCTACCTGGTTTTATTATGTTTTCAATGAAGTTTGAATTGAAAGCTTTGACTCCAAATGAATATTTATGAAAGCAATATCTATGATCAAAATAGAGTCTTATGAAATGAAAGAATGATGAAATGATATAAATGATGAATTCTTTATGCAATAAGGACAATTCTTGCATATTTGAATTACCAAAAGTTTTAATGACTAGTCTTTCCGGCCAATGTAGGGGGTTATGTTGGATTCCATGTAATAGCTCGCATGGTCTTAAATGTCAGTTATGGTCATCTTCCCACAAATGAATATTTTAATGGATATCTATATGATTGATTATGCATGTATTGCATTATGTTTTATATTACATAAATGTTTTAATATTTCCTCAATGTTCATGCATGCTTACATACTTAGTACATTCAAAGTACTAATGCATACTATTTTGCCTATATGATATCACCATGTAGGGATCGGTACTCCTCCTCGTTCTCCTCCACATGGCTAGTTGAGATTTCGTTGGAAGACTACTTTTGGTGAGTTCCCATGTTCCGAGAAAAATACTCCTTTATCTTTCTAGCTTATTATATGTTGATATTTTTAGACACTTACTATGACATTTCTTTCTATTATTATTGAGGGTGAGCTAGGGACTTGTCTTAGCCCCATTAAATCTAAAAGTTAGAGGTATTGTTGGACATATATAAGTTGAAGATTTACTATTATGATTTCTACTTGTTTATTTATTGTCATTACCTATGAAAGGCTAAAATAATGCTAAGAGGTTTGTTTGAGGTACTTTTGGGTTCTTCATTCTCCATGTCACGTCTAGGACCTAGACTTGGATCGTGACAATGGGTCAACCCAAATTCATCTTTATCATTACGATACCAAGCACATGTAAATATACAACACTAAAGAAACCATAATAATCAATCTTGATAATATCTTTAATAACACCATAATATATAAATTCTCCATCAATAGGACTCTGATCTCGAGCAACAGTAAAATCATCAGTTGTCGCAGCCAAAGAGACTCCACTATTTTAGAACTTCTATGTTAAATCCTGTGGTAATGTATGAAATTGGTATCCATTAATAAAATAGGTAGGATATCTTCTAGTTTCCACCCTTTTAGGACCTTTAGCCAGATATCTTCATTTGTTCCATATCTACACTCTTTAATATGTACGAGGCATACCCTTTTGGTAATTTGGCATTTAAAAACTATGCAAATATTTTTTTTCTCCTGATTTCATGAAAAAATAGAATTTATCTCAGTATGCTTTTTATTTGTATTATATTTTACTCTATGCAACTCTTTTCTTATTCCCATTACTTGCAAGTCAGAGCAAAAATTAATGTGTTCATTTGACTTTCCTAATACCTCCAGTGAAGTTGCAATCAAACTGTCAAAAAGGTTTTTCTCAATGTGCATCACATCTAGATTGTGCCTCAACTTATTTTTAGCCCAATATGTTAGTTGAAAGAATATGGATTTGTTCTTCCATGGACCCTCAGTAGTCGGACAACTTTTCTTTCGGCACTTCACAAAAATATTGTTGAAATACTATAGTTTTTCAACTACTTCTCTGCCTGATAAAGGTGTGGGTGCAGGTCTATGATCCTCCACACCATTAAAAAATTTCTTATCTCTTTGATATGGATGTTTGGAAGGCAAAAATGTTCGGTGACCCAAGTAACACATCTTTTGACTATGCTTCAGATATTGAGAGGATGTGCTATAGTTACAAGTTGGACATGCTAATTTTCTATTATTTCTCCACCCGGACAACATTGCTAGCACTAAAAAATCGATAACCATCCATACCAAGGCTGCACACATTTGAAATATTTGATTTCTATGGGCATCATATGTTTTTGCCCCAAATTCTCATAGCTCATTCAACTCATCAATGAATGATTATAGGGACATATCAATATCATTTTCAGGAGAGGATGGATTTGAAATGATCATTGACAACAATATGTACTCTTCTTCATGCAAATCTACTGTGACAGATGGTAATTCATCAACATAACATGTCATGTGCTATGAGAAATGCTCATGGTCCGAAATGGATTAAATGAATCACTTGAAAGACCCAATCTGACATTTTGAGGATCATTTGAGAAGGATGGATGCAAAGAGTCAAAATCCTTTCAAGCTTTTTCATCAGTAGGGTGTCTTAATTATCGTCATTAGGTCGTTCACTGGCATGCCATCTTATTACAACATCCATTTGAGAATGCATGAACAGTTTTTGAAGCCTAGGCTTCAAAGGACAATATCCCAAAATCTTGTCTGGTATTTTAAATTTGCCAGTAGTCAATCCATCAACAACATTTGACCATCTAGAAGACCCACACATAGAGCAATTATCTACCGCTACCTTGTCTTTCCAAAAAAGAATTCAATCATTAGGACATGTATTTTTTTTTATAACTGACACCTAAATTTTTTATCACCTTTATAGCCTTATTAAAAGACTCAGTCAATTGATCAAATGGAAATGCTTCTTTCAACAAGTCTAGCAAATCTGAAAATGCCACATTACTCAATCCATGCACGTTTTTAATCAAGTATAGTTGAATCACAAAACACAACTTGCTGAAGTTCTCACACCATGCACACCCTGAACATAACTCTCTTTTCCCTTCTACAACTAATATAAAAAGACTTTTTTGCTTCTTCAAATAGTCCTTATCTCACCCTTTCTTCATGTTCTGCATTATCTTCTATATTTTTAAATATGTCATGGAGTAGTCCATCAATATCATGACTGTTACAAGTTTTGTCATTACCGCTTAAATGAGGTGTACTTGTAGATATCCTTTCCCCTTGAGAAATCCACCTCTTGTATCCTACAACAAATCATTTTGCAAACAAGTGATTCTTCCATAACATCACATGGACTTAATATTTTTTCTCCTTTAGAAACTCGTTCAAACATCCTATCAAGAAAATCCTTCACTCCATTGATAAACTCACTACTGCTTTTTCTTAGATTCATCCAACTTCTATTTAAAATACTCATTGACATCTATGTGACAAAAAAGTTAATCAACAAACATAAAAGACAACAATATTTAGAAACTAAGCAATACATTAGAACAATCCAACTAAACAATCATTTCTCAACCAACACATGGACACTATGCATTTTAATATTTAATGCAAGAACAATAGCAAGTACTCCACATTATTACTTTATGATAACCCAAAAACAAGCTAGACTAACAATTAGGAAATAGTTTCAGACATACTCCTAACTACTAAAACAGAAACTAAGAACCATTGATGTCCTTTATTACTTTATAGTTATTTTTTATACCGTGTCAAAAGCTAAAGAGCCTACAGTAAAGAGCTTTATTGTAATCTCGTTCGTGTTTGAAAATATTAATTTTTAAATTAAATTTGATAAAAATATATATTTTTAGTTTTTTTTCTAAAATTTCAAAAATATTTATGGAAAGAAAATTCTTTAGCTAAAATATATTTGGTATGTATTTATTTTATAAGAGTTTAATAAATTACTAATACTTTAACAGATATACTAAGTTTAATTGTGTGAACAAAATATTATTATATGAGATAAATTTATTCGAAATAATTTTTTTCTTAATTGTAATATATTTAAAAAGTTATATGTTTTTTACAACAGATCTACGCAATACCCAAATACATAGATTGGGTTAAAGGAATCAACACTATGTCGACACCACATGTACACGTGTCCATATTACAAGACATTTAGTGATTAATTATATAGAATTTAATAAGTTGGAAGCAATTCATATACATTTATGTCGGCTAATTACTTTTCATAAATATATATACATATAATGGCTCAATCTTAGTTCTATTTCGTTGTGTTTTATAAGGGAACTTATACCTACAATCTACTATATGCGATATAATATATATGTTATCATATGCAAGTTGTTGAATAGATTTCCTTTCCTCTCGAAGGAAGGCTATTATATGTATGTATGTAGCTACTGTTCATTGTTGTATTTAAGTACATTGAACAAGTTTGGAGAGGTGGCCAATTCTTTTTGATAATTTATCTACATCAGCTTTTTCAAGCTCGTATTTAAGATATTTTAAGAAAAAATTCTTCTTTTTCATATCGCACGAATTCCAAAAATTATAAATTTATTAAATGAGTCCTTCTTACTATTTTGTTGCTAGGAAGACCCAATGTGAAGGGCAATGAGATGTCAGCTAATTTTATTCCTTGACTATATCGTGTCGTTTTAATATTGTGATTTATATTTGTCAGTTTAAGTTATTTTTCATTGGATTTCCTATTCCTTAGGTCTATTAGAAAGTTTTTGTCCTAAAAGTGAAGTTGAGCTGGTAGAGGATTATTATGTTGTATCTAAGGGAGTTGCTAAGCCATTTTTTCCATCATAAGCTTTTATAAAAATGTTATTTGAAAACAATATTAATACTAATCTTGTACACTATTCTTTTGGTTATATACCTATCAAACAACCTGGTTTCAAGAAGGAATATGCTATTACCAAACTGGAGTCTTTCATATATCAATTCAAGCCTACCATTCTCCTTTTGAGTTCCTAAATGATTAATTTTCTAAGTTGAAGTCGAGTCAAGAGCTTTGAGTCTTTCATGAGTTTTTTAGGCCTAATGGTCGTATGAAAGTTAAATAAAGTTACGATAAGATTCTTTAAGCACCTTAAGCTCTTTACGAACATCCTTAAGTTTAATTACCTTTCTAGAATTGAGTTAAGTATTCAGGTTGATTCTAAAAGCGTTCAGATTGATTCTAAAAGTGTATGAGGTTCTATAAGATATTTGCATGTTATACGAAAGTGGTTACGATATTATGAGAATAAGAGTATCAATGAGCCAAGATTGACTACGTTCTTTCTATGACCTAATATGTGCATTAAAAATTCATATCATACATAGCATGTTATGCATGGACTCCTAGTTATAATCAGAGGTAAGGGGCCTATTTTTCTAGAAGACTATATATATTGTATAGATTGCCACAGGTTGGCAATATGATATCGGTTAACTACCGAAAGAGACCCTCATTGCTAGCATTTGGTTGGTTATGTCATGCATTTGAATATATATATATATATATGTGTGTGTGTGTGTGTGTGTGTGTGTGTATGATTGTATGTGTGTGTGTATGTATTCACGACATGTAATTATACGAGCATACCATGCATATTGATTACTAGGAGGTCAGATGTCAACCGTGGAGGCTATCAGAGTTTTAGTTTTAGGTGGTATCTCTATTACCCCTTTTTACCACATCTATTTATGATTTTACTTTCTGCCTTACATACTAGTACATTTCATTTGTACCGACATTCCATTGTCTGGGGAAGTTGCATTCGTGCTGCAGGATCAGACAAAGGGCCGATCATCAGCCTTTGCAGTAAGGATGTGGTTTCAGTTGGGAATTGGTAAGCTCCATTTTTCCTGGAGCTGTTAGTTGTCTGTAGATTTGGCATGCTTAAGCATAGTATATAGTTTTTGGTATTGTTGTGGGATTTTGCCAACCAGTTGGGTTGTACTGTTCATAAATACTTGTGGATAAATTTTGTTGAGTCTTCTCAGCTTCCATGTATAGCCTTATCGGCTTATTATATTTTTGATTTCAGTTGCAGCCTTTTCACCTTGCTATTTCTTTATCAGTTAAGTTGGCCTTGCGATCCCTTTCATTATGTCATAGATATTATTGGGACCTCGTCGGTCTAGTTATCTTGTTTCAGCAAGTTATTGTGGTGGCCCTTGTCGACCCTCATGGTTTCATTTTTTTTATTATCTGTTGATTTGCTTGATCAAGTGAGGCATTGGGTCCATGTTGTGCCTCACCTAGTTCATGAGTGACATAACATTCATATAGCTACAAATCAGGTATGATTAACACATCAACACCTTTACTATTAACTCATTTAGGTTCAACAAAAAGAATCATATCAAATTTTATTTAACTTTACAAAAAAATGAAGCTCGGTTCAACTTAAAATTTGAACACTTGACCGAACAATTCCTTTTAAATAAATATGACATATTGACCAAACATGATAATGGTGGATCAAATAATTCCATATTAATAAAATAATTTTTTTCGATTTGTGATAAGAAAATTAAAGCATAGCCAAAATCACTAACTGTCACAACCCAAGCCTAGGGACTAGACGTGACATGGCGAATAAGAAACCCGAAAGTACCTCAAATAAGCCTTTTAGCATTCTTTTAGCCTTTCATAGGTAATGACTATAAATAAAAAAGTAAAAATCATAATAGTAAATCTTCAACTTACAAATGTCCAATAATACCTCTAACTTTTAGATTTAACGGGACTAAGACAAGTCCCTAGCTCACCCTCAATCATAATAGAATGAAATGTCATAGTAAGTGTCTAAAGATCTCAACATATCATAAGATAGAAAGATAAATGAGAATTATTTCCGGAACATGGGAACTCACCAAAAGTAGTCTTCAAACGAAATCTCAACTAGCCACGTGGAGGAGAACAAGGAGGAGCATTGATCCCTACATGGTGATATCATGTAGGCAAAAGAGTATGCGCTAGTACTTTGAATGTACTAAGTATGTAAGCATGCATGGACATTGAGGAAACATTAAAACATTTATGTAATATGAAATATAATGCAATGCATGCATAATCAATCATATAGATATCCTTTAAAATATTCATTTTGTGGGAAGATGACCATAACCGACATTTAAGACCATGAGAGCTATTACATGGAATCCAACATAACACCCTACATTGGTCAGAGAGACTACTTGTCGAGTAGAACTCCGTCAACTTCATTCATTTCTTTAACTTTAACTTTAAGGGCTATTTGTGGATCCATTAGCCTAATCCTACAAGAGCTCCTATGTTGGCACATAGTTAATGAAACAAAGGGTTTCTACTAGGATTCTCTTACCGAATCCCACCTCAATGACTCATTCAGTGCTAAGTCAATTCCACGGAATAGTTTAATACTTTAAAATAGTCATAGCATATAGTTTGAGAATTCAAAACACCATATTCGGTAGAATAGCTCATTAAAACCTTTGATAATTCAAATATTCAAGAATTGTCCTTATTGCATAAAGAATCCATCATTCATATCATTTTATCATTCTTTCATTTCATAAGACTCCTTTTTTATCATAGATATTGCTCTCATAAACATTCATTTCGAGTCAAAGCTTTCAAGTCAAACTTTATTGAAAATAAAGTAAAACTAGGTGGGTTCAAATCACTTCAACTTTCAAACATGAATGTGAATGAAATTATACATAAATACTTTAAAATTCATCAATTTAAAATTATACTTTAAACAACCCACCATGAATTTAAAGAACCTTTAAAGAGCTAAATAGAGAAAAAATACTTGCAAACCATTAATTTATATATATAAAATTATTTTACATCCAAATAGACAAATAATCATTAGTTTGACCATGATTCATGCTATTAAGTAGAAATAAAAATTTACCCATAAGAAAATCTTACTTGAAATCAAGAGATTTAGTTGAAAGAGTTTTGAACTACATGGGTGGAAGAATCCATGGATAAACACCCACATAACTTAGAGTAAAACTTAAAGTAAATAAACATAATATATCATATAATCAAAATACTTTAGGAATGAGAGTGGAAGGAATACTCTCATTGAAGTCTTACATACCTAGAATTCAAAGCGTTACTCATAATCGAAGGACTTAATAAAAAATCTTGAATCCTAGCATTTTCTCTTCGCTGGAGCATTTTGTATACTACCCGGAGTATATGAATCATCAAAATAGTATTTCTACACTACTAAGAACTAAAACTATATTTTGAGAATGAGTAAATGAGGGTATAGAGAGAAGAGTTGCTTGAGAAAGTTTGATGAACAAAATGATGAAATAAAGTGGGTATTTATAGGTGTGAAGGAGGGACTAACAATAATTAAAATAATTATAAAGAAAAATTTAAAAATTTAATGGAAAATTGTGATGTCATGGGTGATGTCAAATGGATCTAGATCTTTCCATGGTTGGTGAGATGAACTTTCTTTTAACGGAATACCCTTTTTCAGAGCTGCGTTTGAAAAAGATAACTTTCTTATTAGGATTTGGTGTATGAATTATTTCTATAGAATTCTAATTTCATGTCGTTCAAGAATCAATTGATTTGGAGAATCCTACAGTGAGATATGAGTTTTCTTCTACAAATACTCCATTTCGTCACAGCGTCATATCTTGCAACAATTAATTTATTTGACCTACTTAACCTCTGAAACATAAAATATATTCTTCACAAAGGTTGTAGGTAATGATGTTCGAGTTATTCAGAAATTTGAATCACCTAATTTGGAACATTCTATTAAAAGTTGTGCCCAAAATACATAAGAGATATTATTTTCATTGAGAATTGGAATATCATATACAATGTTTTGGGGGGTGTTAACTAACTTAACAATAGACATCACTTCCATTTAACATATTTCACACTTAAGTAGACACACTAAGTAGATAAAACAGACAACACACTAAGTAAAGAAACAAATCATTAAATTCTCAGTAACATAAATGAAAGAGATGACACTCTAAGTAAACTAATGGCTTAGCCAAAATAATTAACATACATTAAAGATGTGACACAATAAGTCAACCAACACCTTAGCCAAAATTAGTATAAAAAATAACAGTGACGTTATACTAAGTAACTCAACAGCTCAATATTTTGACACATCAAGAAAACAAATTCTGCAATGAAGTTTATTTTGAAGAAAAATGTGATCATTTCTTACAAAGAAGCAGATACAGTTCTATCTAACTTCATGAACAATACAAAATACCACATTTATATTGTAACTAACAAAAATAATGTAATGACCTCCAAGGTCATTTTCATGCTTTTGAGTGCTTTTATCATTTTACCCCTTTCCATAGCTTCTTCGTAGCTCATATGTGAACTTGGGATGGGTGGCTCGCTTTCCAATGTATTTGGTTGAGTTTTGAGGTGGTTTGGCCATTTTAGAGGCTTAAAGTTTGAAAGAGTTGACTTTAGTCAACATTTGGAGATTCGGCCATCGTATGAGAATCCCAACGGTTCCATTCGCTCCAAAAGGTCTATTTTGATCTAAGAGGAAGGTTGGTTTGGGTTTCGAAGTCTTTGTTTTGAGTTTGTACGATTTTTCATTTTAACTTTAAAGTTTGGTCAACATTTTGAGTTAACGCGCTCAGATGAAAATTTTGTCAGCGCAGTTAGCTCTGGAATGCCAGTTTTGGTCTTGAACGACCTTTTGTTCGATTCCCAAGGTGATCGGAATAAGATTTTGGCCTTTTGTGCATTTCAGGTATTTTCTTTGAAAAATCTTTGACTTGGGTCAACATTCCATAGAAACGACCTTCGTTGGGAAATCCGTCAATTTTGTTTAGTCGAAAATGTCATTTTCAGTTGGGTAGCATAGTTCGTTGGTGTCAAAGGGACTCCGAACGAGTTCGTATCCCCCGTTGAAGGACTTGTTCCCTTAGTGAAAATACACCAACACAACTACTAGTGCACATGGAAATTACTCTCCACTCGCAGGCCCATGGCTGCGTTCACGTAGGTCAGCCTTTTGTACTCTGCATTTGTGGGCCTCAGGTCACATTTGCATAGTTATGGATGGTTGTTCTCTGCATTTACAGAGCTGGTCTCTATGTTCACGAAGGCCAAATAGAGCCTGAGGTCTTTTAAGACCCATTTCCAGCACCTATTTCCTTATTCCTAACATATCAAAACACAAAATTTGGAAGAAAATCTTGACAATTTTCGATCATTCTCATTCTGGTGAGTTGGGGATTCTTGTAGGAATGTTCCGAGACCTTTTCTGTCCTAAAAACCTTGTAAGTTTTGCATAAATTTTATTTCTTCTTGAATTTTTGAACTGTTCTAGGGCTTGAATTTGGTGGGATTGTTTGAGCTCTTTTGGTGCCCGGAATGTGCCCATTTTTGGGGCATAAGTTTCTTGAATTATTTGAGACCTGGTGACAGAGTTAGTTTTTCAATTTCGTGCGCAGGTCCCAATGTCGAATTTTGACCCGATTGTAGTTCTGCTTGTAATTATAGCAATATGGGTATCACTGGCCTTGTTTTGATGTGTTCTTCGATAATTTGATAGAATGACATCGTTTGGAGGTGGTCCGAAAAGTAAAGACTCAAGTTTAGTAGTTTGGGTGTGGTTTCAGCTTTGAGGTAGGTTATGGCTTACTCTTGTTAGACTAGGCTTGGTCAGAATTGGTATATTTTGAGTAGTAACACATGATTGGGGTGGTGATTTAAGTGTTGATATCCTATTGAGAATTTTGAAGCTGATAATCATCATTAGGACTAATTTAGTTTTTATCTTGGAGCCTTTGTCTAGGTGATATTGTGCCATGCTTGCACCGCTTAGAATTGTTAGAACCTGCTTCTAGGTGATTTAGATTAAGGATGCTGGGGTTGGACTTGTTTGGTTTCGGTTGCCACTTGGTGTAAATTTTGGTTTATGCTTGTATCTTATTTGCCTTTGATAATGAAATATTGGGCTGGAGGCCGAGCTTTTGGTACACTGGAGTCTCAGGTTAGTGATTTGGTGCCCTTGATGGGATCTTTACTTGGCTTGAGTGATATATGGTTTTAACATACTACTTATATTGATTTTCCTCAACGGTGTTTAAAACCCTTTTTAAAGAGAGAACAAAATGATGAGATTTTAGCTTTCGATGGATGAATAAGGGTAATAATTTTATTTAAAGGAATACTGGTAATATTTTATTATGCCATTTCATATTGAGAAGCTAGAGGTGTGAATTCCGGGTGGCCCGTTGATATATATTCGGGTTTGTGAGACCCCGAAAGTCAAAAATTTGAAACTAAGGAGAAAACTCTTAAAATGTTGAACTGACCCACATGAACGACTCACTCTATGGCTCGTAGAGATTTCTATGGCTCGTAAAGTTGAATCCTAGAGTGCTCCTCGAGCAAAATGAGATGTTGCCCTCAGAAAAGGTTCTACATCTCAAGAGGATGAATCGCTGTCATTTTGATAGGTCGTAGAAACCTCTTGTAAACCACACCTCTTAGTCCTTATTCAAAGATCCCTTAAGGCCAATTTTATGGCTTTTCAGGATGGGTGGTAGAAGTTGTTATGGGTCGTAACAATGACTAGTGACAAAACTTCAAAGACCCTCTAATTTGCAAGTTTTTGGTACCTGCAGGACGAGCCCAAAGAACGACTCATTTCCTTTAGGAAATGTCGTAAACTAGAGTTGTTTCAAAACTTCAGAGACTCAAGTTTTGGTACTTTTCTCAGACCTGCAGGATGAGTCATTTAGATGACTCATAATCCCTTCGACGACCCAAAGGAATTGATTCATAGGTCCAAAATTCCAGATTTTAATGAAGGATAATTGTGTCTTTTCTCAAGTTTGGTTCAATGAACCTAAACACTTTTATGGCCAAGTTCAAAATTTATAAGTATTCAATCCTTCAAATTCCCCTCATATTAAATTCATTCTCTCAAAATTCCAAAGATAAGAACAAAGTATCTCAAGGTTTCTCTTTCAAGCTAAAGCTAGGATTTTCAGATTTCTTCAAGGTTCTTATTCAATCCGTAGTGGATTCACACAAGGTATGTGGGGATTAATTCATGGGCTCATTTCACCCATGAAGTACCAAAGATTCCTCAAGTTTTTATTCAATTTTCAATTGATTATGAACCCTAGTTTTGATGAATTTCATTGGACTGGTTTGATTTTATTTTTAAATGTTATCAATGATCTATATATGCATGTTCTCATATAAATTGCATGATTTCAAGTTGAATTATAGATTCCCATGCATAAAGCTATATTTTCAAGATATGATTATGCAGTTAAGATGAGTTATGAGTTGATCATGAGTTAAATGATTTTCAATAAAAGTTTTATATGAGTTAAATGTGAGATTTATGATTCTAAAGTAAAATTTATGATGATGATTAGAGTTAATATCAAAAGATTTTTAAGGATGGTGATAAGGACAATTCTCACTGAAGTTATAGATTTTTATGAATCACTAAGTATATGAGCTATTCCTATTATATTTTAAACATGGACTGATAGGCAGTGACTATCTTTCCCTACTATGTTATCATTATGTTTGAATGAGTTTCCATTGGGATATTGACTAAGCACCAAGAGGACTTATAGGTGGTTCGGTCGGATAACGTAGTTGGTTATCCCAGAGAATTCTAGTAGCAACCTAAAGTTCCAAACTATGTTGCCCACGTAGGTTGCCTTCATGGCTTAGCTAGTGGATCTATATAGCCTAGTTGAGTTGAGTTGAGTTACCTTTGGAGTATACCCTGGAAAGGTAGCCTCCCCTATTTCAATGAAGGAGTCATCGAATTCTATGTAATAACTCGCATGGTCCTAGTTGTCGGTTAAAGGTCCTATCCCATACAAGTTCAAGTTAAGGTTATGAGATGTCGAGTTATGAGTTGGAAGTTGAAATTCTTATGATATGCATTAACCATGAGTTCCATATGTTTTAAGTTGCTTTTAAACTATACTCATGTTCATTATGATTGGTCATGCATCCTATGGCATATTTATTACATTATTTACTTGTTCATGCATACCTCACATGCTTAGTACATTCAAACATATTAACGCATATTTTGCCTATATTATCTCATAATTTAGGGATGGACGAAACTCACGATCACCCCACTCATTTCTAGAAATTTGCTTTAGATTTAAAAAAATTTGGTGAGTCCTTATTCTACCGAGGACAAGACTTTTATTCCTATTACTATTGTTTACACTTTCTTCTCTTGTTAGGGTGAGCTAGGATCTTGTCATAAGCCCCCGTTGAATACTAGACTAGAGGCATGTTGAGACAATACTCATTAGTGTAGTCCGGATTGGACGTTTATAAAGTTGATTTACCTTGATCCCATTCCCCACTTAATGATTACTTCTGCTAATCTTTATGTTGTTCTTTACCTTATGTATGTGATGTATGCTAAGATGGCTTATGGTTGGGTCCCTCGCATCCCGATCGTCGTGTTATGACTAGGTCCTAGTTTGAATCATGACAAACTTAGTATCAGATCACAAGGTTTAGAAAAGTCCTAGGGAGTCTAACATGCCGCATTAAGTAGAGTCTTATTCATTGATGTAAAGCGCGCCACATCCATGAATAGGAGGTTGCAAAACGTCTTAGAAAAAAGTCTCACTTTTTTCATGATCTATGTCATGTGGTAGAGTGGTTAAGTCTTTTCCCCCTAATGATTGTTCTTTGCAATTTTTAGAATATGCCTCCACGAAGATACCCCGTTAGAAGGAACGTGGTTGAAGAGGAGCAACAAGCTCCAAATGACCCTATGAATGATCAAGTTTTCTATACCGAGTTTCGAATGGACTTTCAAGTGATGTCTCAAGCAGTTACGGCTCAAGTAAATTGTGAGGTGGTTGCTCCTTTGAATTCAAATGCTAGTATGGAAGTGACAAGAGTTTGAGATTTTATGAGGATGAATCCTCCGGAGTTTTGGGGTTCTAAAGTTGATAAGGATCCCCAAGAGTTTGTCGATAGCATCCATAAGATTATTGAGATCATGGAAATTATCCCGGTTGAATGGGCGGAGTTGGCTACGTACCAATTGAGAGGTGTTTCTCAAATTTGGTTTGATCAATGGAAAAATGAGAGGCCTAGAGAGGCGGAGCCCGTGACTTGGAATGGGTTCAAAGGGGTGTTTCTTGATCGCTTCTTCCCATTAGAGTTGAGGGAGGCCAAAGTGAAAGAGTTTATCAAAATTAAGTAAGGTGGTATGAGTGTGAGGGAGTATGCCCTCAAATTTTCTCAATTGTCAAAATATGCTCCATTTATGGTTGCTGACTCAAGAGCTTGTATGAGCAAGTTCGTATCAGGTGTGTCAGACATGGTTGCAATGGAATGCAAAATGGCGATGTTGATTTGGGAGATGGATATATCTAGACTCATGACCTATGCAAAGCAAGTAGAAAGTGAGAAGAAAAAGGCAAAGAATAGAGAGTCTAAGAGGCCAAGGACCAGTGATAGTGAACTCTATCTTGTTAAGTACAGAAATAGTGGACGTCCTCATTTTCACCAAAGGTACTCTGGCCAAGGGTCGTCTAATGATACTACTCCAAGGTTTGACAATGATAGGGTGCCCAACCCTAAACCTCAAGGAGGTGCTCCTATAGGACAAGTTACTCCCACATGCAAGAAGTGTGGTAGGAACCACAAGGGCGGATGTTTAGCCGGATTGAA